>NC_091283.1:802979541-803634819 GCF_032444005.1 Ranitomeya imitator
CTCCTGAGGATGGTTTTGTACTGCTTTTGTATGGAGTCATAGGCTTCCCTCAGACCCAGGTGGTTGGGGTCTCTGTGTTTCTTGTTGGAGGCTGTTCTCAGGGTCTTCCGTACAGCTTTACATTCTCTGTCAAACCAGCCATTGACCTGTGTTTCTTTTGGTCTCTTGTAGTCGACTTTTTTAAGGTCGGACAGTCTGGCCATTGCGTAGAATATATTGTTGAGGTCCTTTGCTGCTTGGCTCACTCCCTCTGGGTTTGGCATGTACTCAAGGTTGTAGAAGTGGTGGAGCATCCGCTGTATTTCAGGTCTGCTGGAAGCTTCTTGATATCTTAGTGCCGACATTTTGGACCATTTATAGGATGGAGGCCGGGTGAAGAGGCCGCTCTGCTGTGGCTTCTGAGTGGATGGTTTCTCTGTAGATTTCATGTACAGAAGAAGTTGGCTGTGGTCTGACAGGTGCGTTTGTGGGGTGACTATGAAGGCGCTGACATCTGCCAGGTTCAGTTCTGTAATGGCATAATCAACTACACTCCTCCCTACATGGGAGTTTAGTGTATACCTTCCTAAGGAGTCACCCTTGCTTCGTCCATTAAGGATATGAAGTCCTAAACTTTTACATACGTTCAGGAGCTTTCTGCCACTTTTGTTGACTGTACTGTCATAGCTGTTTCTCTCAGTGTGTACAGGGTCTTGGCCGTATGGTTACAACTCATAGTGACAGTTAGTGTTGGTAACCACGGATATCTAAGATACTGTAATGCCCTGCGCATGAGGGAAGTGACATAGCTTATCAGGAGAACTATACTACATTTCTAATTGGAGGTATTTTCTGATATTATAACACCCACTATATAACGGGATAGGATCAGGGAGATGGGAATACCCCTTTAAGGACAGTGTTGGAAGTGAACCCATCTCCCTTGATGTCATTGAACTGTGTCAGTAAATAACGTGTCGTAACTTAGTCTTTAGGCTATGTGCACACATTGCGGATTAGGCTTAGGAATTTCTGGTGCGGATTCTGCCTCTCCTGGCAGAAAATGCACCTGCGGATTTGTCGGGTTTTTTGTGCGTTTTTCCTGTGGATTTGCTGCATTTTTTACCCCTGCGGTTTTCTCTAATGGAATGGGTACAAAAACGCTGCCGATTCACAAAAAAGAAGGGACATGCTACTTCTTTTAAACCGCAGCATTTCCACACCGGATTTTCCGCAAAGTGTGCACAGCATTTTTTTTTCTCATTGATTTACATTGTACTGTAAATCAATTGCGGATCTGCAGCGTTTCTGCACCTCAAAAAACGCTGCGGATCCGCAGAGAATCCGCAACGTGTGCACATACCCTTAAAGTTTATGTAATTTTTTTTTGGCCCGAACATCCCCTTTAGACGGGATGAATGATAGAAAGAGCAGAAAATTGTTTTTTTTATCTCCTTGATCACTGTACTTCTTGCCGGTTGTTAAAACCTCCAGAGCACTGACCTGCCCTATTAATGATTGACGCCAGCCTTGTCCTGACCTGTGCGGGGCTTTATATCCCGGACCGCTGCAGTACGGACCATAAGCCGTGATGGAGAACATCCTGCACTGACTGTGAGGGGGCCGGCAATTACATGGAACATTTGGCGTGAGACCAGAACTGTGAGCACAGGATCCATGTACAATTGCATCAGAACACAATTCTGCACAGTCATCCTGAGTTACGTTTTCACTTGTGTCTGACTTTAGTGCTGGAGACTATCAGGACCGACACATACAATATTGGGAATATGTATTCACACATTTACCATTGTAATATATAGGTTAGGGGGTTGCCCAAAACTAAAATACTTTTATTACATGCAAAAAAAAACAAAACTCCTTCTCCTATCAGTCTTTATCCTCTTACTATATCGCAGCCATCATATTATATAGCACTGTGCACTTACAATTGCTCATTTTGCCTTTCTACCCAGATAATTTTTCTATTTTCTCTGCTCTATGTAGAAACAGGAAGTCTCTTGTTCCTGCAGAAATCATTCCCCTACTGACCCAGTTGCTCCCTCCTCCCCCTGCCAAGGACTTTTGCAGTGACTCATACAGGGAAAATTGACCTCCTGTTTCTACATAGAGCGTAGAAGGATTCAGCTAGTCAGTTATTAATCCCGTGATGTCATAGACCTAATGGAAAAGACAAGAATTATCCGGGTAGAAAGGTAAAATGAGCAATTGTAAGTGCACAGTATTGTATAATATGATTACAGCAATATATTAGGGTACACATTTTGATGGGTGGAGGAGAAGGGCTTCTTCAACTACCAGCGGCCGCGTGGATGCAGAGGATCGTTGGGAGTTATAGAACCACTAAAGTCTGTGATTGGCTGCAGTGGTCAGGGGACTAGAAGTCATCAGATAAAAAGAGGATGATGCAGTATTAGCATCAATTGACATCTACAGCCAAATGGAGTGGACATTGGTTCCAGACCTGTCACAGACCTCTCATAGCAGCCTTCACTAAATTCGTGGAGTCACTTTAATAATCCAGAAGAAAGCGAGATTCCAACAAAAAGATCCTTTAAAAGACACTTTTGTTGCAACACGTAGAAAAATTCATTACACCATCATAGAAAAAAGCATACGGGTTTCAGACACAGTCCTACATCATTGCCTTATATGGTATAGGACTGTGTCTGAAACCCGTATGCTTTTTTTTCTATGGTGGTGGAAGGATTTTTTTCTACATGGATTTTAATATGTCACAATAAAAGTGTCTTTTCATTGCTGGAATCTCGCAGTACTACACATCTCCGTACAATTGTTATCCTTCTCCTGCAGCCGACCTGACCTTACATTTCTATTCAGTCATTTTAACAATAACCTGTTCACGCTACTGAAATGTCTGTTTAGAAAATATGTGTATGGAATAAATGGCTCTATAATAATAATAATGTGTATCGGGATCTTTTCTTAGAATGATGTGATGCCCGTCCTCTGTTATTCCTCCTGGAAATGTATAAATAAACTGAAAACTCTGCATTTCCAGACAAATAAATACAGAGGAATAAACACGGTTCAGCGCTGACTCCCTCTGCTGCTTCACGCTCAGTGTTTTGGCTGTAGTGGCGACATCACTTTGACAACTCAAATGACCGCTGCAGTCAATCATTGAGCTCAGCGGTTTGCCGAAGTAGAAAGGACAAGCAACGACCCCTGTAACTGGCTGCAGCGGTTATGCGATGTCACCACTACAGCCAAAACACTGAGGCTGTGTGCACACGTTGCGTTTTTTTTTCATTTTTTCCCGATAAAAACGCTATAAAACCGCAAAAAAAACGCATACAATAAGTATCCCATCATTTAGAATGAATTCCGCATGTTTTGTGCACATGATGCGTTTTTTTCCGCGAAAAAAACGCATCGCGGTAAAAAACGCAGCATGTTCATTAATTTTCCGGGTTTTTTTTGGCGGATTTCCCACTACAAAATGCAAAAAACGCGGCAAAAACACGTCAAAACCGCGGCAAAAACGCGTGCGTTTTGTTTGCGGATTTCTTGCAGAAAATGTCCGGTTTTGCAGAGGAGCCAATGCAGGACCGCGGGAGCGGGGAACCATCTGATTCGTGATACTTCATCTTACTATTATCTGAGCAGTTGGACGACTTTTCTAAAACTTGGAGATTCCTTTAATAAAGCAGAAATATTAGAGACAGATACGTGAATTGGATCCAGAATTACTTATTATGTGGATAGATTGTGACACAAAGTCGTGTGAAACTACAGGGGATCATCCAGATCAGAGGCCAGGGTCTCACAACTATGGCAACCTTACACCCCCCGTATACTGTACAGCCGTATACCCCCCGTATACTGTACAACCGTATACCCCCCCGCATACTGTACAGCCCCTGTATACTGTACAACCGTATACCCCCCGCATACTGTACAGCCGTACACCCCCCGTATACTGTACAGCCGTACACCCCCCGCATACTGTACAGCCCCTGTATACTGTACAACCGTATACCCCCCCGCATACTGTACAGCCCCTGTATACTGTACAGCCGCATACCCCCCGTATACTGTACAGCCGTACACCCCCGTATACTGTACAGCCGTACACCCCCCGTATACTGTACAGCCGTACACCCCCCGTATACTGTACAGCCGTACACCCCCCGTATACTGTACAACCGTATACCCCCCCGCATACTGTACAGCCCCTGTATACTGTACAACCGTATACCCCCCCGCATACTGTACAGCCCCTGTATACTGTACAGCCGCATACCCCCCGTATACTGTACAGCCGTACACCCCCGTATACTGTACAGCCGTACACCCCCCGTATACTGTACAGCCGTACACCCCCCGTATACTGTACAGCCGTACACCCCCCGTATACTGTACAACCGTATACCCCCCCGCATACTGTACAGCCCCTGTATACTGTACAACCGTATACCCCCCCACATACTGTACAGCCCCTGTATACTGTACAGCCGTATACCCCCCGTATACTGTACAGCCGCATACCCCCCGTATACTGTACAGCCGTACACCCCCCGTATACTGTACAGCCGTACACCCCCCGTATACTGTACAGCCGTACACCCCCCGTATACTGTACAGCCGTATACCCCCACGCATACTGTACAGCCCCTGTATACTGTACAGCCGTATACCCCCCGTATACTGTACAGCCGCATACCCCCCGTATACTGCACAGCCGTATACCCCCACGCATACTGTACAGCCCCTGTATACTGTACAACCGTATACCCCCCCACATACTGTACAGCCCCTGTATACTGTACAGCCGTATACCCCCCGTATACTGTACAGCCGCATACCCCCCGTATACTGTACAGCCGTACACCCCCCGTATACTGTACAGCCGTACACCCCCCGTATACTGTACAGCCGTACACCCCCCGTATACTGTACAACCGTATACCCCCCCGCATACTGTACAGCCCCTGTATACTGTACAACCGTATACCCCCCCACATACTGTACAGCCCCTGTATACTGTACAGCCGTATACCCCCCGTATACTGTACAGCCGCATACCCCCCGTATACTGTACAGCCGTACACCCCCCGTATACTGTACAGCCGTACACCCCCCCTTATACTGTACAGCCGTACACCCCCCGTATACTGTACAACCGTATACCCCCCCGCATACTGTACAGCCCCTGTATACTGTACAACCGTATACCCCCCCACATACTGTACAGCCCCTGTATACTGTACAGCCGTATACCCCCCGTATACTGTACAGCCGCATACCCCCCGTATACTGTACAGCCGTATACCCCCCGTATACTGTACAGCCGCATACCCCCCGTATACTGTACAGCCGTACACCCCCCGTATACTGTACAGCCGTATACCCCCACGCATACTGTACAGCCCCTGTATACTGTACAGCCGTATACCCCCCGTATACTGTACAGCCGTATACCCCCCGTATACTGTACAGCCGCATACCCCCCGTATACTGCACAGCCGTATACCCCCACGCATACTGTACAGCCATATACACTGTACACCAAGTATATAGCCCCGTACACTGTACACCAGGTATATAGCCCCATACACTGTACACCAGGTATATAGCCCCGTATACTGTACACCAGGTATATAGCCCCGTACACTGTACACCAGGTATATAGCCCCATACACTGTACACCAGGTATATAGCCCCGTACACTGTACACCAGGTATATAGCCCCGTACACTGTACACCAGGTATATAGCCCCGTACACTGTACACCAGGTATATAGCCCCGTACACTGTACACCAGGTATATAGCCCCGTACACTGTACACCAGGTATATAGCCCCGTATACTGTACACCAGGTATATAGCCCCGTACACTGTACACCAGGTATATAGCCCCGTACACTGTACACCAGGTATATAGCCCCGTACACTGTACACCAGGTATATAGCCCCGTGCACTGTACACCAGGTATATAGCCCCGTACACTGTACACCAGGTATATAGCCCCATACACTGTACACCAGGTATATAGCCCCGTACACTGTACACCAGGTATATAGCCCCGTACACTGTACACCAGGTATATAGCCCCATATACTGTACACCAGGTATATAGCCCCATATACTGTACACCCGGTATATAGCCCCATACACTGTACACCCGGTATATAGCCCCATACACTGTACACCAGGTAAATAGCCCCATACACTGTACACCAGGTATATAGCCCCATATACTGTACACCCGGTATATAGCCCCGTACACTGTACACCAGGTATATAGCCCCATATACTGTACACCAGGTATATAGCCCCGTACACTGTACACCAGGTAAATAGCCCCATACACTGTACACCAGGTATATAGCCCCATACACTGTACACCAGGTATATAGCCCCATACACTGTACACCAGGTAAATAGCCCCATACACTGTACACCAGGTATATAGCCCCGTATACTGTACACCAGGTATATAGCCCCATACACTGTACACCAGGTAAATAGCCCCATACACTGTACACCAGGTATATAGCCCCATACACTGTACACCAGGTATATAGCCCCATACACTGTACACCAGGTAAATAGCCCCATACACTGTACACCAGGTATATAGCCCCGTATACTGTACACCAGGTATATAGCCCCGTATACTGTACACCAGGTATATAGCCCCGTATACTGTACACCAGGTAAATAGCCCCATACACTGTACACCAGGTATATAGCCCCGTATACTGTACACCAGGTATATAGCCCCGTATACTGTACACCAGGTATATAGCCCCGTATACTGTACACCAGGTATATAGCCCCATATACTGTACACCAGGTATATAGCCCCATACACTGTACACCAGGTATATAGCCCCATACACTGTACACCAGGTATATAGCCCCATACACTGTACACCAGGTAAATAGCCCCATACACTGTACACCAGGTATATAGCCCCGTATACTGTACACCAGGTATATAGCCCCGTATACTGTACACCAGGTATATAGCCCCGTATACTGTACACCAGGTATATAGCCCCGTACACTGTACACCAGGTATATAGCCCCGTACACTGTACACCAGGTATATAGCCCCATACACTGTACACCAGGTATATAGCCCCGTATACTGTACACCAGGTATATAGCCCCGTATACTGTACACTGGGTATAAAGCCCCGTATACTGCATATATACACATATATTATATACAAACCATACATATATATAGAAAGACTATATACGCACAATATGTGCATGTATATATATATATATATATATATATATATATATATATATATATATACTCATACACACACACACTATATATATATATACAAATACACACATACACTCTATACATACACCACACAATATATACACACACAATACATATATATGTATATACACATGCATACACTCTGTACACACAGTATATATATATATATATATATATATACATACACACATCCATGCTCCCCCGGCCATGATACGTCTATGGCGCCGGCTCTCACCCGTCGTCTCATCCGTCACCATCAGGCAGACACAGGTGTTGTGGGGGCAGCAGCACCGCTCGTCTCCAGGGTCCCGGGGACACGCAGAGGTGAAGGGGCTGTCACCGGAATCAGCAGCGTCCCCCTCCGCACGGGATGCACGCTGCTGCTGCTGCTGCTGCTGCTGGTCACTGTCCCACCTGGGATCCCGCAGGCTGCCATTATTATCATCCGGGGGAGGATTTGGGCCCAGCCCTTCGAGGGTTATGATCTCCGGCTCCTCTTCTACAACTTCCCGGTCCTCGCTGCCCATGGCGGCCTCCGTTATCGTATCAAGCCGGCAGTGTGTGTGCGCCGAGGGCGATCATCCCGGTGTCTGTGCCTTAGAGACGGCCACTGGGGGCAGCAGAGAGCAGGAGCCGGCGAGTGACAGCGCTGAGGGGGCGGGGCGAGCAGGCAGAGGGTTCCACGGAATCCACAGGAAGGGCGCAGCGCGCGGTGACCTGGTGCCAGGGAAACAATGGGCACGGGAGGTGGTCACCGGCTGTGGGGGGGAGGTGGTCACCGGCTGTGGGGGGGAGGGGTCACCGGCTGTGGGGGGGAGGGGTCACCGGCTGTGGGGGGGCGGGAGGTGGTCACCGGCTGTGGGGGGGCGGGAGGTGGTCACCGGCTGTGGGGGGGCGGGAGGTGGTCACCGGCTGTGGGGGGGCGGGAGGTGGTCACCAGCTGTGGGGGAGGGGTCACCGGCTGTGGGGGAGGGGTCACCAGCTGTGGGGGGGCAGGAGGTGGTCACCGGCTGTGGGGGAGGGGTCACCGGCTGTGGGGGAGGGGTCACCAGCTGTGGGGGGGCAGGAGGTGGTCACCGGCTGTGGGGGGGCGGGAGGTGGTCACCGGCTGTGGGGGGGCGGGAGGTGGTCACCGGCTGTGGGGGGGCGGGAGGTGGTCACCGGCTGTGGGGGGGGCGGGAGGTGGTCACCGGCTGTGGGGGGGCGGGAGGTGGTCACCGGCTGTAGGGGGGCGGGAGGTGGTCACCAGCTGTGGGGGGGCGGGAGGTGGTCACCGGCTGTGGGGGAGGGGTCACCGGCTGTGGGGGGGCGGGAGGTGGTCACCGGCTGTGGGGGGGCGGGAGGTGGTCACTGGCTGTGGGGGGCGGGAGGTGGTCACTGGCTGTGGGGGGGCGGGAGGTGGTCACCGGCTGTGGGGGGGCGGGAGGTGGTCACCGGCTGTGGGGGAGGGGTCACCGGCTGTGGGGGGGCGGGAGGTGGTCACCGGCTGTGGGGGGGCGGGAGGTGGTCACCGGCTGTGGGGGGGCGGGAGGTGGTCACCGGCTGTGGGGGGGCGGGAGGTGGTCACCGGCTGTGGGGGGGCGGGAGGTGGTCACCGGCTGTGGGGGGGCGGGAGGTGGTCACCGGCTGTGGGGGGCGGGAGGTGGTCACTGGCTGTGGGGGGGCGGGAGGTGGTCACCGGCTGTGGGGGGGCGGGAGGTGGTCACTGGCTGTGGGGGGGCAGGGGTCACCGACTGTAGGGGGAGGGGTCACCGGCTGTGGGGGGGAGGGGTCACCGGCTGTGGGGGGGCGGGAGGTGGTTACCGGCTGTGGGGGGGGCGGGAGGTGGTCACCGGCTGTGGGGGAGGGGTCACCGGCTGTGGGGGGGCAGGAGGTGGTCACCGGCTGTGGGGGGGAGGTGGTCACCGGCTGTGGGGGGGCGGGAGGTGGTCACCGGCTGTGGGGGAGGGGTCACCGGCTGTGGGGGGGCGGGAGGTGGTCACCGGCTGTGGGGGAGGGGTCACCGGCTGTGGGGGGGGCGGGAGGTGGTCACCGGCTGTGGGGGGGGCGGGAGGTGGTCACCGGCTGTGGGGGAGGGGTCACCGGCTGTGGGGGGGGCGGGAGGTGGTCACCGGCTGTGGGGGGGCAGGAGGTGGTCACCGGCTGTGGGGGGGCGGGAGGTGGTCACCGGCTGTGGGGGAGGGGTCACCGGCTGTGGGGGGGCAGGAGGTGGTCACCGGCTGTGGGGGGGCGGGAGGTGGTCACCGGCTGTGGGGGAGGGGTCACCGGCTGTGGGGGGGCAGGAGGTGGTCACCGGCTGTGGGGGGGCGGGAGGTGGTCACCGGCTGTGGGGGAGGGGTCACCGGCTGTGGGGGAGGGGTCACCAGCTGTGGGGGGGCAGGAGGTGGTCACCGGCTGTGGGGGGGCGGGAGGTGGTCACCGGCTGTGGGGGGGCGGGAGGTAGTCACCGGCTGTGGGGGAGGGGTCACCGGCTGTGGGGGAGGGGTCACCAGCTGTGGGGGGGCAGGAGGTGGTCACCGGCTGTGGGGGGGGCGGGAGGTGGTCACCGGCTGTGGGGGAGGGGTCACCAGCTGTGGGGGGGCAGGAGGTGGTCACCGGCTGTGGGGGGGCGGGAGGTGGTCACCGGCTGTGGGGGAGGGGTCACCGGCTGTGGGGGGGCGGGAGGTGGTCACCGGCTGTGGGGGGGGCGGGAGGTGGTCACCGGCTGTGGGGGGGCGGGAGGTGGTCACTGGCTGTGGGGGGGCAGGGGTCACCGACTGTAGGGGGAGGGGTCACCGGCTGTGGGGGGAGGGGTCACCGGCTGTGGGGGGCAGGCCGGGACATGTCGGCTCTACAGTCTGGTTTTTGTGCACACGTTGAGTAATTGATTCACTGTTTCTGGTGCTCAGGCAAAAAACGCATGAAAACCGCGTTTTGGGCAGTTGCGTTTTTCCTGCCAGAGATGCATCCATTTCTGCATTGTTTAACAGGGAAAATGCACAGAGAATAAGAATTGTCGTGCTGCAGATAATTTTCTACACCAAAGCTGCAAGTCACAAATCAGCAATGTGTGAATGTTCACAAGTTGCGCTTTTGATGCTTTTTTTTTCCTGCAGCCAAAACCTGCTCTCAGCAGAAAGGAAGCAGCGTCAAAAACGCAAGTTCTGCTGAGTGCCTCGTTTTTTGCGGCATTTTTGGTGCATTTTTTTACTGTGTTTTTCTCAGTACATTTGCGATAAAGTTTAGTGCATAAAAAAAAATCTGATTCAAGTTCCAAGTTCATCAGGTTTTGGCACCAAAAACGCAGCAAAACCTGATACCTGCGTCTTTTGCACTACAATGGGTGAAAAAACAATGAGGTAACATGCTGCATTTGGAAACAGCACAGTTTTTTGACAAAGCAGGAAAAACAATGTGTGCGCAGGAGATTTCTAAAGTCTCAGACTATATTCACACTTTGCGGATTTTGCTGCGGATCCGCAGCAGTTTCCCATGAGTTTACAGAACAATGTAAACCTATGGGAAACAAAAAACGCAGTGCACATGCTGCGGAAAAAAACGCGCGGAAACGCAGCGGATTACATTCCACAGCATGTCACGTCTTTTCTGCGGATTTTCACCTGCTCCAATAGAAAACTGCAGATGAAAATCCGCAGTAAAAACCGCGATAAATCCGCAGTAAAAACCGCAACGGGTTTTCACTGCGGATTTAGGAATTCTGCTGCGGAAAAATCCGCAGTGGAATCTGCAAAGTGTGAACATAGCCTTAGACTTTGGTGGTACTGTGAAATAGCTGAAAATTTGCAATAAAAAATGCATTAAAAAACTGATTACAGAGATACTACATTTACTCATTTTTGTTTGTTTTTTTATTTGACTTCTTTAAAAAAAAATTCAGAACTTATCAAAAATATACCTGCTTTTTATGTTTATAGTTTGTCTCAGACTGGTAACAATTCCTTCAATTTATTATAAGCTCTGGAGGCAGATTCTCGGGGAGATCTGTGTCCAGTCTATAGATCTTAACAGCTCATTTACATATTAAGAAAACTGAATGTCTCTGGAATAAGACACCAGATCGCAGATATCAAGGTATCATTTTATTCAACTTCCTATGACCTACATGTCATACAGACAGCATAGGAGGGTTGATACTACTGACAATTTCCCCTTAACCCCTTTCTGACCTTGGACGGGATAGTACGTCCGAGGTCAGATCCCCTGCTTTGATGCAGGGCTCCGGCGGTGAGCCCGCATCAAAGCCGGGACATGTCAGCTGTTTTGAACAGCTGACATGTGCCCATAATAGGCGCGGGCAGAATCGCGATCTGCCCGCACCTATTAACTAGTTAAATGCCGCTGTCAAACGCAGACAGCGGCATTTAACTACCGCTTCCAGCCGGGCGGCCGGAAATGACGTCATCGCCGACCCCCGTCACATGATCGGGGTCGGCGATGCGTCAGGATGGTAACCATAGAGGTCCTAGAGACCTCTATGGTTACTGATCACCGGTGGCTGTGAGCGCCCCCCTGTGGTCGGCGCTCGCAGCACACCTCCATTTCTGCTACATAGCAGCAATCAGCAGATCGCTGTTATGTAGCAGAGGCGATCGTGCTGTGCCTGCTTCTAGCCTCCCATGGAGGCTATTGAAGCATGGCAAAAGTAAAAACAAAAAGTTAAAAAAAATGTGAAAAAAATTAAAAAAAATATAAAAGTTTAAATCACCCCCCTTTCACCCTAATCAAAATAAATCAATTAAAAAAAAATCAAATCTACATATATTTGGTATCGCTCAGAATCGCCCGATCTATCAATTAAAAAAAAGCATTAACCTGATCGCTAAACGGCGTAGCGAGAAAAAAATTCGAAATGCCAGAATTAAGTTTTTTAGGTCGCTGCGACATTGCATTAAAATGCAATAACGGGCGATCAAAAGAACGTATCTGCACCAAAATGCTATCATTAAAAAACACGCTGACATGTGCAGAGACACTTTGATTTTGATGTGTCTACGTGAGTCAGTGTCTCCAGTACGTGAGGAATCTGTCACCTCACGTACCGGAGCCACTGACGTGTGAAACCGGCCTTAGGCTGTGTGCACACGTTCAGGATTTTTCGCGTTTTTTCGCTATAAAACCGTGACAAAAACGCATACATTAAGCATCCTATTAGAATGCAATCCACAATTTTTGTGCACATGCGTTTTTTTCCGCGGCGGAATCGCATTCCGGAAAAAAATGCAGCATATTCATTTTTTGTGCGGAATAGCGGGGATTCCGCACACATAGGAATGTATTGATCCGCTTACTACCCGCATGTGGCTATGCCCACCATGTGGGAAGTAAGGGGATCATGTGCGGTTGGTACCCAGGGTGGAGGAGAGGAGACGCTCCTCCAGGCCCTGGGAACCATATAATTGTTAAAAAAAAAAAAAAATTGTGATATTCTCACCTTCCTGCGTCCTCGGCAGCCTTTCCCGCTCCTCGCGATGCTTCCGTTCCCAATAATGCATTGCGAAAATGACCTGTGATGATGTAGCGGTCTCGCGAGACCACTACGTCACCTGAGGTCATTGCTGCTAGGCATTATTGGGACCGGAGCATCTCGAGGAGCAGGGAAGGCTGCCGAGGACGCAGGAAGGTGAGAATATCACAATTTTTTTATTTATTTTTTTTATTACTTTTTAACGTTCTATCTTTTTACTATTGATGCTGCATAGGCAGCATCAATAGTAAAAAGTTGGTCACACTTGTCAAACACTATGTTTGACAAGTGTGACCAACCTGTCAATCAGTTTTCCAATCGATGCTTCAGATCGCTTGGAAAACGCTAGTATTCTACAAGTTAAAAAACACTTGCAAAACGCTAGTGTTTAGCGGGAATATGCATGCCAATTCCGCAATATGCGATATACCAGCGGCAGGAATTGCGGAAATTTCCGCGGCAATTCTGCAACCCATGCACTTAGCCTAGCAGAATTCTTCTTTCAATTCTTGCCTCTTGCTGGTCGGTGACATCAGTGCCATCACTTATTTTTTCATACATTTGCATGTGTATTACATCACAGTTGCATCAGTCACACCAGACCGCTCGCTTATAGGTGATTACATCCAAGACCCCGGAGGCTTCCTCTGTTTCCTCCAGTTTTCGCAATCTGAGAGGATAAACCGGTTAGGTTTGTCATTCAGTATTTCAGGAGAAGTGACCTCACCCAGGTGCATGGTCGGGCGTGCGTTCTTCTGCAGATTTCTGTTATATTCATGATACTCCATGTACAGGGAATGCCACAATAACTAACATTAAATCATCATTTACATTAAAACCAAAACACTGATTCTGCTCATTTGAGGCCAATTCTATTTGCAGCTAGACTTCCACCCCTGCACCAAATCTTTGCTATTATCAGCAGATTTTTGTGGCCCGTGGGAGATAATTTAGGAAAACAGCGCGCTGATCTTGTGTGTAGTCAATCTACCTGGAGAGGAAATGGCTAATTCTTTAGTCTTTCCGAGTAGAAGATGGCGCTGACATGTTTCTGCTACATGACTTTGTACGTTCTTTACCCATAATCTGCTCATTGCACCTCCGGTTTCTGTGAATTCCCAGGGGTACAGATAACATGATATAAGTCGGCGCTCCCTATCCTGCGACTCTTCTGCTATTGCAAAATGTCAGATCCCAGTGCGTCCTGACGGCTGTATTTCTGCTGCAGAGAGCAGACTGTGACGTACAATGTGGAAGCAAAACATTTTTAGAGCAGGAAATGGCACGAGTCACTTTTTAAAGGGAACCTGTCACATGCAAAAAAATATGCAATTTACCTGCAGATACGGGGGTTAATCTGCAGGAAAATAGTGTTAGGCCACATTTACATGATGAGTTTTTAATATTGAAAATTTTCGGTGCCATTTCTGCACTATTAAGTACATTAGGGTACTTGCATTTTTTCATTGCATTTGTTTGCATTTTTACATGCATTTTATAGGGTTTTTATGCTGCGTTTTTTGTTGTTGGTATATCATGCTTTGAATAAATCCATCGGTCCTGCGATTAGAGCAGCACTTGCAAGCTTTGTAGCAAAAGAGTTTATGAACAACTTGCCTGAGACCTTGATAGACTCCATGGGTGACCTGTAACCTAGGCAATTCGCAAAATCCCTCTGTTTTTGAGAACAGAGAGGATTCTTAATAAGAGTTAAATTGCAAAGTTGCATTTTTTAATGATCAGGAGAACTTATAAGACTTTGATAATACAGTGGGGCAAAAAAGTATTTAGTCAGTCAGCAATAGTGCAAGTTCCACCACTTAAAAAGATGAGAGGCGTCTGTAATTTACATCATAGGTAGACCTCAACTATGGGAGACAAAGTGAGAAAAAAAAATCCAGAAAATCACATTGTCTGTTTTTTTAACATTTTATTTGCATATTATGGTGGAAAATAAGTATTTGGTCAGAAACAAAATTTAAACTCAATACTTTGTAATGTATCCTTTGTTGGCAATGACAGAGGTCAAACGTTTTCTGTAAGTCTTCACAAGGTTGCCACACACTGTTGTTGGTATGTTGGCCCATTCCTCCATGCAGATCTCCTCTAGAGCAGTGATGTTTTTGGCTTTTCGCTTGGCAACACGGACTTTCAACTCCCTCCAAAGGTTTTCTATAGGGTTGAGATCTGGAGACTGGCTAGGCCACTCCAGGACCTTGAAATGCTTCTTACGAAGCCACTCCTTCGTTGCCCTGGCGGTGTGCTTTGGATCATTGTCATGTTGAAAGACCCAGCCACGTTTCATCTTCAATGCCCTTGCTGATGGAAGGAGGTTTGCACTCAAAATCTCACGATACATGGCCCCATTCATTGTTTCATGTACCCGGATCAGTCGTCCTGGCCCCTTTGCAGAGAAACAGCCCCAAAGCATGATGTTTCCACCACCATGCTTTACAGTAGGTATGGTGTTTGATGGATGCAACTCAGTATTCTTTTTCCTCCAAACACGACAAGTTGTGTTTCTACCAAACATTTCCAGTTTGGTTTCATCAGACCATAGGACATTCTCCCAAAACTCCTCTGGATCATCCAAATGCTCTCTAGCAAACTTCAGACGGGCCCGGACGTGTACTGGCTTAAGCAGTGGGACACGTCTGGAACTGCAGGATCTGAGTCCATGGTGGCGTAGTGTGTTACTTATAGTAGGCCTTGTTACATTGGTCCCAGCTCTCTGCAGTTCATTCACTAGGTCCCCCCGCGTGGTTCTGGGATTTTTGCTCACCGTTCTTGTGATCATTCTGACCCCACGGGGTGGGATTTTGCGTGGAGCCCCAGATCGAGGGAGATTATCAGTGGTCTTGTATGTCTTCCATTTTCTAATTATTGCTCCCACTGTTGATTTCTTCACTCCAAGCTGGTTGGCTATTGCAGATTCAGTCTTCCCAGCCTGGTGCAGGGCTACAATTTTGTTTCTGGTGTCCTTTGACAGCTCTTTGGTCTTCACCATAGTGGAGTTTGGAGTCAGACTGTTTGAGGGTGTGCACAGGTGTCTTTTTATACTGATAACAAGTTTAAACAGGTGCCATTACTACAGGTAATGAGTGGAGGAAAGAGGAGACTCTTAAAGAAGAAGTTACAGGTCTGTGAGAGCCAGAAATCTTGATTGTTTGTTTCTGACCAAATACTTATTTTCCACCATAATATGCAAATAAAATGTTAAAAAAAACAGACAATGTCTTTTTCTGGATTTTTTTTTCTCAGTTTGTCTCCCATAGTTGAGGTCTACCTATGATGTAAATTACAGACGCCTCTCATCTTTTTAAGTGGTGGAACTTGCATTATTGCTGACTGACTAAATACTTTTTTGCCCCACTGTATGTCAGTTTATGTCCAACCGGCCAAACTTAATCCTTCTCATGACTGTTGTTTTCGATTCATTTTTATTACTATTGAGCAGAACTGTCTGTTGACTCGCTGCTGCTAATACATGATGCGTAGGGATTTATTGTAATCTGTAGACCTACCTGTAGCAGCGAATCATCACGATATACTTTAATGCTTTTTATAAAGTTTGATTACACTGCTCTTGTTATCCAGCCCTTGTCCCTTCAACAGCTCCCAGCAAAATGTAATGCCCTCACCTTCCCACCACAAATTATGATGTCCTCAGACAGACCCTCAAACAGAATTATGTCACCACACAGCACCTCACGCAGTATTATATCACCACACAGCCCCTCACACGGTATGATTTTCCCACACAGCCCTTCACATACTATTATGTCCCAACACAGCCCCTCACATCACATGGTATGATGTCCCCACACAGCCCTTCACATAGTATTATGTCCCCACACAGCTCCTCATGTGGTGTGATGTCCCCGCACAGCCCCTTATGTCGTATAATATCCCCACACAGCCCCTCACACAGTATGATGTCCCCACACAGCCCCTCACGCGTTATGTCCCCACACAGCCCCTCATGTGGTATAATGTCCCCACACAGCCCCTCACACGGTATGATGTTCTCATACAGCCCATCACATCACATGGTATGATGTCCCCACACAGCCCTTCACATAGTATTATGTCCCCACACAGCTCCTCATGTGGTGTGATGTCCCCGCACAGCCCCTCATGTCGTATAATGTCCCCACACAGCCCTTCACACAGTATGATGTCCCCACACAGCCCCTCACGCGTTATGTCCCCACACAGCCCCTCATGTGGTATAATGTCCCCACACAGCCCTTCACACAGTATGATGTCCGCACACAGCCCCTCACGCGTTATGTCCCCACACAGCCCCTCATGTGGTATAATGTCCCCACACAGCCCTTCACACAGTATGATGTCTCCACATAGCCCCTCACACAGTATGTCCCCACACAGCCCCTCACGCAGTATGATTTTATTTAGCTTTTTTTAATATGTGTGCCTGTATATAGGGGGCTTTGTGAAGAATATATAGTGTGTGGTCCAAAACAGTATAAACTAAAAAATAACAAAAGCCCTAAAAAAATAACTATTAAAAATAATCATTCATGTCTAAAACACATATCCATATTAGAACCACTCTCCATAGATTAAAAGTTAGATATACTGTACATGATGCAGGGTATACACAGGAAAAATATCTATGCTAAACAGTTGATATACACAAGGTGTATACATATACGTACCAATGCTTCTGGGAATATCAAATTCAAATGGTGGCCAAAAAACATTCAGCTATTGTAATTACATACATGTCCTTTAAGAAATAATGCTTAAGGTGCACAGATATTTACTATACCATAAACATATAGTTCTCAATATACGGTAATTACCTGGGATGCACCCTCCAGCAAAGTGAGTACATGTAGCCAACCATATATAGAATCCCAGAGGTATTAGTATAAGGATATATTACTTATCTCAAACAAGAGTCTTCATGATTTTTACCCAATCCTCTGTGCCAATGCGTTTCCCCCTGTTCTTATGGGATTTTTTCAGGAGACTTGTGTAAAGGAAGACCTCAGTGAGCAAAAGAGCTGACAGTGCAGTATCTCTTTGTCTAGCCAGAAATCATTCCAATATGATCAACTTTTGTATACGATTATGGATCGCCCCCATGGGTTGTGGGGTACTCGGTACCGGGTCCTGTGGTTCGCAGGGGGATGTTACGGTGGCTGACCCGGTCCGTGGCCCTGGGACGTCCGTGTAAAAGGGGAAAGGTCTTTAAAGGGATAAAGTTTGTGTTCGTGACGCCACCTGTGGTATTCGGTCAGGGTGACCGACGCTGCTTTAAGGGGTCCGTTGGGGTGATGTTATGGCAGCTAGATGGTATACCTTCCCACAGGTGAAGTATGTCCCCAGGGCTTCCCGGTATGTAGATGGTGGATGGTGAGAGGCACAGAGAAGAACGAGGACACATGGTTGCAGTCTCTTTACCTTTACTGAAGACTTCAGCATCCACAGTCCAGGACACCAGATCACAGGTCAGGCAGAGTCTGGCCAGTTTGGAGGCAAGTCCAGAGTCCCCTTGTCCAGGTGAAAATCAGTAGCCTTCCCTTGCGCTGTAGTGGTGTAGTCCCTTACTGTGGCTTCACATAAGGGTCTCACATGTGGTGTTTCTCTGTCCCCCGTATAGGATAGGACAAACCCATGTGACTGGTAGCTTGAGGCTGTTTATAGGGACTCTAGCATGCTCCGGCCTCCATGGGTTGCCACCGTGCCTCCTGGGTATAGGTGCGGACAGGTAACTTGCAATTAGCTGTCCTGCCGGTAAATGGAGCAAAGCATAAAGTTCCTTTCTCCCACTGTGTTCCGGCTACCGGGATTCTGCGCCTCAGAAGGAGGCAGCCTGCTCCTGGCTCGTCTCCCTCTGGTATCCTCTCCTTTGCTTTGCTTTCCTTCACGCTCGCTGCCATGTGTTCGGCTTTCTGTGTGTCTCTTCCCAGGAGCTGTAGGACAAACCTTTGTGACTGGTGGCTTGAGGCTGTTTATAGGGACTCTAGCATGCCCCAGCCTCCATGGGTTGCCACCGTGCCTCCTGGGTATAGGTGCAGACAGGTAACTTGCAATTAGCTGTCCTGCCGGTCTCTGGAGCAAAGCATAAAGGTCCTTACTCCCTCGGTGTTCCGGCTACCGGGATTCTGCGCCTCAGAAGGAGGCAGCCTGCTCCTGGGTTGTCTCCCTCTGGTATCCTCTCCTTTGCTTTCCTTCACGCTCGCAATGTGTTCGGCTTTCTGTGTGTCTCTTCCCAGGAGCTGTAACACTTCAGGCTACACGGCTCCTCTCCTTCCTTTCCCTCTGTCTCTCTGACAGGAACTAAACCCTTTCCCTCCAGATCAGGATGTTCTTATAGGGGAGTTCACCTTAAAGATGCTTAGAGCTCTCCCTTCTGGTCTGGAGTGTGAACATGTTGCATGTTTGTGGTACCTGGATGCAGTTATCCTTCTTTGCCTCCAAACGTAGCATCACTCTCCCCGAGAGGAAAGCAATACCACTGCGACGACCAGGACCCTGGGGTGCCACACTTACTTAAATTCTCTCTCACGCACAATTTTTTCACTTTTAAAGGGTCCTACCACCACCTCCAGGGAACAGCTATGGGCGCCACCTTCACTCCCTCATATGCTAACCTGTTCCTAGGGCTGTGGGAGAGGGACCTTTTCCTATCTGATCAGCATCTGTCAATAGACTGCGTCATATTCTGGTTGCGGTACATTGACAATATTTTCCTGACTCGATTGAAGCGCTACACGAATTCGTGGTTTCACTCAATTCCAATAACAGTAACGTTCACTTGACTTACCAGTATGATCCACATATCATTGACTTCTTAGATGTCACTATTCTCAAAACTACTTATAAATTGATATTTCTGCAAACTTACATCTGTTAACTCTCTACTTCATGCCTCTTTTTATCGGCTTTCTCCTATGATTAGAGTGGTACACGTTGGACAATTCGTACGGCTGCGACATATGTGTATTCAACTGTTGATAACTTTGAAATGAGATGCAGGGATCTTAAACTCAGATTCTGGGAGCACGGTTAGAGCCATCCCTCAATTAATCGTGCTCATCACAGGGCAAAACATACCCCCAGACATCAACTCCTATACACATCTAGTGTACCATCCCCCAATAACCATGTTACATTAATTAGTGACTTTAATTCTCAGGTCTCTGTAATGAGGCAATGTCTGGAAAAATCATGGCCTATCCGCTTAGCAGATCCTACCCTATCAAAATACTTACCCAACAAACCGAGTATTACATTTCAGAGAAGAAAAAATTTCTGTAATATATTGGTGAGAAGGTACTACTCTAATGACCCTACCACCTTTCTAGATAATGCACGTCCCCGTCATGAATGTTCCCTTGTGGAAGATGTGTGGTATGTCTGGCATGCCCACATATTGAGCGTACTGACATCTTTTATGACTACTGGATCCAAACAGTTCAATATTAAACATCAAATCTCATTTACCACAAAAGCGATCATTTATTATGCCACATGTCCCTGCTCAAAAATGTATGTTGGTCTTACTACTCGCCAACTTAAAATTCGAGTTCTGGAACACCTCAATAGAATTGATGCAGCAATAGATGTAGATGACTTATCCTACCTTAAGACCATCCCAAAATATTTCAAACTGCATTATAACTGTGACTCATCCTGTTTTAGAGTGAGGGGTATCGACAGAATAATTCCAAATATAAGAGGCAGAAATATCAGCCAAATATTAGTACAGCGGGAATCTAGGTGGATATGGACCCTAAATACGGTATACCCCCTCAGACTCAACAAAAACCTTTGTTTCGCCCCATTTATTTCTGTGCCCTCCTTTTCATCCTTGACATTTTTATCATTATTTTTATATTGTTTGCAGCCAGATACCCTTTTTAGTTATTTACGTTACTTTGTTCACTTAGCTTTATTTTTATTCTCCTTTAGTAATTTTATGGATAGAACTTACCTGATTGTTCATGCTCAGACAATGGTGGCACTTCAGGAGCCATAATCACCTGATTGAATGAATTTTCTCACGACCATGAAGTTACAAATAGAACATCGCTTTGTAACCATCATCACATTTGGCAAGTTTTTAGAATCTCTGTATACCTCCACAAATCCTGCACCTATATTATCATATTGTTCTCATACCCCTTCCCATTTTCTCCTCTCTCCTTTTTCCTGCCCACATCCTTTCTCCTTACTCTTCATATTTCTCTGCTTTACAATTCCAATTTAATATTCCCTTGCATTCTCACTTTTTTACCTACATTTTATTTCACAATCATATATATTTTTGAATATTTCTTAAATATTTAACATTTTTTCACGTGTGATATTCTAATTCACTAATCTGTCACACTATTTCCTAATTTTTTTAATATATACAGTGGGGCAAAAAAGTATTTAGTCAGTCAGCAATAGTGCAAGTTCCACCACTTAAAAAGATGAGAGGCGTCTGTAATTTACATCATAGGTAGACCTCAACTATGTGAGACAAACTGAGAAAAAAAAATCCAGAAAATGACATTGTCTGTTTTTTTATCATTTTATTTGCATATTATGGTGGAAAATAAGTATTTGGTCAGAAACAAAATTTCATCTCAATACTTTGTAATATATCCTTTGTTGGCAATGACAGAGGTCAAACGTTTTCTGTAAGTCTTCACAAGGTTGCCACACACTGTTGTTGGTATGTTGGCCCATTCCTCCATGCAGATCTCCTCTAGAGCAGTGATGTTTTTGGCTTTTCGCTTGGCAACACGGACTTTCAACTCCCTCCAAAGGTTTTCTATAGGGTTGAGATCTGGGGACTGGCTAGGCCACTCCAGGACCTTGAAATGCTTCTTACGAAGCCACTCCTTCGTTGCCCTGGCGGTGTGCTTTGGATCATTGTCATGTTGAAAGACCCAGCCACGTTTCATCTTCAATGCCCTTGCTGATGGAAGGAGGTTTGCACTCAAAATCTCACGATACATGGCCCCATTCATTCTTTCATGTACCCGGATCAGTCGTCCTGGCCCCTTTGCAGAGAAACAGCCCCAAAGCATGATGTTTCCACCACCATGCTTTACAGTAGGTATGGTGTTTGATGGATGCAACTCAGTATTCTTTTTCCTCCAAACACGACAAGTTGTGTTTCTACCAAACAGTTCCAGTTTGGTTTCATCAGACCATAGGACATTCTCCCAAAACTCCTCTGGATCATCCAAATGCTCTCTAGCAAACTTCAGACGGGCCCGGACATGTACTGGCTTAAGCAGTGGGACACGTCTGGCACTGCAGGATCTGAGTCCATGGTGGCGTAGTGTGTTACTTATGGTAGGCCTTGTTACATTGGTCCCAGCTCTCTACAGTTCATTCACTAGGTCCCCCCGCGTGGTTCTGGGATTTTTGCTCACCGTTCTTGTGATCATTCTGACCCCACGGGGTGGGATTTTGCGTGGAGCCCCAGATCGAGGGAGATTATCAGTGGTCTTGTATGTCTTCCATTTTCTAATTATTGCTCCCACTGTTGATTTCTTCACTCCAAGCTGGTTGGCTATTGCAGATTCAGTCTTCCCAGCCTGGTGCAGGGCTACAATTTGGTTTCTGGTGTCCTTTGACAGCTCTTTGGTCTTCACCATAGTGGAGTTTGGAGTCAGACTGTTTGAGGGTGTGCACAGGTGTCTTTTTATACTGATAACAAGTTTAAACAGGTGCCATTACTTACAGGTAATGAGTGGAGGAAAGAGGGGACTCTTAAAGAAGAAGTTACAGGTCTGTGAGAGCCAGAAATCTTGATTGTTTGTTTCTGACCAAATACTTATTTTCCACCATAATATGCAAATAAAATGATAAAAAAACAGACAATGTGATTTTCTGGATTTTTTTTTCTCAGTTTGTCTCCCATAGTTGAGGTCTACCTATGATGTAAATTACAGACGCCTCTCATCTTTTTAAGTGGTGGAACTTGCACTATTGCTGACTGACTAAATACTTTTTTGCCCCACTGTATATATATACAGTATATATATATATATATATATATATATATATATGCTGTATATACATTCTCACTGTATTTTTCTCATTCTTCCTATGTACATATTGCACACTTCTTAGATACACACCTAATATTAACAACATAACATAATTCTAATGGTAGTTGATGTCCTGTGCATAATGTGTTTATATTTCTTATTTTTATACATCTTTTCATATTATATTATTGTATCATCTTGATGTGGATATATACAGGTAGATTTATGTCCCCTATATGCTTCAAATGCCATATATATATATATATATATGTATATATGTGTATATATATATATATATGTCTTATCTATTATTACTATATCTAGATACTATTTATATATACTGTTGTATATATGTAAGATGTAAATTATATAATTTTTATAAATATTTCCTATTTTTTGTAAGATGTTGATGGGATAAATTCTATATCTTACCTATACAGTATATCTTTTTATCTTCATATATTTGTTCATCACATCCTTACTTTTTTGATCCATCCTGTTTTTTCTGAGTGACTCACCCGGCAGTACGCATGTGTGTGATATGTGCCATCCAGCAGTTTCTCCTGTATCTGTCATGCCCTCCAGTGCTGCAACTACGTGTGCGGCATCGGAGGTCATGTGCAGCAGGTGGCGGCTAACTTCCTACTCCGTCTCACTGGGCATGCGTCAATCATGCAGCTTATGCTGCATTTTTAAACCTCCCCCACCCATGATGATGCCATTCTTTAACGAATGAATCGCCGAAACGCGCGTCGGGATGGGCGCATCACTTCGGAGGTCCTGCTGCTATCCTGGTATGTGTTAAAGCAATATTACTGGTAAAATATTGCTGGCTGTGTGATGATATACTGTATATACACACAGTACAGACCAAAAGTTTGGACACACCTTTTAATTTAAAGATTTTTCTGTATTTTCATGACTATGAAAATTGTACACTCACACTGAAGGCATCAAAACTATGAATTACCGTAACACATGTGGAATTATAAACTTAACAAAAAAGTGTGAAACAACTGAAATTATGTCTTATATTCTAGGTTCTTCAAAGTAGCCACCTTTTGCTTTGATGACTGCTTTGCACACTCTTGCCATTCTCTTGATGAGTTTCAAGAGATAGTCACTGGGAATGATCTTCCAACAATCTTGAAGGCGTTCCCAGAGATGCTTAGCACTTGTTTGCCCTTTTGCCTTCACTCTCTGGTCCAGCTCACCCCAAACCATCTCGCTTGGGTTCAGGTCTGGTGACTGTGGAGGCCAGGTCATCTGGTGTAGCACCCCATCACTCTCCTTCTTGGTCAAATAGCCCTTACACAGCCTGGAGGTTTGTTTGGGGTCATTGTCCTGTTGAAAAATAAATGATGGTCCAACTAAACGCAAACCGGATGGAATAGCATGCTGCTGCAAGATGTTGTGGTAGCCATGCTGGTTCAGTATGCCTTCAATTTTGAATAAATCCCACACACCTCCTCCTCCATGCTTCGCGGTGGGAACCAGGCATGTAGAGTCCATCCGTTCACCTTTTCTGCATCGCACAAAGACACGGTGGTTGGAATCAAAGATCTCAAATTTGGACTCATCAGACCAAAGCACAGATTTCCACTGGTCTAATGTCCATTCCTTGTGTTCTTTAGCCCAAACAAGTCTCTTCTGCTTGTTGCCTGTCCTTAGCAGTGGTTTCCTAGCAGCTATTTTACCATGAAGGCCTGCTGCACAAAGTCTCCTCTTAACAGTTGTTGTAGAGATGTGTCTGCTGCTAGAACTCTGTGTGGCATTGACCTGGTCTCTAATCTGAGCTTCTGTTAACCTGCAATTTCTGAGGCTGATGACTCGGATAAACTTATCCTCAGAAGCAGAGGTGACTCTTGGTCTTCCTTTCCTGGGGCGGTCCTCATGTGAGCCAGTTTCTTTGTAGCGCTTGATGGTTTTTGCCACTGCACTTGGGGACACTGTCAAAGTTTGCCCAATTTTTCGGACTGACTGGCCTTCATTTCTTAAAGTAATGATGGCCACTCGTTTTTCTTTACTTAGCTGCTTTTTTCTTGCCATAATATAAATTCTAACAGTCTATTCAGTAGGACTTTCAGCTGTGTATCCACCAGACTTCTGCTCAACACAACTGATGGTCCCAACCCCATTTATAAGGCAATAAATCCCACTTATTAAACCTGACAGGGCAAACCTGTGAATTGAAAACCATTCCCGGTGACTACCTCTTGAAGCTCATCAAGAGAACGCCAAGAGTGTGCAAAGCAGTCATCAAAGCAAAAGGTGGCTACTTTGAAGAACCTAGAATATAAGACATAATTTCAGTTGTTTCACACTTTTTTGTTAAGTATTTAATTCCACATGTGTTAATTCATAGTTTTGATGCCTTCAGTGTGAATGTACAATTTTCAAACTTTTGGTCTGTACTGTATATAATTATAGACTTGACCCAATATACATTGCTATATACTTACCTGTACTTTCTATGACTATACCTCAATTGCCCAGCTAGCTAAATATATATTTTATGTGGTTTATATCAGTATTACTTTCAGTCTGATACATCCACATACTATTGCCCTATACCTATTCTCCTATGTTTTCGTGTATATTGATTCTGTTGGTTCCTTGCTCACACTGTATATAAGGGGATCACAATATATGTAGGAGGGAATGTGGGGGACTTATATTGTATATAAGGGTACTGTGGGGGCTAATACTGAACATAGGGGACTGTACGGGGGCTCATTGTATATAGAGGAACTATATGAGAGCTCATACTGTATTTAGTGGGCTGTGTGTGAACTCAAACTGTATATAGAGGGGCTGCGTGTGAACTCCTACTGTATATAGGAGGTGTCAGCATACTTAATTCTGCTCAATATTAATTGAAACAATTAAAATAAAATAATTATAATTAGTATATTAATATTAAGCAGAATTAATTTCAGCCTATTAGTTCGGCCCTCCACAAACAGTCATAGTACCTCTCGTGGCCCCCTGGGAAAATGTACTACCCACCCCTGTTTTAAGTATATCTTCTCTGGTGAAATAATGCAAGGAGAATAAGAGAGGACCAGTGGAAGTAATGTGGGGAGTGGGTGGGAGTTCCAATACATCACTTTCCAAGCTTTCCTATAATTCAGGCAAATGAATATGTAACATGGAAGACACAAAATGTAAACATTTTATTTGGCAGTTTTCTCTCCAACAGGTGAATAAATAAACGGAAAAGTAACTTTTTTATATATATCTCTTCAGATGGACATATGCCATATACACAAATATGTACAAACTGTTAATGGAAAGGCCAGTCAACTATCAAGATTTTGTAGGTATTTTTTTTTTTAGAAAAAGTACAACTTTCAAAACCACTATACATGACAAATTAATGAGGGAGAAACAAGCAATGCTTCTGTTCTGGCCTTCCTAGCTTCTGAAGCCAGTCATCCAGAATTATGTCAAGAGATAGGGTTATCATGCATTTAGTTCATACTGTCCAGGTTAAAAAGTCTCTAATGCATTCGATTTTCAATGGTCATGCACTCAGGTCAATTATAACATGTTCATATATTTGTGTGGCCCCCTTAAAACTTGAAGCAAACATGAAGTCGTGTTTGTCTATAGACACATGTGTGAAAGACCTGGGGGCTTGGATGTTTAACTCTTGAAATTTCACAAATTTTCCTTTCTCCACATCCCAATGAAAAACCTGGGTGAAGGAATAATCACTTCCCAGGATAGCATATTTGTGGTTGTTGATCTCTAAAGGCTGGAAGACCATTGACCCACGAGAAGGCATCCTTTGGATATCAGAAATGACTGAGCCTCCTTCCCATTTGATCACCCTGGAATCTCCAATGAATCGGGTAAGGCAGAGGTAGACATCATCCTTGGCTGAAAAGTGTTTAACGGCATACACGTCCTCCGTGTCTGGTATTTCCGCATGCTTTGAGAAGTTGTTGTATTTTTTGTTCCACTGGTAAATAATCGGGCGTTGCGAGCTGCTAGATAGAATTAGATGTGGTTTGTTGGCAATCTCTAGGTATTCCACATCCGTATCTCGATACCACATATGTACAGACTGGTGGGAATAAAATCCATTTCCGTTCCACTTGTAGATGGTTGTGCAACCAGCTTTCGAGCTATCAGCAACCACAAAATACCAGTTGTCATCTATCCGGAAAGTCTCAATGTCATTGGGTTTTCGGATCTTAATCACTTCAATGTCTTGAATTTTTATAAATTTGTTTGCAAAAATATCTCTCTTGTAAATATGAGAGCCACCAAACAATTGGGCCACTATGACATAGAGCTGCTTCTCGATGACTATAGGTTTGCAGACCACGGTTGATGTGCCTAAGATAACACAGAGTTAATTAGAGACATATGATGAACACTTAGATTTTTTTCATCAAGAGCTGGTTGTCAATAATACCTGTGATGTTGTCATAGTTCCTGAAAGACATTTCCACATGATCCCACTCCAAAAAGACACATTTGCCAGTAAATGGTTGAGCAATGACCACATACTCATCGTTCATGTAAGTGAAGGTGTCCACAGACAGGGACTGATAGGGTAGGGACTTGTACAAAGCAAATTCTGTAATACACAAGATATGAGATGAGTTTTAGTTGATATTATAAATACGCTTTCACAGGTGACAGATACTAATTCATACCAGTCTGAAAAACAAGGGGACATGCGCTCATAGGGGCACCATTGCAGTATCGTGCAGATGCAGACCTGTTAGGAGGTGTTGGTCTCACCCTATGTCAGTTGTGTTCACCTGAGGGTGTTGTGTTAAGAACACAACACCTTAGTTTGGCTGGGTAGTGGTGGTTGCTGCTGCTAACTCTGATCCAGCGCAGGTAGCCCTTAGTAGGAAATGGAAAGATAGTGGGAGTCGATAGAAGCCTTGCAGACTAAATGCTGGAAGCACTGGTGCTGTGATAGTATGATGTTGAGAAGTAGTAGAAGAAGATTAATTATTATATTTGGAACAACAAGTTTTGGTGTCGTAACGTAATCACTATATATGGATCAACGCTTTTCTGTGTCGTACTGATCCCTTCCTCAGGATGACAAAGAAAGTAAAGTAAAAAAGAGGAGGAAGCTTATTCAAAGAGTATTTGAAACTTTTTTTATTTTCAGTAAAATACATTTCTAAATCCCCGCAAAAAAACAGTTTGAATTGGCGTTAAAGAGGTATAGGTCACAGATGCATGTGGCTCTCTACAGTGGTCATGGGTTTTTTGCTTAATGCCTAATGATTCAGAACTTCCATAAACTACAGTCGGGAGAGCCAAAGACATGACTACCTGTCTAATTCACATACTACTTTCTGTAGACCCAATTTTCATGATGTATGATACATCCAGAGATGTCTACTGTGCCTCATCTGCTTGCCACTACTCTTGTGTGTGTGTCTTCCCACGTATAGTTAACCTGTCAGACAAGCAGGTGACCCCCGGACTGCAGACCATGCACCCCTGGTGTAGAGCTTTGTCCTCATATCTCTCCCATATGATAGAGAGGTCATCTATAAATCGTTGATAGAGTATGATGTCCCCTTTGTATTTAGCATTATTGTGAATCTGTCTCCTCAAATTTCCCCGTGAATAAGTTTGCAAAACTTGGCACTACTGTCGTCCCCATGACGGTTCCACTGGTCTGGTTATAAGTGGTCCCATTAAGGGTAAAATAATTGTCAGCTAAAATTAATTTGAGTTCTTCTAATAAAAGAAAAATTGATCTTGAAATTTAGAGTCATTTTCTAGGTAATATACAACACATTCCAAACCGAGGGCATGATGTTAGTGTACAGTGCTGTTACATCTAGAGTTAATAAGCTGTAGTTGTAAAGTGCTGGGGAATAAGTTGGTGCTATAGAAATAAAAATAATATTATTATTATTGTTGCTTTTTCATCTGATATTACAAAGTTCTCTGATTAGCTGAGCTGACTCTTTGAGATAACTGGGAAGTTGTATTACATGTTCCTGTAAAATACTATCTATTGAAAGGGATAGGTTACTTGTTGTAGAATTAATACCTGATATAATCGGACGACTAGGTGGATCTGTAAGAGATCCTTGGGAGGTGGTAGGAAAAAAGGTCAGTTAGGGTTTTGTATGACAAAATGTTTTTGTTTTTTTCATTTAAATTGAGGATTCCTTTGGTAAAGGTGTTACACACGTGGTCAAAATTGTTGGTACTCATCGTTTAATGACAGAAAAACCCACAATGGTCACAGAAAAAACTTGAATCTGATCAAAGTGATAATAAACAAATCTATGAAAATGAACAAATGAAAGTTAGACAATGTTTTTCAACCATGCTTCCACAGAATTGTTATAAAAATGAAACTCATGAAATAGGTCTGGACAGAAATTATGGTAATATTCTGTTGCACAACCTTTTGAGGCAATCACTGTAATAAAATGATTCCTGTAACTGTCAATGAGACTTCTGCACCTCTCGACAGGTATTTTGGCCTACTCCTCAAGACCAAACTGCTCCAGTTGTCTCATGTTTGAAGGTTGCCTTTTCCAGACAGCATGTATCAGCTCTTTCCAAAGATGCTCAATAGGATTTAGGTCAGGGCTCACAGAAGGCCACTTAAGAATAGACCAATGTTTTAATCTCAACCATTCTTGGGTGTTTTAGCTGTGTGTTTTGGGTCATTATCCTGTTGCAAGACCCATGACCTGCGACTGAGACCAAGCTTTCTGACACTGGGCAGCACATTTCTCTCTAGAATCCCTTGATAGTCTTGAGATTTCATTGTACCCTGCACAGATTCTAGACACCCTGTGCCAGATGCAGCAAAGCAGCCCCAGAACATAACAGAGCCTCCTTCATGTTTCACAGTAGGGGCGGTGTTCTTTTCTTGATATGCTTCATTTTTCAATCTGTGAACATAGAGCTGATGTGCTTTGCCAAAAAGTTTTTCTGGGCTCTTTTGTCTTCATTCATATTATCCGTCTCTTTGATTTGTCGTAAATTTTCCTCCTGCGGCCACGTCCAGGGAGGTTGGCTACAGTCCCATGGATCTTAAATTTCAGAATCATATGTGCAACTGTAGTCACAGGAACATCAAGCTGCTTGGAGATGTCTAATAACTTTTACCTTTAACATGTTTGTCTACAATTTTCTTTGTAATCTCTAATTTCTAATTTCCTTCGCTTCCTCTGGTCCATGTTGAGTGTGATACACACCATGTCACCAAACAGCACAGTGAGTATCTGTAGCCCTATATACAAGCCCACTCACTGACTCCAAGATTGTAGACACCTGTGATGCTAGTTAGTAGACACACCTTGATTTAACATGTCCCTTTTGTCACATTATTTTCAAGGGTACCATAATTTCTGTCCTGGCCTATTTATTGAGTTTGTTTGTTTTTTTTTTAACTCTGTGGAAGCATGGATGAAAGACAATGTCTGACTTTCATTTGTTCATTTTCATAGATTTTTCATTATTACTTTTGTCAGATTCAAGTTATTTCTGTGACCGTTGTGGGTTTTTGTGTCATTAAACGAGGGGTACCAACAATTTTGACCACGTGTGTAGTAATTAGCTGTTAAAATTATTTTTCAACTTTCGGGAAGGGGTCCTCATTGAATAGTCTGGTAATGTATATTATTGAGTAGTTTATTTACTTCCTCATGTACTCAGAATAATCCTGAATTGCGTTGCCTCCTCCTTTACCAGCCAACCTACCGTATATACTCGAGTATAAGCCGAGATTTTCAGTCCAAATTTTTGGGCTGAAAGTGCCCCTCTCGGTTTATACTCGAGTCACGGTAGCAGTGGGGTCGGCGGGTGAGGGGGAGAGGGCGCTGAGATATACTTACCTAGTCCCAGCGATCCTGGCGCTCCCCCTGCCATCCCACGGTCTTCTGTGCTGCAGCTTCTTCCCCCTTCAGCGGTCACGTGGGACTGCTCATTAGAGAAATGAATAGGCGGCTCCACCTCCCATAGGGGTGGAGCCGCCTATTCATTTCTCTAATCAGCGGTGCCGGTGACCGCTGATAGAGGAAGAGGCTGCAGCACAGAAGACCGTGGGACAGGCGGGGAGCGCCAGGGTCGCTGGGACTAGGTAAGTATGTCATATTCACCTGTCCCCGTTCCAGCCGCCGGGCGCCGCTCCATCTTCCCGGCGTCTATCTGCGCTCTGACTGTGCAGGTCAGAGGGCGCGATGACACATATAGTGTGCGCGGCGCCCTCTGCCTGATCAGTCAGTGCGCAGAGACGCTGGGACCGGACGCTGGGAGCTGCAATCAAGAGAGGTGAGTATGGCATTTTTTTTTTTTATTGCAGCAGCAGCGGCACAGATTTATATGGAGCATCTATGGGGAAATATGAACGGTGCAGAGCACTGTATGGGGCACAGCTATGGGACAAAAATGAACGGTGCAGAGCATATATGGGGCACAGATATGGGGAAATATGAACGGTGCAGAGCACTATATGGCACAGATATGGGGCAATATGAACGATGCAGAGCCTATATGGGGCACAGATATGGGGCAATATGAACGGTGCAGAACATTATATGGCACAGATATGGGGCAATATGAACGGTGCAGAGCACTATATGGGGCACAGATATGGGGCAATATGAACGGTGCAGAGCACTATATGGCACAGATATGGGGCAATATGAACGGTGCAGAGCACTATTTGGCACAGATATGGGGAAATAATGAACGGTGCAGAGCACTATATGGCACAGCTATGGGGAAATAATGATCTATTTTTATTTTTGAAATTCACCGGTAGCTGCTGCATTTCCACCCTAGGCTTATACTCGAGTCAATAAGTTTTCCCAGTTTTTTGTGGCAAAATTAGGGGGGGTCGGCTTATACTCGGGTCGGCTTATACTCGAGTATATACGGTAATCATTATTTGCTTATTGTTTTTCAGGCTGTCGCTGGATCTATGTTTCTGTTTGGCCAAATTTCTCCTATTTTATTTTGGGGAGGGGGGGAGGTTGCACCTCATATTTTTAGACCTTATGTTGTGCAATGGATGTTTTTTGGAAATGTTCTTGAAGTCATAGGACACTGGATCATAGAACTTATCACGTGTATGGCCTTGGCTCTCTATCAGAGAAAAGATAGATTTTGTTTTCCAATCCATGTTGAAAGTTAACGTTTCCCCTTGAGATTCTTGGGTGCCATTTTGATTACAATGATGCACCGTGCCCAACATTGGTATCAGTCTGACATAATATATAGCTCTCGTAGCCCGCACACGCTACCGTAATAAGGCGTGTGACAAGATAATGGAAAAACATAAGTAACCCATTATATCATTATGTTTGAACACAATATATATGTACTAGACAACCATCTTATATCCATTTGCTTTTTATAAACAGTTTGGCTTCAAAAGGCACTAATACTATAGCAATAAATATATATAAATGTATATATATACGGTGTATATACATACATACATACATGCATGCATGCATGCATGCATAAACACGTCATTTAATTTTTTAAAATGCTTTTAACCAAAAATTAAATATCTATACTCCAGTTTCAGCTCTGAAAAAATATACATTTTAACATAGCCATTTACTTCAATTTGTATTTTAATTTTTTTTTGTCATTTATAGTTACTAACCATACTGACCACAAACAGTGACACAGTCATGACATGTTTTTAGTCAGGTCATTCAAGTGTATTTAGACTTTTCATGTTTGTATTGTCTTTATTGTCCTGAGGAAGGGGTCGCTATGATCTTGCAAACACATTGATCCAGACCCCCAGTTGGACATTTAGTACAAATAATTAAAGGGACACTGTCACCTGAATTTGGAGGGAACAATCTTCAGCCATGGAGGCGGGGTTTTGGGGTTTTTGATTCACCCTTTCCTTACCCGCTGGCTGCATGCTGGCTGCAATATTAGATTGAAGTTCATTCTCTGTCCTCCATAGTACACGCCTGCGCAAGGCAAGATTACCTTGTGCAGGCATGTACTACGGAGGACAGAGAATGAACTTCAATCCAATATTGCAGCCAGCATGCAGCCAGCGGGTAAGGAAAGGGTGAATCAAAAACCCCAAAACCCTGCCTTTATGGCTGAAGATTGTTCCCTCTAAATTCAGGTGACAGTGTCCCTTTAAATACACCACATAACAGGTAGTTTCAGCTGCATCACATCTAATGTGGTGTATTTAATTATTTGTACTAAATGTCCAACTGGGGGTCTGAATGTGGGGGAGACAGGGCAAAAACTTAGCACAAGGATGAATTCTCATCGAAAAACAATAAGAGAAAAAAATGGACCTACTGGTAGCAAAACATTTTTGTATCCCCAGTCTTAGTATCATGGACATGAAATTACTTGTTTTAAAAAGTAATTTCAAATCTCAGGTGGCATTTCCTGATGAAGGAGGCATGAAACCCCTGAAACGCGTTGAATAAAACCACTGTGAATTGACTACATTCTCCTGAAATTCATCCCAGCAGCAGCACGGAATTTTAACTACGAATTTCCCATTGAATACAGTACTTTCTCTGGTCGTTGAAGACCTGTGGATCTGCAGCAGCTACTATCTTTATTGTTATGACCCCAATGGCGAGGGTCTCAGAGGAACGTGGAAGTCTGCAAGATACAAAAATCCAGCTCATAGGGCAGTGGTAACTGGGTTGACCATATATCTACTCCTAACGCCAACACTAGAAGTAGCCGGGGGTCATACCTACGTTGATCCTAGATGACTCGCGCCAGCCGGAGAATCTAAATACCCCTAGTAGAGGAAAACAAAGACCTCTCTTGCCTCCAGAGAAAGGGACCCCAAAGCAGGATAGAAGCCCCCCACAAATAATAACGGTGAGGTAAGAGGAAATGACAAACACAGAAATGAACCAGGTTTAGCACAGAGAGGCCCGCTAACTAATAGCAGAATATAGAAAGGTAACTTATATGGTCAACAAAAAACCCTATCAAAAATCCACACTGGAAATTCAAGAACCCCCGAACCGTCTAACGGTCCGGGGGGAGAACACCAGCGCCCTAGAGCTTCCAGCAAAAGTCAGGATACAGATTAGGAACAAGCTGGACAAAAATACAAAACCAAAAACAAATAGCAAAAAGCAAAGTAAATGACTTAGCTGAATAACCGGACCAGGATCAGTAGACAAGAGCACAGCAGATTAGCTCTGATAACTACGTTGCCAGGCATAGAACTGAGTGTCCAGGGAGCTTATAAAGCAACGCCCCTAACTAACGACCCAGGTGCGGATAAAAGGAAAGACAGAAAAACCAGAGTCAAAAAACTAGTAACCACTAGAGGGAGCCAAAAAGCAAATTCACAACAGTACCCCCCCCTTAGTGAGGGGTCACCGAACCCTCACCACGACCACCAGGGCGATCAGGATGAGCGGCATGAAAGGCACGAACTAAATCGGCCGCATGAACATCAGAGGCGACCACCCAGGAATTATCCTCCTGACCATAGCCCTTCCACTTGACCAGGTACTGAAGTCTTCGCCTGGAGAGGCGAGAATCCAAGATCTTCTCCACCACGTACTCCAACTCGCCCTCAACCAACACCGGAGCAGGAGGCTCAGCAGAAGGAACTACAGGCACAACGTACCGCCGCAACAAGGACCTATGAAATACATTGTGAATAGCAAACGACACAGGAAGATCCAGACGAAAAGATACAGGATTAAGGATTTCCAATATCTTGTAAGGACCAATAAAACGAGGTTTAAATTTGGGAGAGGAGACCTTCATAGGAACAAAGCGGGAAGAAAGCCATACCAAATCCCCAACGCGTAGTCGGGGACCCACACCGCGGCGGCGGTTGGCAAAGCGCTGAGCCCTCTCCTGTGACAACTTCAAGTTGTCCACCACATGATTCCAGATCCGCTGCAACCTATCCACCACAGAATCCACCCCAGGACAGTCAGAAGACTCCACATGACCTGAAGAAAAGCGAGGATGGAAACCAGAGTTGCAGAAAAAAGGCGAAACCAAGGTGGCGGAACTAGCCCGATTATTAAGGGCAAACTCAGCCAACGGCAAGAATGTCACCCAATCGTCCTGATCAGCAGAGACAAAACACCTCAAATAAGCCTCCAAAGTCTGATTGGTTCGCTCCGTCTGTCCATTAGTCTGAGGATGGAAAGCAGAGGAAAACGACAAATCAATGCCCATCCTACTACAAAAGGATCGCCAGAACCTGGAAACGAACTGGGATCCTCTATCTGACACAATATTCTCAGGGATGCCGTGCAAACGAACCACGTTCTGGAAAAACACAGGAACCAGATCGGAAGAGGAAGGCAGCTTAGGCAAAGGAACCAAATGGACCATCTTGGAGAAGCGATCACATATCACCCAGATAACAGACATGCCCTGAGATAGCGGAAGATCAGAAATGAAATCCATGGAGATATGTGTCCAAGGTCTCTTCGGGACAGGCAAGGGCAAGAGCAACCCGCTGGCACGAGAACAGCAAGGCTTAGCTCTAGCACAAGTCCCACAGGACTGCACAAATGACCGCACATCCCTTGACAAAGAAGGCCACCAAAAGGACCTGGCCACCAGATCTCTGGTGCCAAAAATTCCCGGGTGACCTGCCAACACCGAGGAATGAACCTCGGAAATGACTCTGCTGGTCCACTTATCCGGAACAAACAGTCTGTCAGGTGGACAAGACTCAGGCCTATCAGCTTGAAATCTCTGCAACACACGTCGCAGATCCGGAGAAATAGCTGATAAGATAACTCCATCCTTAAGAATACCAACAGGATCAGCGACTCCAGGAGCATCAGGCACAAAGCTCCTAGAAAGAGCATCGGCCTTCACATTCTTTGAACCTGGTAAATACGAGACAACAAAATCAAAGCGGGAGAAAAACAATGACCAGCGGGCCTGTCTCGGATTAAGGCGTTTAGCAGACTCGAGATACATCAGATTTTTGTGATCAGTCAAGACCACCACACGATGCTTAGCACCCTCGAGCCAATGACGCCACTCCTCAAATGCCCACTTCATGGCCAACAACTCCCGATTGCCCACATCATAATTTCGCTCGGCAGGCGAAAACTTCCTAGAGAAAAAGGCACAAGGTTTCATAACAGAGCAACCAGGGCCTCTCTGCGACAAAACGGCCCCTGCTCCAATCTCCGAAGCATCCACCTCAACCTGAAAGGGAAGTGAGACATCGGGCTGGCACAAAACAGGCGCCGAAGTAAACCGGCGTTTCAACTCCTGGAAAGCCTCCACGGCAGCAGGAGCCCAGTTAGCTACATCGGAGCCCTTCTTGGTCATATCCGTCAAAGGTTTCACAACGCTAGAAAAATTAGCGATAAAACGACGGTAGAAGTTAGCGAAACCCAAGAACTTCTGAAGACTCTTAACTGACGAGGGCTGAGTCCAATCAAGAATAGCTCGGACCTTGACCGGGTCCATCTCCACAGCAGAAGGGGAAAAAATAAACCCCAAAAAGGGAACCTTCTGTACACCAAAGAGACACTTTGAGCCTTTGACAAACAAAGAATTTTCACGCAAAATTTTAAAGACCAACCTGACCTGCTCCACATGCGAGTCCCAATCATCAGAAAAAACCAAAATATCATCCAGATAAACGATCAAAAATTTATCCAGATACTTCCGGAAAATGTCATGCATAAAGGACTGAAAAACTGAAGGCGCATTGGAGAGCCCAAAAGGCATCACCAAGTACTCAAAATGACCTTCGGGCGTATTGAATGCGGTTTTCCATTCATCACCTTGCTTAATGCGCACAAGGTTGTACGCACCACGAAGGTCTATCTTGGTGAACCACTTGGCACCTTTAATTCGGGCAAACAAGTCAGACAACAGCGGCAGAGGATACTGAAATTTGACAGTGATCTTATTTAAAAGCCGATAATCAATACAAGGCCTCAAAGATCCGTCCTTTTTAGCCACAAAAAAGAATCCTGCACCAAGAGGGGAAGAAGACGGACGAATATGTCCTTTCTCCAAAGACTCCTTGATATACGAACGCATAGCGGTATGTTCAGGTACCGACAGATTAAAGAGTCTTCCCTTAGGAAATTTACTGCCTGGAATCAAATCTATAGCACAGTCACAGTCCCTATGAGGAGGCAATGCACTGGACCTGGACTCGCTAAAGACATCCTGATAATCAGACAAATACTCCGGAACTTCCGAAGGCGTAGAAGAAGCAATAGACACAGGCAGGATATCCCCATGAATACCACGACAGCCCCAACTAGAAACTGACATAGCCTTCCAGTCCAGGACGGGATTATGGGTCTGTAACCATGGCAGCCCTAAAACAACCAAATCATGCATTTTATGTAAAACAAGAAAACGTATCACCTCGCGGTGTTCAGGAGTCATGCACATGGTAACCTGTGTCCAATACTGCGGTTTATTTGCTGCCAATGGCGTAGCATCAATACCCCTAAGAGGAATAGGATTTTCTAATGGTTCAAGAGTAAAACCACAGCGCTTAGCAAATGACAGATCCATAAGACTCAGGGCAGCACCTGAATCTACAAACGCCATGACAGGATAAGACGACAGTGAGCAAATCAAAGTTACAGACAGAATAAATTTAGGTTGCAAATTTCCAGCGGTGACCGGACCAACAACCTTAGCTATACGTTTAGAGCATGCTGAGATAACATGTGTAGAATCACCACAGTAGTAGCACAAGCCATTCCGGCGTCTATGAATTTTCCGCTCATTTCTGGTCAGGATTCTATCACATTGCATTAAATCAGGTGTCTGTTCAGACAACACCATGAGGGAATTTGCGGTTTTTCTATCACATTGCACCGAATTAGGTGTCTGTTCAGACAACACCATGAGGGAATTTGCGGTCTTGCGCTCCCGCAATCGCCGGTCAATTTGAATAGCCAGTGCCATAGCATCATTCAGACCTGTGGGAATGGGAAAACCCACCATAACATCTTTAATGGCATCAGAAAGACCATTTCTAAAATTAGCGGCCAGTGCACAGTCGTTCCAATGTGTCAGCACGGACCATTTCCGAAATTTTTGGCAATACACTTCAGCCTCGTCCTGCCCCTGAGACATAGCCAGCAGGGCCTTTTCTGCCTGAATCTCAAGATTGGGTTCCTCATAAAGTAAACCGAGCGCCAGAAAAAACGCATCAATATCAGCCAATGCCGGATCTCCTGGCGCCAGCGAAAAAGCCCAATCTTGAGGGTCACCCCGTAAGAACGAAATAACAATTTTTACTTGCTGAGCGGAGTCTCCAGATGAACAGGGTCTCAGGGACAAAAACAATTTACAATTATTCTTGAAATTCCTAAACTTAAACCTGTCTCCGGAAAACAGTTCAGGAATCGGTATCTTAGGTTCTGACCCAGGACTTCTGATAACATAATCTTGTATGCCCTGCACACGAGTAGCCAGCTGGTCCACACTTGTAATCAAGGTCTGGACATTCATGTCTGCAGCAAGCATAAGCCACTCTGAGGTAAAGGGGATGAAGAAAAAAAAAAAAAAAATGAGAGAGGAGAAAAAAAAAAACTCAGAATCTTCTTTCTTATAATCCCTCTTTTGCAATGCATTAAACATTTAATATAGGCCTGGCAAACTGTTATGACCCCAATGGCGAGGGTCTCAGAGGAACGTGGAAGTCTGCAAGATACAAAAATCCAGCTCATAGGGCAGTGGTAACTGGGTTGACCATATATCTACTCCTAACGCCAACACTAGAAGTAGCCGGGGGTCATACCTACGTTGATCCTAGATGACTCGCGCCAGCCGGAGAATCTAAATACCCCTAGTAGAGGAAAACAAAGACCTCTCTTGCCTCCAGAGAAAGGGACCCCAAAGCAGGATAGAAGCCCCCCACAAATAATAACGGTGAGGTAAGAGGAAATGACAAACACAGAAATGAACCAGGTTTAGCACAGAGAGGCCCGCTAACTAATAGCAGAATATAGAAAGGTAACTTATATGGTCAACAAAAAACCCTATCAAAAATCCACACTGGAAATTCAAGAACCCCCGAACCGTCTAACGGTCCGGGGGGAGAACACCAGCGCCCTAGAGCTTCCAGCAAAAGTCAGGATACAGATTAGGAACAAGCTGGACAAAAATACAAAACCAAAAACAAATAGCAAAAAGCAAAGTAAATGACTTAGCTGAATAACCGGACCAGGATCAGTAGACAAGAGCACAGCAGATTAGCTCTGATAACTACGTTGCCAGGCATAGAACTGAGTGTCCAGGGAGCTTATAAAGCAACGCCCCTAACTAACGACCCAGGTGCGGATAAAAGGAAAGACAGAAAAACCAGAGTCAAAAAACTAGTAACCACTAGAGGGAGCCAAAAAGCAAATTCACAACACTTTATGCTCTTATCTCATCCTAACCAGGTGAGCAAATTTGGTGTATATTCTCTCCTGTGTAATGTGGATAAGATCCTATTGCGCTCTTTGTCTCCCCATTTTTTTGCAAATCTCAGAAAGACAGAAGAGTCTGCAAGTATAAACTCATGAGTACCTTTGACACACTCAGAGCATGAATGAATGTGTCGCATGGATTTACCGGTATGTCTTTTCACATCAATTAAGGAATTTCCTCTTCAGACCTTCTGGGGTCACCACAACACAGAACCAGACCCATTCAGAGGACCATAAAACATTAAGACTTCCTTATCTATGAACTGTTCCAATATCTGTCTATCCCTCTCACATAATGATAAATCTGCTTTTCGTCACTTGTCTTATCTATTGCCTTCTTTCTCTCTGTGCTGTGTTGTGTATAAGTATGTGATTCCTTAGAATTTGCATTAGTCTTTGCCTGATGAAGAGACCTGCGTAGTCTCGAAAGCTTTCACTTTGTTACCATCTTTTCAGTAAGCCATTAACAGGTATCAATCACTGAGGACTCTCACATCTAAATATTTTTCTATCTACTGGCTAACACGGTACAAAGATATATATCTTTCCTGTAAAAAAAAAATGAGCATTTAACTTTTTTCACAAAAAATTTACTTCAGATCCAATTTGTTTTATTTTACCAAGGGTAACAGGAGAAATTGGACCTCAAAAGTTGTTATACAATTTGTCCTGAGCACGCAGATACCCCATATGTGGGGTTAAACCACTGTTTGGGCGCATGGCAGAGCTCGGAAGGGAAGGAGCACCGTTTGACTTTTTCAATGCAGAATTGCCTGGAATTGAGATGTAGCGTTTGGAGAGCCCCTGATGTGCCTAAACAGTGGAAACCCCCCATAAGTGACCCCATTTTGGAAACTAGACCCCCAAGCAACTTACCTAGATGTGTTGTGAGAATTTTGGACCCCCAATTGTTTCACTAAAGTTTATAACGCACAGCCGTGAAAATAAAAAATATTTTTTTTTCCACAAAAATGATTTCTTAGCCCCAAATTTTTATTTTCACAAGGGTAACAGGAGAAATTGGACTGCAAAAGTTGTCCAATTTGTCCTGAGTACGCTGATACCCCATATGTGGGGGTAAACCACTGCTTGGGCGCATGGCAGAGCTCGGAAGGGAAGTAGCAACGTTTTACTTTTTCAACGCAGAATGGGTTGGAATTGAGATCGGATGCCATGTCGCGTTTGCAGAGCCCTGATCTGTCTAAACAGTGGAAATCCCCCAATTCTAACTCAAACGCTAACCCTAACACACCCCTAACCCTAATCCCAACCATAAACCTAACCACTCCCCTAACCCGAACACACCCCTAACCCTAATCCCAACCCTAACCACAGCCCTAACCCCAACACACCCCTAATCCCAACCATAACCCTAACCACACCCCTAACCATGACACACCCCTAATCCCAGCCATAATAATAATAATAATAATCTTTATTTTTATATAGCGCTAACATATTCCGCAGCACTTTACAGTTTTCACACATTAACCCCAACCGTAAACGTAATCCAAACCCTAACCGCAACTCTAGCCCCAACCCTAACCCTAATGGGAAAATAGAAATAAATACATATTTTGAATTTTATTTTTTTTTCCTAACTAAGGGGGTGATAAAGGGGGGGTTGATTTACTATTTATAACGGGTTTTTATGTTTGGCTGCTGTTACACACTAAAAGATGCTTTTTATTGCAAAAAATAGTTTTTGCATCACCACATTTTGAGAGCTATAATTTATCTATATTTTGGCCCACAGAGTCATGTGAGGTCTTGTTTTTTGCGGGACTAGTTTACACCGTTCTGTGTGTGGTAAAATTGATAAAGCAGTTTTATTCATCGGATCAGTACGATTACAGCGATGCCTCATTTATTTATTTTTTTATGTTTTGTCGCTTTTACACAATAAAAACTACGGTATTTTACATTAAAAAATAATTGTTTTCGCATCGCTTTATTCTGAGAGCTAACTTTTTTATTTTTCTGCTGATGGAGCTGTATGGCAGCCTGTTTTTTGCAGGACAAGATGACGTTTTCAGCTGTACCATTTTTATTTACATCCGTCTTTTTGATCGCGTTTTATTGCACTTTTTGTTCGGCAGTATGATGATAAAGCATTGTTTTTTGCCTCGTTTTTTATTTATTTTTTTACGGTGTTCACTGAAGGGTTTAACTAGTGGGATAGTTTTATAGAGAGGGTCATAAAGAACACGGCGATACCAAATTTGTGTACTTTTATTTATTTTTTTATTTACATAAATAAATGGATTTATTGGAAAAATGTTTATTTTTATTTTTTTTCCTTATTTGGGGATTTGTAAAAAAGTCAGATCGCTGATCTCTCACTGAAGGACCCGGAAGGTCCCTGAGGTCATTTTGGACCCGGGGTTTCCATGGAGACCACCGGAACAACACGATCACATCACGTTTTGGTGGGAGAGCGCAGGGAGCCCCCTCCCTGTGCGATTGTTCTCTATGCCGCTGTCACTAGTGACAGCGGCATCAGAGGGGTTAAATGCCCATGATCGGCGCTAGCACTGATCGTGGGCATTGCTGCGGGGTGTCAGCTGTCACATACAGCTGACACCCGCACGCGATCGCCGCGGCGCTCACCGTGAGACCGCGCAATCGTGCCGCCGTACTAGCACTGCAGTACTAGTACGGCGCATGTCGGGACTCCACAGTTAAACACAGTTGGACTCCAATGAAGGAGTAGAACCATCTCAAGGAGGATCACAAGGGATTGGACAGCATGTGACTTATGAGTGTCTGAGCAAAGGGTCTGAATACTTATGACCATGTGATATTTCAGTTTTTCTTTTTTATTACATTTGCAAAAATTTCTCCATTTCTGTTTTTTTCAGTCTAGATGGGGTGCAGAGTGTACATTAGTGAGAAAAAATGAACTTTTTTGAATTTACCAAATGGCTGCAATGAAACAAAGAGTGAAAAATGTCAAGGGACTGAATACTTTCCGTACCCACTGTATATAGTATATATACTGTATATACACACAAAGATACAGAGTGACAGTAATAGGTAATGCAATAGACATTATTCAGTGAAATATTCCCTTTAGCTTCCTGCCTTTCTTACCTGTTGTTATGCAATCAAAATCTTTAGCAGACAGACTGTTGATTTTGCGTCCCTTATATTCGGGAGGACTTTCACAATAAATCTGCTCCACCGTTGCATTGGTTTTATCGAGCCACTCTACTAGCCATTTCAATTTGCAGTCACAATGAAAGGAGTTTCCCCTTAGGTCTCTAAAATATAAAAATGAAACAGCGTAAAGATTACAGGTAACAGAAAACAGAAGATCCACTTACTAAAATCTCATGTTTCCTGAAAACACTGACAAAAAGAAATAACCAGAACAGTTTACAGGTTCACCGAAAACCTATTCCCTATGTAATGTATATGGAGCCATCATCTTTTCTCTTGACTTAAGATATGACATTTACCCAAATGATTCCTGAGGAAAGACCGGCACTACTGCTCCTGAAGTGTACAGGCTCGAGGAAATGATCGTAGGCCTGACTTCATGTAGGCAAGAAACGTCAGCACCGAAATGATGATGATAGAGAACGAAGATCTTGATTCAATAAGTGAATATTTTACTTTGGTCCTTTTCTTACCGGATCAAAATACAATATTCACTTACTGCATCAAGATCTTTGTTCTCGATCATCATATTGGTGCTGAGATTTTCTGCCTACGATTACCCAAATGACCTAGGACCCTCCAAGCGCAGTAGGCCTTTGCACATGTAACATCCACCCACCCCATTATCCTAATTTAAAGCTAATTCCAGACCACTGTAAAACAAAAAAAGTCCCAAAATGTGAATTGTGTCCTAACTGTCTTAATGTACACTCTGGGTTAGTAAGTTTTTGTCTCCCATACAAGCGCCAAGTCAGAGTTTTACTTAAGGGAGCGGTTTCGCCATTGGTCCATGTGCAAGAACAGTATATGGGTCCCTTGTAGCAAATTGCTAATTTAAAAGGATTTTTTAAAAACGGAATCTTATATACCAAAGAAATAAGCATTAATTAGACTTAGTGGCTTAGACGATCCCTGCCAGTTTCAGAACTGATGGGGCACGATCCATCATTCTCTTGACCATTGCTTCAATGGTGGTGTCTGCAAATACGACACTCGATTACTGAGTCCAGTGATTGGGACTGGGGTGGCGGTGGATTTAAGGGGTAAGTAATGCTTATTATTTTGTTTTAGAATATTCCTTACTTTTTGTCCAGGGAGCCCTTTAATTTACAGCACTGGAGCTATCCATAAACCATCTGATCTATTAGCTTTTCATGGCCATCCACCGGTAGAATTGACACGGCTGGGAATATGCAAGGATTTATTTTATTTCCTAGGTAGCCGTGTGTGCCGTGTAACATTTCTTTCACATTTGATGGTTCTCTTTGTTCTTGATCACGGTGTCATTGAGTCTGTACAGCGGTATTCCCTCCACCACTGGGGACTTGCACGGAGCATTCATTTCCATTCAATGTTAATATTTATCCCATAACAGATTTCCTCCTGTGATTTACTCTGCCAGGAAATCTCCAGACATGTAATTAATAAGGAGTTTCCATTAAACAATTCTGAAGGAAAACTCTTCATGGATAATAAAACAGGTGTAACTTGATATTCCAAGTCATCTAGGGACTTCTGGTCTGAAGAATATTGGATTTTCCCATAGTATACTAAAGAGAGGACAGGACCTAATGCACAATGTATGTATCTACTGTATTTGTACAGGAGTTCTGAAGTTCAAAGGGAAGATTTGGTACCAGAGCTGTATTATCCCAAAATAACAAGTACAAACTTAGTAAATCTGACACCTTTGGATCGAAGTTTCAAAGAAAACAGTAAAGCCGCACCCTGTAATCATATAGTCTCTGTGGACATTGGGGCGCACGTCCTCACCAGGGGGTCCATCCCAGACAGAACATCCAAATCCAAACCGAAGAAAGGGACAGCGCCACACCGGATAGTGAAAAGCAGCTCACATATTTATTCTGCCTCCTGCGGCAACGTTTCAGTCCGGGCTTGACAAAGGTCTTCGGACCGAAACATTGCCGCAGGAGGCAGAATAAATATGTGAGCTGCTTTTCACTATCCGGCGTGGTGCTGTCCCTTTCTTCGGTTTGGCCTTTTGATCTAAGTCACAAAATCTGGTCTATCTTAAGAAAAAAGGAAAAAGAACGCATACATATACACAATGAACACTTTAAGGGAAGTTGGCAGAACCATTCGCCCCTCTAAACAGCCACTATTGACTTGAAGGGAACCTGACGGACGATTCATGCCCCCCACAATTGCAGCTAGGTATATTATTCTCTGAAACGCTCTCGAATTTTAAAAGAAAATATACTTTGAAGATCTTCCTAAATCTCTTCGCATTGCTCCTAGAGGTGATTGATGGGTCTTTTCCTAGGTCCACGCAAGGGAAAATCATCTGCAATGGCACTAAGAAGATCTGGCCGGATTTGGAGCTGGACTAGTCTGGTCTCTGACTATGGTCACCTGTAGAATCTTTAAAGTAACTGTGGGGAGCCGACTGTCAATCAACTTGACGTCTGCAGTGACGCCCATCGATAGAGCAGACCGGAAGAGACAGAGCTCCTCTGGGACGAGATGTAAAGTGAAGCATGGGAATCGCTGACTGAGGGGGCAGAGATCGTCCCTGTTCCGAATAGGCAGGTAGTTAGCAGCTATCTGCCGGATAGTTCTTGGCCCCATACACAAAAATAATTAAAGTCTGAGAAAACCCCTTTAAAGGCTCCGTTTAAAGTGCAGCAAGTAACAATTAAACCTGTCCCTACAAATATTTTTTCATGTGTGGTTACTTGTGGCTGAAGAATCACAGAGGCGGTTGCTCTCTCCTGAACAGTCATGCTGGCCAGCTGCATTCTGACAGCTCCATCAGCATCCAGTGCATGCGCAGTAAAGGAAGGTACATTGGCCTTGGCTTCTGTACATGCGCTTGATGCAGCCAGAGTCGGCTTGGGTTGACTATTGGCCAGGCGGAGGCAATCAAGTCAGAAAGGGGCTGGCCAACATGACTGTATGGACCCACACAGCTCATCGGCTCTCTGGTGCTTCTGTAGCTTCACCAGTCTGATCTGGACAAACATACTTCTGTCTCAGCCATGAAGGGCTGACATGGAAATAACTCTTCCTACACCAAACCGAACCACACTAGACATTAAAACGTACATGGTTTATTCCGATGCTAACCTAGAATTTCCTACTTTAAAACAGCTTTCCTAAATCAGGCAAAACATTTCATATATTTATGTCTGGCTAATGCCATTTGACCAGCTACAGCCTGAAGTCCACTTTGTAATGATTAATGGAGGCACCGTATGACATGGATAGTAGGCTGTGGTATAATTCCAAAATTGATAGAGAAGATCCCATACCACAATTATCCATAAATCCTGGAGCTTTATCAAAGAATTAACGCGTTTCAAGCTAGCAGGCGCATTTCATGGCCATAGTTAAGAAACCAATCGTACATTTGGATAGAGAAGTTCTGGTGTGCATGGCTAGCTTCACGAACGTCTACTGCCCATTTTGGTTATGGATCATTTTCACATTTCCGTTTTGTATAGTGGCCAACTGAGACAGACATAGGGAGAATGGCCAACTCATATTGGTGCCTTTAGTATCGGCCAGGTTTTTAACCCCCCATCCTAGAAACTTCCTGACGCTGTCACTGCCCACAGTACATGTACATCCACACTGCACAGTTTTCTAGGGGCAACGGGAATCTCTCCTTTAGTCATTGTCTGTTATGTCGTTAAGACCAGTTCCTAGAATGAAGGAGCCAAAGTGCTTGCTAATGCTCATTAATTGATTCCATTGGTGCCTGACCGCTTATGTGCCATACAAATCAATTAATAGTATCATAGTCTGAGTTCTGGAAAACTCGAGACACTCCAGACAGACCCTTACGGCGGTATAGGAAATTGCAGCCCTGTCATTATGAGAATCAGTGTGGTCGTTCCTCTTCTCAAATGTCTTATTCCAAATAATGTCTGTTAATAAATCCTAATATATCTTGGGGCTGCATAAAGTTGCGTGTCTGTTGCTTACATATAGCAGGAGACCCCCCCAAAAACGTAGATATCGTAAAGTTTTTTAGCTGTGTGTATGAGAAAGCAGAACATTGGCTCCTTAGAACCCATCATTGTTGACTATTGGTAATTATCTCATATGTTCTGTGCTACTTACAAAGAGGCCTTCTGTTACTAGAAGAAAAAAGGGGTACTGTTCCAGCCCCCGGGTAAAACATTCAACTTTATTTATCCATAGTATAAAAAGTCACTCAGGTGTGCAGAAATAGAAGAGCAAAAGGCGACGCGTTTCGAACTCAGCGCTCTCAAGTGTTGACTATACAAATGGATAAAACAATGTTGGTTTATTAAGTGTTAGATAAAAATGATATTTGAAAAAAAAGAATAATCAAACTATTTGTAAAAATAATTAAAGCCCAAGAATTGCTGTTTTTGGTCACCTCCTCCAAAAATGCATTAAAATGCAAATCAAAACGTATGCAAAATGTTATCAATAAAAATTTCAGCTTGCCACACAAAAAAAAACAAACATCTAAACAGTTCCATAGACAAAAAGTTAATTAAATTACGGATAATGGCAACACAAACTATTTTGGGGGAAAACTTTAGAAACCATTAAACCACCAAAATCTAAAAAAAAAAGTTTGGTAACTTTGTATCTACTTGAAGAATTGTGTAAACTACTTTTTTACCGTAGAGTGAATGCCATAAGAACAAAACCCCCAAAAAGCAATGCTGCAACTACTTTTTTTTCCACCATTTCATCCCGCTTATCATGTTTCCCATTTTCAGTACATTGTTTGGTGAAGTGAACGGTGTCATTTAAAACTTGCCATGCATTAAAAAAAAGCCTTCAAATGGCCATGTTGATGAAGAAAAAAAAAGTTATGAATTTTGGAAAAAAGTAGGACAAAAATGAAAAAAAAAAAATATCACCGGATCATGGAAGGGTTAACAAAGCTGAGCTGCAATACCAGATGCAACCTGCAGGCAGGTGTGGAGCTGTTTTAGGCAGAAAGCTTGTACAGTTTTTTGATCCTGGAAAACCAAAGAGTGTGTTTCGGTGCTCCTGCTTTCATACAGACACGTTTTGTTGCAATTGTACTGTATACACTTTTTATGCATTGCGATCATTTCTCTCTTACACGTTTGTTAGCGAGTCCAGCCCTTTGAAGACGTCTTTTGGAAGAGACTGCAGGTTATTATTGGCCAGGCTCCTGTAATACAAACAGATTCACAACTTTATGTAAAGTTCACACTCAGAAATAGGTTTACTGTATTAATTTTGGGAAATTCAAAGTGACTATAAGCTGCAATACTTCCTGCATGTATTAGCAGCCAAGGAGTTTTCTGGATCTCACCAGTGGAATGTTTATTCTGCGTATTGAAGTCAGGAAAGGTGATGAGTGACGATCCCCCCACAAATAACAAAAATATAAATTTGCTTGTTTTTGCACCCATTTTCCATGACCTGAACTCAAAGATCTAAGCCTTTTTCTATGTACATGAAATGCTGCTATTAACACACCGCAAGTTAATAACGATGAAGTAACATAAGGTCGCTGACCGCAGATAGATATCCTTTAGAGAATGGCACAGTTCCTAGACTGATACCTGGCACATCTTTGAAACTGGAGTCATTGATAGACTTATTGTGTTTATGCCAAGGGAATCCAAACATTCTTTTATCCAGCAGGGGGTGCTACTGCAGCACATATAGAATAATGTATATCCACCCCTAGCTTATCATTCTCACCATAATGTGTAGGTTAGATTTGCCCTATAGATTTACGGCCTCGTTAATTTTTAATTTTTGTGTTAACCTCTTCCTGTTGAGGCCAATGAACATTTTTGCATTTCTGTTTTTTACTCTCCTTCCTCCAAGGGCCATAATAGTTTTATTTCTCCATCTACGTAGCCGTACGAAGGCTTGTTTTTTCTGTAATGCTGTAGATAAGCCCACGATGTATCCTAAAAGATGAGAAAAAGAGGTTATATTATACTCACCCAGGGGCGGTCCCTCTGCTTGTCCGGTTCGGGTCTCCTATCTTCATCAGATGACGTTCTCTTCTGGTCTTCCGGCTCCGGCGTACTTTGTCTGTCCTGTTGAGGGCAGAGCAAAGTACTGCAGTGCGCAGGTTCCGGGCCTCTCTGACCTTTCCCTGCGCCTGCGCACTGCAGTACTTTGCTGCGCGGCGTGAAGACCAAAAGAGGACGTCATCGTAAGAAGATGGGAGGTCCCGAGCCGGACCGCGACGCCCATCTGTTTGGACCGCCCACCTAGGTGAGTATAATCTAACCTCTTTTCTCCTCTTTCAGGATACATCGGGGGCTTATCTATGGCATTACAGAATGCTGTAGATAAGCCGCTGATGCCGGTGGGCTTAGCTTACCTTTGATTTTGGGGGTGACAGGTTCCCTTTAATTGTATGGTGAAAATTACCTGGAAACAGGATTCTCCAGGTCAGTATAACTATGGTTATTCCAAACTTTATTATTATTATTATTTAACTGGGGGGGGTGAATAATGATTTTGTAAAAAAAAACAAAAAACAATACCATAATAATGTTTCATTTTTCCATTGATGTGACTGAGGGCTTTTTATCTTGCATGGTGAGCTGATGATTTTATTAATAACATTTTGAAATACACACCGTACATTTTGATCGCTTTTTGTTTCATCTTTTGGTGGATTTGTAACAAGCCTTTTGATTCAATTTTTTTCTCTTTTCTATATTAAGGCTAGGTTCATATTGCATTAATGTGACCGCGCTAACGGACAGCGTTGCACGGCAAAATTAACGCCGTGCAACGCATCCGTTAGCGCGCCCATTAACAGCAATGGTGACGCGCATCACTAGCGCGTGTCATTTTCGCGCTAGCGATGTGCCGGTGTTTTGTGGCGCGCCGCGGACGCTGCTTGCAGCGTCAGCGGTGCGCCTGAGGTCCGTTCCCCGCTCTCGCAGATCTGAGATCTGCGAGAGCGGGGATGTTTTACGCGACCCCATAAAACAACATTGCGTTAGCGCAATCCGCTAGCGCTAGGCGCTAAACGGATTGCTCTAACGCAATATGAACCTAGCCTTAGACTTTTATGAATGCGGTGATACCAAGAACCGGTATGTTAATGTTTTTATTTCTTTATTTTTAATTGGGAAAAGGGAGGTGATTTGAATTTTTATACTTTTTTATTTCACATATTTTTTTTAAAAAAACTATTTTTCTTTTTTACTTTATTTTTTAGTCTCCTTAGGGGACCTGAACTTGACATTGTCTAGTCTAATATGGATAAAATCATGGCCTCTTATGAAGCTCAGCCTTTAGTTGGACTTTATAGGAGAACAAACATGGCAAGGACAGCTGCAATCAGCAGGTCCCCCAGCTGCCATAGCACCCCACATTCATTTTGCAGGGGAGGGCCTATAAGTGCAAGGAGTGATGCACCTCCCAGATTATTCGCCTTTTAGATGCTGTTGTCAGAGAATGACAGGGGTGTTTAAGGGGTTAACATGAGCAATCAGATTTTCACTCCGACCCCTGCTTTTTTTTCCATGAATCAGGACGAGTACACCCAATGTTTCATTTTCTTCTATTGATCTTTAATGTATACACCTACATTGCACAATGAAATGATTTCTCAGTGTCTCTGTTCAAGTCCGTTTGAGTATCCCCACAGTAAAGCAAAGCTGTAATGTGCACTAGAAAATCCTGTATAAACCCTTAAATATGGGAGATCTGATATAATATTACACTATTATCCTGATTTTGCCCTTTTCAATTATGCCTTTGCTTTGTGGGGATATTAGCAATCAAAGTATGTGGCACAGAGTTAATTTATATTAAGTGAGAGTTATCAGACAGTTTTCAATGCTGACCAAGCAAAAGCAGGCAGCAATACTCAAAGGAAAAAAAATGCCCCACAATAGCTCAGAGCAGGTTTCTCAGTGTGTGAGATGTAATCACACTTTTGTCTGTTGTGCTCAAGCAGCTTGTAATCGCTCTGCAGAAGAGATGATAGAAGGCTCTGTAATGTGACGCAGCTAAACTCAGCTGCACTGCCCCTCTTCTCACACTGACACAAGGTTAGACCAGAAAATAAGATCATGTGTAATTATATCTAACACACTGAGAAACCTGCTTTAATCTATGGTAGAGGCGAGTTCTACTTTCCTTTGAGTGTTGCCTGAGCATGATTGGTCAGCATTATACAGGGAGAAGAAGTACACGCCCCCCAGTGAAAACTGTCTGATAGCACCCACGTGGACTTTAAAAAGTTAACTCATTTTGTTTGAAATACTTTTATTGCTAATATCCCAGCAACAGTAGGCAAAATAAAAAAAAATGTTTTTGATTATGATTGGTCAGCCTTAAAAATGAGCGGATTGATTCGCAGGACTCCGGTCCAGCGTCCATTTCAGTGGTACCTGGCGACTATATATGAAGCCCACAGAACCTCTTACCTTTCAGCATCCCCGGTGTGGCTTTTGATTAGCCAGGGCTGGCAAGATATTATCTGTGAGTGAGTCATGTTTCATAGATGACGTCACACCAGCCTGTACAATCAAATACTGCGCCGGGGATGCCTGCGTATGATTGGACAGCATTATACAGGAAGAAGAAGTACACACCCCCAGTGAAAACTGTCTGATAACACCCACTTTAACTATAAAAATTCTGACTGACAGCCAACTCGATGCTGCCTAACTGCCCCATCAACAGAGCAGCCTTGAAGAAGAAGTGCTGCTCTGATGACGTGCAGCCTCTGTTAGCAACTATATGCCTGTTAGTTTTTAGGCCCATATTAAAAAAAAAGTTCTGGACAACCCCTTTAAAAGTCCTCTTTAGGCCCAAGTCTTTCTTCTTGATATTTTTCATGTCATTCACGAAAAAAATTGCACAAAAGTTACCTGAACATGTGACTGTACCACAATTAAATATATGGATATCAGACCTTAAAAAAAAAGTTTACCCCCTGCCTCATTAGGGCACTGCATTTTCTCACTTTTAGTATCTTTTTTCCATTACCCCTAATAAGGGAAACATTGTTACTCTATCACCCGACCTATTAATTTGCTAGATTTTCTTCCCACTTTTCTTAGTGGGCAAATGTAACAAAATTAAAGTACTGTGTTGGGTAAGTGTATAATTCTCCCACATACATAGTTTTCCGCCTTCCATGAAAGCGTGCTGCCTTTGTTGAAATAGCCTTAGATCTACAATGATGTTAATGTCATCATTATTAATTATACATGGATCTGAACAATGTGTTACACAGTTCAGCCAAGATTTTACTCCATGTGGTTTTGTTTTGAAAATTTATAAACTTTTTCTAAACAAAAAAAAGTGAGAAAATTCCAATAATGTTAATTACAAACATCTTGTGTAGTTCCCAGGGGCCCTTCTTACTACGTATCTCTTATATTGCGATATCCGTAGCATAAATTGACGATATGGATTTGAAATTCACTGTTTATGAGCTTGGGTTTTTTTACACAGCATTTTGATAAGATTTTAGAGAAATGTCTGTACTGTAATTTATATAAGTTACAGCTTATACCTAAACAAAATAATATCTTTTTCCTTTAGGCTATGTGCACACGTTACGGATTGTATGCTTTTTTTGCCACGTTTTTTCGCCGCAAAAACGCATACACAACACAACCCATTGAATTCAATGGGATTCCGGAATGCTGTGCTAATGCTGCGTATTTTTTTGCGGCGGAATCGCATCGCGGAAAAATATGCAGCACACTCACACTTTGTGCGGAATCGCGGCGATTCCGCACACATAGGAATGCATTGATCCTCTTACTTTCCGCATGACGCTATACCCACCATGTGCAAAGTAAGCGGATCATGTGTGGATGGTACCCAGGGTGGAGGATAGGAGACTCTCCTCCAGGCCTTTAAAAAAAAGAAATAAAATAATAAAAAAATAGTTATATACTCACCTCCTGGCGGCCCTCGGATCCAGCCCAGGCCTTAGTGATGCTCCCGGCAGCTCCCGTTCCCAGTGATGCCTTGCGACAATGACCTTTGATGACGTAGCGGTCTTGCGTGATTCTACATCATCTGGGGTCATTGTCGAAAGGCATCACTGGGAACGGGCGTTGCCGGGAGCATTGCGGGGATCAGGAAGGCTGCGGGGGCCGCCGGAAGGTGAGACTATCACGATTTTTTAATTTTTTTATTATTTTTAAACATTCTATCTTTTACTATTGATGCTGCATAGGCAGCATCAATAGTAAAAAGTTGGTCACACTTGTTAAACACTATGTTTGACAAGTGTGACCAACCTGACAATAATTTTTCCAAGTGATGCTACAGATCGCTTGGAAAACGCTAGCATTCTGCAAGCTAATTACGCTTGCAAACACTAGTGTTTAGCGGGAATACGCACGCCAATTTCACATGCGTATTTCCTGCGGCAGAGAGTTGTGAAATTGCCACAGAAATTTCCGCGGAAATTCCGCAACGTGTGCGCATAGCCTAAAAAAGATGGAGGCTATACTAAGTATCTTTATAAGAGTTTGCAGATAAGCCCAAAGTCATGTAGTGCCCTCTAAGGCTCTACAATAGGTGTAAAACTATGAATTCAGGCATGTTTTTAATGCAACACAACACTTCTAATTTTGGATTGGATATAGTTTTATCATAAACTAAATAAACTAAGTCATGTTGCTCACAGGAATAGAGAAAAATGTTTCACTAAATGCTTTATGGTATGGGGGTTTTTTTTTTCAATTTTTTCTGTAAATACCGTTTTTTTGTTTTGTCTAGTGTTTTATCCTCCTACGGGGTTAGGATTACATTTTGCTTTGTTTCTGACAGTTCTGGCAAAGGAAAGAGTTTATGTCAGATCAGTCCCTTTTTTAACTAAAGCATCTGGCCTCTTAATTGGAAAAATGAAATAAAAAATAACAAAAATGATAAAAACCTGACATATGAATTCAGTACTTACAAGTGAATCAAAGATTTTAATCCACGAAAAGCATTTCTTGAAATTGATTTAATTTTGTTGTTTTCTATGAACCTGAAAAGAGAAACAGAAGATTGGTTATGTGGCAAGACTTCATCAGGGGAAGGGAATGGCATCTTTTGCCTGAAGCCTAAATGGTATAGTAATGTTCCCTGCAGACTAAGACATATACAGTAATGGCTTTATGAATTGATGGTTCATTAATTGCAGTATTAAAGGATAATAGAAAAAGCATAACACTTGCCCTCCAGGTCCAATCAATATCCACCCCTTCCCCACCCCATTATACGCTCTCATCAAGCACACTCATCCTCGTATGAATTGAGAACAAATAGATGTAAAATCTTTTGATATCATCAGCCAACTTGCATGTCATATGTATTATAGTTGTAAGTATTACAAGGGTTTAAGGCTTAAAATTTAAAATCAGTCACAGTGGCACAGTAGTGGGGTATACGAGCATGCCGCAAACATGGTACCATGCATCAAAATAGAAATTCACCAACACAACGACTTAAACAAATACTGGAGTCATCTATATGAGACATGAAATAGACAGGATTTAGAATTAGCAGGAACACAGCCACTTTGGCTCATTGTACACAAAAGTTTTGATTTTTCATTACAAGTTATAGACTCTGCTCCACATGAAAAATTAAAGAGCAGTAGTGAATAAAACATGAAAAGTGGATGTAGTCCTGCTGTTCTCTCAGCAAATAGTGCTGTTTATATGAGATCTAATGATGGCAATGGGTTGGTGCTTATACTTACAAGTACTCTAGGTGAGGAAGACCAGTAAATGCATCATCACTGATTGCATCAAATGTGTTTGAGGTGAACAGTCTGCGTAAGTATAACACATATACAATTAGGACAAGGAAGAGAAAGTGGTTTGTTTAATAATGAAATCATAATTAATTTGCCTAAAAGTAGGAATATGCTGTCACACACATGAGTTAAAGGGAAGGTCATGTTAATGGCAGGTATTAGCGTATGTGTTACAATTCTCAGGAACAGGGGCAGTTGGATATTTGGCAAACACCATTTCATTGCTGTGAATGCCACGTTTAGTACTGGAACAGTCTTTTCTGTTAATAGTTCTTACATTTTCATGTCATATGGTCAAGTAGGTGCTGTGCAGAAATATGTGTTATCATGATATGCTATAAAATGATACCATCTAAAAAAAAAACTACATTGTTATCCCTTGTTTCTGAAATGTGTATGTACGAGTCTGAGAGCCACGTGAACATGAAACATTACGAAATATGACGTCTTTATAAATAAGGGGCAATAAATAAATAGCTGTAATTGTTTTATGACTTTGTTTTCCTTTTATTTGTTTTTAATCTAGGTGGCACTATAGCTGTCGGTGTACTATGGGCTCTTGAAATAATGCCATAAATCACAGATTATGTTATTTGAAAAGGCAGAAATAAAAATGTGACATAATGTATATTGCAAAATCAAAGGAAATTTTATTTTGAATTAAAGAGGTTGTCCACTACCTTAACTCGATTACTGGTTTTGCCATAAATGCTTAAAGATAATGCCCCTAAAGATCCCCATATACCTTTTATGCCAAGTTTCATGTTCTTTTTTGCCAAGTTTCATGTTCTTTTATGCCTTTCTGCCTCTCTTCCTGTGCCCTGGCATAAGCTCCACTGTCACAGTCATCACTACCTCTTCAGATTCCTCTGCTCTCTTCTGACTACATTTCCCAACATTCCTTGTGCTGGGCTGCAAGCCAGCAGTGAGCACACCCCCTGTAATTCTGCCTAAATCCCTCACACTTCTACACCAACATTACACAGCATTATTATTATTTATTGTTATAGCGCCATTTATTCCATGGTGCTTCACAGCATCAGCACTATCTCCTGTACAGGAAACTGTTAAAGGGAATAGAAGTAATGCACAAAGCACCAGAACACCCGCCCTGACAATAAAGTTTATTCCCTTCTCCCTCTCACTAATGGATGGACGGGATGGATTAGATAGATAGATGCAATGGATGGATTAATTGGATGGAGAGAGAAATAAGTAGGGTGTATATATATCACACAGGGTATCCAGCAGGGTGTGTACATGTATATATATATATATATATATATATATATATATATATATATACATATATATATACAATGGAGGGCTGGGTTTGCAGGGAGAGTTGTGTCTGCAGCAGTAACATGCATAGAAACAGAGTGAGCTCTGCTGAATTTAGGCCCGCCCACACTCCACAAGCCACGCCCACCCGACAGTTTCCAGAACCCGGAACTAAGGGAGAATTTGACGTGACATCAAAGGAAGCAAGATATTCTCAGCCACAGATCATGGGACCTTGATAACAGCTCCATTTACTGCAGGATTTGGAAAAGCAATCTATTTAGTAAAATGCTTATTAATGTTAGTTCACATGAATAGGACAGGTAAAGTAATGGACAACCCCTTTAAATTATCTTAATTTACATAAAACTGAAGTTATGAATAGTAGATTAAATGGCTGAGATGCATTTTGTCTTCGTCATGATGCAATTCTGCCGAAATATCATGTCCAACCCTTCTGTTGTATTCTGCTATCAGGAGCTGCAGTAATACTGATATATTCCAAAAGCACCACATGCTAATTTCCTTTTTTCCTGACATCATACATTAAATGGGCTGTATTAGTGATTCAATCTGTGGTTCCCATCAAGAAATAAATGCAGCGCTACCTTCATAATCTGCACCATTGTAAGTTTACTCTGCACAGTGGCACCTAGGCTGTGCAGGGAATTGCAGCACAGCCACAAGAATAGGGAAATATTGCAATACGTAGCCTGTGGCTACTCTACAAAGCAAAAACAGTGATGTGCACAGAGCACTAGCTCATTCCCAGGTTGGATGGGGCCCTAGAGGTTATATGGTGACATATCGTAGCAATATACCTTCACTGTAGAAATATAAACCCCCCCAAAGTCAACTAAACACCATGTGAGAGTTTATTTATAAACCTAAATATACAATCATCAACCAATATAAAACGCAACACCAAAAGATAATTAGAAAAATGAAAATAAACTTTTCAAAACATCTCAATGTATTCAGTATCGCAAAAGATGGCCATGTTCAGAAATCCCTACCTTGGCTATTATCATTGAGGTCAATAATTGTTGTCTGAAGAATGTTCTGCCTCGCTTAATGTAGCTGGCTAAATCATCAGGATCCACTGCCGGCAGCTCCCTTTGCAATTATTGACCAATGTGGTCCCCGATGTCCTTGATGGGAGACAAGTCTGAAGACCCTGCAGGTTATGGTAGCACATTAATATCACACAAGTTGCTCACAGTAACACGAGCAACATCCAGCTTGGCGTCTTCATGTTCAAAACAACTTTTGGGACACTTTTGATAAAATGGCCGTACCACATGTTTTATGACCAAATCAAAGTAACGCTGAGCTGCTAGTGCACCTGGAATGAAGACTACAGGGGTCTGGCTACCATACTTTATGCCAACCGACACCATAATCAAGGTAGTAGAACCAGTGCAACATTCCCTTGTGAAGAATTTTCATAGTGTTGACCACATGGTCTCCAGACTTATCTCCAACTTGCAAGTCAGAAGCAGGACACATCCGTTGAAAAGGATAGACCTTCATTCTAGCCTACATTGCCATCTTGTTCTGCACCATGAGAGCCTTTGAGAGCAATGGTGTGAGATCACCTGTACCTGGACATCTGACTCGTAGCCTAATGTCATGCAAATGCCTTTTAATGGTTTGTGCAGACACTGTTTGATGCCAATGGCTTTTTATGCAATTTCACTTACAGTACAAAATTGATCAATCGTAGAACCGATGGTACAGCCATTTCTCAAAAGTGTCCCAGTAGCTGTTTTTCAACATGATGCCGCTAGACCGCATGTTGCTTGTGCTACTGTGAGCAGCCTGCATGACCTGAATGTTCTACCATTGGCTTCAGAGTCTTTGGACTTGTCTCCCATCGAGCACATCCAGGACATCATTTGTCGGCAACTGCAAAGGGCGCTGCCAGCAGTGGATCTTAATGACTTATCTGCCCAGTTGCATTCAGCGTGACTGAACATTCCTCAAACAACTATTAGTAACCTCACTGGTAGCAGTCAAGCCATGTAAGTGCAGGGATTTCTGCATGTGGTGCTCATACTTGATACTGAATAAATCGAGATGTTTCATCCCGTGCCTGTGTTACTCTCTTCTATTCCCCAGACGGATGGACTCTTTTAAGTTATCCCTATATAACAAGCTCATGCTTCCATATGCTGTAATTCAGTGATTCATATGTACTGCGACCTTGTGATAAAGACCTGGGAAGGGTCGAAACATCTTCCTTATTTTATCGCTAATCTGTTTTCAACTGGTTCATGCTTCTTTGACGTGTACCAATAAATAGAGTATCTTGAATATAACGACTTTGAGAGTGCGGTGGATATTCCTTTCTGTTATGATAATGCGACTGATGAAAAGTTTTCTGTACAGAACAAGAAGTGCAAATCTAGACCTGGTGATTTTTCAATATACTGTAGATATAAAGTGATATTGGAAACTGCAAAAAAAAAAAGTACATTTAACATAAAAACCTGATTTAAACAATAGGACATTTTTTATGAAACACTCTTTAAGGCTAGTTTCACATTTGCGTCTAAGTGGGCAGCGTATCATCCGCAACCATAAACGCATGCTAACGCAGCGTTCTTTGTCCGCATCAGCTTACGCATGACAGCAAGGAATCGCAGTTTTTGCATGCATTTTTGCATGCGCATGTGTTCGATATTTCCAGGAGGGCGTGTCTCCATGGGTGTGTCTCAAAACAGTTCCTGGACATGCGCAGTCCGAAGTACGCAAGCGCATTGAACGCATGCGTACGCATGACCTTGCATACACATGCGTTCCCATAGACAGTAATGTGTTTTTTTAACGCACTCATCCGCATGCGCATGCCTGCGCATATTTGACTGATTTTTGACGCTTTCAAAAATGCAACATGTTGCGTTCGCCGCGGCCTACCGCACTCCGCAAAAAAATGCATGCATACACAAAAGCATGCAAACGCATACAAACGCATGTCCGTGCGTACACCATGTTAAAGATAGGTACTCATGACGCATGCGCATTGTACGCTGCGCATACAGACGCAAATGTAAAACCAGATTAAGTCTACATTAGGGTATGGTGGAATGTGCTGGCAATGGTGTGGAAGAACCTACTGTAAGCCTCATTGTTCTAAGGTCTAGGGGGCATTGAGCCCCCCAAACATGGGTTGTGGTTAAAGATTCTTCAGCACCTACTTTATCTCACAATTTGTTAAAGGTTGAACATACGCTAAAGAGTAACCGTTGTTTTAATTTTTATTTCATAAATCAATAGTACACATTTAAAACAAGTTACTTTGTAATATATCTGATCAGAGAAATCTGCTTATTTCTCCTCCATGACTGATCTTTCACTCTAAATTCATGGGTAAAATCTATATTCAGTGAAGACAGACATTCCCATTACTGAGATGGTCTGTCCTACACTGTGCGTGACACTAAGTGCAACACGAAGTGATAAGAGAAGGGGAACCAAACACTAAGGAAGGGGTGAGTGGAGACCCCTGGAACGATCTGACATCACACTGTCTGTCCTATCATCCCTATATAGGTTCTGCACCTATCGCCGAGCAGGATACCTAAACTCTGCCTAACCCTGGCGATAAGTCCAGCACCGGGGAGGACAGGATGAGCGCTAGTCAATCCTTACTACTGCTAAAGACAACTGGGATAGACAAACAAAACAACGGAACACTTAGCTTGAGAAGACTCAGAAACACCAACATCCTCCAAACTCCAAAAAGGATGATAGTCAACAGCTACTGCTCCAAGCCTCAACAGGGAAATCCAAATAGAAAATAACACCCGCAACTCCCAACAGGAAGTTGGTGACACCTACATCTACATTCCCTATATTTGTCATTCAGGAGTACGGACATACCGGGTCACATCCAGGGACATAGCTATGAGGGGTGCAGAGGTGTCCATTACAACCAGGCCCTGGTGTCTCCCACACTAGTATTGGGATTGAACATGGTGGATTTGGGCCTTGCTTTAGATTTTACACTCAGGCCTAGTAGCTTCAAGCAAGGCCATCAGTGATCATCCATGAGGCAGTGGTTATGGCAACCACATAGGTTGTCACCCAGTTGTTCTAAACACCATAATGAAGAAGCAGCTAAACAGAGTTATAGCAAATATTATATTTGTGCTTTTTTTCTATAATTTTAGGAAGACGCACCCTGTGATTTACATGTGGACGTATGTCTAACATGATACTGGGTGGGATATACACAGTATACGGAGGGTTGCGGTTGTTGGGCAGCTGGATAGTTGCTATGTAGCGGCTGAAGTTTAGTCTAGCCTACCTGTGTTATCACTACTGAGCTCTATAATCCTTGTTACCCTGTAAACAGACGTTATATAGCTCCCGGTTGCGCAGCTTTAGCAGACTTCTATGTATAGACAGATCCTATTAACCCTGCTGTTCTGTTCGGTCTGGGGAGACCTATTTTGAACTTTGGTATTTTTTGGGGTGTTCAAGATGCGGTTCTGAAACTTGTGGTTGATTGACTTAAATGAGTATGGGTCGGTCGGCCACGGGTTTCAGAGCCGCATCTTGAATATTTTAAAGAATATTGAAGTTCAAAGTCGGTCATTTTTGACCAACAGAACAGCAGGTTTAAACAGGTCTCAGCTTCCGTCATTCAGATCCGACACATTCATATACGAGAATAATTAATGTTTTATGAGCAAAATATGTGCTAAATTCACTATTTGTATGTTTCTCATTACATTTGAGTTGGTTCAAGTAAAGGAAAATGACAAGGGACAATGATCGTGTCACAACACTGAGCGACTCCGCTCTGCTGGTTACGTATTGCCAATGCAGATTTTAAAAAAGCGCTGCCATGAAGATTTTTTTTATTAAATCTGTGCATATGTGCATGTACTGCAGTGCATTAATATACTCACCACCTACCCTGTCTCCTCTGATATTCAGCGCTGTTCTGTTCCTCTTCTCAGTGAAGTCTGCGCTCTGCAGACTCTCCAGGTCACGCCGGGCTCTGCATGACCCCGAAGTGGCTTTTACAATGTAAGCCTATGGGGCGTCAGAAAAAAAATGGTAAAAGATACTTACAGCACAGGAATAGGGCAGGGTCACACGAACGGTTACTCCACATGCGAGACTTTGATCAGAGTTTGATCAGTTTTTCTCAGACCTGGAGAGAAAATAAAGGTTCCTCATTCTGTCAATCTGTGAAATTCGGACCACACTCGGATGTCATCTGAATGCGGTCCGATTGTTTTCACAGGCCCATAGACTTGCATTGTTGATTTTTATTTGACACTCAGATCAAAGTCAGACAAGTCTCCAATTGTTTCCACGGAGCACTTGTTCCAAGGAAAAATTCTGACACGTGCAATTTCATAGGTACGAGTGCTATCCGTGATAGGATATCATAGGTACAAATGCTATCCGTGAAAACAATGGATAGTACTCGTCTGAAAAAATAAGTTGTGAGCTCGAGCCCTTAGAGTGATGCGGAGAGTCTGGAGAGTGGTGATGTCACTGAGAAGAGGAGCGTAACAGTGCGGACTACCAGATAGGCGGTGGTAGGCGAGTACAGGTGCTGCTCACAAAATTACAATATCATCAAAAAAATCATTTATTTCAGTTCTTCAATATAAAAAGTGAAACTCATATATTATATAGAGTCATTACAAACAGGGTGATCTATTTCAAGTGTTTCAATTTTTCTGGCTAGAGACATAATACGGTACTGTAAGTCTCTCCATTAATCCAATGACTTAGGGAAGTGGATCACTCATATATTAATTCCTACATGTGAATATCAAAGTATTCACAAGACCACTCACACGAATATAAGGTACAAATCAATTTTATTGATTATAATTAAAAACAATTGGGGCAAAAGGTATATAAGGTTTCAGAGGGATTCAAGCAAGCAAAGATAGTGAGCCCACATATATAAAAGCAGTTACAGAAATGTCTTATATATCCCCCCCTTCGCCCTTTGTTAAAAATTCAATAAAAAACATTTAAAAACAGAAATGTCTTATATAGCCAATCTGAAGCTGCTTATATGTCACAACCAGGCATAATTATATGAAATCTAATTCTAAACACCCTGAGATATAGACATATCAGTATACATATAATAAATTACTATTAGAAACATGGAAAAAAACCTACATCTATATATATAATTGTCTAAGGGTCACTTCCGTCTGTCTGTCTGTCCTTCTGTCACGGTTATTCGTTCGCTGATTGGTCTCGCCAGCTGCCTGTCATGGCTGCCGTGACCAATCAGCGACGGCCACAGTCCGATTAGTCCCTCCCCTACTCCCCTGCCCTCACTGCCCGGCGCCCGCTCCGTAATCCCCTCCACTCACCACTCACACAGGGTTAATGGCCGTTACCGCTGCTATTAACCCTGTGTGTCCCCAACTATTTACTATTGATGCTGCCTATGCGGCATCAATAGTAAAAATATGTCATGTTAAAAATAATTAAAAAAACAAAAAACCTGCTATACTCACCCTCCGCCGCCTTTCTCGCTCCTCTCCACGCTCCCGAGACCGCTCCATTGCAAGCGGCAGCTTCCGCTCCCGTCCAAGGGCTGGTGTGCGACAAGGACCTGCCGTGACGTCATTAGTCCCTCCCTACTTCCGTCCAGTCAGTGCCCGGCACCCGCTCCATACTCCCCTCCAGTCAGCACTGACACAGGGTTAATGGCAGCGCTAATGGACCGCGTTATGCCGCGGGTAACGCACTCCGTTAACGCTGCTATTAACCCTGTGTGACCAACTTTTTACTATTGATGCTGCCTATGCAGCATCAATAGTAAAAAGATCTAATGTTAAAAATTATACAAAAAAAAAAAAAACCTGCTATTCTCACCTTCCGTCGTCCGCCGATGCGCGCGTGGCTGCCGTTAGCTTCCGTTCCCAGAGATGCATTGCGAAAACCGCTAAGTCATCTGGGTAATTTCACAATGCATCGCTGCGAATGGAAGCTGGCGGCAGCAGCGCCCACATCGGGACAGCTTCGCTGGACGCCGGCGGGTGAGTATATAACTTTTTTATTTTAATTATTTTTTTTAACAGGGATATGGTGCCCACACTTCTATATACTACGTGGTTATATACTGTGTTATATACTGCATGGCTGCTATATACTACATGGCCAATGTTATATATAGCGTGGGCTCTGTTAAATACTGCGCGGGCTGTGTTATATACTGCGTGGGCTGTGTTATATACTGCGTGGGCTGTGCTTTATATTACGTGGGCTGTGCTTTATATTACGTGGGCTGTGTTATTGTTGTGAATTCTGTGGCTGAATTCACTCCTGTGGTCACAAGTGGTACTGCAGCTTCTGAGCTTCCTCCCTCAGGTGTTCTGGTGAGCTCGTTAACTGCTTCATTACTTAACTCCGCCTGATGCTGCTATCCTTGCTCCTTGTCAATGTTTCAGTGTTGGATCTGAGCTTCTCCTGATTGTTCCTGTGACCTGCTGCTCTGTAGAGCTAAGTGCTTTTTGCTTTTTTGTTGCTTTTTTTCTGTCCAGCTTGTCTTTTGTTTTGCTGGAAGCTCTGAGACGCAAAGGGTGTACCGCCGTGCCGTTAGTTCGGCACGGTGGGTTTTTTTTGCCCCCTTTGCGTGGTTTTGCTTTAGGGTTTTTTGTAGACTGCAAAGTTCGCTTTACTGTCCTCGCTCTGTCCTAGAATATCGGGCCCCACTTTGCTGAATCTATTTCATCCCTACGTTTTGTCTTTTCATCTTACTCACAGTCATTATATGTGGGGGGCTGCCTTTTCCTTTGGGGAATTTCTCTGGGGCAAGTCAGGCCTATTTTTCTATCTTCAGGCTAGCTAGTTTCTTAGGCTGTGCCGAGTTGCCTAGGTAGTTGTTAGGCGCAATCCACAGCCGCTTTTAGTTGTGTTTAGGATAGGATCAGGTGTGCAGTCTACAGAGTTTCCACGTCTCAGAGCTCGTTCTTGTATTTTTGGGTATTTGTCAGATCACTGTGTGCGCTCTGATCGCTAAGCACACTGTTTTTCTGGATTGCCTTCATAACACCTGTCATTAGCAAACATAACAGTTATATACTGCGTGGCTGCTATATACTACGTGGGCAGTTTTATATACTGCGTGGGCTGTGTTATATACTATGTGGGCTGTGTTATATACTGCCTGGGCTGTGCTATATACTGCATGGGCTGTGTTATATACTGCGTGGGCTGTGTTATATACTGCGTGGGCTGTGCTTTATATTACGTGGGCTGTGTTATATACTGCGTGGCTGCTATATACTACGTGGGCAGTGTTATATACTGCGTGGGCTGTGTTATATACTGCATGGCCACTGTTATATACAGCGTGGCCTGTGTTATATACTGCATGGACTGTGTTTTATACTGCATGGGCTGTGTTATATAATGCGTGGCCTGTGTTATATACTGCGTGGCCTGTGTTATATACTGCGTGGGCTGTGCTACATATTACGTGGGCTGTGTTATATACTACGTGGCTGTGTTATATACTGCATGTCTGCTATATACTACATGGCTCCTATATACTACGTGGCCTGTGCTATATACTATGTGGCTGCTATATACATATTCTAGAATACCCGATGCGTTAGATTCGGGCCACCATCTAGTAGATGTCATAATCCTATAAATTTCAAGAGAGCCAATAAATAATCTGACATGTCTATCAACAGTATCATGCTAGTGCATATAATTAAAAAAATGTGTAGATAAACTCACAAGTTTTGTTCTCAAATATATTGCAGCTTACTAATATTGTAATGTGCAAACTACCTCGCGTTTCGCACACGGTGCATTCTCAAGGGGAATATGTGTGTTAACCTCTCCTGCCCCCGTTATATATCAATAAGACCTCCATTTGGGCCAATCAAGTGGTGCACGCAGCGCAAGTCCCACGTCACAGGTGCACCTTGTTCCAGCACTCGGTTATTAGCGCACGTCAGGAGAAAATGTCTACCTGACGCGCTGCAGTATAACAACGATAGGAAGCAGCATCTAAAAGATTTGCAGCAGTTAGATGTAAGAAATGCACAATTGTGCTAAGCTGGTTGGGTTGCATGTACACAACCACTGAAAAGGCTTAGGTTGCTGCAGACCCATGATGAGAAATCAAGGAAACTGGAAAACAAATGAGTTAAAGTATGTTTCCATCGAAGGACAGTGAGAAGACAGGAATCCAACAATATGATGTATATTAGTCAACGTTTTTGAAGTTTACAACTTCATCATCAGGACACCGTGCTTTGTCCTCATGAAGAGGTTGTAAACCTTGAAACGCGTTAACTAATAAACACCATACTTTTGGATTCCTGTCTTCTCATCGTCCTTTGAAGGCAGCGCAGTTTAACCCATTTGTTTCCAGTTTCCATGCATGTTGAAACTTGGGCATAATGGGTCTCCCCGGGAACTGTGGATCCCGTCACTTGCCTGGATTCGTTGGGTGCTGGCGCCCACCCTGTATTTTATATACATTTTTAAATCCTGAATGTAGACAGAGCGGCAACTACACTTTCCTTCACAAGGGGTAAAGGATCACTTGGTTGCCCCCATTTTTGTCCCTAAATACCTCAGCCAGGGCAAAATGGCACCAGTTAAGGTCTTATTAATTAAGGACGAGTAAGTATGGAAAAAATAGGTATCCAATAATGTATATTTCCAGGGATCTAGGCCACGTCTGATTTAATCCCTTGTTCTCACCGCTGTAGGGTTTCTTGCTTGTTTCATGCTGTGCTTTCTAATCACCTCGGCAGCTGCCTAGCAACGGTCTCCAAATGTTAGGAAATTTACAGCGCAATCGAGATGTTATCCTTAATCCACAGCACGCTGCGCGAGCAGATCTACTTCTGATGCCGGTCGAAGATGCGTGTTTGAGGGCACTGATATAATAATTAAGGATTCAAAAGAACATGTATCGTCTTTATGGAGAAAGGCAATTTATATGGTCAGATCTTATAGCATGGCCGCCTCTTTAAAAATAGAAAAAATAGGATTTTACACTGGATCATAAAAATAAAGTGGAACTTTAAGGGTATGCTCACATGTAGTGACTGTGTTGCATATTTTCTAACTTGGAATTGTAAGCGTGAAAATTAGCAGCTTGAATCATTCAACGGTCGGTGAGCAATCAATCGAACGATTGATGGCCCAAAATATATCTGCCAATATTGGAATTTTTTTGTAGCCGAAAAGGCAGCCGGTGTTTATCATCAGCTGAAAAAATTGCACTTGCACAAACAGTGTGTTGAATAATGTGTCGTTGGTAGAAACTGATGATTGTTTTTTGCTCTTTCTTTATGGTCCTTCAAGTTTATTGTTCTCTCTTAGAATATGTTCACACGGCATCGGTTAGACGCCAACGGGCCAACTAAGGTTTCCAAGGCGAAGACACTTGAGGTGTTTCTCCTGAAGCGTCTTCGTTGCCATCTCTTCCGCCGTTTTTCAGGTGGCGTCTCCACTGGCATCTTGTTTTTGTGTTTTTAAAACTTCAAAGGGCTCGTGCACATGACCGTATTTTCGGATCACACGGGGAACATGTTAGTCTATGGAGCCGTTCACTTCCGATATTTTTCTTCTGTCCGAGGAAAAAATAGCTGCATGTCGAAGTTTGATCCGATGTTCAGATTGCAATCAGCCATGCAAGTCAATGAGTGTGTGGTAGACATCGGACTGCACATGGATGACATCTGAGTGCAGTCCGATTTCCACAGAGTGATGGAATTGAGAAGATGGAAACATTTTGTTCTCCATCTTCTCCTAACCTGTATTTTGAATCTCACATCCAAGAGAATCAGATCACACTATGCAGATGCTCTGATCAAACTTTCTTCAGAATTTGATCTCAGTGTCATTTGCATAATCGGCCCAATCATCTCGGATGAAATTATGTGTAGTCCTTGTAGCGGTTTTTTAGCACTTTTTCAGGCAGTTTCTAGGTAGAATGCGCTTGAAAAAGACGTTAGGATTTTAGGAAATCGCCTCCACATGCAAAAGAAGCATCCATAGCATAATTTGACCTATGGTACAGAGTTTCAAGTCACACCAGTTAATATACATTGCAGATTTGCAATGCATTTCCACAATGAAGTCTTAATTTTTTTTTAAAAAGTGCACAATTTTATGCAGTTTTTTGACACTGCAGATTTTGAATATCAGTCAATGTGGACATACCCAAAAGGAATGACTCGTGAAAATAACCCCAGTGTCTTAAAATGAGCCCTTCAAGTCCTCCATCTATAAGCCATTGTGGCTGCCATCCCGACACACTTGGTTGGTCAAGTATTACATAGTATGAAACCAATATCACTGTTAAGACCCCCACCAATCTCGAAAACATGGCTTCCAAAGCACTGTGTGTGAAAACAAATGGTGGTCCATCATCCTTTTCACTTTCGTGGAACTGATGGATGGTTCTCTCTATCTGTCCCACGGAAGTGAATGGAGCGGTGATTACTTCAGTCACAAAGGGGAATAAAATTATATAAATGTATAATACATAATATAATCCATAAATGGGGTTGTCTCCTTTCAGAAAACTATGGGCTGAGAGCTGGGGTAATTTTAACAAAACAAATTGAGTATTACTTACCCTCCCCAGGTCTAGCACTCGCTCACTTCTACTATCCTAGTCTCTGTTTGTCTGCAGCGCTGATGTGAAGTTGACAGTGCAGCAGCCAATCACTGAGCTTAACAGCTCTGCCAGTGTAGATGGCACAACCGCTGAACTCACTTATTGCCAGCAGCACTGTCCAAATGATGGACAAAGAACCAGGGTCCTAACATGCCCCTCTGTCTGCGATGAGGTGGTTGCATTTACAGATCCACCCAACATCAAGAAACCCATGAGGATACAAACTCATTGCAGATATTGTCTTTGGTGGGATTTGAACCATGGACCCCAGCAGATCTGGACCACAGTCCTAACCACTGAGCCACCATGCTTTTCTGTGGATGCTACATCGGGGGTATTTTACCATACAGCTAATACTTTTATACACGCCTGAGCCATACATTCAGTGTCAATCCTTAAATGTCTCCAATGCAGTGTGAATAGGGACTGAAAACAGTGATCTGTGTCTGCATTTTCTTTTTTTTTTATTGAGAGGCAACTTGAAGAACTAAAAGTTAACAAGTACAAAGACTTTTCTTCATGGAAAAGTGTCTGCATGACTTCCCAAAACTTTAGCCAGCTGCGAATCCACCTTTTCAGAGAAAATAGGGCGTGAAATTGATTACGAGAATGTAAAAATCACCCCCCTTCTCATTTACGTGGATTGTCCTTGCAGATTGTACTAAGATATGTTTGTATTTCTAAAAATGGTAATTCACTCTCCCGAAACATGATAAAGAGGACCTGTCACCAGATCCCTGAAGTAAATTTTTATTTATTTTTTATTTTTTTGTAATCCACCATACGGTTCCAGAGATATAGGCCTTCTTATTTGGTTCAAATTTTTCTGGTCTTTACAAGGAGGCGTGGTTCACAGGGTAATTATGCAGATTAGCCTAAAGACACCCCCCCAGAAAATCATATGACCAGACCCCCTTAATAAAGACCCTGAAAATTTGCATTAAATATAATTGGCCCATTTCTCTAAAACCATGTGGCAGGTTTGAAAACAAACAACAACAGAATACACAGGCGAGCAGAGGAGAATAATAGCAAAAATTGGCCACTTTTGACAGATCCACTTTACAAAAATTGGCCACTTTTGACAGATCCACTTTAACGGGAATTTGACAAATGGTAGATTCTGTCCGAACTATGGGCAGCATGGCTCAGACTCCAGCGCCATCATTTCACCCCTGTGCTATATATTTTATTCATAAATGGGGCGGCATTAAGAGTAAATATCCAATTAAAAGCCAACTGGTGACCATGCAGCTCAGGAGACTAGTAGTGTTGAGTGAACTTGCTTGGATAACGTGTTATACGAATATGCTCAGTTGCTAACAGTATCATCGTCATCCTCGAATACTATGTTCGAGTCCCGGCGGCTGCATGCCTCACAGCTGTTTGATAGCCACAACACATATAGGGATTGTCTAACAAACAGGCAAGCCCTCCATGTGTTGCAGTTGTCGAACAGCCGCGAGACATGCAGTCGCGGGGACTCAAACATAGTATTCAAGAGTGCCAAAGGTACTAGCGTGCTCGGATAATACCTTATCCGAGCACGTTCGCTCAACATTAGATACTTGATCGGTCTCCTGCAATTGCTTTCCACTCGCTCACATAGACTAACAGGTCTGTGTGTGTATAGCAAAAGGCCTGTCAGTATAGGGCAGTGGGGTGGGGAGAAGCCGGCCACAAATTTGCATCCACAAGTAGCCACCCAAGTCAAGAGTTTCCGAATAAAACATACTTGGCTGAAATGATGGTGTCAGTCTTTGATTTAAGCTTTCCGTGGTTCTGGCAGCATGAATCAATTGTCAGGTTCCCTTTAAGGGGGACTTGTGAGCAGATTAATGCTGTCCTAACCACAAGCAGCATGAATCAGGGTCAGAATCCTGCAAAAAAAAAGAAAAAAAGGCACCTGCAACCAGGCACAGCATGCATCTCCGATGTGATTCAACCACACGGAACTCTATTTTCCCATATGCCTCCTGAGGAACCACATCATGGGGGGGAAACGCGTAGAGGCGAAACTTGAACACAGATAAGTGTATCAGGTTTTTAATTGTTTTTTGTTTTTTTCACATCTGTGCATTTATAACCAGTATATATGTATATATGAGTACTTGACCATCTGTGATACAACTTTAAACTGTACCTGCTAGTCACTAGGTATATCCTAGCTATTGCTGGTTTAAGTGTTTTCAAACAATCTTGATATTGCTCTATGGTCTGACCGAGTTACAGGGGTCCGTCACTACAGGTCACTAGTGTAGCCACTAAGGCACCACCCGTGTACAGGATCCCTAATCTTTGCAGGGATTCAGTGAGGGTGAGCAGGGGCAGCCGCCGAGGAGCGGGGGCGCCATTTGCGTTCAAGAGGGTGCCAACCTCCGCTGATAGGCAGGGATGTTCGGCTAGGGACTCTACAGGGCATACTAGCCTTAGGATTAGGCAGTGTATAAAAGTGTATAGGGCTTTGTACGGTCAGACCAGTTGTTTTGTTGGTGAATTACCACCTGGCATCTGTTTGGTGTGTTTATTTTTATTCTTTGGGCCCTAGGCTGTGGGCTATCTATTAGCATCGGTAGTGGTATAGTATTCCCACGTGGGTATAGGGACTTATAGGGTTTGAAGGGTTTAGCCGACGAGGAGTGGGGGCGCCATATTGCGTTCAAGAGGGTGCCAACCTCCGCAGACAGGCAGGGAGCATCTTAGGGACGTATAGTATTTGTATTTCGTCCATTTACTCCCACCCTTTGCCCTATGTTTTTTGCGTTTTTTTTAACTGTCTGTAATCTGTTGAAAAATATGCAGGTTAATAGAGGGAATATTTCAATTCTCCAAAGCTTTGCATTTGTCTATAGAATCGCTCCGACAATGGAAGGAAATGGACCTGATCATAACACTACAGTTGGTTTTGCATTGCTGGAAATACCTTGAGGTTCCACTAAACCTATCTTGTATCCCTTTTGGAGTCTCTAGTTATCTCAGTTGAAAAGAACTCTGGGGAGCCTAGAGGCCAGATTTATTAAGACTGGCGTTGCTCCCGGAGGTCTTAACGAGGTGGTGTGCTGGAGTCATGACTCTGGAGCGTTTGACGAGCGACGTATGCTTCCGTGCACTATGTCAAAAATCTCACTCCTGTCAAGGACTGGAGTGAGATTTCTGGTGTATGGAACGTCACAGCTCATCATAACTTAGCCAAGCTACGGCGTCATTTTGGAGGAGCTGGAAGAAACTGGCTTGAAACCACCAAAAGTTGCAAAATGTAGGCACAACCGGAAGTTGTGCCTAAATTTTGGGACTTTTCACAGCTATTGCACCAGAATTCTAGCATGAGAGCTTTGATGAATCGGGCCCTAAGTGTTGTAAATGTTACAGAGAAGCTGACATATCCCAGCATTCACCCTTAGTTATACCGTGCAGTTGTCAGGAATGCTCACACAGATAAATAAAAATGTATAAAAAAAACTACTATACTATAAAACACCAGTGTGAGTGATTATATCCTCATAGTCATCACCCACGTTTTTTTTGAGGCGCAGCTGAGGGCAGTTTTCACAGAAGATCATATGCTTTCAATAGTTGCACCAATTTTGGTTAAGACCTCATTCACACTTGCACTTTTCGGTTAGTACTTTGCTTCTCTATATGCAAGCGAAAACCACTAGTGGGTCCAAAATACATAAGACGGGCAAATCTTTCTATTATACTTTCCTTGTGCTAATGTGGATCCGTCACCAGATTTACAATCCAAACTGCACATATTGTTAAATAGATCACAGACATGATGAGGCTGGTGTACTTACTTTGAGAATCCATATCAGAATGGCGGCATGATTTTAAAAATAAAAATGAGCCTTTTATGAGTCTAGCAAAATAAAATTCAAATTTTTTATATTAGGCAGTGAAACTCTCAAAAAGGATTATACAGCCAGTCTAACTTTTTTTTATAATTTTATCATTATTATTTATTATTATTATTTATTATTATGGCGCCATTTATTCCATGGCGCTTTACATTTGTGCCATTTGTATTGTGAAATCTGGTGACAGATCTTTTTTAGCGTTCTTCTCCTGACCTTAGCTTATAGATACTGATTCCCGAAAACACCCCATTAGGGATGATAGGGGTAATGGGGAACCCCATTGTCAAGAGGGGTACAAGATTGGAGATAAGTTTCTTATTGCAGATGGTCCATCCAATGGGACCACCAGTCATCATAAAAATGGGGGTCCCTAAGTCTGCTGTGTGAATGTATGACTAAGGCTACGTTCACACTAGCGTTCGGCTAGTGTGCGTCGCGCTAGCGTCGGGCGACGCAGCGGCGACGCACGCGTCATGCGCCCCTATGTTTAACATGGGGGACGCATGCGTTTTTGCTTGTTGCGTTTTCCGACACGTGCGTCTTTTTTGACGCTAGCGTCGGACCAAGAAAACGTAACAAGTTGCATTTTTCTTGCGTCCGATTTTCGTCAAAAAACGACGCACGCGTCGAAAAACGCAGCGTTTTTGCGTGCGTTTGCACGCGTTTTTCGGTGCGTTGTGCGTCGCGTCGCCGACGCAGCGGCGCACAACGCTAGTGTGAACGTAGCCAAAGTAGCGCATCATTCTCACTATGACCATCACAAATTTAGCAGTAGCACAAATGCACTTCATTCGCAGACAAAACTTGTGGACCCCCTTTCTTGTAATTGTTGGGGGTCTCAGCAACCGGAATTGGATGGACACCTGGGAATAGAAACTTATTGCCTATCCTGTGAGTTTAAATGTCGGGACATTCGGTTTAACTTGTTTAGAACTTGTTTTGTGTAGAAGAAGAGAGAATATTTGGACATCGATCAATGAGGAGACCCAGACATCTCCGTGTTCTGGAGTCTTCAGTAGAGCTCTGGTGTAGATATATGAAAGGTTTTTTTATTTAATTGAGTATTATTTCTCAAGTATCAGACTATAATAGCTGTAAAGTGATGTTCGTATATCTTCTGGATCCTTCCATCATGCAATTTACTCATCCACTTAAAATGCATTATCTCCTTCCAGGGGGTTCCACACAAGGCTGACATCAGCACAATCCTCTTATGTATCGTTTTCTAGTTTACTTCCTTGTATTGTAATTATAGAAAACCTAAGTAAAGGTTATGAAAGGTTGATGTGCTTATAAGAAACTGGTCCTAGGAGGATAAAAGACATTAAAGGGATTTTACAAAATCAGTGGACAAGAACATTTCTATTCATACTTGTCAACTTTTCGTGATGGTTGCCCAAAAGATTGACAGAAAACTGAAGGCTGAAATCTTATAGCTGTTAAAGATTTCATTTCTGCCACATGGATGGCTCAAAAGATGCGGCAAATTTATTAAAAGTTGTGCGTACTCCAGCAGTTTATAGGGTTAATACTTAGGTGATTTACTGTATGGCTAGAGCTGAGCAAAAAGAATCCCTCTGCCTTGCTTCGGCAACCAGTCCGGTCATTCATGGCATCCTTGGCCTGGCTCTTGAGCTATGGTATTTTAGGGGCTCTTTTACATCATGATGTTGTGTGAAACCTAGTCACAGAGGCGCCCAGGATGCCGCTTTAGTGGAGGTATGGACTAATCTGGTTGCCACAAATGACCAGACTGAACGACGAACCAGGGTGGCATAACTTTTTTTGCTCAGCTTTTTTTTATTGGCAAATTAAGAAAAAGGAAGATGCGAGTTATGAACTTTCCCTTTGTCTGGGTCCTAACGCACCAAGCAATGGTCAGAAACATTAATTTCATCCTCCAGAGTAAGCAGAACAATGTACATGGACCCATGCACCTCTTTGCTCAAGCTCGAGGAGAAGTTGAGGACTTCCTTGGAGGTTTCAGGACCCAAAGTTCCTGGGATGAACATTACATAACCAATTCTAGAACATATCAGGAAATGTTGAGAATCTTTAAGCACATCACCACGGGCCTACCAAGTCAATTGGGCCATGGCATCTGCCCAGTTCCAAGTCAATTGGGCCATGGCATCTGCCCAGTTCCAAGTCAATTGGGCCTTGGCATCTGCCTAGTTCCAAGTCAATTCGGCCATGGCATCTGCCTAGTTCCAAGACAATTGGGCCATGGCATCTGCCCAGTTCCAAGTCACTTGGGCCATGGCATCTGCCCAGTACCAAATCACTTGGGCCATAGCCTCTGCCCAGCTCAAAGTCACTTGGGCCATAGCATCTGCCCAGTTCCAAGTCAATTAGGCCATAGCATCTGCCAAGTTCCAAGTCAATTGGGACATAGCATCTGCCCAGCTCCAAGTCACTTGGGCCATGCCATCTGTCCAGTTCCAAGTCACTTGGGCCATAGGATCTGCCCAGTTCCAAGTCACTTGGGCCATAGCATCTGCCTAGTTCCAAGTCACTTGGGCCATAGCATCTGCCAAGTTCCAAGTCAATTGGGACATAGCATCTGCCCAGCTCCAAGTCACTTGGGCCATGCCATCTGCCCAGTTCCAAGTCACTTGGGCCATAGCATCTGCCCAGTTCCAAGTCACTTGGGCCACGCCATCTGCCCAGTTCCAAGTCACTTGGGCCATAGCATCTGCCTAGTTCCAAGTCAATTGGGCCATGGCATCTGCCTAGTTCCAAGACAATTGGGCCATGGCATCTGCCCAGTTCCAAGTCACTTGGGCCATGGCATCTGCCCAGTACCAAATCACTTGGGCCATAGCCTCTGCCCAGCTCAAAGTCACTTGGGCCATAGCATCTGCCAAGTTCCAAGTCAATTGGGACATAGCATCTGCCCAGCTCCAAGTCACTTGGGCCATGCCATCTGCCCAGTTCCAAGTCACTTGGGACATAGCATCTGCCCAGTTCCAAGTCACTTGGGCCATAGCATCTGCCTAGTTCCAAGTCACTTGGGCCATGCCATCTGCCCAGTTCCAAGTCACTTGGACCATAGCATCTGCCTAGTTCCAAGTCAATTGGGCCATGGCATCTGCCTAGTTCCAAGACAATTGGGCCATGGCATCTGCCCAGTTCCAAGTCACTTGGGCCATGGCATCTGCCCAGTACCAAATCACTTGGGCCATAGCCTCTGCCCAGCTCAAAGTCACTTGGCCCATAGCATCTGCCCAGTTCCAAGTCAATTAGGCCATAGCATCTGCCAAGTTCCAAGTCAATTGGGACATAGCATCTGCCCAGCTCCAAGTCACTCGGGCCATAGCATCTGCCCAGTTCCAAGTCAATTGGGCCATGGCATCTTCCCAGTTCCAAGTCACTTGGGCCATAGTATTTGCCCAATTCCAAGTCAATTGGGCCATGGCATCTGCCCAGTTCCAAGTCAATTGGGCCATGGCATCTGCCCAGTTCCAAGTCAATTGGGCCATGGCATCTGCCCCGGTTCCAAGTTAATTGGGCCATGGCATCTGCCCAATTCCAAGTCAATTAGGCCATGCCATCTGCCCAGTTTTGCCTAGTACTGATACTGGACCAGATAATCATTTAATTACACTATAGTTGATTGCCAATACATCAAAAAAGTTCTCCTTTACATGTTGTTATATATTAACCTCTTCCCTCACTTTGATGTAATAGTACGTCATGGGGGTGCAGGTGTACGGAGCAGGCTCAGAGGTTGAACCCACTCCATATAGGTCAAGTACTAGCTGATCTTCATGGGATTTTTCACTATATTCCGCAATCAAATAATCGCAGGTTAAAGTCCATTGGGGGACTAAGAAATAAAGTGTGAAGTAATAAAAGTTTTTAACAATATTAAAATATAAAAAAGTATGAGTTTTAATCAATCCACTTTACACCATCAAAAAAAACATATTTGGTATGGCCGTATCTGTAAAAGTCCAATCTATCAAAATATAAAATGAATTAACCCTAAAGGTAAATGTCAAGAAAAAAAAAACTAAAAGTCAGAATTCAAGTTTTTATGGTCGCAGTAGAAAACACATAGCGGGAACCCCAAAATGGTGCCAATAAAAAGCAGCTTGGAGTGTGAAAAACAAGCCCTTACATATCTTCATTGACAGAATGACCAAAAAAAGTTATGCATCTCACAAAATGGTGACACAAACAAATCTGTGTTTGTTACAAACACATCTAAGGATCTAAGGGGTAACATTACTTCTTGTGGAGAGTGACGTGTGTGGTCTGGCATGCCAATGTGAGGAGGCTTATAAGACATGCAATGCTCCTCTGGGAAATTAAACCTCTCTTCAGAGAGGAAGATGACTTGAACTCTAGTGCCACCTATTGGAACTAGCAATCGTAGCCAAACCAGATCTCATTCTCTGCGCTGACGAGACGCAGCACCCCGAAACACAGTGTCTGCAAATTTAGATTCTGTTTTTTCTTTTATCTGAAGTCATGTGGCAAGGATCGTTAAAGGGTCGATATTGACTTCTAGGATTGCTACTTCCAATAGGTGGCGCTAGAGTTAAAGTAATTTTCCTTTCTGAAGAGACAATTTGCATATTTACAAAGTTCAAATTTTTTTCAGTAAAAAAAAAATGAAAATAAAACTAAGACTACAAGCAATAAGTTTGGTATCACTGTAATCGCATTGATTTGAAGATCCATGTCATCAGGTCAATTTTACCGTACAATAAAAATTGTAAATATGAAAAAACAAAAACAGTGGTGGAGTTATGCTTTTGTTTACCCTCACTTACATTTTTTTCATGTTTTCTTATTAATAAATGATTTGCTACAACGGTGTGATACCGAACTGCAACTCGTCATACAAAATAAACCCATTGTATGATTATCGTGATGGAAAAATACAAAGTTATGGCTCCTGAATTATGCAGGAGGAAAAAAACAAAGGCTCATAAAACAAAATTTGGCTGGGTCAGCAAGAAGTTAAATAAATAGTTGTGCATTTATATGTGTATATATATATATATATATATATACATATATATATATATATACGGTATATATAAATGCACAACTATTTATTTAATGCATTGAGTTTATAGATTATATATATATATTATATATATATATATATATATATATATATATATATATATATATATATATATATATATATATATTCTAGAAACTCAATGTATTCCTCACATATAGTTTGGAAGGAACTAGCATTTGTCTCTAAAGTTCAACTTTTAGGTCTTAAGACCCCAGTCATCCAGAATAAAAAGAAATTCATGTTGCAGATTATAATTGTAAGTCTTATAAGTCAAGCAAGACAGAATAGATACAGCAACCATTTCCGAAAGGAATACTATTATTTTACAGTTTCCAGCAAAGGTTTGTAGTAATGTATTTTTCATTATTAATACTGTATGTGTGTATACGCCATTAACACCCTGGCAGAATGTGAAATTATTAATGATACTCCTAATAGAGACTTTCATATACTTGCCAAAGGACTAGACGTATGCACTCTCCCACTATATCATGGGCCACGCAGAACTGCCAGATGGCATGGGCTCCTATGTAGATGGACACTAGTACTATATACTGTATATACCAACTGGGTGTATTGATATTGATCACACCTCCTCTCTATTAAAGAATGATCGTGTAGAAAAATAGTGATTTGCCATTGTTATAAACAATATAAATAAATATAATACAAATAATATATATATATATATATATATATATATATAAAATACTTGACAAATAATAAAGATAATACATTGTGTAGTAGTCACCTTTCCATACCCAACTCACTAAAATGTTGGGCCATTACTACAAATTCTGATCACAGCTGTATAAATCCTGCATAATGGGCTCTTTAGGGGGGATTCCACTGACCACCTATGTCTTTATCAGAGAGGATAAATGACCGTATTTACGGCAGAGCGTCCTCCTTACAGCATGAATGTTTGCTGCATTGCTCTCATAATCGCCGTCTATAATACGGACTCCCCCAGCGCCTCCTTCCCAGCGTAGAGATCTGCAGAACGCGGAGCAGTCAATGCCCTTCCATTTAATTATACGTGCTCTCAATGAAAGCAGAAGCCAAGGTCTCGGTCACTTTGCAATTTTCTACAAAGTGCCCATTAAACAGGTGACAGCATTCAGACCGTTAACCAGAACGACGTAAGTCTCACACAATCTAAAAGATATATGAAATATAAAAAAAAAACAAACTGGCTTACAGGAGCTGCAGAGATGGGATATGTGAAAAGCTCCCTTCTGGGATTTCTGTAAATTCAGATCTGACAAAGGACCTGCAAAAAACACAGAATGTAAAAACGGAAGCACAAAAAAATAAGAAGAAGAAGATGATAACGGCGATCAATAATAGCAATAGCACGGTCAAGAATACCGAAGAGCAAAATAGGCGTAATGTGATAAAAGGCAACTCGAGAACACAACGCAAAACACAAGGCGACTATGGCTGGTGCATAGACACCAGCGCTGTACGGAAAGAAGGAAATGCTTACAGCCCTTACAGTGAGATAACATCGGGAAGGAAGGTGCGAGGAATAGTCTTGGCGTTTTCGCATAAGGCATTGTCTTTGGTACAGGTGCACCAGGTCGGGCATTTCGACTTGCTCGGCTTCCTCCCTTCGATCTCATTTATCAGTAGGAGAGTAATGGTAATGCAATAGAAAAGAGCAAATCTTCTATGTGTCCTGGTGCCAATCCCCATCCTCCAGGTCATTTCTGACTGCAACCGTTAAGACGGAAATCCCAAACCATGAACAGCAGCTGTGGTCCTTTTGTAAGGCCAACACAAGGGTCTCGGCGTGTCCCCGAGGCGGTCTTTCCTCTCCTCAGCCACTGGCTTGTTCTGAGGAACCTGCAGCTTTATCTGTATGCTGTGTGTGGTGTGTGCGGAGACTAGTGCTGAGCCCCGAGATGGGGAATATCATCCCACTGCCTCGCAAGAAGGGCGAGAACAAGGGATACATGCATTGCCATGTAAATATCAAGCTTGCACAGCAGCAGAATGCCAAGTGATGTCATTTAGAAAATGCACAGCCTGCTGCTTTCAAAGGGAGGCCCTTTTCCTTGGGAACCAAAAATAGGACGGCATTATGTCTTGCTGGGGCTTCGAGGAGGGGAAGGAATTCATCATTTTCACTGGATTTTTCACTGGATCCATCCAGTGGTTAAATCCTATAGGGACAGTGTTTCCTATATGACAGGCCATCAAGAAGCAAAGTAGAGGGCAATGTAATGACCCTATAATGACCCGGACCATCATCTTACGTACGCCCGCAGGCCGATGATGCCTTTATCGACTGGAAACGAGCAAATGCTTTTTAGTAAATTGCTGGCATAAGAACTGAGCGCCAAGAAATTTACCTTCCTTCTGTCCTGTAAATGGAAATGTATGACTTGTTTACGATGGGGGGAAAAAAAACAAATCAGGAAGTCGATTTATTATGGTGGAGGATATATTAAAGTCTGACACTCAATTTGGTAATAGGAGGATATTCCACTAAAGTCTTACATGTATAAAATACTCTAAAAAAAATCTATTTATTAGATATGCATTAAAAACAAAACCCCACAACGATCACAGACAAAAACAAAAACGGCCCTAGTGAGAGACAAAAAGGGCACTACTAAGATATCTAATACCATTAATAAAGTTAAATACCTTCCCTAGGATTGATCCTAAATCAATAGGATGTATTAATATGGAGGATATATTAAAGAAAAGAAAAAACGACAAGCAAAAAAAAAACGGAGTATAAGTTGGCATGCATGCAAAGTATAGGAGTATGTTCACACTGGCCATTACGTAAACAGACAAAACCTAAGATGGAGACAAAGTGAGCAAATACCCTGCGGTAATTAAGAAAACGTAATAGTACATATAAATAACATAGGATACTTAATAAACTCTGGGGGGTTTTATTTGAAAAACCATCCTACAACATCAAGGTGTACCCAAATCGGGATAGTCCTATACTGTTTCCATCTTAGGTTTCGTTTGGATATATTAAACACTTTTGTTTAACACTGGGATTTAATAGAGTACCAGGAATTAATGGGTTAATGAAGTAAAGTTCGGAATGTGTAATTCAGCCACTTATATTACATTTCTACTAAACAGTTGTCCACGTGTATGCATCCTCTGAGTATATGCTATATTGCCAAATGTTCATTATTTCTTTTATTTCTCTACTTTCTAGTAGCTTATTCAGCACTAATACATCTCGCGTTACTACTCATATGAGTCCCTGCCCCCACTGAGCTTACAATCCAATTCTAAACCTAAGAGACGTATACTTCTTTAAAATCCAGTGAGTATGTCTTTAAGATTCCCATACACTGGCAATCGATTTCATCAGGACTGGTCGAGTATCTTATGTGTATGGAGGCCTCCAGACTCTTAAAGGGAATCTTTTAGCAGTTTTTGCTATGTAATCTGAGGGCAGCATGAGGTAGGAGCTGAGACACTGATTTCAGGGATGTGTCACTTTTACTAGGCTGTGTGCTGTTGTTTCAATACTATCAGTGTTTTATCAGCAGGAGATTATCACTGGCAGACTAACGGCCCACATGCCTCCTGGTCTGACCCCGCCTTCATTACTGATTAGCAGCTTACTGTCAATATACAATGTACACAGAAAGCTGCCAATTAGGGGTGTGGGTGGGGTTATCTTTCTGAGCTCTGCTACGTGTTACATCCACAGCAGAGAAAACTCTTATTGCTTCACACCTGCTGCACGCAGTAAAGAGTGCTGGAATCAGGGTCTTTTTCCCTACATTATGCTGCTCTTAGATGAGGTAGCAAAAACCTGGAGACGTCTTCTCTTTAAGGCCCCCATACACATTAGATGAAAGTTGTCGGAACCTGCTGATCAGCTGACCATCTGATGAGTATGGAGGCCTCCCGACTCTCCCCTGACAACAGATGTTAGGGAGACAGGATTTCAACACCAGATCCTTTTGTTTTTAGAGGAGATAAGGTGGTGCCAGAGGAGTCTGGCAGCAGCTTTCTTCTCTCTCCTGGATGAAAACACGTGAACGCTCGGCAGAGCAATTGCTTATGTGTATAGGGAAGTCAGAAGAGATAGTTGTCTGCCCATAGTAGTCTCATGTGTATTGCCAGCTTTAGATCAGAAACGAATCATCGGGCATGTTACATTTCAACATGCCCCATCCATTGCTCTGTGCAGAGATAAGCCACTTCCAGGGAAATCAGTATGTAGTTTACTTCTTCTGTCTACCATACGTGCCAACACTCCTAGACTGTCAGGGAGGCTTCCAAAAAAATGTAAGACCTCCGAGATAACTTCAAAGATGGCAAATCTCCTGGTGAAGCAGTATCCTTATAGAACTTAGGATAGTTAATGAAATTAAAACAAATTGTTAGAACTTCTTCTTTAACTGAGAATCCATCAGTCAGCCTGTTCTGATTTTGTAATAATTTTTTTTTTTTAGCTAATCTCATCTGTTTTATGACTACATCAAATTTCATCTCAACTTTGATGTGGTCTGTGGACACAAATCAGCAAAGAGGGGTACTCCTTTATCAGGTTCACACAGTCACCAATGTGTGGGATGGAGCCACTTCATTCAGTGTAAGCCTATGGAGCGTCAGAACGAGCTTCCATAGGCATGCAGAGAGAAATGACTTCCGACTCAACAAAAACCCCAGTGTGAACTGTGTAGTCTATTTGCAGGTCACATAGGCAAAAACAGAACCAAGGCAGTGCTGAAAGCTCTGTATGTCTGCAGTCAGTAAGTATAGAAGTATACAGTACTTACACATCATTACATAAGTAATTAGGATAGTTAATGAAATAAAAAAAAATTGTTGGAACTTCTTCTTTAACTGAGAATCCATCAGTCAGCCTGTTCTGATTTTGTAACTAATTTTTTTGTTTTTTTTAGCTAATCTCATCTGTTTTATGACTACATCAAATTTCATCTCAACCTTGATGTGGTCTGTGGACATAAATCAGCAACGAGGGGTTTCAAAAAATACAGAAAAAGCTCACCTTTCAGAACAAGCTCACTGACTGATTCTTTGTTAACTCATTCTGCAGCCGCAGTGTGCAGGTAAAAAAAAGAGCCTGAAAAAGCTAAATGTTGCCTTTTTAATGAAACAGATTAGCAAAAATGGTTTTTAGCTCAACAAACATGCCTTTAAGTAAATACCCCCTCCGCACGCACGCACGCACGCACGCACACACAAACACACACACACGTGTCCATATCCCTTAAATATAATGTACAGGATTAACTTTTAAACTATATGCTTTTTTAACAAAAAATCTGATTAATAATGCAATAATTCCCTGCACATTGGAAGCTGCAGAATGAGTTAAAGGGAGTCCGTCACCCACGAAAAGCATTTTAAATTGTGTACTAGTAACAGGTGCAGTGTTAGTATGGTTTCTGTAGGAGACTTAGCCCCTATAAGACCCATACCAGCACTGCACCAGTTACTGGGACACTGCTTGAGAAAATAGCTTCAGATGCAAATGACAAGGCTCGGGTGCACCTTTGGCGCGGCCAAGAGTTTGGAGAACTGTTAGGCCTCCTCGTTTCCATATTGGGGCCCTTCCTCCACATCTGAATGACACTGCTCTTTTCCCAGAGCACTGTCTGAATACTGACGGCGTGTGTACGGACGCGCATCCTCCTCCTCCCTGTCTTCTTTCTTCTGATGCCACTCACTATACCAATACACCCGGAAGTTCAGCAAGTGGAGTCAGAAGAAAGGATAAAGGGAGGAGAACGCACTCTTGGTGTGGCCAAAAGTTTGTTGCACTGATACGCTTCCTCATTTGCTAATTGGGCGCCTTCTTCTGATTGAGCGAGCACTGTGTGAGTGCTGCTAGTGAGTGTTCGGCCATGTGCTCATGCAATGATCGCACGGTCAGTGTATTGGGGTGGTGATTCTGCACGGTTCAATGAACACATGCGGAATCACCTGCGTTCAAAAGCCGGAAGCGCTTTGACGGAGTGTACATGTGCTGCGTCCAAAGAGATGCCATTTACTGACCGTGGGAACATACCCTAACAGTCCTTCTAAGGGCTAATCTTGTCCTTTGCTATTTAGCCTAGGGACAGTTGCAGGAGCAGCGAGAGTGGCAGAATAGAGTCTATAGGTAGGGCTAAGGGCTTTGCAGTCCTTTGCTAAATATATAGCTGCTGCACGTGACCACATTCTTATTCTTTGGGGTGCAAAAATTTACTATGTTGTCATCCATAGAGTATTAGGTGCTTTGTGTTACATTACGGATGGATATAACACTCGTAAAAAGCATTCACATTTTTTTTCTTGATTCAATTAGTCATCCTTAGAGTATTTTGTGCTTTGTGTTACATTTCGGTGGTATATATCATTCCAAAAAAGAGTAAAAAAATGTTTTGGATTCAATTAGTCATCCATAGAGTGTTACGTCCTGTGTGTTACATTACGATGGTATATAACATTCAAAAAAAAAGTTCAAAAACTTTTTCTAGATTGAATTAGTAATCCATACAGTGTAACGTGCTTAGTAGGCAATAAAGAAGTGTCACAATTGCACTTTCTTCATTTTTTTATGAGGCATTCCATTTGTCTTCAAGGGTGTATGGATGACCCTCCTCATTTTTTTCAGGCTTTACGCTCTGGGTAAAGCCTTTATGAGTGTAGGAGTACATCAACTACACTTTCAAAATATTTGAATGAGGCCCTCCAGTTGTTGCCTTAAAGGGGTCTATGGATGACTAGATGCCCCTCCTTATCATTTTTTTCTGGCTTTGCACTGTGTGCAAAGCCTTTATGAGTGTAGAGGTGCCACAACTACACAAGTGTAAATGGATGACCATCCTTATAATTCTTCTTTGGCTTTGCACAGTGTGCAGAGCTTTTATGAGTCTTAGAGTACCACTAGATGACAATTTGAACATAATGTTTATGAGGTCCTCCTTTATGTCTAATACAGGGTGTATCTGATTCCCTCTTCCATCTCATTTTTGGCAGTTCTTGCTTCTTTCGTAAATTATACTGAACTTTCTATTTTTTAAATAAAAAAATAAATGCAAATTTAATAAAAATTAATAAACAAAAACTCAATTTTAGTTTACTTAAATTATTATTTTGTAATCCTTATATATTTTGCCTTATATATGAGTCACTATACAGGAAAGAATCTTTCTTAACATTTTTTTCCTTGTAAACTCCAATTTCTTGTCAATTTTGATTGTTTTATTGTCATACCTTACAGTGGAGTAAAAGTGTGACACCTTTGTCCTCAGCAGCTATAAGGGAGTCAGAGATCCTTCCAAGGGTCTTCCCCATGCTGTTCTTCTTCCATTCAACACTTTTTCCATCCATTTTTACATTTTCACTGCCACCCAGACCTCCTTGGTATGGTCTGCAGGAAAAAAGCTTGGATTTTCTATTGACTCCCATTATACTCATTACTAGAAACGAGCATCTGAGCATTTTATGCTCACTCATCCCTAGAAATGATGTGTAAGTGTATTATACTTACTAATCGTCATCTTCTCTGGTCCCACGTGAGCGCTACTCCTTTATCAGGTTCACACAGTCACCAATGTGTGGGATGGAGCCACTTCATTCAGTGTAAGCCTATGGAGCGTCAGAACGAGCTTCCATAGGCTTGCAGAGAGAAATTACTTCCGACTCAACAAAAACCCCAGTGTGAACTGTGTAGTCTATTTGCAGGTCACATAGGCAAAAAGAGAACTAAAGCAGTGCTAAAAACTCTGTATATCTGCAGTCAGTAAGTATAGAAGTATACAGTACTTACACATCATTACATAAGTAATTAGGATAGTTAATGAAATAAATAAAAATGTTGGAACTTCTTCTTTAACTGAGAATCCATCAGTCAGCCTGTTCTGATCAGTCAGCAAAGAGGGGTTTCAAAAAATACAGAAAAAAACCTCACCTTTCAGAACAAGCTCACTGACTGATTCTTTGTTAACTCATTCTGCAGCCACAGTGTGCAGGTGAAAAAAACAGCCTGAAAAAGTTAAATTAAACAGATTAGCAAAAATGTTTTTTAGCTCAACAAACATGCCTTTAAGTAAAAGAAATAACCCCCCCCCCCCCCCCCCCCCCCCCCCCACACACACACACACACACACACACACAAAAGTGTCCATATCCCTTAAATTTAACGTACAGGATTAACTTTTAAACTATTTGCTTTTTTTAAAAAAAAATCTGATTAATAATGCAATAATACAAATGGAAATGTCACAGTGTGACTCCTGCCAAGTGACTTTTCAGCTAGCTTTGAGCTGAAGAGCTAACTTAAAAGTTAAGGGATTGGCTGCTGAGAATATTAAGCCTAAAACTGTTAATGCGGCTGGTTATGTCCGGCCCGTAGATCGTAAAACAAAAAATGTGGATTTCTCTGGAATAAGACATTAGATCACAGATACCAAGGTATCATTTTATTCAACTTTCCATGACCATATAAATGTCTTGAGAGGACTGATCCTACTGTCAAATTCCCTTTAAAAATTAGCCCGAAAACGCAAGTGTAAAGTGCTAGAAGGAAATACATTCAGGCGCCAGAAACTTTAGACCATAGATTTACTAAAATGGCCACGTTCATAACCGCAGTAACAGATGCTCCAGCAGCTGGGGATTTCAGACTGCCGCTCTTGGAGGGTGGTCGCTACTATTAACATCTCTCCCTCTGTGCATACAGGCATCTAATTTCCTAATAAAACAACGACCTTGACAGGCTGTAGCATTATGTAAATCACTTTCCTGTGCGGGGTGTCAGGACGGCAGTAAATACCATCATCTTGCATTTTCCTCTAGAATTCACTCTACAAGAAATAATCAGAACAAGAGTGCATTTTAAGTCACATACAGACATTTTCTAGAATTTTTTCTCATATTTTGTTTTTTTAAGTCTATGCAAATGGTAAAGACACAGGGTGAGAATTTGTATGAAACTAAAGAATTATAACTGTTAAAGTAGGAGCAAGACACCTAAAGGTGCTCAGGCTCCTAGACAGTGATACTGAGCAGACGAGCCCCACTCGATGACATTCATATGTTCTAATGGAGCATGTGTTCAGGTCAGTCCTGATGCACAAACCCTTCAAAGAAAACCTACTAGAGAAAACATCTATATATATAAGAGGCATTGTGATTACTCGCTAATCCCACCCCCTGCGCAGTAGCTCCGCTCCCACCACATCACCACACATAATCCCGCCCCCCACCCCATTACCACACGAGGCTCCATCCCCACACATTACCACACGAGGCTCCGTCCCCACACATTACCACACGAGGCTCCGTCCCCACACATTACCACACGAGGCTCCGTCCCCACACATTACCACACGAGGCTCCGTCCCCACACATTACCACACGAGGCTCCGTCCCCACACATTACCACACGAGGCTCCGTCCCCACACATTACCACACGAGGCTCCGTCCCCACACATTACCACACGAGGCTCCATCCCCACACATTACCACACGAGGCTCCGTCCCCACACATTACCACACGAGGCTCCGTCCCCACACATTACCACACGAGGCTCCATCCCCACACATTACCACACGAGGCTCCGTCCCCACACATTACCACACGAGGCTCCATCCCCACACATTACCACACGAGGCTCCGTCCCCACACATTACCACACGAGGCTCCGTCCCCACACATTACCACACGAGGCTCCATCCCCACACATTACCACACGAGGCTCCGTCCCCACACATTACCACACGATGCTCCGTCCTCACACATTACCACACGAGGCTCCGTCCCCACACATTACCACACGAGGCTCCGTCCCCACACATTACCACACGAGGCTCCGTCCCCACACATTACCACACGAGGCTCCGTCCCCACACATTACCACACGAGGCTCCGTCCCCACACATTACCACACGAGGCTCCGTCCCCACACATTACCACACGAGGCTCCGTCCCCACACATTACCACACGAGGCTCCGTCCCCACACATTACCACACGAGGCTCCGTCCTCACACATTACCACACGAGGCTCCTTCCTCACACATTACCACACGAGGCTCCATCCTCACACATTACCAGACGAGGCTCCATCCTCACACATTACCAGACGAGGCTCCATCCTCACACATTACCACACGAGGCTCCGTCCACACACATTACCACACGAGGCTCCGTCCCCACACATTACCACATAAGGCTCCGCCCCCCACATTACCACATAAGGCTCCGCCCCCCACATTACCACATGCAGCACTTCCTTTCTATGTAATTCAACCACTTCAGCCAAGGTAAACATACATTTAATTGCATAATCACCAGCAGCGTTAATTAGATATCAATGAGCGTGCCGAGCGTTAGCTAGCTAGAAACAGCTAGTTACACTATATTTAACTAGCTATTGAACCCGTTCTACGCCCGGGTGGCGAGCATTTATATTGGTATATGGTCTCCATCATGTGCTGCTGCCATCCTGCGCCCGTTCTGTCATGTGCTGCTGCCATCCTGCGCCCGTTCTGTCATGAGCTGCTGCCATCCTGCGCCCGTTCTGTCATGCGCTGCTGCCATCCTGCGCCCGTTCTGTCATGCGCTGCTGCCATCCTGCGCCCGTTCTGTCATGCGCTGCTACCATCCTGCGCCCGTTCTGTCATGCGCTGCTGCCATCCTGCGCCCGTTCTGTCATGTGCTGCTCCCATCCTGCTGCCATCCTGCGCCCGTTATGTCATGCGCTGCTGCCATCCTGCGCCCGTTCTGTCATGTGCTGCTGCCATCCTGCGCCCGTTCTGTCATGCGCTGCTGCCATCCTGCGCCCGTTCTGTCATGTGCTGCTCCCATCCTGCTGCCATCCTGCGCCCGTTCTGTCATGTGCTGCTGCCATCCTGCGCCCGTTCTGTCATGTGCTGCTGCCATCCTGTGCCCGTTCTGTCATGCGCTGCTGCCATCCTGCGCCCGTTTTGTCATGTGCTGCTGCCATCCTGCGCCCGTTTTGTCATGTGCTGCTGCCATCCTGCGCCCGTTCTGTCATGTGCTGCTCCCATCCTGCGCCCCCGTTCTGTCATGTGCTGCTCCCATCCTGCTGCCATCCTGCGCCCGTTCTGTCATGTGCTGCTGCCATCCTGCGCCCGTTCTGTCATGTGCTGCTGCCATCCTGCGCCCGTTCTGTCATGTGCTGCTCCCATCCTGCGCCCGTTATGTCATGCGCTGCTGCCATCCTGCGCCCGTTCTGTCATGCGCTGCTGCCATCCTGCGCCCGTTCTGTCATGTGCTGCTGCCATCCTGCGCCCGTTCTGTCATGTGCTGCTGCCATCCTGCGCCCGTTCTGTCATGTGCTGCTGCCATCCTGCGCCACTATTGTATTATATGCCCCCGTATGCTGCTGCCATATAAAAAAAAAAAAATACCATACTCACCTATCATCCGGCTCCACTGCAGGTGTGTCTTCAATAAAATGGCGCCGGAAAGCGCGGACTGCGCAGGCGCCGATTCCGGCAGCAGGAATCGGCGCCTGCGCAGTACGCGCTTTCCGGCGCCATTTTATTGAAGACACTGCCGGAAAGCGCGTACTGCGCAGGCGCCGATTCCGGCACCAGGAGGAGAAAGAGAATGGCGGCGGAAATGCCGTAAGTAACAAATGGCTGTGGCATGAAGTGCCACAGCCTCATGGCACAGCAATTTGTTACTTACGCCAGTTCCGGCGCCATTGTCTTGCTTCTCCTGGTGCCGGAATCGGCGCCTGCGCAGTACGCGCTTTCCGGCGCCATTTTATTGAAGACACTGCAGTGTGTCTTCAATAAAATGGCGCCGGAAAGCGCGTACTGCGCAGGCGCCGATTCCGGCACCAGGAGGAGAAAGACAATGGCGCCGGAACTGGCGTAAGTAAAAACTTTCTGTGCCGGGCGCACATACGGCGCCCCGTGCTCCCGACCCCCTGCTCTCGGCGGCATCTCCCCGTACTCCCGACCCCCTGGTCTCGGCGGCATCTACCCGTACTCCCGACCCCCTGCTCTTTGCGGCATCTATAATGTAACGCTGGGAGCGTCGCGCCTGCGCAGTCTATTAAGGCTTCGGACAGAGTGACGCTCCCAGCGTTATATTATAGATATAATCTATTTCAATGTATGGGGTGCAAATAAAACATGAAACTCATTTTTAACTCACTTTAACTATGATGATGTATGATCCCTTAAGATTATGAGTCTAAGCCTTGAGATTTTAGTAGCACATCTATTTTGATTTATGTAAGATAGAATGTTGTTATCTAAAACTTTTGTGGATTTTACATGTGAAAAAGAAGTATCTTAGAGACAGGGTGTTTTGGGGGAGGGAAGTCCAGAGAAGAAGGACTACAAGAGTCCAAAGAAGGGGTGGCAGGCCAGAAGTTGGATCAGTAGATACACCATTGTTAACGGTGAGGAGAATTTCAAAGCAAGGAAAAGTCAAGGGCAGATCGAGAGAATATGAGGCAAGAGGACAAAGATGGCCTCCCAGTTTATACTCAATGTACTCCTTTTAAGGTACAATGTGGTCATGTAGAACTAGTGTTCATTCTGTACCTGAAAGGGAGGTATCTTAGAGACAAAGCAGTGTTTTCATGAAAAGAACATGGAAGTCAGATTAATAAGAAAAGTGGTGGCATGGGTTAGGAGCCCCACATGGCAGAAAATAAGCCAAGCGTGATCGAGAGACAGATGGATCAGTAGGAGAGCAGAAACCATCTAGTCTGCTCCTGGTGTATCAGAAGATGCCTGCAAGGAGGATCCTCCATGAGACCTCTTGTCCAGTGGGAACTCAATGTATTCCCCCAAAAGCAGGATCACATAGATCTAGAGGAGACCAAGCTAGTCAGCAGTCAAGTCCTACTACAGAACTCAGTAATGCAGCGCCCTATGCAATATGATTCTCTTGGTAGTTCTCCTTTCAAGTATATGGGTTGTCTCATGACATTACATAAACATACCAGAAGTCATTTATTATGGTGGACACTGGTCAACGGTGCATAACATGGATGATCAATTATCTGCCATACTCTATAGTCTAACAGGAAAATGCACAAATAACAGGCATCTTTGGGATGGTTATAAGAACCCATGGGCTTCAGGCAAATACAAATACACTACATTTTTGCAGATAAAATCCAAACACTTGCCCTTTCGATCTATCAGCAGGATTCAGAACGTGTACTGCAGGTGCAGCGCCCCAGAGTCCTGGTCGTTGCAGTAATATCATTCTCCTCTAGGGGGGAGTGATGTTACGTTTGAAGGCAATAAATGGGATCTCTTTACCAGGTATCACAAACATGCAACACATTTCATACTCCAGTCCACCAGGGGGAACTATGCTCTTATTTATTAGGACACTCTTCACAATTAGGTAAAACTGGTGGCCTGAATAGGAAGTTAGTCAGTTCCTGTCAGACAGACAGAGAGGAAGGAGGAACATCGAGTAGTTGCTGACAGAGATGGTTGCTGACAGGGGTGGGAGCCTGTCAGAGGCCTAGACAGAAGGCCACGGAGCTGCGCCTGCCCCACATGCGGCAGCATCCTAAGAAAGAGACACGAACAGCGAACTGTATTGTAGAGGGTGAGAAACTAAGTCATAGCAAAAGGAGAGGAAACCAGAAGGAGTTCTGCCCTATACAGGCTGCCTCCTTCTGAGGCACAGGATCCGGTAGCCGGAACATCGAGGGAGCAACAGTCCTTTATGCCTTGCTCCAGAGACCGGCAGGACAGCTAATTCCAAGTTACTGACCGGCCTATACCCAGGAGGAATGGTGGCAACTTGTGGGGGCCGGGGCATGATAGAGTCCCTGTAAAAAGCCTCAGGCCATCAGTCATACGGGTTTGTTCCTATCCATCTGGGGGACAGAGAGAGACATAACATCTAGAACACCAACATCAGTTGTGAGGACCTTACGAGAAGCTCAGCAGGAAGGTACTATAACACCCAGGCGCTAGAGGAAGGCTACTGATTTCCACCTGGATAAGGGGACTCTGGATTTGCCGGACTCTGCCTACCCTGTGATCTGGTGCTCTGGACTGTGGATGGTGAAGTCTTCAGTAAAGGTAAAGAGACTGCAACCTTGTGTCCTCGTTCTTCACTGCGCCTCACATCATCCACCATCTATACTCTGGGAAGCCCTGAGGACATACTTCACCTGTGGGAAGGTATACCACCTAGCTGCCATAACATCACCCCAGCGGACCCCTAAGCAGCGTCATTCACCCTGACCGAATACCACAGGTGGCGTCACGAACATTTCCCCTTTAAAGACCCCCTTTTCAACGGACCTCCCGAGGGCCACGGACCGGGTCAGTCACCGTGACATCCCCCTTGAGAACCGAAGGACCCGGTACCGAGTACCCCGCTGCCCTACGGGGGCGATCCACAGGCATCTATAGACAACAAGCAGCCTGAATCTGCTTGCAGGAAAAATCACAAATTATATCAATGCATTCACATATTTATGAATCTTCACTTTTAAGTGTCCTTCTTCTTAGGGACAAAAATCCCCTGAATAATGGAAGTAAGATCGTTCTCTTGGGTTGTGCTGGTCGATTTTGCTATTTTGCTTCTGAGGAAAAGCATTTAACAGTAACTTTTACTACATAAATTCTCTATATCTAGAGGCTGATTGCATCCACTAGTCAATATATTTTTGCTGAAAATGTTGTTTATACTATTATGGACCTATTAACCTTCCAGTACTAATGATAAAAAGTCTCTACTGTAAGCTAAGTGCTTTGTCGCCAAATGTTCTGGAGGAAGTCCAGACCTCTTGGATCCTCTTCAACTCCATGGCTTTTGCGTCTTTGGGTCTGGATGCCTCTTTCAAAGTGGCCCACTACATAGATTAGTGGACAGAATGCACGTGGACACGAGTTGGCTCAGGTCTCAGGCTATTTTTTTTTATCATTAAAGTGACCATTTCACCATTTTACCTAATTTCTCCAATGAATGCCCAACGTCTGCCACTTGCAATCTCCGGCCATGATTCAAATGTTACTATCATATCTGTTATACAGTGACATGTTCCTTCAACTCCATACGATGGTGTAAAAATGTGCAAATTTTTATTCTTAAAAAAAAAATCAACAGTTATTCAAATATAATCATGTCATTAAACATACACAGCAAATACACATGTAAATACACACACACACACACACACACACACACTGTATATACACAATGCTGGGGGCCCCTAACAACCCTTAGATATTGCCTAGTTTCTCCCTACCTACTAACACAAGCCCTGCATACCAGCCTGTCTCCGCTTCCTTTCCTCCAAACTCCCTGAGTTAAAGGACCTTTAGTGGCATAACGGTCTTAACCTCAGAATAGAATTGCTGGGGGTCCCTAAGATAGTGGGAACCCTGAGAAATTGCCCAGTTTGCCCCCCAGCCCTAACACCGGCCCTGACTGTAACTAGAGCAAAGTTTTGGAGTAGGGGTTATTTATCAAGCACACTTTCCAGCAATTCTGGAAAGTCATGCTAGGGCTTATTTATTTTCAGAGTAGGTCTTATTTTCAAGGAGACATGTTCTATACGAGGCAGTAGTTTGGCATGCTCAGGAGTTGGATGGATGTCAGTTAGTGATCCCTGAAGGATGCTTCTCTCAAGGAACAAAATGAAGCGTCTAGGATTCTGCAGGAGTGGAAGGAAGAGTTTCTGTACATTCTTATAGCTATGTAGGTGGATATTGAAGTCTTCCTTCACCTCATGAATAGTAGGGCCTACAGAAGAACATCCGGAATAGATGATGAATTCAGATAGATGACTAAATGAAGGTTGTTATCTTGAGATTGGGCAGATCTGTTTTTTCCAAGGTGAGCTGGTTTCAGACCCGCAACCAGAGGTAATATCTGAGTTATACATACCCTCGGCCAGTAGGCCGCTTGCACTGAGTGTATGGAGAGCGAGGCTGTGCCCATTGCCTGGGAGTATCTCATACATACCCTCCGGTCCTGGGTCTGAAACCGGAGAATCCCGTCAGCGTACAGTGCGTGCGCTGGGGGGATTCATAAGTCTTCACTCACACGGAATGACTGCAGACTTATCGGTTTGGACCGGACAACAACTTTTAAGTCTGTTTATGGACTGTGCAGTTTCATGAGTACCAAAGTGCATGTGCCTTATTGAAGTAGAAACCATCTTGTCTGCATTCCTTTTTGGGGTGACCCCTGTGGGTGGTCACCAGACTTTATTGTTCACGTTACGGCAGTATCAGCTAGTATATATAATAGCTGTATCCAAAGTGTTTTTATTATTTTCAGCTCTTTTGACCTTGCACACCGTGAAGTGGCATAACTTGGCAGCTGTGCTATTTAAATGCTTTTTTTACAATTTTTTAGCTAGAAAACTTGTACTGACAATGAATACATTTATATATCAAAGTCTATAGGCCAATCCTATCTCTCAGACTCGTAAGAGCAGCAAAGATGAGTGTATTACTGCCCATTTTAGCAGATTTACCATTCAGGATTTTATGAGAGTTGGGTTATGAGCCCAAAGGGAGCTGTATGTATATTATTTCTGGTAACGTGTTCCTACAATATAAACATAGTGTGAACTGGCAGCGGCGGGATGAAATAAATAATATGTTCAGTTGCTCTGGGAGGACATTTGGTGATAGATTTTTTTTTCCCGGTTTCAAGTTAAATTAATTTGTTTTTATGGACTAAGCCAAACTTCAAGACTAGATGCCAAATATCTGCTGTACTGAATAGAACATTAGCTACAATTCTGTTCTGGCTTGCTGAAAGCTTCAAATCGACTTTGATTAAGAGTTCTGTAAACTTAATTAGTATTAAAACCAACAAAGGATTACACTGAGAACATCTGCGGTACAGCTCAGGGTATAAACCTCTCCCAGTCCCACCCAAAAAAAAAAAAAAAAAAGTTTTATATATAAAATAAAAACAATGGTGCTTACAAGTTTGGGAACTGTTCAGAATTGTCCATTTTTCTGCATAAATTTGAGCTTAAACTACTCCAGATTTTTAAAGCTAGATAAAGAGACCCAGATATAACAAATGAGTAAAAATTATTAGACTTTGTCATTTTTTAAACGAGGAAAAAGATCCAAGATCACATCTGTGAATGGTAAAATTCTGTGAATCCTTGCTGTCAGTATTTGTGCAGCAGTACCCGCATCTAAACGTTTCCAGTGATTGTAGATGTGTCCTCACGTGGTGAGAGATTTGCAGCACTCCCATCCAGCTGTCAGATACCGCTGATCTCGAAATTGGACCGGAGTCACGCAAATCGATTTAATAGTGCCTGAGAGAGGAATAAAGCTTTGGGTTTTTTTTCATTTCGCCTCTACATTTTCATTGGAGGCATATACAGTGGGGCAAAAAAGTATTTAGTCAGTCAGCAATAGTGCAAGTTCCACCACTTAAAAAGATGAGAGGCGTCTGTAATTTACATCATAGGTAGACCTCAACTATGGCAGACAAACAGAGAAAAAAAAATCCAGAAAATCACATTGTCTGTTTTTTTAACAATTTATTTGCATATTATGGTGGAAAATAAGTATTTGGTCAGAAACAAACAATCAAGATTTCTGGCTCTCACAGACCTGTAACTTCTTCTTTAAGAGTCTCCTCTTTCCTCCACTCATTACCTGTAGTAATGGCACCTGTTTAAACTTGTTATCAGTATAAAAAGACACCTGTGCACACCCTCAAACAGTCTGACTCCAAACTCCACTATGGTGAAGACCAAAGAGCTGTCAAAGGACACCAGAAACAAAATTGTAGCCCTGCACCAGGCTGGGAAGACTGAATCTGCAATAGCCAACCAGCTTGGAGTGAAGAAATCAACAGTGGGAGCAATAATTAGAAAATGGAAGACATACAAGACCACTGATAATCTCCCTCGATCTGGGGCTCCACGCAAAATCCCACCCCGTGGGGTCAGAATGATCACAAGAACGGAGAGCAAAAACCCCAGAACCACGCGGGGGGACCTAGTGAATGAACTGCAGAGAGCTGGGACCAATGTAACAAGGCCTACCATAAGTAACACACTACGCCACCATGGACTCAGATCCTGCAGTGCCAGACGTGTCCCACTGCTTAAGCCAGTACATGTCCGGGCCCGTCTGAAGTTTGCTAGAGAGCATTTGGATGATCCAGAGGAGTTTTGGGAGAATGTCCTATGGTCTGATGAAACCAAACTGGAACTGTTTGGTAGAAACACAACTTGTCGTGTTTGGAGGAAAAAGAATACTGAGTTGCATCCATCAAACACCATACCTACTGTAAAGCATGGTGGTGGAAACATCATGCTTTGGGGCTGTTTCTCTGCAAAGGGGCCAGGACGACTGATCCGGGTACATGAAAGAATGAATGGGGCCATGTATCGTGAGATTTTGAGTGCAAACCTCCTTCCATCAGCAAGGACATTGAAGATGAAACGTGGCTGGATCTTTCAACATGACAATGATCCAAAGCACACCGCCAGGGCAACGAAGGAGTGGCTTCGTAAGAAGCATTTCAAGGTCCTGGAGTGGCCTAGCCAGTCTCTAGATCTCAACCCTATAGAAAACCTTTGGAGGGAGTTGAAAGTCCGTGTTGCCAAGCGAAAAGCCAAAAACATCACTGCTCTAGAGGAGATCTGCATGGAGGAATGGGCCAACATACCAACAACAGTGTGTGGCCACCTTGTGAAGACTTACAGAAAACGTTTGACCTCTGTCATTGCCAACAAAGGATATATTACAAAGTATTGAGATGAAATTTTGTTTCTGACCAAATACTTATTTTCCACCATAATATGCAAATAAATTGTTAAAAAAACAGACAATGTGATTTTCTGGATTTTTTTTTCTCAGTTTGTCTCCCATAGTTGAGGTCTACCTATGATGTAAATTACAGACGCCTCTCATCTTTTTAAGTGGTGGAACTTGCACTATTGCTGACTGACTAAATACTTTTTTGCCCCACTGTACTTCTCACAGTATGAGTTGCAATCTGATAACATCCACTTGGACTTAACAAAAATTAACTCAGTAAGTGCCAAATACTTTCATTGCTAAAATTCTGCAAGATAGGTGAAATTAAAAAAAACCCTTTTTATCCCGCTCTGCAGACGCTATTACATCATGTGTCCAGCTCAACATAAAAAAATTGATGAGAGGTCCTCCTTAAAGGGACACTGTCACCTGAATTTGGAGGGAACAATCTTCAGCCATGGAGGCGGGGTTTTTGGGTGTTTGATTCACCCTTTCCTTACCCACTGGCTGCATGCTGGCTGCAATATTGGATTGAAGTTCATTCTCTGTCCTCCATAGTACACGCCTGTGCAAAGCAAGATTGCCTTGTGCAGGCATGTACTCCGGAGGACAGAGAATGAACTTCAATCCAATATTGCAGCCAGCATGCAGCCAGCGGGTAAGGAAAGGATGAATCAAACACCCAAAAACCCCGCCTCCATGGCTGAAGATTGTTCCCTCCAAATTCAGGTGACAGTGTCCCTTTAACCTTTCTTTTGTTGAATTACTTGAGTGCTTTTGGGTTGCTGTTTTGCTGCATGACCCATGTTTTTCTGATATTCCGCTCATGGACAGATGTACCTGTTAGGGTGGTTTCACACTTGCGTTTTTGTCTGCAGCGTTTTTTGCACAAAAAAACGCATGCGTTTTTTTCCCTATATTTAACATTGAAAACGCATGCGTTTTTTTGTGTACGCGTTTGGTCGCGTTTTCAATCGCATGCGTTTTTTTACTGCATGCGTTCATTTTCAAAAATGCAACTTGTAGTATTTTTGAGAGGCGTTTTTTGGACACAAAAAAACGCATGCGTTTTCATGCGTTTTTTTAGGGTCAAAAAACACATTGGAGTCAATGGGAACGCATGCGTTTTTTTGTGCATGCGTTTTTATTAAAAAAAACATAAAAACACACTGATAAACCATCCCACACCATAAAATTGATAAAGGGATCCTACCCCTAACCCTAACCCTACCCCTAACCCTACCCCTAACCCTACCCCTAACCCTAACCCTACCCCTAACCCTACCCCTAACCCTAACCCTACCCCTAACCCTAATCCCTTTAAGGGTAGGGTTAGGGTTAGGGGTAGGGTTAGGGTTAGGGGTAGGGTTAGGTTTAGGGTTAGGATCCCTTTGGGGTTAGGGTTAGGGTTAGGATCCCTTTAGGGTTAGGGTTAGGATCCCTACCCCTAACCCTACCCCTAACCCTAGCTCTTTCTGTTTATAGTGGGTTTTTTACTTTATTTTGATGATTGGCAGCTGTCACAAATTTATCTGCATGCGTTTAAAAAACGCAAACGCATGAAAAAACGCATGTAAATGCGTCAAAACGCCACGTTTTTTTCACCACATGCAAAAACGCATGCGTAAAAAAAACACAGCGTTTACATGCGTTTTTTCACCATGCGTTTTTTTTTTTTTTTAAACGCATGCGTTTTGAAACGCAAGTGTGAAACCAGCCTTCGGCATCTGCCCCAACTCGGCAGGGATTCATGACCTTCACCTATGCCCGCTGCTCTCTGCTGTTCTCCATGATGGGTTTTTCAAGTAGCCCAGCATGTTCTCATGTGATTATCTGCTTCATCCTAGAAAAGGCCCACCAAGACATACACCTGTGTCTTGGTATTAAGACTATAACCTTTCCTTTGTCCTGCCTGCCTGTGGCTTCCAGTGCTTCTAGAACCTACTCTATTGCTGGTTTGAAGTGTCCTGTCTACTGTGGCCTCCAGTGCCTCTAGTAGTTGCTTTTCTGTGTCCTGTCTACTGCGGCCTCCAGTGCCTCTAGTAGTTGCTTTTCTGTGTCCTGTCTACTGCGGCCTCCAGTGCCTCTAGTAGTTGCTTTTCTGTGTCCTGTCTACTGCGGCCTCCAGTGCCTCTAGTAGTTGCTTTTCTGTGTTTTCCACATGTCTTACCTGCCTGCTACATCAATTTCTGAGATCCGTGTGCCCAGTTGGACTTGGACTTAGAGGATCCACCTCATAAGGTGCAACTTTAAGAGTCCTGTCATTTTTCTTTAGAATTTTCTGATTAAATTTAAAATTCATTGTTGCATCATTAATGGTATGATGCATCAAAACAGGGCCAAACCCTGATACTAGCAACATGTTTCACAAGTGATATGAGGTTTATAGGGTGTAAAGCTGTAATGCAGTATTTGTCTTTCTCCAAACATAACACTTCATTTAAAATAGAAAGCTTAATTTTGATCTTATCCTTCCACAAAACATTGTTACATTAGCCTTCTAGCTTGTCCGGATGATCTTTAGAAAACTGCAGACAGGCTGCAATGTTCTTTTCAAGAGCTGTGGCTTTCTCCTTGAAAAACTGCCAAGCAAACCATTGTTGTTCAGTTTGCACCTGATGGTTGACTCATAAGCATTAACACTAGCTAATGGGAGAGAGGCCTTTAGTTGCTTAGAGGTTACCTTGGGTTCCTTTGTGACCTCACAAACTATTGTTCACATTGCTCTTGGAGTAATCTTTGTCAGTCAACCACTCCTGCTGAGGGTAATAATGGTATTGAATTTCCTCCATTTGTACACAATCTGCCTGACTGCGGATTGGTGGAGTCCAAACTCTTTAGAGATGGTTTTGTAACCTTTTCCAGCCTGATGAACATCAATAACTCTTCTTCTGAAGTCCTCAGAAATTCCTTTAGTTTGTTCCACAAAGGTATTGTGAAGATCAACCTTTTAACAGATTTGTTCTTTAAATAAAAAAGGCCTCCAACTCACATCTGCTTGTCAACCAATTGATTGAAAACTCCAGATTTCACCTTGAAATTAGCTACTCATTTTAAAGACTTACATACTTTTGCCATTCTCAGTCATGTGATATTGGATGTTTTTTCTCATTTAAACAATGACAAAGTCCAATTTCTTCCACAGTATATACAGAGTATGTAAGAAGCTGAGAGGCACAGTAAAAAAAAAACAGATTCAGGAAAACAGTGGCCCTTACAACAGTTAAAAAATGACATATGTTTGGAAGTAACAGGTCCTCTTTAAGGCCGGGATCACACATGCGAGAAACACGTCCATGTCTCGCATGTGAAATCCAAGCTGTGGCGCCGGCACTCCAGAGCAGAGCGTGCGGCTCCATGTGTTGCTATGTGGCCGCACGCTCCGCTCTGGAGTGCCGGCGCCACAGCTTGGATTTCACATGCGAGACACGGACGTGTTTCTCGCATGTGTGATCCTGGCCTAAAAGTGTCATGAGGTTCATGCTGCAGAAACCATGGACAATGGTAATGCTGCAGCCTTTTAGAGAAAACATACTTGGAAAGGCAAGCCAGAGATCATGCAACTCGAATGTCTAGTTCAAGGTGCATGGAGGAGACCTGTCAGTCAAGGTGATTGGAGTGGGGAGAAGATGCTGAGGACTTGGTCACTCGAGATAGTCCTTGGTTGACTTTTCTTAGTATGTTTTCTCTAAATGCCCCAAAGTAAAACATACCTGGCTGCAACAACATAGCCGTGGTTTGGGCAGCATGAATCTCCTGACAGGTTCCCTGGTAATCAGGACCTTGGACAGGAGTAGACGAGCTCTTTATCACATGGCATCAGTGGGACAGTCTCCACTCCATACGGCCTCCTTCATAGTTTCTGTGATTGTTTTAGGGCTGTATGACGTCTGTACATTCTGCTATATAAGAATCTCATTAGAGTGCCACTTTAGGCTAACATGTCAATAGAAAATAATTTATAGCACAAAATTCCCAACTACCAAATCTTATTGACTAGCTTTTATTGAGTAGGGGCCACCATGAATATCCATCAGTGCAAAATTATATTGATTTTGCATTTCTTCAGTTGCTGACCGAGCACATTTATTCCATAATGCATTACTTTTTTCCAGCACTCGGACGCAAAAATGGTGACTTGCAGCAAAATAAGTAGAAAAAAAAGTACATATGCTCTGCTAGTAATATCATATTATGCACATCAAACTAGAAACTGGAGCAGGCACATGTTAAACATGTACTGTGAAGCGGAAGTCCATGTTGCAAAATCTGAAAACTTGTGTTAAAAGTAATATTTTAATAGTAGTAAACAGTCTCCTAAAGGGGTTGCCTATTTTTTTCCAGCCAGTGAATAAGAGTGGCTCTTTTTTAAACCTTCATAACCCCTTTAATAATAAATGGAGAAAGACATTTTTGAGGATCACAACACCCGTTAGTAAAAAAAACATTTATTAAAACAACAGCTACGTGTTTCGGAGTTGGTCCAACTATGTCATCAGGCTTATGGTAACAGGATGTCACCTCTGTCCTTTCATAGGTTAGTGGTGACATAGTAAATCAGAAGCAGGTAAAAGACAAAAAGTCAATACGATCCTCACTCATATATTACCTCCTGATGAAGGAGTTAGACCAAGTTCGAAACGCGTAGCTGGACCAACTTCTCTTCACAAGAAATATTAGAAGACCTACCAAAAAGGGCAGTCGACTGGCATACGTTCAGCCTGGCTAAATAACATTTTTACCAGCTTAAAGCTCCACATCTTGTTGTTTTCACACGTGATTGACTATGTAACCCGGTAAGAGACTTTGTAATGTGAAGACTTTCATCTCATTGACTTGTGTCCCTCTCATCCTCATTACTGGTCTGATCACATCACTTATCCTATGACCTCTCCGTGTTCACATTTTCACTGCCCCGTTCTTTCTTCATCCAACTTTTATGACATCACTGACCCAAGTGCAGAAAACGTCATAAAACACTTTTTTTTCATTCAAATGTCTGACCAGATCCTCCGGTCTTGCCTCTGTCTCCATTGTTGTAGCTATACACAGCGCGCCTCATCACAGAGCCAGCCCCAGAACATCAATTATCACAAACCGTGCTCCATTTCTCGGCAGGCCCAGTACTGTTCCCATGGCAACTCAAAAACCATTGTGCTACGAATCCATTACCGGAGGCAAGATAGAGGTTTTTTGTTTTTTTTTACCAGGACGCTAGGAACTTCAGATATACAGCAGACATCTCGACCGATAAGTCAACAGCGAAGAGTCTTTTATATAAAACAACGTGACTACACTGGCAATATTACGCAGCACAAATAATTGTCTGTATACTTTTTTTACAGTTCAATTTTTTATACCATTCATTCCAATAATATTCTCTCTATTCATCCGAGTCTGTATCATACTTTTTCTATTTCCTTCTTGCTCATGCAACTGACTACACCGCGTTCCAAATTATTATGCAAATTGGATTTAAGGGTCAGAAAGAAAATGTAGTTTTTCAAACAAACTCATGGATGGTTTGTGTCTCAGCGTTCTTTGGATCACTGAAATCGATCTCAAACACCTGTGATACTTAATTTGCCAGGTGAGCCCGATTAAAGGAAATCTACTTGAGAAGGACGTTCCACATTATTAAGCAGCCACAGATTTCAAGCGGTTGGGGAAAATAAAGATCTTTCTGCTGCTGAAAAGCATCAAATTAGTAGCCTAGTTACCAGGGGAAAGAGGGTGCGGTCACCCCAGGCCCCGCGCTCAGTGGTGCCCACCTGGAGCCAGGCTACCATGACCTCCCTGCACTGTTCTGTAGACCCAGGGGCAGGGAGGCATATGCCACCCAGGAAGCTGGGTGTTGGCATTGTACCTGTATGCTGCCTCCGCCATTTTTCAGACACACCCAAATTGCACGCTGTGTCTGCTGAAGAGATGTCATGACACACGGTGCTGCTTCTTCCCTCCAAAGAAGAGCAGGACAGATCCATAGATCCATTGACAATTCTTTTGCTTTCCCCATGACTCACAATCCAGAAACATCAATGGCTGGATGAGAGATGCAAGAGTCTGTCTGGATCCCAGAAACTCACTCAGCTTTTATGTACACACACTGATTACAAGCAAACAGGTCACAGGTGAGGATGTTACCTTTACCTTTAGTAGCCATTTAAACCCATTTGTGTCAACTTCTCTGCATGTTATCAAGCCAAAATCACCAGGGTATATAAACTTTTGATCAGGGTCATATGGATGTTTTGGGTTGTCATTATAATTTAAAAAGAGAAAACACAGTAGTTTGACAATAAATGGCTTCACCCAACCACTAACCATGAGTGGAGAGAAAGATTTGGTGTTATCATTCATATTCTCTGAAAAAAGGCCAACAAAGCAAAAATTCTGCCGGGGTATGTAAACTTTTGAGCACAACTGTATCTGCAGTTTTGCTTGGAGTCACAATTGCCCACGGCCGAAATACTTCAATTTACCATTTAAATAAAATAAAAACTAACAAAAGAAAACTAGAACTTGGAATAAAAAAGCAGCAGTGTTTATTTAGAAATACCCAAAGCATTATAATTAATTAATCCAAATATTAAATAATCTTTAATCAACCATTTACTAAACAATCAGTCCAAATATAACACCACTACATAAAAAATCCTGTCCACCCAGCCTCAGCTTGGCAACCAAGCCAAAACCGGATTAAATCTGGTGCGGCCCCCCAAAAACAAAACACCAATGCCCTCTCAACCAAGGTCTGGATGCCCAAATTAAAAATGTCTAAACCTATGTCGGATAAGTGAACTAAATCAGATCTATACAAACCATCCACAAAACCCTCCAAATCCAAGTGTCTGTACAAAAAAAACTTTATTACAAGTCATAAACTTAGACGTGCTTCTATGAAGCCTTTTTCTATTTTTTTCTCTATGAACGAAAAACGATGTGCGGCCCATGACAAACGAGGAATCACCTTCGAAAAACCTAGCAAACAATCTGGGAGAAATCATTCTAAATTCAAAAAGGTCTGATTCATTCAGTTTTATGACCCAGGTGCACTATTATCACTATTATAATAGATATAAACCAGGGAGGTGCAAAACCAGTGGTACAAATAATGAATGCAAGGGAAGGAAGAATGCACTATTGTAAAAAAATGCACACTACTCCTGAAAATCATAAAAAAATAGTGAGAAATCTTTACTTAGCACACAAAGTAGCAAATGAAATAAAACAGAACTAAAAACAGATGTGGGTACAAACATGCCATAGTCCTGAGAGTATAGATAGAGGGAAAACAGCACATTGCAAGGTATGTGACCCCCATATAAGGCCAGTCTCACACGTCCAGATAATTCCGGTACCGGAAAAATCGGTACCGGAATTATCCGTGTCCGTGTCTCCGTGAGCTCCCGTGGTACGTGGTGAGCTCCCGACTGGGTACCACACGGAGCGTGCAGGAGACAGTGCTAGAGATAAGAGCTGTCCCCTGCATCTGGTGCTGAAGCGGCCATTCATATCTTCTTTCCAGCAGCGTTCGCTGGAAAGAAGATATGAATGGCCACTTCAGCACCACGTGGGGGGGACAGCGCTTACAGTAGCGCTGTCTCCTGCACGGCACACGGACTGCACACGGACAGCGTCCGTGTGCGGTACGTGTTTTACACGGACCCATTGACTTTAATGGGTCCTTGTAATCCGTGCGCTCCCACAAACACTGACATGTCTCTGTGTTTTGCACACGGACACACGGTCCGTGAAAACATGCTGACATGTGCAGTGACACATTGCTTTCAATGTGTCTACGTGAGTCAGTGTCTCCGGTACGTGAGGAAACTGTCACCTCACGTACCGGAGCCAATGACGTGTGAAACCGGCCTAATGCAATATGTAAAGTGTCATATGCTTACTATCATATAATATTTGGTACATTTAGGGGTAAGCAATGTCATGTAACATATACTAAATGAGAAAACAATAAATGAAAAAGGAACAGCTCCCCAATGTAACCCTCATAACCCAATAAGGCGTTATGAAATCAACAGTAACCAAGCTGCAAAGGAAAAAAAAGGTTATTGAGGAACCCTCATCAGCATGATGTCCAGCATGTAGGTAATGGTGAGCAAACTCAGAACATGGTGGAAGGGAAAGGGAATCACTCATAATAGATAGTTCAAAACACATCTGTTGGTCAAAATAATGCCAGTAACCAAAAAAAAGCCAAATAACCTGAGGGAGTTTCATTTTTTTTTACAGTAGTGCTTTCTTCCTTCCCTTGCAAAGGTCTGATTCATATGATATAGGAGCACGGACGTGTTCACGTGACCGACATCATTTTCCCCTTTATGAATAATCAGGATGTGAGGAATTGGCCAAATATTGGCCTGTACTCTCTACCTGAGACCAATAAAGCATTGTTTGATTATCATCAAATCACAGATTCCTCCCATAGGTTCTAGATGATGCTCCTTCTTGTGCCCCGAACACAAAGGAATGGCCGATAGTTTGGATTATCGTCCTTCGGGGACCCAAGAATTTTTTTTTATTAACATATAGTTAGATTTGGTCTAATGTAACTGTAAGTACTCGGGCAGAAATCCGAGAGTGGACCCTCTGGGTCGTGACTCTAGAGCCCCCGGGGTCGAGCGGACCAGATGGAATCACCCCCTATACAGGGAGTGTTAGGAGCAGGACCTCGGGGGAATGGAGACACAACAGCTAGAGCCAAAGGGGCGACCCAAGATAAAGAAGGAAACCAAAGGCTATAAGGATGGCAGGGAATAATAGGAAAACAAGACTTAACTGAAAATGACTGGAACACGGAACGGCAGAACACAGCAGGAACACGGACTGGCAGGACTCAGCAGGAACACGGACCGGAAGGACTCAGCAGGAACACGGGCTGGCAGAACACAGCAGGAACACGGACTAGCAGGATACAGCAGGAACACGGACTGGCAGGATACAGCAGGAACACGGACTGGCAGGATACAGCAGGAACACGGACTGGCAGTATACAACAGGAACACGGACTGGCAGGATACAGCAGGAACACGGACTGGCAGGATACAGCAGGAACACGGACAGGCAGGACACAGCAGGAACACGGACTGGCAGGATACAGCAGGAACACGGACAGGCAGGACACAGCAGGAACACGGACAGGCAAGACACAGCAGGAACACGGGCTGGCAGGACACTAAGACAAAGTAAAGACTGGGCTGAGAGAAGACACTGGAACAGGGGAGCATAGGGCATAGGGACACTGACGGCAGACAGTGCACCTACAAAGCAAAGGCGTCTTACCTAGGGAGACGCCGGGAAGAAATACCCGATGGGTGCCGCCATGTTGGGGCGGAGCCACCGGGTCGCGACCTCCCAGAAGGCTCTGCGATGGAGGAGACGCGACCGCGCATGCGCAGAGGGACCGGACGCCGTGAGCCGGCGAAGGAGGAAGCAGAGCGGCGCTGGACAGGATCGCGAGTGCGCCGAGGGACGGGAGAAGCCGGGTAAGTATGCGCAGCGTGCGCAGCGTACGTAACAGTACCCCCCTCCTTAGTCCCCCTCTTTTTAAGGCTAGAAAGGAATCTTTTCATGATAAGAGGAGCATTGATGTTCTCTCGGGGCTCCCAGGACCTCTCCTCAGGGCCAAATCCCTCCCAATCAATCAAAAAATAAGTTTTACCCCTAACTACCTTTTTGGCAAGAATGTCTTTAACATTAAAGATTCCATCAGAAGTACAGAGCTGAGGAGAGGAAGAGGTAGCGGAGTGAAAACGATTAAAGACTGCAGGCTTGAGAAGAGACACATGGAAGGCATTGGGAATGCGTAAAGAGGCAGGCAACTTCAACTTATAAGAAACATCATTAATGCGACTCAAGATAGGAAAAGGACCAATATAGCGGGGACCCAGTTTGCAAGAGGGAATTTTAAGCTTGATATAGCGAGAGGAAAGCCAAACTTTATCACCCGGAGAATATGGCGGAGCATCCAAACGCCTTTTGTCAGCAAACTTTTTCATATTAAGGCTAGCTCTCTCAAGAGCCACTTTGGTCTCACTCCAAATCGTAGAGAATTCCCGGGACAAGAAATCCGCTGCCGGTACCCCCGAGGAAAGAGAAACAGGAAGAGGAATGTTCGGATGTTGACCATAGACTACAAAAAAGGGGGTTTTGGAGGAAGACTCGCTGGGAAGATTGTTATATGAGAATTCGGCCCAGGGGAGAAGAGAGACCCAGTCATCTTGGTGTGCATTGGAGAAATGTCGCAGATATGTAGTCAGGACTTGATTAACTCGCTCTACTTGTCCGTTGGACTGAGGGTGATAGGCGGAAGAAAAGTCCAAGTTAACCTTTAATAGACTGCAGAGAGCTCTCCAAAAACGTGAGGTAAATTGTACTCCACGGTCTGAGACGATATGATGAGGAAAACCATGAAGACGAAAGACTTGGTGTAAACAGATCTTTGCCAACTCAGGAGCGGAAGGCAGACCAGGTAATGCGATGAAGTGAGCCATCTTGGAGAACCGATCTACAACAACCAAGATGACAGAGCAATTCGAGGAACAAGGTAGATCAGTGATGAAGTCCATAGCTATATGACTCCAAGGAACGGAAGGCACAGGCAGAGGATGCAGGAGACCGGAAGGAAGCTGCCTAGGGACTTTATTTTTTGCACAAGAAGGACAAGAAGCGATGAATTTGGTGACGTCTTGTCGGAGAGATGGCCACCAGTAATGCCGAGAGATAAGAGAAAGTGTCTTCTTGACTCCTACGTGACCTGCAATTTTGGAGGAGTGACCCCAACGTAAAACTCTCTCCTTGTCTTGGTTAGCCACAAGAGTCTTGCCAGGAGGAGTTGAAATCACTCTTAGAGGAGCAAGAGTGACGATCTTCGCAGGATCAATGATGTGAGCCGGAGAATCCTCTAGGTCCAGAGGCTGAAAGGATCTTGAAAGAGCATCTGCTTTGACATTCTTATTTCCGGGTCGGAAATGAAGTTCAAATTCGAATCGTCCGAAGAATAAAGACCATCTGGCCTGTCGTGGATTTAGTCTTTGGGCGGACTGAATATAGGCCAGATTCTTGTGGTCTGTGTAAATGGTGAATGGATGAAGAGCCCCCTCAAGGAGATAACGCCATTCCTCCAAGGCTAGCTTGATAGCGAAAAGTTCTTTATCTCCAATAGAGTAGTTACGCTCAGGAGCGGAAAAGGTTTTAGAAAAAAAACCACAGGTCACCAAACGTCCGGACGAGGATCTTTGTAAAAGTACAGCACCAGCTCCAATAGAGGATGCGTCGACCTCAAGGACAAACGGTCTATTAGCATCAGGACAATGAAGCACAGGGGCCGTAGCGAAGCTTTGTTTAAGAGACAGAAAGGACTCTTCAGCCTCAGGGGTCCAAAGACTGGAGTTGACTCCCTTGCGAACTAGAGCAGAGATAGGCTTGGTCATGGAAGAAAAATGAGGAATAAATTGTCTATAGTAGTTGGCAAAGCCAAGAAAACGTTGGATTGCTTTTGTTCCAAGAGGACGAGGCCAATTCAGGACAGCAGAAACCTTTTCTGGATCCATCTCTAAGCCAGATCTTGAGACAATATATCCCAGGAAGGGAAGAGAAGATTGTTCAAAGACGCACTTCTCAATCTTAGCGAACAGATGATTCTCTCTTAGCCTTTGCAGAACACGACAGACATCTCGCCTGTGAGTGGAGAGATCCGGAGAAAAGATGAGAATGTCGTCAAGGTAAACTACGACCGAGGAGTAAAGAAGATCCCGAAATACATCGTTCACAAATTCCTGGAAAACCGCGGGGGCGTTGCAGAGACCAAACGGCATAACCAAGTACTCGTAGTGACCGTCACGAGTATTGAAGGCAGTCTTTCACTCATCGCCTGCACGAATACGAACCAAATTATATGCGCCACGTAGATCTAATTTGGTAAAAATGTGCGCACCCCGAAGACGGTCGAAGAGTTCCGGAATGAGTGGCAGAGGATATTTGTTCTTCACCGTGATGTTGTTTAGGCCTCGATAATCAATGCAGGGACGGAGAGAACCGTCTTTCTTCTTCACGAAAAAAAACCCTGCTCCGGCCGGAGAAGAAGACTTGCGAATGAATCCTTTAGCAAGATTTTCTTGAATGTACTCAGACATAGCTTGAGTCTCAGCAGGAGAGAGAGGATAGATCCTGCCCCTGGGCGGGTTAGTTCCAGGCACAAGATCTATGGGACAATCATAGAGCCGGTGAGGCGGAAGACCCTCAGCCTCCTTCTTGTTGAAGACATCAGAATAAGCGCTGTAGACACAGGGTAAGGCGGGAAAAGAAGAGGAAGGAGAAGAATTAGAGGAAGATCCCACAGGACGCACCGGCAGCAGACAACGTTCCCGACAAAGCTCACCCCAGCGCAAGATATTACCATTGCGCCAATCTAAAATGGGCTTGTGGTTCCGTAACCAAGGAAGACCTAAGAGCATAGGATGAGACAGACCCGCTAAAACATAAAATGCAATTCTCTCCTTGTGTAGAGCCCCAACCTGAAGTTCCACCTCAAGTGTTACTTGAGTAATGGTCTCCTGTAACGGTTTACCATCCACAGATGCAAGAATCACAGGAGCCTCTAAGGTTTTGACTGGAACGGAGAATTTCAAAACCTCCTCCAACCTAATAAAATTCCCTGCTGCGCCCGAATCCACATACGCATCCAGAGAAATGCCTTTGCCCGCAATATGCAAAAGAACGGACAAAGTAAGGGGTTGAGAGGGATCACACACACCTAGGGAGGCCTCTCTTACCTGACCTAGGCGGAGGAGTTTTCCGGACGTTCAGGGCAAGAGCGTAATAAATGAGCAGCACTCCTGCAGTAAAAGCATAACCCCTGAGTGCGCCTCTCTTTACGACGTTGTTCGGACATCTTAAGACGGTCCACTTGCATAGGTTCCGGTGCGGACGCCTGAGAGGAGATTCTAGGCTGAGGACTGAGTGGCTTACGGGTGGCAGAAGAAGGACGAAGAGACCTCCGCTCACGGGCGCGTTCTTGGAACCGAAGGTCAATACGGGTAGCTAAGGAAATTAATTCCTCCAAAACAGTAGGGGTGTCCCGACCGGCTAACTCATCTTTTATGCGCCCAGAGAGACCCCGCCAAAAAGCACCCACCAACGCCTCATTGTTCCAGCCCAAGTCAGAGGAGAGTGTGCGGAACTGAATAGCGTACTGGCCTACGGATAACGACCCCTGATGGAGAGAAAATAGAGCTTCAGTTGTAGAGGCCAGACGTCCAGGTTCGTCAAAGACAAGACGGAAAGTCTCCAAAAATTCAGACAACCGGGAGACTAGAGGATCGTCTCGCTCCCAGAGTGGATTAACCCATGCCAAGGCGTCACCCTCCAGATGGGAAATCAAAAACGCAACTTTGGACCGATCCGTCGGGTAATGCTGGGGCAGAAGCTCAAAGTGAAGACGGCATTGGTTTAGAAATCCTCGGCAGGACTTAGGATCCCCATTGTACCGAGGCGGTTTAGCCAAGCGGGGTGGAGGGTGGGACGCAGGAGCAGACGTAGAAGCGGCTGTCTGGATGGAAAGCAGCCGATCGTCAATAGAAGACATATAACTAAGTATATGGGCCTGGGTGTCACGCTGCTGAGCTAACTCTTGCTGTAAGCCAACGAGTAGAGTGGCGTTGCCAGGATCGGAGGACTGGAGCGTGGACAAACGAGAATCCATAGCTTTCATAAAAGACATCATGCGGGACTGATTCTCTCGCAAAAAGAGTAGCTCTTTCTGCGCAGCAGAGGCCCCAGCGGGGTCCATGGCCTTTGCTTACTGTAAGTACTCGGGCAGAAATCCGAGAGTGGACCCTCTGGGTCGTGACTCTAGAGCCCCCGGGGTCGAGCGGACCAGATGGAATCACCCCCTATACAGGGAGTGTTAGGAGCAGGACCTCGGGGGAATGGAGACACAACAGCTAGAGCCAAAGGGGCGACCCAAGATAAAGAAGGAAACCAAAGGCTATAAGGATGGCAGGGAATAATAGGAAAACAAGACTTAACTGAAAATGACTGGAACACGGAACGGCAGAACACAGCAGGAACATGGACTGGCAGGACTCAGCAGGAACACGGACCGGAAGGACTCAGCAGGAACACGGGCTGGCAGAACACAGCAAGAACACGGACTAGCAGGATACAGCAGGAACACGGACTGGCAGGATACAGCAGGAACATGGACTGGCAGGATACAGCAGGAACACGGACTGGCAGTATACAACAGGAACACGGACTGGCAGGATACAGCAGGAACACGGACTGGCAGGATACAGCAGGAACACGGACAGGCAGGACACAGCAGGAACACGGACTGGCAGGATACAGCAGGAACACGGACAGGCAGGACACAGCAGGAACACGGACAGGCAAGACACAGCAGGAACATGGGCTGGCAGGACACTAAGACAAAGTAAAGACTGGGCTGAGAGAAGACACTGGTACAGGGGAGCCTAGGGCATAGGGACACTAACGGCAGACAGTGCACCTACAAAGCAAAGGCGTCTTAACTAGGGAGACGCCGGGAAGAAATACCCGATGGGCGCCGCCATGTTGGGGCGGAGCTACCGGGTCGCGACCTCCCAGAAGGCTCTGCGATGGAGGAGACGCGACCGCGCATGCGCAGAGGGACTGGACGCCGTGAGCCGGCGAAGGAGGAAGCAGAGCGGCGCTGGACAGGATCGCGAGTGCGCCGAGGGACGGGAGAAGCCGGGTAAGTATGCGCAGCGTGCGCAGCGTACGTAACAGTAACCTCTAAACCTGCTTGAAGACCATCTACCCATTTTTTTAATAACTGAATCTCCTAAACCCAGATTACCAGCCCTTATTGCTGCCACAATTCTGAATCAATGCGAAGACATTTTTACATCCTTAAAGAAGTTGTCCACTACCTGGACAACATTTTCTCATACCCCTCGCTTGGCCCCCATAAAATAATAAAGCCTATACTCCCCTCCCATGCTGGCACCGTTCCCACGGGGTCGGCACTCACTCTCCCGGGACTCCTGTGGTATTGTTGTGACACGTGACACCAGCGCCCAGAGGTGGCGTCACTGTGCCTGTCTCCTGTTGAATTGATCATAAAGAGGAAGTCCGAGATCAGCTGCAGCCCGGACTTCCTCTTCATGTAATCAATTTAAGTCTTATCCGAAACTAAGTGTTTGAAACACCGCATTACTAGTTCCCTATTAAATTCCAAAGGTAACTAGGCCATTCCAGGCTCTACTCGTCAGCCGATAGAGCTAAGATCAGGAATTTCTCCATCTGGTAATGAGAAAGAGTATGTACAATTAAATCACTTGGCCTAATGTCGTATTTAGCTTCCAACCATATATTGTAAAGTAAACAGATTAAAACTAGGTGTCTTCACAAAATACTCACCTAACCACCTTTAGAGGCTACGCAATTGATGGAAAAAACAACACCATTATTACTGCTATGAAAAATAATCCTTCTATTCTTAAATGACTGACTCCATAATGAGAAAGCTACGAGAATTAGAAATAACTCTACTAGAACAGTATTTTTATTGCACCCAAGCTGGAGCCAAGTAGAGCACCATGAAACAAAACACCAGTGATTATTAAAAAAAAAACACCAAAACCATAACACACTTTTATGGATGCCGCAAAATCAGCTAGCCATAAAGTATGACTGAGGAAATCACACCACATTCTCCTTAATAGATTTAGTAATGCGCATATGAGAAAAGGGGGAAGACAAACCTTTTGTAGAAGAATATAAAAATCTAGCAAAAATTCTACCCACCGGAAGAAAACAAGCTTCAAAAACCATCACACCAAGCAAAGATTGCATATCTATGAAACAAACCTTGCTGAATGACAAAAACAAGACAATTAAACTGACAATTTTTTAAGACTGAATTCCGTTTTGACCGTATCTATTGTGATGCCGAGGAAATATAAACAAGTACAACACGTCTTCTCGGATGTTAAAGGAATGCCAAACTACTCTATGAGGTTAATGAAGGTTTCTAACATACCCATACAATTATTTGATTCCGAACTACCAATAAATAAAAAGTAAAATCTCCCCACCAGACCTAAAAACGTCACTAACAACCCATTCTAAATGGGACGAAAAAGTTTCAAAATAAAAACTAGACAGGGTAAAACCCATGGGTAAGGCTTTATCAAAATGAAAGCAACCCTCAAGCTGAAAACGAACGTGTTAAAACCACTCAGAAACCGGTAGTAAACGAAATGCTGACTTGATATCAGCTTTCACAAGCAAGGCACCTTGACCAAACTTCTGTAACAATTCCAAAGCCTTGATCAAATGACACGTAAGCTACTAATGCATTGGATTTATCAACTAAATCGTTTAATGAAGAATTCAACGGATGCCATAAATTATGGATTATTCTAAAACGATTAGATTCCTTTTTAGGAACCAAGCCAGTTGAGGAAAGATGAAAATTCTCAAACAGAGGGAATAAAAACAGACATTCAACTCTACCCTCTTCTATTTTTGTTAGAATTTTTCTGCTTACTACCTGTTTATTTAAATTTACCGATTTTAAATTGTTAACCCACTTACAACCGGGACCATTAAAATCGGGGACAAAAAATAAAGTCTCTATAATCTTTAAATATTAGCTCTGCTCTCTGCCGATTTGGGTATGCCTCCAGATGTGGAACCATGCTTGCCAACTTCACTGGTGTCACCACCTTATAGAACTGATCAAAGGTTGTAACAAGGATTGGTTACCCCTTTTAAACCCTTCACGACCAGAGGTATTTTTGGTTTTGAATTTTAATTTTTCGCTACCCTTCTTTCCAGAGCCATAACTTTTTTTTATTTTTTGGTCAAAAATGGCCATGTGAAGGTTTGTCTTTTGAGGGACTAGTTGTACTTTTGACCGACACCATTGATTTTACCATGTCTTGTACCCGAAAATGGGAAAAAAATTCCAAGTGCGGTGAAATTGCAAACAAAGTTGTTTTTTGGGGGTTTTTTTTCACCATGTTCACTGAATGCAAAAACTGACCTGCCATTATGATTTTCCAGGGCATTACGAATTCATAGACACCAAACATATCTAGATTTTTTTTTATTAAAGTGGTGAAAAAAATTCCAAAGTATGTTAAAAAGAAAAAAAAATTGCACCATTTTCTGACACCACATCGTCTCCATATTTCAATATCTCGGGTTGGGTGAGGGCTTATTTTTTGCAAGCCGAGCTGACATTTTTAATGATACAATTTTGGTGCATATACAATCTTTTGATCGCCCGTTATTGCATTTTAATGCAATATTGCGGCGACCAAAAAAACATAATTCTGGCGTTTTGACTTTTTTCTCGTTACGCCGTTTAGCGATTGGGTTCATTCTTTTTTTATATTTTGAACACGGCGATACCAAATATGTGTATGTTTCATTTTTTTTTATTGTTTTATTTTGAATGGAGCAAACGGGGTGATTTGAACTTTTATATTTTTAAAATATTTTTTAAAACATTTTTTTTAACTTTTTGCATGCTTCAATAGTCTCCATGGGAGACTAGAAGCTGCACTTGTCCGATCGGCTCTGCTACATAGAGGCGATGATCAGATCGTCTGTATGTAGCTGAATTACTCACTTTCTATGAACGCCGACCACCGGGCGGTGCTCATAGCAATCCGGCAGTGATTATAACCATTAAGGTCTGCAGGAGTCATGCCAACCCATCAGTGACCCGCGATCACATGACGGGGGTCACCGATGGGTGGGGTTTCCGGTGCACTTGCCAGAAGTGTGAGTAAAGTGCCACTATCAGAGTTTGACAGCGGCATTTATCGTGTTAACAGCCGCGGGTGGATCGCGATTCCACCCGCGGATGTTAGAGACACATGTCAGCTATTCAAAACAGCTGACATGCGCCGGGAAAGATGTGGGCTCAGCACCAGAGTCCACATCAAAGGGAGTGTGTCCAACATTGGCGTACTAGTACGCCTGATGTCGGAAAGGGGTTAAAACACCTGGACATCAGGTGTGAACCAGCGCATTCATGCCTGTAGCAGCAATTGCTAAGCCATTTACATTGAGCTTCGTTAAACGTGAAGCATACCCCTTTACAAAAATTAGAATTACTACTAACAACAGGAGGTTTAAACACATTAGCTCTATGTGTAATCAGTAAACTGAGCCACAATCCCACATCTTTCTGGTCCCACCTCAAATTCCACTGACAACGTTTGTTGAAATAATTTGTCATATAACAACCAAGAGTTGCCACTAAAATTGCAATATGCTTCTAAAATGATATCTACGAATTGGAATAGCAGATGAGTATTCCTTTTAAGGTTACCTGGATACATTCAGGGAGCTATACCCATATGCTGGCCTTTATACACACCTACTAGCTGTTTCTATTTTATTCTATTTAGCTCTTTGTCGTAAATATCAGGGCTGTGCAAGTTGCAGCCCACAGAAAGGGACAGACAGACCAGAATCTAAGGTGTGAGCTATTGCAGTGGCCATTATACAGCATTGGAGCTAATGAGGGGACCTGTTGTGAATTCTGTGGCAGAGCTCCCTCCTGTGGTCACAAGTGGTACTTCGGCTGATTCTCTCTGTAAGCTTCCGTTGGTGGAGGGAAGTGGTACTGTGGCTTCTGAGTTTCCTCCCTCAGGTGATGTGGTGAGGTCGTTAGGTGCTGCTCTACTTAACTCCACCTAGTGCTTTGATCCTGGCTTCCTGTCAATGTTCCAGTATTGGACTTGTTTTCCTCCTGGATCGTTCCTGTGGCCTGCTGCTCTGCATAGCTAAGTTTTCCTTTGCTATTTTGTTTGCTTTTCTTCTGTCCAGCTTATCTATTTGTTTGCTGGAAGCTCTGGGACGCAGAGGGTGTACCTCCGTGCCGTTAGTTCGGTACGGAGGGTCTTTTTGCCCCCTTTGCGTGGTTTTTAGGGTTTTGTGTTGACCGCAAAGTTACCTTTCCTATCCTCGCTCTGTTCAGAAAGTCGGGCCTCACTTTGCTAAATCTATTTCATCTCTACGTTTGTCTTTTCATCTTAGTCACAGTCATTATATGTGGGGGGCTGCCTTTTCCTTTGGGGTATTTCTCTGAGGCAAGGTAGGCTTATTTTCTATCTTCAGGCTAGCTAGTTTCTCAGGCTGTGCCGAGTTGCATAGGTAGCGTTAGGCGCAATCCACGGCTGCCTCTAGTGTTGTTGGATAGGATTAGGGATTGCGGTCAACAGAGTTCCCACGTCTCAGAGCTCGTTCTATGTTTTTGGATTATTGTCAGATCACTGTATGTGCTCTGACCTCTATGTTCACTGTGGTACTGAATTGCCTAATCATAACAGTACAGGAAGCCAAGTACTAATGATTCTCAATAGAGGGAAAAAAGAAGTTCTGAGACCATTTTTTTTTCTCTGCACTGTGTTTTGCCTTTTTTTTCCCCTAGACATTTGGGTGGTTCAGGACACAGGTGTAGCAATGGACATTAGAAGTCTGTCTTCATGTGTGGATCAGCTCTCGGCAAGAGTACAAAAGATTCAAGACACTATTGATCAGAAATCTATGTTAGAACCAAGAATTCCTATTCCTGATTTGTTTTTTGGTGATAGAACTAAGTTTCTGAGTTTCAAAAATAATTGTAAACTATTTCTGGCCTTGAAACCTCGCTCCTCTGGTGATCCAGTTCAACAGGTTTTGATCATTATGTCTTTTTTGCGTGGCGACCCTCAGGACTGGGCATTTTCTCTTGCGCCAGGAGATCCTGCATTAAGTAATATCGATGCGTTTTTCCTGGCGCTCGGATTGCTGTACGATGAGCCTAATTCTGTGGATCAGGCAGAAAAAAATTTGCTGGCTCTTTGTCAGGGTCAGGATGAGATAGAGTTATATTGTCAGAAATTTAGAAAGTGGTCTGTGCTCACTCAATGGAATGAATCTGCGCTGGCAGCTATGTTCAGAAAGGGTCTCTCTGAAGCCCTTAAGGATGTCATGGTGGGATTTCCTATGCCTGCTGGTTTGAATGAGTCTGTCTTTGGCCATTCAGATTGGTCGACGCTTGCGTAAGCGTAAATCTGTGCACCATTTGGCGGTATTACCTGAGCTTAAACCTGAGCCTATGCAGTGCGATAGGACCTTGACCAGAGTTGAACGGCAAGAACACAGACGTCTGAATGGGCTGTGTTTCTACTGTGGTGATTCCACTCATGCTATCTCTGATTGTCCTAAGCGCACTAAGCGGTTCGCTAGGTTTGCCACCATTGGTACAGTACAGTCAAAATTTCTTCTGTCCGTTACCTTGATCTGCTCTTTGTCATCGTATTCTGTCATGGCATTTGTGGATTCAGGCGCTGCCCTGAATTTGATGGACTTGGAGTATGCTAGGCGCTGTGGTTTTTTCTTGGAGCCCTTGCAGTATCCTATTCCATTGAGAGGAATTGATGCTACGCCTTTGGCCAAGAATAAGCCTCAGTACTGGACCCAGCTGACCATGTGCATGGCTCCTGCACATCAGGAGGTTATTCGCTTTCTGGTGTTGCATAATCTGCATGATATGGTCGTGTTGGGGTTGCCATGGCTACAAGTCCATAATCCAGTATTAGATTGGAAATCTATGTCGGTGTCCAGCTGGGGTTGTCAGGGGGTACATGGTGATGTTCCATTTCTGTCAATTTCGTCATCCACCCCTTCTGAGGTTCCAGAGTTCTTGTCTGATTACCGGGATGTATTTGATGAGCCCAAGTCCGATGCCCTACCTCCGCAAAGGGATTGTGATTGTGCTATCAATTTGATTCCTGGTAGTAAGTTCCCAAAAGGCCGATTGTTTAATTTATCTGTGCCTGAGCACGCCGCTATGCGCAGTTATGTGAAGGAGTCCCTGGAGAAGGGGCATATTCGCCCGTCATCGTCGCCATTAGGAGCAGGGTTCTTTTTTGTAGCCAAGAAGGATGGTTCGCTGAGACCTTGTATAGATTACCGCCTTCTAAATAAGATCACGGTTAAATTTCAGTACCCCTTGCCGTTGTTATCTGATTTGTTTGCTCGGATTAAGGGGGCTAGTTGGTTCACCAAGATAGATCTTCGTGGTGCGTATAATCTTGTGCGAATTAAGCGAGGCGATGAATGGAAAACTGCATTTAATACGCCCGAGGGTCATTTTGAGTATCTAGTAATGCCATTCGGACTTGCCAATGCTCCATCAGTGTTTCAGTCCTTTATGCATGACATCTTCTGAGAGTACCTGGATAAATTCCTGATTGTGTACTTGGATGACATTTTGATCTTCTCGGATGATTGGGAGTCTCATGTGAAGCAGGTCAGAATGGTTTTTCAGGTCCTGCGTGCTAATTCTTTGTTTGTGAAGGGATCAAAGTGTCTCTTTGGTGTGCAGAAGGTTTCATTTTTGGGGTTCATCTATTCCCCTTCTTCTATCGAGATAGATCCTGTTAAGGTCCAAGCCATCCATGATTGGACTCAGCCGACATCTCTGAAAAGTGTGCAAAAGTTCCTGGGCTTTGCTAATTTTTATCGTCGCTTCATCTGCAATTTTTCTAATATTGCTAAACCATTGACCGATTTGACCAAGAAGGGTGCTGATGTGGTCAATTGGTCTTCTGCTGCTGTGGAAGCTTTTCAAGAGTTGAAGCGTCGTTTTTCTTCTGCCCCTGTGTTGTGTCAACCAGATGTTTCGCTTCCGTTCCAGGTCGAGGTTGATGCTTCTGAGATTGGAGCAGGGGCTGTTTTGTCGCAGAGAGGTTCTGATTGCTCAGTGATGAAACCGTGCGCCTTCTTTTCCAGTAAGTTTTCGCCTGCTGAGCGAAATTATGATGTGGGCAACCGAGAGTTGCTGGCCATGAAGTGGGCATTCGAGGAGTGGCGTCATTGGCTTGAAGGAGCTAAGCATCGCATGGTGGTCTTGACTGATCATAAGAACTTGACTTATCTCGAGTCCGCCAAGCGGTTGAATCCTAGACAAGCTCGTTGGTCGTTGTTTTTTGCCCGTTTTGACTTTGTGATTTCTTACCTTCCGGGCTCTAAAAATGTGAAGGCGGATGCTCTGTCTAGGAGTTTTGTGCCCGACTCTCCGGGTATATCTGAGCCGGCGGGTATCCTCAAAGAGGGAGTAATTGTGTCTGCCATCTCCCCTGATTTGCGGTGAGTGCTGCAAAAATTTCAGGCTAATAAACCTGATCGTTGTCCAGCGGAGAAACTGTTTGTCCCTGATAGGTTGACGAATAAAGTTATCTCTGAGGTTCATTGTTCGGTCTTGGCTGGTCATCCTGGAATCTTTGGTACCAGAGAGTTAGTGGCTAGATCCTTTTGGTGGCCATCTCTGTCGCGGGATGTGCGTACTTTTGTGCAGTCCTGTGGGATTTGTGCTCGGGCTAAGCCCTGCTGTTTTCGTGCCAGTGGGTTGCTTTTGCCCTTGCCAGTCCCGAAGAGGCCTTGGACACATATCTCTATGGATTTTATTTCAGATCTTCCCGTTTCTCAAAAGATGTCAGTCATTTGGGTGGTCTGTGATCGCTTTTCTAAGATGGTCCATTTGGTACCCTTGTCTAAATTGCCTTCCTCCTCTGATTTGGTGCCATTGTTCTTCCAGCATGTGGTTCGTTTACATGGCATTCCAGAGAATATCGTTTCTGACAGAGGTTCCCAGTTTGTTTCGAGGTTTTGGCGAGCTTTTTGTGGTAGGATGGGCATTGACTTGTCTTTTTCCTCGGCTTTCCATCCTCAGACTAATGGCCAGACCGAACGAACCAATCAGACCTTGGAAACATATCTGAGATGTTTTGTTTCTGCTGATCAGGATGACTGGGTGTCCTTTTTGCCTTTGGCTGAGTTCGCCCTTAATAATCGGGCTAGCTCGGCTACCTTGGTTTCGCCATTTTTCTGCAACTCTGGGTTCCATCCTCGTTTCTCGTCAGGACAGGTTGAGTCTTCAGACTGTCCTGGTGTGGATACTGTGGTGGACAGGTTGCAGCAGATTTGGACTCAGGTAGTGGACAATTTGACCTTGTCCCAGGAGAAGGCTCAACGTTTTGCTAATCGCAGACGCTGCGTGGGTCCCCGACTTCGTGTTGGGGATCTGGTTTGGTTATCTTCTCGTCATATTCCTATGAAGGTTTCCTCTCCTAAGTTTAAACCTCGTTTCATTGGTCCGTATAGGATTTCTGAGGTTCTTAATCCTGTGTCTTTTCGTCTGACCCTTCCAGATTCTTTTTCCATACATAACGTATTCCATAGGTCATTGTTGCGGAGATACGTGGCACCTATGGTTCCTTCTGTTGACCCTCCTGCCCCGGTTTTGGTGGAGGGGGAGTTGGAGTATATTGTGGAGAAGATTTTGGATTCTCGTGTTTCAAGACGGAAACTCCAGTATCTGGTTAAGTGGAAGGGTTATGCTCAGGAAGATAATTCCTGGGTCTTTGCCTCTGATGTCCATGCTCCCGATCTTGTTCGTGCCTTTCATGTGGCTCATCCTGGTCGGCCTGGGGGCTCTGGTGAGGGTTCGGTGACCCCTCCTCAAGGGGGGGGTACTGTTGTGAATTCTGTGGCAGAGCTCCCTCCTGTGGTCACAAGTGGTACTTCGGCTGATTCTCTCTGTAAGCTTCCGTTGGTGGAGGGAAGTGGTACTGTGGCTTCTGAGTTTCCTCCCTCAGGTGATGTGGTGAGGTCGTTAGGTGCTGCTCTACTTAACTCCACCTAGTGCTTTGATCCTGGCTTCCTGTCAATGTTCCAGTATTGGACTTGTTTTCCTCCTGGATCGTTCCTGTGGCCTGCTGCTCTGCATAGCTAAGTTTTCCTTTGCTATTTTGTTTGCTTTTTTTCTGTCCAGCTTATCTATTTGTTTGCTGGAAGCTCTGGAACGCAGAGGGTGTACCTCCGTGCCGTTAGTTCGGTACGGAGGGTCTTTTTGTCCCCTTTGCGTGGGTTTTAGGGTTTTGTGTTGACCGCAAAGTTACCTTTCCTATCCTCGCTCTGTTCAGAAAGTCGGGCCTCACTTTGCTAAATCTATTTCATCTCTACGTTTGTCTTTTCATCTTACTCACAGTCATTATATGTGGGGGGCTGCCTTTTCCTTTGGGGTATTTCTCTGAGGCAAGGTAGGCTTATTTTCTATCTTCAGGCTAGCTAGTTTCTCAGGCTGTGCCGAGTTGCATAGGTAGCGTTAGGCGCAATCCACGGCTGCCTCTAGTGTTGTTGGATAGGATTAGGGATTGCGGTCAACAGAGTTCCCAGCATGGGAGCTAATGTGGGGGCCACTATACAGTGTGGGAGCTAAGCGGGGCTATTATACAGCATGGGAGCTAATGCAGGGGCTACTGTACAATGTGGGAGTAAATGCGAGGGCCATTATACAGCATAAGAGCTAATGCGGGGTCTATTATACAGTGTGGGAGCTAATGTGGGGCCATTTTACAGCATGGTATCTAATGCGGGGCCCATTATACAGTGTGGGACCCATTATACAGTGTGGGAGCTAATGCAGGGCCATTATACAGCACAAGAGCTAATGTGGGGGCCATTATACAGCATTGGAGCTAATGCAGGGTCATTATACAGCATTTGAGCTAATTTGGGGGCCATTAAACAGCATGGGATCTAATGCACGGGTCATTATACAATGTAGCAGCTAATAGAAGGGCATTTTACAGCATGGAAGGTAATGCAGGGGCCATTATATAGCCTGGGAGCTAAAGCAAGGCCCATTATACATTGCGATTGCTATTGCGGGGCAATTATACAGCATTGGATCTAATGCAATGAACTTTATACAGCGTGATACCTATTGTGGGGGCCATTATACAGTGTTGCAGCTAAAGCAAGGGCCATTATACAGTTTGAAGTCTACTGTGGGAGCCATCAGACAGTAGGGGCTTATTTACAGAATAGGGGCTACAGTGGGGGCTTTCATAAACTGTGGGGGCCATTATACAGTGTGAGGACTACTGTGGGAACCTTTATACAGTGTGGGCGCTACTGTGAGGCCACAAGGGAAACATTTTATTATGTGAGGGGCACAGTGGTGCCATTGCTATATGAGGCAGCAAGAGGATTGTACCACACAGCAGGGGCAGTGATAAGGACAGGGCAGCAGCAGCTCAGTATTGTGGTATCAATAGGATGAGGAGTCTGTGAAGGTTGGGAATAGATGTGGATGATGCTGGAAATTTGAGATGACAAATGTGTCCTTGCTGTAATCTTTGCAGCCGAGTCCTGGCTGGAGAAGTTGTCATGTCGGTCTGAGCAAGATGGAAATAGGAAAAGTGAACGACTCCATCAGAAACAACATCAGCTGTAAGTAACCATCAATAACTGTACTGTAGTCTCTGATAAGTTTTTCATGACTGGTATCTACCACTATATGGTTACCATATGGCAGTAATATCAGTGTAGGTCTTTGTAGAGATTTTTTTTTTACCGTTACAGCAGGGTCATCTGTAGAGGTTCCCCTTTACCCATGATTAGACTGTGCCACCATAGTTGTAATCAGGGATTAGGGGCCCACTCAGATGTATTTCCCCTCTGAGCTGAACCCCAAGTTATGCCTTTGCGTCAAATAGTTAGTGTCATCATCATACTGTGAAGATATTTTTGGCTGATACAAAGCTGACAGGTTCTTGCAGATAAAGGCATAATGAGGAAGGTTTCTGACAGACAAAATCATTGGATTAAGAGAGCAGCTGCTAGAATACCATTAGAAAGCAGCAAACAGGTATTTGAAGCTGCCGGTGTCTCTAGAGTCCCTTGAACCTTAAGGTGTAGGATCCTCCAAAAGCTTGCAGTTGTGCATAAGTCTCCTCAAGAAAAAGATCTATGAGGGTGGGAGGCAGTTCACATCAAAACAGCAGCTCTGGAAGGTTATTCTGACATCCTGCAAAGAAATTCAAGCACAAACTCTCCAAAAACTCCCAAGTTCAATGGATGCAAGAATTGCGAAGGTGATACCAAAGAAGGGGTCCTAGGTCAACATGTAACTTTATTAAACCAAAAAAGGGCATGCAGTAGAGAAACTCATACATAAAAAACTATTAGAAAACCAACGAGAGATGGACTCCAGAGCTATATAAAACTAGATGGTGGCCCGATTCTAATGCATCGGGTATTCTAGAATATGTATGTATGTATGTACATCACGCTGTGAGTGGGGGTTAAATTCCGCGCCAATATCGTTGATTGGTCGTGGCCAACCAGGTGCGACCAATCAGCGATGCGTGGTTGAAATCCCACACCAATTCGTGGCTGGACTGCGTTTCGCTGATTGGTCGCGGTTGGCCGGGCACCACTAATCACCGAAGCGGTGTTTAAATCCCACGGCAATATCGCTGATTGGTCGCGGCCAGTCACGTATTATATAGCACAGCCACGTAGTATATAGCACAGACACGTAGTATATAGCACAGCGATGTAGTATATAACACAGCCCATGCAGTATATAGCACAGCCACGTAGTATATTGCACAGCCACATAGTATATAGCACAGGCACGTCGTATATAGCACAGCGATGTAGTATATAACACAGCCCACGCAGTATACAGCACAGCCACGTAGTATATTGCACAGCCATGTAGTATATAGCACAGGCACATAGTATATAGCACAGCGATGTAGTCTATAGCAGCCACGTAGTATATAACACAGCCCACGTAGTATATAGCACAGTGACGTAATATATAGCAGCCACGTAGTATATAACACAGACAGCCAAGTAGTATATAGCAGTCACGTAGTATATAGCAGTCACGTAGTATATAGCAGCCACGTAACATACAGCAGCCATGTAGTATATAGCACAGCCCACATAGTATATAGCACAGCGATGTAGTATATAGCAGCCATGTAGTATATAACACAGCCCACATAGTATATAGCACAGCCACGTAATATATAGCAGCCACGTAGTATATAACACAGACAGCCACGTAGTATATAGCACAGCCACGTAGTATATAGCAGTCACATAGTATATAGCAGCCACATAATATATAGCAGCCACATAATATAAAGCAGCCACGTAGTATATAACACAGCCCACGTAGTATATAACACAGGCCACGTAGTATATAACACAGGCCACGTAGTATATAGCACAGCCCACGTAGTATATAACACAGCCCACGTAGTATATAACACAGCCCACATAGTATATAACACAGGCCACGTAGTAAATAACATGGCCCACGTAGTATATAACACAGGCCACGAAGTATATAGCACAGCCCACGTAGTATATAACATGGCCCACATAGTATATAACACAGGCCACGTAGTATAAAGCACAGCCCACGTAGTATATAACACAGCCCATGTAGTATACAGCAGTGTGGGCACCATATCCCTGTGAAAAAATAATTAAAATAAAAAATAGTTATATACTCACTTCCGTCGTCCACCGAAGCTGTCCCACTCCTCGCGATGTGGCCGGCAGCTTCCTTTCCCAGTGATGCATTGCGAAATTACCCAGATGATGTAGAGGTCCTGCGAGACTGCTAAGTCATCTGAGTAATTTCGCAATGTATCTCTGGGAACAGAAGCTGCCGAGAGCATCGGGAGGAGCAGGAAAGCTGTGGAGGCGACCGAAGGTGAGAATAGCATGATTTTTTATTTTTTTTTAATTATTTTTAACATATCTTTTTACTATTGATGCTGCATAGGCAATGGGGCGACACACTGGAACTGACCGGAGGGGAGTAGGGAGGGGGCACTGACTGGAGGGAAGTAGGGAGGGGCCAATTCGCGGCCGGACTGTGCCTGTCGCTGATTGCGATGTGGGATTTCCGTTACAGAAAGACAAACAGGCAGACAGACAGACGGAAGTACCGCTTAGACGATTATATATACTGTATACAGTGGATACTCAATAATTTTTATTACAAAATTTAATACCATGATAAATAATAAATTCAATAAAGACAAAATTAAAACAAAAGACGACACCTAAGTGCCACGTCAGGTCAGGGGAGTGGTAGGAAATCTATCGGCCCGAGCAAAATCAATCAAAGCAGATATTTTTGGTGGTGGTTGAAATACGAAAAATATACTAAAATCAAAATTAGAGGTGAATGCTCAATGTAAAGAAAATTATATATTTGTTATACAAAAGTATACTGTCTCCGTGACATAATTATAAACAATATATAACTACACCCCAGTAACACAATACAGATATAAAGAAACCACTACAATGACTATAGATATACTGTACATTATAATTGGATAAAATTTCAAAATGAATCAATAGTGCAAATAAATTTAATAAAGCGCATAGTGCCACAGTACCATAAGAGGTAAGGAATAAACATGCCCAAAATCAAATAATAAACAATAATATGGGCATAAAGAAAGTGGAGAGGGGAAACCTAACCATAGGATAAACACTTATAAAATCCAGTGAAAGCAATATACAGATGGCAAAAGATGCACAGATACACAGACCTGCAAGAGACGTGGAAGATGGGAAACCCCAACGCGCGTTTCGCTCAATGCTTTGCCCCCGAAGAAGCATTGACATCACCCAGAGATGTTTATCAGACATGTCTGATTGTGGGCTGCCGATCGCATGGTTCTCCCTGAGATAAGCCCCCGGCAGATGTGTCAGTCGGTGGCTTTAACATAGAGAACACAAGGGCACTCGGGCAAACGAATGAACTTGTGTACCGGAGAGTTGGCTGAGATGGATGACAGCGCAGTGATCTCTCAGCTGGCAACCATCTAATGTACTGTATCAGAATATCTGACCAATTTTTGTCCAATCAAACCAAAATTGATGTCTGTGAATGGCAATTTTAGGTAATTGAAATCGGTTTAATCTGCAAAAAAAAATAAACTCAAGTGCTTAAAAATTAAACACGTTGGGACCGATTTAGTACAATCGCTGAAGTTTAACCTTTTAAATCCCACGATTGCAGAGGTGACAATGGATTGTCATGGAAGCCAGGGGTTCATAGGAAAACATCACTTTGTATTGCATTATAAACTGTAGAACAAGTGATTAAGTAACGGTAGATTCAAGTCCTCTAAAGTGGACTAAAATATAAAGCAAAAATAAAAAAAAAATGCTTAAAAACACAAAATAAAAAAAAGTACTAAAAGAATTTGAATTGATCAATCAAACCAAAATTGATGTCTGTGAATGGCAATTTTAGGTAATTGAAATCGGTTTAATCTGCAAAAAAAAATAAACTCAAGTGCTTAAAAATTAAACACGTTGGGACCGATTTAGTACAATCGCTGAAGTTTAACCTTTTAAATCCCACGATTGCAGAGGTGACAATGGATTGTCATGGAAGCCAGGGGTTCATAGGAAAACATCACTTTGTATTGCATTATAAACTGTAGAACAAGTGATTAAGTAACGGTAGATTCAAGTCCTCTAAAGTGGACTAAAATATAAAGCAAAAATAAAAAAAAATGCTTAAAAACGCAAAATAAAAAAAAGTACTAAAAGAATTTGAATTGATCAATCAAACCAAAATTGATGTCTGTGAATGGCAATTTTAGGTAATTGAAATCGGTTTAATCTGCAAAAAAAAATAAACTCAAGTGCTTAAAAATTAAACACGTTGGGACCGATTTAGTACAATCGCTGAAGTTTAACCTTTTAAATCCCACGATTGCAGAGGTGACAATGGATTGTCATGGAAGCCAGGGGTTCATAGGAAAACATCACTTTGTGTTGCATTATAAACTGTAGAACAAGTGATTAAGTAACGGTAGATTCAAGTCCTCTAAAGTGGACTAAAATATAAAGCAAAAATAAAAAAAAAATGCTTAAAAACACAAAATAAAAAAAAGTACTAAAAGAATTTGAATTGATCCCCTTTTCCCCAACTAAAAATAAAGAGAAAAAAACAGTAAGCATACTTGGTAGTGCCATGTCCGTAAAATTTCAATCACTAAATTAAAGAGAAAAAAAAAAGTCAAAACACCAGAATTTCCTTTTTCAGTCGCCGCACTTCTCTAAAAAATACAATGAAAAGTGTTTCAAAACATGTAATAACCAGAATAGTATCAACAAAAACTTCAACTCACAAAAGAAAAACAAAGGAAAAACAACTGCTCCTTCACTGTAAAAGTAAAAACGTTTTGGATCTTGGAAAATGGCGACACACAGCAGATCTGACAATTTATGTGCCTTAGTTAACCATTGTACAAGCAAATGACCTCATTCTTCTGATGATTTCACTTGTCACAACTTGTAATGTCCGACACTTATCACCTCGAATCATTTAGTATAACTAAACAACAAGCCGCGTTACTCATTGCAGCCGAGCTAATGTGTAACAGCTTCTTGTGGCCGGATGACAGGCGCCATCATCTAGATCTCATCTATATGCGAAATGTATCTTCAGAGAGGAAGAGAACTAGAACTCTAGCGCCACCTAGTTGAAGTAGCTGCTTCCAATAGGTGGTGCTAGAGTGCTAGTCCTCTTCCTCTCTGAAGAGACTATTTGCATATTTATTTTCCCAGAGGAGCATGCATAAGTCTCCTCACTCTGACATGACAGGCTTGGCTTGACATTTTCCTGGCTTGACATTTTCCACAAGGAGAAACGTTATCATTAGGTCTCACCTACAATGGCTTCCTAACACTTGGGGTTTATTCAGAGGAGTGTATTTTCTTTCTGTGGGCTAAATTTGAACTTATTTTTTTCACTGCTTGTGTGTTCACATTTTCACGTGCGTCCGTCACTTGGATTTGTCGGATGCACACTGGGGATTGTTGCTTGTGCGTACACCAAGTGGATCACATAGTCATCTAGTGGAAAGCATGGCCCCCCAGGATCGATGTCATTGGGCCGGGGAAAATCAAAAGTCCGAAGTGTGGGCGCCTTAATTTACTGGAATTGGGACCCCACACGAGTTTTGGCACTTTTGCACAACCGCTTCTATAGTCATGCACACACCCTTATTTTGGGCCTTTTGGCCTTAGGATGGGGAATTTTTTAAATTTCTGGTCGAAGGTCCGGGCAGTATTACACTGTAAAACCTTCACTATTTATTTATTTTTATTTATTATATTTTTGTCACTGTGTGTCACCTATTCACGTGCGTCCACTTGTCACTAGTAGATTTGTCGGCATGAGGTTCCCTCATGGGTTCCCTTCTCGGCAGGTCTAGGGGGGGAGTGTGCGGTCATCAGGTTCTGCTCCCCCCTGAATCCCCTGGCTCTCCTCTTTTTTGAGGAGAGTGTTGTTGGCTCCCCTCTTCCTGGAGAGGAGCACAGTCTTAGGCTCCCACTGTCTTGCTTTGGTGAGCACCCGGGCAGATGCTTGGGGTCAGATTCGGTCTCCTCTGGCTTTGGCTGGAGGTGGCTATTTGTTCCTGTACCTCGCTGTGGCCTGCTGACTCGGAGGGATGAGGAATGGTTTGGGGGACCGTTCTCCTTTTGGAGAGGATTTCAAGATGATCAGCATCCTAGTGCACTTTTTTGTGGCACTTAGTCACTTTTTTAAGCGCAGTTGGTTTATAGAAACGAATTTGGGCTTTCGAAAAAAAAATCTTATCAGTAAAAAAAATAAATAAAAAAATCTCTAGGCCAAAGAGACAGCACACAGACCAATGGAAACAATGGTCCACATGTAAAAAAAAACATAGTATGCACAATTCTGACCAATTTTCTGGATCAGAGGCACCCATTAAACTCAATGAGTGTTTTTAAAAAACTAATGTCATAAGCAGAAGCATCTCGGCCTTAGGGCTTTACTGTATAGAACGGGGCAGCAGACTGTAATTTCCTATGCAAAAGGACACAGCAAAGAAATGTATACATGCGGTATACAATGGGATCCATATGGTCCCTCGGCATCGACGCTGACTGTAGCCACTGTCAGGCACATACTTTCTGAGTGAGAGAATCATAGCACAGGTGCGGAGTAGATGGAGAAAGTAAGGTAATTTCCTCCATTGCCGGCATCCGCGGTAATCGCACTTCACTGGGAAGCCATCTGAGTTCAGTCCGATGTTTTGCACACACTCATAGACTTGTATGGGCGCATGCCATCTGATATATGCTGCCAATCGCAGCATGCAGAGATTTTTTTCCCATGACGACTCGGCATGAGAAAATAAACGTTAGTCGACACTGCTCCATAGTTCAACATTGGAGCGAGTGATATCCGATGAAACATCAGATAACACTCGTCTGAGTTATACGCTAGCTACATGCCAGTCTGAGCGAGCCCTTAGTGTTACCGCAAACTTGTGGGCTCCTTCACCCCGTAGGTCAGTGTGACTACCAGACGAATGCAGTAGCCATGGTGGGACCGCACCGTACCCTATAAGTACACCGACATGAGATATCTACATGGTCAAAATAATTAAAGGGACTCTGTCACCTGAATTTGGCGGGACTGGTTTTGGGTCATATGGGCGGAGTTTTCGGGTGTTTGATTCACCCTTTCCTTACCCGCTGGCTGCAATATTGGATTGAAGTTCATTCTCTGTCCTCCATAGTACACACCTGCGCAAAGCAATCTTGCCTTGCGCAGGTGTGTACTATGGAGGACAGAGAATGAACTTCAATCCAATATTGCAGCCAGCATGCAGCCAGCGGGTAAGGAAAGGGTGAATCAAACACCCGAAAACTCCGCCCATATGACCCAAAACCAGTCCCGCCAAATTCAGGTGACAGGTTCCCTTTAATCAGAACTGTCAGAAATTTTAGAGTGAATTTTCGCAGTTTGTAACAGGTGAAGCATGAAAAATAGTAATGTTTGAGAGAAAAAACATGCCCATCAACAAACCATATGCACATTATTCACAATAAAACTGCATGCAGTTTTGTGCTTTTTTTAACTGTGTGGTCAAAAAAGTCTCACATAAATGTACCTTTATGGTATGTTCCCACAGAGATGATCCTCTGCAGACGTTTCTCTGCATGAATTACATAGCACGGTTGATAAAATGAAAACACATGTACATCAAGGATAAAGAGAACGGGTAAAAGTTCATCCATAATGCATGATAGAATATTCCCTAAAAGAGTATATTTTTGCAAGCATCTGGACATCTTGGGTTAAAGTTTGGAAGTTATATCCTATCCATGGAATAGGGGACAGCGTCCCGATAGTTGGAGGGCTGTCTGCTTTCACCCTGACCAATCCAGAGAACCAGGCTCTGAAGAAACACATGGTAATGGAGCAGTGGTCGATCATGCGCACAGCCACTACATTAATTTTTAATCGGACCGCCGGAGATAGCCGCATTGGGCTGCTCTTTGGCACTCCCATGAGCATGAATGGAGTTACGGTGTATATAATCGACCACTGCTCCATTCACATGGGGCTCTTCAGAGCCTCGGTTTTCTCGATTTCCTTAGGCCCCACCAGCGATCAGTAAGCTATTCTCTGTCCTTTGGATATGTGATAACATCCAAACCTGACCATACCCTTTTAACAGAGGTTGGTCTGATTGTCTCCTCTGTGAGCCGAGCTATTACGTTATACAATAACTACTTAGACTAAGGCTAGGGTAACACAGTCTCAGACAAGTCATGCAACCAGTAATGTGCAACCTCTCTGTGATTTGCCGTCAAGGTGTGACACCGAGTCACTACTCACAGACAAGCCATGAGACTGGGTCATCAGGAGGTCCGAAGTCAGATACCAGGACGGCATGTTGTACAGATGGGCAATACAAAGGCATCGTCAAGAAACAGTCCGGGGAAAATGCCAGGAGGGTACGTCAAGATAAGGGGATAAGACAAATGGATAATCAGAAGCTAAGTCCGGGGTCAGGTACCTGAGGTCAGAGAGTGCCAAGAGCAACAGGGATAATCCACACGAATAGTCATGACACGTCCTAGGTTAGGCAACAATATCAGGAAATCAGACTCAGACCAAAGCACACACCAAACACAGCTAAGCTACAGCTGACAATGATCAGCTCATAGATCTTAATAGCTAGCAATTAATCAAGAATGGGAGGCACATGGAGGAACGCCCTTAGGCTAGGCCAGATTAAGCAGCAGGGTTGTCAATAAAAATTCTGACAGCCTGGCACGCCCCAGCATCAGATTGGATTACTGGACCGTCACTCACAATATTGACAGTCCAGCACACTACATAGACAACAGTGAATGATGAAGCCGTGACACAAGCATTTATTTTAGAGCTGCAATCTTGCTGTAAAAAAAAACCTAAAACAAGCAAATTGCAAACAGACAGGTCACGTTGGTTGCGATATGGCACCGCCAACTTTATTTCGCGGATCACTGGCCTTAGAGTCCATTTCATTAACATCCATTTTCTGTTCTCAAATTTATGTGGATTTTTCTAGTAAGCTAAAGACAAGACAGCAAGGACTAAATTAGATTTTCCTGTAGGCGTTCTCCAACTGTTCTGCAAATGCTGATCGTGATTTACAGAGATGTAATCCATCGTCTGTGACTAGTTATGTAGAATCCTTTTGGAATGTGTTGTGGGTCCTACAAGACCTCTGTAACTAAAGGGGAGCACATGGACACATGGCGGCAGAATAAAGCGTAAAATACAAACACTTTGTGGTCTCGCAATAAGTGATGTTTTTCTACTTAACTCAGTTTTATTAAATGCAGACACAGCGGAGCATTTTCTTCTTCTCGGGCCCTATTCACACATCCATGTACGTTTTGCCTCCGCCACAGGACTGTACTTCATTATCCGTCTGCAGTCTGCGTGTTCCATTTTTACTGTCCATGTATTGTCCATTTTTCTTGTAGTCAAAAAAACTCAAAACATGGAGATTTACCAAACTTTTTCTAGTGACTAATTTATGCTGATCATGGGTCACCAAAGAGAAAAAATGGAAATGGGAATAGCTCCACAGAATACGATGCGTCCGTGTGCTTTTCGGACAGCTCACCTACGACAAGCACCGACGTGTGAATGAGGCCTTAGTGGTCAAAAAAAGATTCAATCTCAGGTTACACCACATTGAAAGAAAAATGCAGAACATCAGAAAAAATCCAAAAGGTGCCCAAGATAAGTGTCCAGGATACAGCAGGTGAGATATTAATAATTAATAATATTACATTCCATTAGAGATGGGAGAATTGATTTGTTGGACCCTGGTTCAGCGGCCATGTCAGTATAGGGGGCCGCCGATGGGGAGTACCCTCTTACCTGTATCTCCGACAGCTTTGATTAGTAGGTCCGGAGCAGTCATCATTGTGGTGTGATGAATACACTACTAATCAGAGGAGGTGTCGGGGATGCAGGTGGGAAGCAGTACACATGACTCGTGGTCCAGCGGCCATGTCAGTAGTATTGGTGGCCACTGGACCACGATCCTGAGAAATGATTTGCTCATCTCATCTGTAATAGAAGATAATATTACTATTATAGCTGATGTATCAGGGCCGGACACAGAATAGGACAAGTAACGTGTCCAACAATGCAGCCCTGTATGTGTCTGTGACAGAAGCTGGAGGTGGAAGTGGCCCCTTTGCCTCTCGGGCCCTAGTGGAACTGCACAGGATGCCCCAGTAGTATGCCCGCCCTTGTGATGTATATAGTATTACTTAATCTTACTCTACCTTATGGACTTATTGGATTATTGTATTCTGCACTTTTTCATTCGACATTGTTTAAGCTACAATCAAATCTCTTTTTTTTGACCATCTGTTCCCTCTATATTATTTAGGCCATGTTTAGTATTTGGTCAGTATTTTACCTCAGAATTTGTAAGCCAAAACCAGGAGTGGGTGATAAATACAGACGTGGTGACGGGTTTCCATTCTACTTTTCCTGTGATTGTTCCTCTCCTGTTTTTGTCTTACAAATACTGAGGTAAAAAAAACCTCACCTAAAACTCAACGTGTGAATGCAGCCTCAGGATTCACAAGTCTGCAGTTGCATACAGTGACTGCAGACTTTTACCCCAAGGTCGGGCAACCCCCTTAAGATGTCAATAACATTTTAAATAACATCAACTCTCTCTCATGGGACTGCATCATTAATTTTGCTTTCTATTTTTTCTGCAATTTCCTAATATTTTTGTAGCCGTAATTACACAAATATCATGACCCAGGCCAATGTTTCCCTGTAATGGGGCCACTTTGTCAGCACCACGTGTGTGAACAGAATTAAAATATCTATCTATGTAATCGTCTAAGGTCCTCTTCCGTCTGTTTGTCTGTCTGTTTCTCTGTCACAGAAATCCGGCGTGACCAATCAGCGACATGCACAGTCCCTACTCCCTACTCCCCTCCAGTCAGCACCCAAAAGCGTTTTAGCAGTCCGTTAAACGGACTGCGTTACAATGCGGCATAACGCGGTGTAACACAGTCGGTTAATGCTGCCAGTAACCCTGTAAGCGTGACCAACTTTTTACTATTGATGCTACCTATGCATGAAACACATATTTATGCATAAAAACATATAATGTTAAAAATAATAATAAAAAAAATCATTATATTCTCACCTTCCGGCGTCCGCGGCAGCCTTTCCCGCTCCTCGCAACGCTCTGGTCCCAAGAATGCATTGCAGCAATGACCCGTGATGACGTAGCTGTCTCACGAGACCGCTACATCATCACGGGTTATTGCAGCAAGGCATTACTGGGAAAGGAGCATCGCAAGGAGCATCGCTAAAGGCCTGGGCTGGATCCAGGGGCCGCTGGAAGGTGAATATATAACTATTTTTTATTTTAATTCTTTTTTTTAACAGGAATATGGTGCCCACATTGCTATATACTACGTGGGCTGTGTTATATACTATGTGGGCTGTGTTATATACTGAGTGGGCTGTGTTATATACTACATCTCTGTGCTATACACTACGTGGTCTGTGCTATATACTACGTGACTGTGTAATATACTACGTGGCTGGGCAATATATTACGTGGCTGTGCTATATACTACGTGGCTGTGTTATATACTACGTGGGCTGTGTTATACACTGCGTGGGCTGTGTTATATACTATGTGGGCTGTGCTATATACTGTGTGGGCTGTGTTATATACATGGGCTGTGTTATATACTGCGTGGGCTGTGCTATATACTATGTGGGCTGTGCTATATTCTATGTGGGCTGTGTTATATACTGCGTGGGCTGTGCTATATACTGCTTGGCTCTGCAATATACTACGTGGCTGTGCTATATACTACATGGCTGTTATATCCTACGTAGCTGTGCTATATACTACGTAGCTGTGCTATATACTACGTGCCTGTGCTAAATACTATGTGGCTGTGCCATATACTACGTGGCTGTGCCATATACTACGTGGCTGTGCTATATACTACGTGGCTGTGTCATATACTACGTGGGCTGTGCTATATACTACGTGGGCTGTTATATACTGCGTGGGCTGTGCTCTATACTACATGCCTGTGCTATATACTACATGGCTGCGCTATATACTACGTTGCTGCTATATACTACGTGGCTGCTATATACTGTACTACATGGCTGTGCTATATACTACGTGGCTGTTATATACTACGTAGCTATGCTATATACTACGTGCCTGTGCTATATACTACGTGGTTGTGCTATATACTAGTTGGGCTGTGTTATATGCTATGTGGGCTGTGAGACTCTTTCGCCTGGGACCCTCAAAAACCTGCAGTTGCCCCTGGCTTCACTGATTGGTCGCGGCCGGCCGCGAACAATCAGCGACAGACGCAGCCAGCCTGCCAAATCCTGTATATTCATTGCATTCTGAAATCTTCATAAATAAACTACATACATATTCTAGAATACCCAATACGTTAGAATCGGGCCACCATCTAGTATACTATATACTCGTCTAATTCTGTCTGTTTGTAACGGAAATCCCGCGTCGCTGATTGGCCGTGCAGTTCCGATTTGAACCACACTTTGCTGATTTGTGCCCGGCTGTGACCAATCAGCGATATTGGTGCAGGATTTAAACACCGCTTCACTGATTAGTCACGCTATCTAGTAATAAATAAGAGGCATTAAAGGGGTCGTCTAGAAAACTCCTTTCCATATGTCCTTTGAGCCACTATGTGTGCTCCAGCAAGACCACCAGGATGCTTGGCAAATAATACCCCTAAAACAGCGGGTAAGTATCAGTCAGCGTGTGTGCAGGGGCTCCTGTAACCCCAATATTAATGTCTCCTCATTACACTGCTGCTGACTCCCAGCGGGTGACCTCTAGTGTCAGCTACCGGTACTACACGCTGCGGAACTCCGTGCGGAAGTGATTTGTTTCCGGGGGACTGTATCTGGTGAGACACTCGCTGTGCAGGAAGTTGGGGGAGGATCTGTTACCGTGACAATGAAGTCCAGTCATGTGAGTTACCAGGAGCTGCAGCTTTAGCGTCAATTCGCGCGGAGTTATCTGCTTGCTATGTGCGGAGAAGCCGGTGTTATGTGACAGGGCGTGCTGGGACCTCTGGTTCTCCACCCTTGTATTACTGCATACCGGTGTAAAGAGGGTATGTGAAGCAAAAAAATCACCTGACTGGTTCAAAACCTTCCCAAAATAAGCGTCTGCTATAAAATGTGAAACTGTGGTATGGTGATTCTGTGTCAGTCATACAGCTCCCCACATAGAGAAACATGGGGCCGCTGATAATAATGTGATCATTTTGGGGTACTGAGATCGCAGTGTTTGCCTGTAGGGGGCGACGTGGTAACATGGGGCGGCCATAAGGGATCCAGGAGTCAGAGTATAGGGATATTCCACGCTAACAAAACTAATGCTAAATGCAGCAGGTACTCGCCCTCCCGGGTCCCGATCTTCACGTTGCTCTGATCTCTGTTTTAGCAGCGACGGTGATGGCATGTCAATAGCTCATATCACCGCTGCAACCAATCAGTGGTTCCTGGAATGATTTTTATACAGCAACAATATGGCGTCATCTGGCTGCGCTAGGGGTGCTGTCACCTGGTTGCTCTATGGGCGACGTCATCTGGCTGCGCTAGGGGCGCTGTCACCTGGCTGCGCTAGGGGCGCTGTCACCTGGCTGCGCTAGGGGCGCTGTCACCTGGCTGCGCTAGGGGCGCTGTCACCTGGCTGCGCTAGGGGCGCTGTCACCTGGCTGCGCTAGGGGCGCTGTCACCTGGCTGCGCTAGGGGCGCTGTCACCTGGCTGCGCTAGGGGCGCTGTCACCTGGCTGCTCTATGGCTGGTGTCACCTGGCTGCGCTAGGGGCGCTGTCACCTGGCTGCGCTAGGGGCGCTGTCACCTGGCTGCGCTAGGGGCGCTGTCACCTGGCTGCATTCATAAAATCAATTCAAGGGGAGACTGGAATACATTTGCCCCAATATTTTTGTGATTTAAAAAATAAATAAATTAATAAAAATGTATTTAGATAAAAAGCATCTGGAAACTAAAAACCCTATCAACATTAGCAAACATAAGCAGATGAGCACCTGTAAAATAGAATTTCTGAATAAAATATTACCTCAAGTCTCCATCTCTAAACCGAGCGACTGTCTTTGTGATGGGTGACATTGGAAAGGACGCACAGATTCATTCACTGACCTGTGCTCTTTTTTAGGCTTTGTGCACACGTTGCGGATTAGGCTTAGGAATTTCTGGTGCGGATTCTGCATCTCTTGGCAGAAAACGCAGGTGCGGATTTGTCGTGTTTTGTGTGCAGATTTTGTGCGTTTTTACCTCTGCGGACTTCTATAATTGAATGGGTACAAAAACGCTGCAGATCCGCAAAAAAGAAGTGACATGCTATTTCTTTTAATCCGCAGCGTTTCCGCACGGAATTTTCCGCACCATCAGCACAGCATTTTTTTTCCACATTGATTTACATTGTTCTGTAAATCACTTGCGGATCTGCAGCGTTTCTGCATCGCAAAAAACGTTGCTGATCCGCAGCAAATCCGCAACGTGTGCACATACCCTGAGGCTGCTGTCTTGTGGTTATATCTCTGTGCATCCCAGAATCTGTTATAAATAATTCTAGCAGCACGCTCCCGGTTTCTGAGGCTTTTCTCTTACAGAAGAATTATTTTCTAGGAGAATATGATACTTCTTTGCGGTGATATACATGTTACTACAGACTCCTAGTCCATGCATTTGTCTATGGCTTTGTGCACACCACATCACCTCGTGCAAACACCGAACAGTTTTTCCACACTCTGCCTTCCATTAGTGCAGGTATGCTTGTACTTGTAGTAGTTCATGCAGGAACCTTCTACCTGTGATTTTTTTTAAACTACATAGTGGATTATTATCGTTATACGCTTTATGCATTATTACATGGAAGGTTTAATGCTGTTTTTCCCATTTTGCTCCAGGCACGTGTGTATGATGAATATGACTCAGATTTTAGTGACGAGGATGAAGATTCTGAGAAAACTGTCAAGAAAAAACGGTGAGCTTATATGAGCGCTGCTAAATTGATCATATGGACATGAATGGGCGCCACCACTCAGTGGTCTTTTATTTAAGGGTTTTTCCAGGCTTGGGGTTGAAGTCAGCTGTCAGTCTTTGTGACTGTAGACTTGTGAGTCCTCACAGCCTGCAGTTTGCGTGCCGTCAGGATTCTCCAGGAACAATGTGCCTGTGATCGCAAGTACAGTATGCGAGTTGCATTGCATGCGATCACATGCCAACTAGACGTGCACTCAAGTAAATTGAGTTAGGCCGGATATGTCTAGTTGGCATGTGGATGGGATTATGAAAATGACATACTTGCAGTCACATGACCACCCTCTCACGGCACAGGAGAATCCTGACAGCGTGCACTGTGATGGTTCACAAGTCTGCAGTCACATAGTCTTGACTGCAGACTTGAACCCCAAGCCTGGACAACCTCTTTAGTGTCTATTAAAAGCCTCTACTCTGGAAGCTTTGGTGTAACTGGATGTCTAATCTAAGTCACCGATAGGATTTTTTCCATTAAATTTGTGATCGGCGAGGGTCCAGATGTTGGGACCCCCAACAGAAGTTCCTTGTGTAAATAGAGTGGTGGAGCACATTATATATTGTGGGACTGACAAGCTGGCAACAGACATCAGTTAGACTGTGGGGTCCCAATAGTCAGACCCTCATTGATCATACATTTACTTTGTAACCTATAGTTAGGGGGTAATTGTATGTAGCGGGAAATTCCCTATAAAGCATGAGGGACGGTGATGATTCTTCGTAGAGGAGAGGACAATTGGAGTATTTCAGAAACTGCAAATGTCTTGTCTGGATTTTGACATCAAATGATAAGATCCTGTGAATGCCAGCAACCAAAAGTGAATGTAAGATCGCACTCGGACCCCACCATAAGGTAGTTGGGAGCGGATTCTGGTCTCTACATTTTTCTTTTGTCATTGACTCTCCATTAGTGATGAGCGACTGTGCTTGGATATCGTGTTATCCAAGTGTCTTGGGCGTGCTCAGATAGTATGTCCGAGTCCCTGCAGCTGCATGATTCGAGGCTGTTAGACAGCCGTAACACATGAGGGATTATCTGTTTGTTAGGCAATCCCCGCATGTGTTGTGGCTATCAAACAGCCTTGAATCATTCAGCTGCAGGGACTCGATCATATTATTAGTGCACGCCGATGATACTCGGATAGCTCTCGGATAGCACTATATCCAAGCACTTTCACTCATCACTACTCTCCATATTACAATTATATTAGTAGATATGCAAACACTGCAGCTTTTTTTTCTTTAAAATGTACGCATTTGTGGCAAAAATCATTTTTGCAGTTGGGTTTTGCACTATTTGACTTTTACAGGCTCTTTGTTTTCCTGCATATTCAACTTTGATGTAGTCTGTGGCCATAAATCAGCCAAGAGGAGCTCAGAAAACAGACAGAAAAAAAGTTACAAACTCCCATCAGGCCATCATAAAGGGCTGACTGACAGATTCTCAGTTAACTCCTTCTGCAGCCAGAAAGAGACAGTGCAACATTTTTAACAAAATAAATGTGTTTTTCTTCCAGGAATGGCTTTTAGGAGTAGGATTATTTCTATGAGCAGAAATGGTAGATTGTGCCCTGACGCACAGGGGAGTAGGCCACATAATTGACTTGCTATTTAGGTTTGTGGTTACTAATGCTCCTTGGGGACCTTTTATCCTGCCGCATAAAAGCCACATAAATGGCTTTTAATTTGTGTTTCTTTTCTGTCAATTACAATATAACTTGATTATTTGCTGGAAGAAGAACAAAATCTGCTTTATAATTCTGCGTTAGCTGCAAAATAGGAATCTTTAAGTTGTGGCTTTGTCATCAGCTGCACAGGACACGTGTTGGTCTGAGATGTAAAAAAATGGGTGTGATTTTCTGTTTCGAAATTCTGTAGTAATGTGATTACTGTATTTATTTCTGTAGTTTTCATGTAGTCTTACATTGATGGAGCTGGTGCACAAGTTACAGACTTTGAGGTGATAGAGGGTTCAGTGATTACACACATGGGGGTGATGGAGAGGGTTTAGTGATGACACATATGGGGAGTGGGGGTGCAGTAATTGCAGACGGGGGGATGATGGGAAGGGTTCAGTGATTAAACACCAAAGTAATGGAGGAGGTCACACACTTAGTGGCGGCTTTCTGGGTACTGCTGTTCAGTTTCTGTTCAAATTTAATGGAGCTGATCTGCACCTCTTCATATAATCAAAGAATCATGTACATTGCCCTTGTATGTTTACTCACTGTACCCTCCATCACCTGCATGTGTGTAATCATTGAACCATTTGCATCATTCCGATGTAGTATCAGTGAGCCACCAACTAGTCGCCATGTGGTTATTACTGAACCCTCCCCATCACTCCATGTGGTCATCACTGAACCCTCCCCATCACCCCATGTGGTTATTACTGAACCCTCCCCATCACCCCATGTGGTTATTACTGAACCCTCCCCATCACCCCATGTGGTCATCACTGAACCCTCCCCATCACTCCATGTGGTCATCACTGAACCCTCCCCATCACCCCATGTGGTTATTACTGAACCCTCCCCATCACCCCATGTGGTTATTACTGAACCCTCCCCATCACCCCATGTGGTCATCACTGAACCCTCCCCATCACTCCATGTGGTTATCACTGAACCCTCCCCATCACTCCATGTGGTTATTACTGAACCCTCCCCATCACCCCATGTGGTTATTACTGAACCCTCCCCATCACCCCATGTGGTCATCACTGAACCCTCCCCATCACCCCATGTGGTCATCACTGAACCCTCCCCCTCCCCATCACCCCCATGTGATTATCGCTAAACCCTCCCATCCCCCCATGTGGTCATCACTGAACCCTCCCCATCACTCCATGTGGTCATCACTGAACCCTCCCCATCACCCCATGTGGTTATTACTGAACCCTCCCCATCACCCCATGTGGTTATTACTGAACCCTCCCCATCACCCCATGTGGTTATTACTGAACCCTCCCCATCACCCCATGTGGTCATCACTGAACCCTCCCCATCACTCCATGTGGTTATCACTGAACCCTCCCCATCACTCCATGTGGTTATCACTGAACCCTCCCCACCACTCCATGTGGTTATTACTGAACCCTCCCCATCACCCCATGTGGTTATTACTGAACCCTCCCCATCACTCCCATGTGGTCATCACTGAACCCTCCCCATCACCCCTTGTGGTCATCACTGAACCCTCCCCATCACCCCATGTGGTTATTACTGAACCCTCCCCATCACCCCATGTGGTCATCACTGAACCCTCCCCATCACCCCATGTGGTTATTACTGAACCCTCCCCATCACCCCATGTGGTCATCACTGAACCCTCCCCATCACCCCATGTGGTCATCACTGAACCCTCCCCCTCCCCATCACCCCCATGTGATTATCGCTAAACCCTCCCATCCCCCCATGTGGTCATCACTGAACCCTCCCCATCACCCCCATGTGGTCATCACTGAACCCTCCCCATCACCCCATGTGGTTATTACTGAACCCTCCCCATCACTCCCATGTGGTCATCACTGAACCCTCCCCATCACTCCATGTGGTTATCACTGAACCCTCCCCATCACTCCATGTGGTTATCACTGAACCCTCCCCATCACCACATGTGGTCATCACTGAACCCTCCCCATCACCCCATGTGGTTATTACTGAACCCTCCCCATCACCCCATGTGGTTATTACTGAACCCTCCCCATCACCCCATGTGGTCATCACTGAACCCTCCCCATCACTCCATGTGGTTATCACTGAACCCTCCCCATCACTCCATGTGGTTATCACTGAACCCTCCCCATCACTCCATGTGGTTATTACTGAACCCTCCCCATCACCCCATGTGGTCATCACTGAACCCTCCCCATCACCCCTTGTCGTCATCACTGAACCCTCCCCATCACCCCATGTGGTTATTACTGAACCCTCCCCATCACCCCATGTGGTCATCACTGAACCCTCCCCATCACCCCATGTGGTCATCACTGAACCCTCCCCATCACCCCATGTGGTTATTACTGAACCCTCCCCATCACCCCATGTGGTTATTACTGAACCCTCCCCATCACCCCATGTGGTTATTACTGAACCCTCCCCATCACCCCATGTGGTTATTACTGAACCCTCCCCATCACCCCATGTGGTTATTACTGAACCCTCCCCATCACCCCATGTGGTTATTACTGAACCCTCCCCATCACCCCATGTGGTTATTACTGAACCCTCCCCATCACCCCATGTGGTTATTACTGAACCCTCCCCATCACCCCATGTGGTTATTACTGAACCCTCCCCATCACTCCCATGTGGTCATCACTGAACCCTCCCCATCACCCCATGTGGTCATCACTGAACCCTCCCCATCACCCCATGTGGTCATCACTGAACCCTCCCCATCACCCCATGTGGTCATCACTGAACCCTCCCCCTCTCCATCACCCCCATGTGATTATCGCTAAACCCTCCCATCCCCCATGTGGTTATTACTGAACCCTCCCCATCACCCCATGTGGTCATCACTGAACCCTCCCCATCACCCCATGTGGTCATCACTGAACCCTCCCATCCCCCATGTGGTTATTACTGAACCCTCCCATCCCCCATGTGGTTATTACTGAACCCTCCCATCCCCCATGTGGTTATTACTGAACCCTCCCCATCACCCCATGTGGTTATTACTGAACCCTCCCCATCACCCCCATGTGGTTATCACTGAACCCTCCCCATCACCCCATGTGGTCATCACTGAACCCTCCCCCTCTCCATCACCCCCATGTGATTATCGCTAAACCCTCCCATCCCCCATGTGGTTATTACTGAACCCTCCCCATCCCCCCCCATTAGGTTATTACTGAACCCTCCCCATCCCCCCCCATTAGGTTATTACTGAACCCTCCCATCCCCCCATGTGGTTATCGCTGAACCCTCCCATCCCCCATGTGGTTATTACTGAACCCTCCCCATCACCCCATGTGGTTATCGCTGACCCCTCCCATCCCCCATGTGGTTATTACTGAACCCTCTCTATCCCCCCCATGTGGTTATTACTGAACCCTCTCTATCCCCCCCATGTGGTTATTACTGAACTCTCCGATCCCCCCATGTGGTCATCATTGGTCCTTCTTTTTCGCTTCACTGAAGTCTTCATCACTCTCATGTGATCACTGAACCCTCTATCACATAGTGTGACTACAAACCTTCCTTTTCAGCCTGGAAAATTCCTTTAAATGGCATATAACTGGGGACAACAGAATACTATGAAATTCTGGTTACCAGGAAGCCCGCAGCAGCTACAAAAACAAATGAGTTTTTAGGGTGTATAAAGAGATACAAACCTGTGATACCAATGTAATATGTCCCCCATGCGCATATGTGAGAGCTGAAGAAGGATCAGAGGCGGACAGCTAGGACATCAAGTAGGATGGGAGGTCTCTTGTAATGAGAGATTAGAAAAATCAGACTTGTTCATCTTAGGAGTGGTCTTATTTCCATGTATAGATATATTTGTGTGGTCATACAAGGAACTGGAACATAGTTTATCACTTACAAGAGCCAAGTGTGTGGCAGAAAGGATTCTTTACAGTTAAAGCAATCAAACTTTCTAATACCTTTCCCTTTGAGGGAGTGTATATGAGTTGAGACATGTCTTGCTCTTTTGTATATCAACACTTCGGTTGTCTTATTTGTTCACCAGATGACCTTCTCATCACTTCTGTACTTAATGGTTGTCTGCTGTTAAATTTCAGAAGGAAAGGAGATGAGGAGCTGCTCAGAAAGCCCTTCCAGAAGGAGAGACCTGGGAAGGTGGCACATAGACAGGTCGCGGAGCAGGAATGGGACAGGTAAGACATGAGCCGCCTCTCGTCCATCACTCTTTCCCAGTAATTCATGTATTACATTGTCGTTTTTTGTTTGTTTCTTTTTTACAAAAAGGGAGGAAGCACGAAACCAGCGATTCCATCTCATCTCTATGGATGCTGTATCCTTTGTCAATGTCCCGGGGCTCTAATTATTACCGCCACGGGCTTTAATAAACTTTCCACCCAAGTAATTAGAGGAAGTGCGGCTCAAGATCTGCTATAAAAACTGCAGATCAACGAGATTTCACAGCATAAATAATAGAAAAAGTAATCAGTGATTCTGTTCTGAGCCACAGTGAAACAACGGAAAGGTGAATTATGGATCTGATTATATAGTTCGGATTCTGTCATCTTGGGTGGAAATTGTAATCATTTCTTTATTATATTGTGTGATCCCCTAAGACATGTACTGTGTATTTGTTACAGCTTTTCCCATTGTTTTTTATGGATCTAGAAGGTTGCTGTTTCTTCCAAAGCAAAATGGATTTATTTACTTATCTAATATTTGTATAGCAGCAACATGTTCTGCATCATTGCTCTTTAATCTGAGAACAGCATAATGTAGGGGCAGAAAGCCTTATTCCAGGGATGTGTCACTTGATCAGGAGCTTTCTGTAGTTTCAATACAATCAGTGCTTTATCAGCAGGAGATTATCACTGCAGGACCCGGTGTCATGTGCCAGGCAGTCCAGCTTATCTGTGTTACCCCGTCCCTACATCATGCTGCTTTCAGATTATATGAAATTTTTTTTGACAGATTCCCTTTAAAAAGGCACTCCTGTTGGTTTCCCTTTAAAAAAAAAAAAACACGCTTTTGGAACTTTGGCTGTCTTGTGCTATTTCTCTATTATTTCTCCTGCAAATATAGAAATATATTGGCGACTTGGTTTTACAATTCTTCTTATTATATGCTGGCCAGTCGGTGCTGCAAGTGTCATAGGTTAATAAATACAGCCCAAAATGAAAAAAAAAATAGCAGTGACCCTCCCAAACCTGCTCAGCACCATGTGGGGGAGCTAATGGTAGAGAGACCACACTGGGAAAATAATAGGACACTATTATCATCATCATAACCAAGAAAAAAATCTGGAGTACATATCCGAAATAGTATAAAAGATATATGTTTATTACATACTATATATCAAAGACAATAAATGCATTTTTAATAGAACGACACAAATTTATATGTTCAGCAAGGAATGCAAGATAGAACCAAGGAACAGTTTCTTACCCATATAGCAGTATAAAGGGGTCCACACCCTGCTGCCCCAACGCGCGTTTCGCGTTGGCTTCGTCAGGGGGTGAAACGCGCGTTGGGGCAGCACGGTGTGGACACCCTTTATACTGCAATATGGGTAAGAAACTCAGGGTTGGGGAAATATTACAATGATGAGCTCTTTGTGATGTTGGACTCTTCCATATACCAGTATACTTGATTCATTTTGTACCCTGTCCTGCTTTCTTTCCCCGTTTATCTTTAAAGCACTAAGCACTTTACTATGGAATATATTTGTAGCCGTATTAGGAGGTCACACTGTTCTTTGGTTCTATCTTGCATTTCCTGCTGAACATGTAAATTTGTGTCATTCTATTCAAAATGCATTTATTGTCTTTGATACAGTATGTAATAAACGTATATCTTTTATACTATTTTAGATATGTACTCCGGCTTTTTTTTTTCTTGGTTATGAAGTGTCATAGGTTGTAGTAATCGGTACACATGGATGACAATGTATTTATTCTTTTTCAGGAGGAAGCGCAGAGGAACAATACCATGCAGAGTTCTAAAGCTTGTGCGCACTTGGAGTTTTCTTGAGGTGGTCAAAAAAGATTAGTTTTCTGGTAGAAACCATTTTAAGAAATGCGCCTTAGGGCTCGGACAAGGGCAATCCAATAAAAAAGAAAGAAAGGTATTGCACTCTGGCCAGTGTTATTCAATGAGGCCGTGCAGATCTGCGTACTTTTTTTTTTCTCAGCTTTGTTCGGCTTGAAAAAAAAAATCATGCATGATGCGATTTGACTCCAATGCTTGATGGGTGCGAGAAAACAATTCATTGCCATACGGACCATTAGAGCGGCATCTGATTTTTACGGATACATTACAATTCTGTAAGACAGGAAATAGAATAGAGGAAAAATTGGAGCAAAAATGTCCAAAACAATCATAAAAATTAAGTTTATTACAGACAATTATATTAACATCAACAATTGAAATTTACATATCAGATTTGGCATAAAGTACTCGAGATACTCAAGAATTGAGATCAGGTGGGTAGCGACATGTGCACCCAAAGCTTCACACAATTATATGCTCAAGTGCAGGGGTGTCAAACTGCATTCCTCGAGGACTGCAAACAGGTCATGTTTTCAGGATTTCCTTGTACTGCACAGGTGATAATTTAATCACCAACTCATTATTTGTGTAGGTGATTAAATTATCACCTGTGCAGTACAAGGAAATCCTGAAAACATGACCTGTTTGCAGCCCTTGAGGAATGCAGTTTGACACCCCTGCTCAAGTGCATAGTGCAATATTTGGACCTGGGGGATCTCCTGGGGTAATAGGACAGTGACCATTACAGAATGCAAGTAAAGTACATATCGCCCACCAAAACATGTACATATCCCTTGCCCTCCAGGTTCTTACTTCTTGTCTGGTGCTTTAAGGTGCCACAACGCAAAGCGTGGGCTACCTCGGGGGCAGCCTGATGATATGTAAAATTGTTGATGTTAATATAATTGTCTGTAATAAACTTACACAATTTTTACAATTTTTATGATTGTTTTGGACATTTTTGCTCCATTTTTTTCTCTATTACCATATATTGTATCTCGGCGCGTCCCCTTTCTTATGTTCTGCATAAGGTACCACCAGAGCAGTTGCAGTTCTTGGTGCAGACCAATATTTATGGTTCATTGTATGGTGTTGGTTCATCTTTCTGTAAGACCGGAAACTGTAAATGGTCAGTAGCTGCTGAATGAAAAAGAGATGACACACAGATATGAAAAAAATCATCTCACATTTCTGGATAAAAATGTAACCTTTTTTATTTTTTTTAATTTTGTTTCCTACTTTTTTCCTGTAACATTTTTTGCAGCCTTTGGATTACTCAGTGACTGATTTCGGGTGGATATTATCAGAAGCCACTTCATACAATTCAAAAGTTTTTTTCTAGGTGCGTGTTTTTTTTTTTGTTTTTTTTTTAACCCCTTAATCCCATATGACGTACTATCCCGTCCAGGTGACCTGGGACTTAATTCCCATGGACGGGATAGTACGTCATATGCGATCGGCCGCGCTCACGGGGGGAGCGCGGCCGATCGCGGCCGGGTGTCAGCTGCCTATCGCAGCTGACATCCGGCACTATGTGCCAGGAGCGGTCACGGACCGCTCCCGGCACATTAACCCCCGGCACACCGCGATCAAAGATGATCGCGGTGTGCCGGCGGTGCAGGGAAGCATCGCGCAGGGAGGGGGCTCCCTGCGGGCTTCCCTGAGACGATCGGTACACGGTGATGTGCTCACCGTGTACCGAGCGTCTTCTCCCTGCAGTCCCCGGATCCAAAATGGCCGCCGGGCTGCATCCGGGTCCTGCAGGGAGCACTTCCGGGTCAGGATCAGGCTGCAGCTGCAGCTCTAATCCTGCCCGGCTGTATGTCAGGTCACCGATCTAACAGAGTGCTGTGCACACTGTCAGATCGGTGATCTGTGATGTTCCCCCCTGGGACAAAGTGAAAAAGTAAAAAAAAAAATTTCCACACTTGTAAAAAAAAAAATAAAAAAAAAATTCCTAAATAAAGCAGAAAAAAAAAAATATTATTCCCATAAATACATTTCTTTACATAAAAAAAAAAACAAAAAAACAATAAAAGTACACATATTTAGTATCGCCGCGTCCGTAACGACCCGACCTATAAAACTGGCCCACTAGTTAACCCCTTCAGTGAACACCGTAAGAAAAAAAAAAAAAAAAAACGAGCCAAAAAACAACGCTTTATTATCATAACGCTGAACAAAGAGTGGAATAACACGCGATCAAAAAGACGGATATAAATAACCATGTTACCTCTGAAAACGTCATCTTGTCCCGCAAAAAACGAGCCGCCATATAGCATCATAACCAAAAAAATAAAAAAGTTATAGTCCTCTGAATAAAGCGATGCCAAAATAATTATTTTTTCTATAAAATAGTTTTTATCGTATAAAAGCGCCAAAACATAAAAAAAATGATATAAATGAGGTGTCGCTGTAATCGTACTGACCCGAAGAATAAAACTGCTTCATCAATTTTACCAAACGCGGAACGGTATAAACGCCTCCCCCAAAAGAAATTCATGAATAGCTGGTTTTTGGTCATTCTGCCTCACAAAAAAATCGGAATAAAAAGCGATCAAAAACTGTCACGTGTCCGAAAATGTAACCGATAAAAACGTCAACTCGTCCCGCAAAAAACAAGACCTCACATGACTCTGTGGACCAAAATATGGAAAAATTATAGCTCTCAAAATGTGGAGACGCAAAAACTTTTTTGCTATAAAAAGCGTCTTTTAGTGTGTGACGGCTGCCAATCATAAAAATCCGCTAAAAAACTCGCTATAAAAGTAAATCAAACCCCCCTTCATCACCCCCTTAGTTAGGCTAGGTTCACATTGCGTTAATGGGTTAACGCTAACGGACAGCGTTGCACGGCGAAAATGTCACAATTAACGCCGTGCAACGGGTCCGTTAGCACAACCATTGACAGCAATGTGATTTTCGGGTGTAGCGCATCGCTAGAGCGTGCCATTTTCGGCTCGCGCTAGCAAGGTGCCATTCTTTTGTGGCGCGCCTCAGACGCTGCTTGCAGCGTCCGCGGCGCGCCCGAGGTCCGATCCCCGATCTTCCAGAGCGGGGACGTTAACGCGACCACTAAACACGACACCTAAAAAGACATTGTGTTAGCGCAATCCGCTAGTGCTAAACGGATTTCCCTAACGCAATGTGAACCTAGCCTTAGGGAAAAATAATAAAATTAAAAAAAATGTATTTATTTCCATTTTCCGGTTAGGGTTAGGGTTAGGGCTAGGGTTGGGGCTAGGGTTAGGGTTTGGATTACATTTACGGTTGGGATTAGGGTTGGGATTAGAATTAGGGGTGTGTCTGGGTTAGGTGTGTGGTTAGGGTTACAGTTGGGATTAGGGTTAGTGGTGCGTTTGGATTAGGGTTTCATTTATAATTGGGGGGTTTCCACTGTTTAGACACATCAGGGGCTCTCCAAACGCGACATGGCGTCCGATCTCAATTCCAGCCAATTCTGCATTGAAAAAGTAAAACAGTGCTCCTTCACTTCCGAGCTCTCCCGTGCGCCCAAACAGGGGTTTACCCCAACATATGGGGTATCAGCGTACTCGAGACAAATTGGACAACAACTTTTTGGGTCCAAGTTCTCTTGTTATCCTTGGGAAAATAAAAATTTGGGGGGCTAAAAATCATTTTTGTGGGAAAAAAAAGGATTTTTATTTTCACGGCTCTGCGTTGTAAACTGTAGTGAAACACTTGGGGGTTCAAAGTTTTCACAACACATCTAGATAAGTTCCATGGGAGGTCTAGTTTCCAATATGGGGTCACTTGTGGGTGGTTTCTACTGTTTGGGTACATCAGGGGCTCTGCAAATGCAACGTGACGCCTGCAGACCAATCCATCTAAGTCTGCATTCCAAATGGCGCTCCTTCCCTTCCGAGCTCTGCCATGAGCCCAAACAGTGGTTCCCCCCCACATATGGGGTATCAGCGTACTCAGGACAAATTGAACAACAACTTTTGGGGTCCAATTTATTCTGTTACCCTTGTAAAAATACAAAGCTGGGGGCTAAAAAATCATTTTTGTGAAAAAAAAAGAATTTTTATTTTCACGGGTCTGCGTTATAAACTGTAGTGAAACACTTAGGGGTTCAAAGTTCTCACAACACATCTAGATAAGTTCCATGGGAGGTCTAGTTTCTAATATGGGGTCACTTGTGGGGGGTTTGTACTGTTTGGGTACATCAGGGGCTCTGCAAATGCAACGTGACTCCTGCAGACCAATCCATCTAAGTCTGCATTCCAAATGGCGCTCCTTCCCTTCCGAGCTCTGCCATGCGCCCAAACAGTGGTTCCCCCCCACATATGGGGTATCAGCGTACTCAGGACAAATTGGACAACAACTTTTGGGGTCCAATTTATTATGTTACCCTTGTGAAAATACAAAACTGGGGGCTAAAAAATTTTTGCGAAAAAAAAATAAATTTATTTTAACGGCTCTGCGTTATAAACTGTAGTGAAACACTTGGGGGTTCAAAGCTCTCAAAACACATCTAGATAAGTTCCTTAGAGGGTCTAGTTTCCAAAATGGTGTCACTTGTGGGGGTTTTTAATGTTTAGGCACATCAGGGGCTCTCCAAACCAACATGGCGTCCCATCTTAATTCCAGTCAATTTTGCATTGAAAAGTCAAATGGCGCTCCTTCCCTTCCGAGCTCTGCTATGCACCCAAAAAGTGGTTTACCCCCACATATGGGGTATCGTCGCACTCAGGACAAATTGCACAACAACTTTTGTGGTCTAATTTCTTCTCTTACCCTTGGGAAAATAAAAAATTGGGGGCGAAAAGATCATTTTTGTGAAAAAATATGATTTTTTATTTTTACGGCTCTGCATTATAAACTTCTGTGAAGCACTTGTTGGGTCAAAGTGCTCACCACACCTCTAGATAAGTTCCTTAGGGTGTCTACTTTCCAAAATGGTGTCACTTGTGGGGGGTTTCAATGTTTAGGCACATCAGTGGCTCTCCAAACGCAACATGGTGTCCCATCTCAATTCCTGTCAATTTTGCATTTAAAAGTCAAATGGCGCTCCTTCCCTTCCGAGCTCTGCCATGCGCCCAAACAGTGGTTTACCCCCACATATGGGGTATCAGCGTACTCAGTACAGATTGTACAACAATGTTTGGCATCCATTTTATCCTGTTACCCTTGGTAAAATAAAACAAATTGGAGCTGAAATAAATTTTGTGTGAAAAAAAGTTAAATATTCATTTTTATTTAAACATTCCAAAAATTCCTGTGAAACCCCTGAAGGGTTAATAAACTTCTTGAATGTGGTTTTGAGCACCTTGAGGGGTGCAGTTTTTAGAATGGTGTCACACTTGGGTATTTTCTATCATATAGACCCCTCAAAATGACATCAAATGAGATGTGGTCCCTAAAAAAAAATGGTGTTGTAAAAATGAGAAATTGCTGGTCAACTTTGAACCCTTATAACTCCCTAACAAAAAAAAATTTTGGTTCCAAAATTGTGCTGATGTAAAGGAGACATGTGGGAAATGTTACTTATTAAGTATTTTGCGTGACATATCTCTGTGATTTAAGGGCATAAAAATTTAAAGTTGGAAAATTGCGAAATTTTCAAAATTTTCGCCAAATTTCCGTTTTTTTCACAAATAAACGCAAGTTATATCGAATAAATGTTACTACTAAAATGAAGTACAATATGTCACGAGAAAACAATGTCAGAATCGCCAAGATCCGTTGAAGCGTTCCAGAGTTATAACCTCATAAAGGGACAGTGGTCAGAATTGTAAAAATTGGCCCGGTCATTAACGTGCAAACCACCCTCGGGGCTTAAGGGGTTAAAGAGGACTTCTCCAAAAACTCCAAGTGCACATTCCTTTAGAGTACATTTACATTTGCTGATAATCAGATACTAGCATTCCTCGAAACTCTTGTCTCCAATTATCGGCCTCCGTATATGTGAAAAATGCCTGATAGATGCCGGTCCCAATTCAAGATCCCAAACCTGTCCTTCCTGATGAGATGTCCGCCATATCGAGGTGGAGAGGGGGTGATGACCTGAGAGCCCCTGTCTTCATTCAGTTTTCGGGGTGTTTCAGATATGATGTGCATTAATTTAATATTTCACCCTAAGCATTGCAGAGCGAGAAATCCTCTTTAAGAAAATCTGCAGCATATATTGACATACTGCAAATGGCAAATCCGCAGTGTTGGTCAACTTCCACTGTGGATTTTCTCTGCAGCATGTAGATATTACATGAATTTGTTCTGGATACGCACAGCCTGTAAAAGGGTTATTCACTTTTGCATCAGGAGGTGGTGTCCATGCATTGCAGGCAGGTACTGTGCCCCTGTCTGGTAATTAGAATGGGCACCTGGAAATTGGCCGACGGGCGCTACGGAAGAAGCTTTTCTCACCTCCTGATGCAGAAGTGAGAGGCACAGGACAAACTTGGCACATAAATTAAAATAAAAATTCATTAGAATAATTTTACCGAAGTTTCACTTTTAACCGTTCCTGTCATTGGATTTTACATCGGATGTGCACGGTCCCAGGTAATAAGATAAGCAGTGGAGTAATCGAGGCTTGTCTATGATGCCCAGAGTATTATGCATAGCTCCTATTAATTAAATAGGTGCTGTCAAGGGATGTCAGAAGATGCAAAAGCAGCGTAACTTTAATGTGCATTCTAAGGGTAGGTTCACATTAGCGTTTCTGTGCGCAGCGTATCATCAGCATACGCAAGCGCGTGCAAAAGCATGCTTACGCTTGCACATAATCTTGCGCATGATGCAAACAAAAACTCTGCGTGTGCATGCGTTTAAATGCTTTTTAGCATGCGTTTGCTGTTTTGTATGCCCATGGTGGAGGCAGTGACATCATTTTCTGGACATGCGCAATCTAAAGTACGCATGCGTAAGCATGTCATTGCGTACCAATGCATTCCCATAGACAGTAATGCGTTTTTGGTTTTTTTTATGCAATCATCCGCATGCGGATGATTGCGCAATATTTGACACCTCAAAAAATACAACGTGCTGTGTTCGCCGGACACCGCCGCACAAAGCGAAACGACGCATGCAAATGTATGTCCGAGCGTACACAATGTTAAAGATATGTACACATGACGCATGCGGATGTATGTGGACCATACGCTGCGCACAGAAACGCTAATGTGAACCTGGCCTAACTGCAGCAACTACTACCACATTATAGCGGATTGCTGCATCTCATTATTTCCCATTGCTCCCAGCCTTATCTGGTCAGTTTTTAGCTTCCGTCTCCATCAGATGTTCTGTTTTACATTATGTGGGATTCATTCTTCTGCGTTTAGTAAAATGACATGCAAATATAATTCATAAGAAAAGAAGATATCAAATCTGCTTTTGGTTTGTTAAAAAAAAAAAAAAAAATGACATCTCATCCTGGTATTAAGTAATGTTCTCCAGAACATGATGATCTCATTGGCGGCCGGGATCAAGTCTAGAATAATTCATGTCCCTGCTAAATAAGCAAAGCATTCTTGGAAAACTTCAAAAAGAAGACGGAGAAAAAAAAAAGTGATTTTTCCGATTGGATGCCCATAGTGTAATGTAGTGACCTGTGCTGTGAACTCGTCAGGTGTTTATTCCTTGGGCTGTTTCAGTTTCACAATATTCCAATGTTCCTTTTGCATCAATTATTTATCATTTTCGGCGCATAGAGTGAAATCTGTGTTATACCCACAAACAAACGTCTGCAGCGGGTTTTATGGCGGAAGCTCTGTAGCTATTGTGCTTTGCCCTAAAGACTTCTAATCACTGACTGCAAGCATGAAATGTGAAAAGTCTGTGGAATTGAAGCAAAAATCGCATAATTTTGAATTCACAGGAATTCTTCCTTAGAAGCTTTGCACTCCATGTTCTGCTATACAGATCTGTGCCCCCAGCTTCACCCAGTGCCTGAGCTCTAATTCCAAGGGAATGACAAATAGTTTCACTGATTGAAATGTTTTCCAGATTGTTTTGTTTATTACCATAATTGCTTTATTTGCATTCATCATGGGGCTGAAAATAGACTGATTGTATTATTAACTCAACAGAAGTTAGTTTGGGTTTTCTGACAACTTTCAACAAGCGGAACAGAAAAAACTGAGCAGTTTAATATACATATATTTTGATATACATATATTTGTTGGAAAACGTGATTTTATTTATTTAAATCTGTTTTTTTTCTGAGCTGAAGAGTCCAGTGAGTGGGACCTGTTCAGTGGTTTGCTGTTATCTCTGTATATATACACTTATTAGGACCTCCCACTGGACTATTAAGCCCAAAACAACAAGCATGTAGAAAGTTAGGTAAATACAACCTCAGGGGCATAACCACACATGACAAAGAACACCGTGTCATTATTTAAGAGGAAATGGGCCAAAGCACAGAAGCAGGGTGTGAAGAATTAAGTTGCTTCCATAAGAGTTAAAGGGGTTGTCCACTACTCAAACAACCCCTTCTTGATCAACTATTTGGGGCCGATAAAATAAAAAAAAAGCTTATATTCACCTACCGCACCAGTGCCGTTTCGGGAGGGCGCTTGTGCTGTTGTGACACATGGCATCACTGTTCCCGCTTTCATACGACTAAGTAATGAAGAGGAAGTGTGCAGCATCTGTACAAAGTCTGGAATAGTGACCCCAGCACTGATTTGGTGCCAAGCTCACGTGTCACAACAACCGCACAATTACCCCAGGAATGCGAGTGCTGACATCGCTGGCACGGGAGGTGAGTGTAAGATTTTTTTTATTTTATTGGGGCCAAGCGTGGATTATGAGAAAGTGTTGTCCAAGTAGTGGGCAATTTCCTTAGGCAGGTAAGTAGCAGTCAGGTTCTGCTGATCAAATTCTTTTGATTAATTGTTCATCAGTAAGTGTGATCACCTCTATAAAAGCAGAAGTTTGGGCAGTTTGCTGGTCTAGAGCGGTTAGACATGTGTTAATACATTGCCAAATAGGGAAGCAACCAGCAGTGATCTTAGAGATGCAATTGTTGCTGCTTGTTAGTCTATGAAGAATTCTAACAACATTTCCAAAACATTTGGACTGCAGTAAGAAAGATTGTTCACAAGTGGGAAACGTTCAAGACAGTTGACAATTTTCCCAAGAGTAAACGTCCCAACAAACTCATTCCCCTGGTCAAAACGTGTAATCTTCAGAAAAATTACATAAACCTCAAGAGCTACTGCTCAGAATCTAAAGGCCTCAGTACGTTAAATGTTCAAGCTTATGAGTACAAGTAAAAAATAGATTGAATAAGTATGGCATGTTTGGAAGGGTTGCCAGGATAAAGCTTCTTCTTTCTAAAAAGAATACTTCAGCATGGCTAAAATTTTATAAAGTTTCTTATAAGCAAACCATAAGAGTTTTGAAACATTGCCTTTTGACAGACAAGACCATAGTGAATATGCTAGGCCATGATGTTCTGCACCACGTTTGTCAAAATTCAGTCACAGCTTATTAGCAGAAACATCTCATACCAACTGTAAAGCATGGTGGAGGAGGGGTAATGATTTGGGGTTGTTTTTCAGCCACAGCACCTGGGTACTTTGCAGTCATTGAATCGACCCTGCATACCAAACTATTCTAATGTCAAATTTGAGGTCATCTAGTCAAAAGCTAAAGCTTGGCCAAAACTGGGACAATTAGCCCAAGTACACCAGAAAATCTACATCGGAATGGCTGAAAAAGAAAAGAATCAAGCTGTGTCAAAGGTACGGTCAGGGTCCAGATCTCAACGCAATTAAAATGTTTTTGCAGGACCTTTAGAAAGCACTTGGATTCAGCACTAACTGCACTGGGGCCTGCACAGAGACAGGAAGCAGTAATGTCACCGGACCACCAGTGACCTGTGATTGTCTGCAGAGGTGACTTTGATCAGCTCGTCATCATAAAACATCCGATGATGGCTGTCATGGCGCAGAGTAAGAGTGAAGGAGAGGCTAGAATGGAGGTCAATCCTCTGCAGCGATAAGTTCTGCTTTTGTTTTTTTTGGACACTGACTGTAGATTGGTCTGGAGACGGCATGGGCAATGTCATGAAGAGGCCTTCATGAGGGAACATTACACAAGTCCATCTTCTAGGATTATGGTGTGGCATAATGTACAGTAATTGGACCCCTCTAGTCTACATTTCACGTTACATTACATTGATTTGATGGTGGCATCAGGGGTGCGGCTATTTCTTCAAAGTATCCCAGGAGCCATTTTCTAGTGTAAGGCCAGTGTCCCACTTGCGTGTGCAATGTGAGAAGCTTGCACATCAATTCCTGGCACTGCTGCCGGACCAGAGCGTTCAGCTGCCTAGAAATACATGCAGCCGCACTCTCCGGTCCTGAGTGCCGGCGGCAGTGCCGTGTATTGATGCGAGACACTCGTGCTGCACACGCTAGTGTGATACCGGCCTTACTTTGAGGAGCCGGCGTGGCCTAAAAATTCTTCCACGGACGGCCTGCAGCGTCTCCGGACTTATTTCCCATGGAGCAGATCTTGCTGTGTCATTGGTCAGAAATTGCAAAGGAAGCTGCCACCAGTGGTTCTTGATGATTTGACCAAGTGCATTCAACTTGGCATGAACTTTCCCCAGACAACCATTAGTTAGCTCATTGATAGCAGCCAAGGTGCTCATACTTGATACTAAATAAATTGAGATATTTTGAACATTTTGTTTCCATTTTTTCATCCTTTTAATATCATTAGCACGCCTATCCATCCTGTGATTTCCATAACTCCACAAATTTTCCTTCTTGATTTTACAATTTCAATGTTGTATAGTGTATGTCTTGATAAAACTAAATACACCCTATTTGAAATCTTTGATCTTGCTTATCAGGACATAATTTAAAAAAAAAAAAAAAACCTGGTCCTTTGAAGTTTTTAGAATTTCCTTTTATTAAAAAAAAACCCTTTAATGCATATAAATGATTGTAGTCAGTGTGTACATTTTACTTTTCTTAACCTCAAGTGTTGCAGTTTGCCAGACATCAGAAGTTTGTGAATGACTACATTCTGTATTATGGAGGAAAACTACAAGACTTCCAGCTTCCCAAGTAAGAGCATTGCCATTATGCATTATATATCATAATGTTGTAAAGTGTAATTTTCAGACCAATTAAACCATGAACACTTCTTCAATGTCCAGTGTTTCACCATAGCTATAGACTGCAATCCTTGTTTTCAAAACCATCCTTGTAAAACCAGAGAAATGAGACGCAACACATGCTGGTATAGGTTCATTGTGTAAGTTCATATTCACACTGTGCCCATGAGCAAAATACTGTGCAGTCAGTAAATAAATAATAATAGTACATGTAAATAACAGGGTACTTAGTTACACTATTTTGATCAAAAGAGCGTAAAAGCCATCAAAGTTAATAAAATAAGTTATGTAGTAATACAGACTTCAAGAAGGGGTTCCTATGTTTTTTGTAGCGTTATCAGCTCTCTTCTACTTTTGCATGGAGCAATCTAAAAAAATCAATTGAAAAGTAGCATTCAATGACTATTAATAAACATATCGTGAAGGTTCTTGAGTAAATCTTTTTTAGTTGATGAGTAGAGATGGGCAAAGCCGAACAGTAAAGTTCGGGGTCCGTACCGAACACCTACTGTTCACCTACGGACACCGAGCAAGACTTCTTCAGGATGTTCGGGTTTGGCACCCATACATCGGGTGTTTCCCACGCCATCATCTGCATGAAATACCCGCAGCTCTGATCAGCAATAAGATCAGAGAGCTACAACCCCTGGCAAAAATTATGTAATCACCGGCCCTGGAGGATGTTCATTCAGTTGTTTCATTTTGTATTAAAAAAAAAGCAGATCACACACGACACAAAACTAAAGTCATTTCAAATGGCAGCTTTATGGCTCTAAGAAACACTAAAAGAAATCAAGAATAATGTTGTAGTCAGTAATGGTTACTTTTTTTAACCAAACAGGGAAAAAATTATGGAGTCACTCTGTAAATTTTCAATCCCAAAACGAACACCTGCATCAAATTAGATCTGCTCGTTATTCTGCATCTAAAAAGGAGTGATCACACCTTGGAGAGCTGTTGCACCAAGTGGACCGACATAAATCATGGCTCCAACATGACAGATGTCATTTGAAACAAAGGAGAGGATTATCAAACTTTTAAAAGAGGGTAAATCATCACACAATGTTGCAAAAGATGTTGGTTGTTCAGTCAGCTGTGTCTAAAATCTGGACCAAATACAAACAAAATGGGAAGGTTGTTAAAGGCAAACATACTGGTAGACCAAGGAAGACATCAAAGCATCAAGACCAGAAACTTAAAGCAATATGTCTCCAAAACAGGAAATGCACAACAAAACAAATAAGGAAAAAATGGGAGGAAACTGGAGTCAACGTCTGTGACCGAACTGTAAGAAACCGCCTAAAGGAAATGGGATTTACATACAGAAAAGCTAAACGAAAGCCACCATTAACACCTAAACAGAAAAAAACAAGGTTACAAGGGGCTAAGGAAAAGCAATCTTGGACTGTGGACGACTGGATGAAAGTCATATTCAGTGATGGATCATGAATCTGCATTGGGCAAGGTGATGATGCTGGAACTTTTGTTTGGTGCCGTTCCAGTGAGATTTATAAAGATGACTGCCTGAAGAGAACATGCAAATTTCCACAGTCATTTATGATATGGGGCTACATGTCAGGTAAAGGCATTGGGGAGATGGCTGTTATTACATCTTCAATAAATGCACAAGTTTATGTTGATATTTTGGACACTTTTCTTATCCCATCAATTGAAAGGATGTTTGGGGATGATGAAATCATTTTCAAAGATGATAATGCATCCTGCCATAGAGCAAAAACTGTGCAAACATTCCTTCAAAAAAGACACATAAGGTCAATGTCATGGCCTGCAAATAGTCCGGATTTCAATCCAATTGAAAATCTTTGGTGGAAGTTGAAGAAAATGGTCCATGACAAGGCTCCTGCCTGCAAAGCTGATCTGGCAACAGCAATCAGAGAAAGATGGAGCCAGATTGATGAAGAGTCCTGTGTGACACTCATTAAGTCCATGCCTCAGAGACTGCGAGGTGGTGCAACAAAATACTAGTGATGTTTTGGAGTTTTTTTTTTTGTTGGTTTGTTTTTCATGATTCCATAATTCTTTCCCTCATAATTGAGTGATTCCATAATTATTCCCTTATGCTTGGTTAAAAAAAGTTACTGACTACACCATTTTTTATTCTTCATTTCTTTTAGTGTTTCTTAAAGCCAGAAAGTTGCCATTTGAAATGACTTTAGTTTTGTGCCATTTCTGTGATCTGCTTTTTTTATACAAAATTAAACAACTGAATGAACATCCTCCAAGGCCGGTGATTCCATAATTTTTACCAGGGGTTGTACAACTCTCAGGCTGTCACAGATGCGTAAGATGATGAGACTATTACTCCCTTCAACCTCCACCTGCTGCCGCTAATAGCAGCGAGAACAGGCAGCGACTGATGAGTGTTTTCATCAGCTGGCACCTGCGCAATAAATAAATTTAAAAAAGCGTGGGTTCCCCTCTATTTTCAATAACCAGCATGGCAAAACTGACAGCTGCTGGCTGCAACCCTCCACTGTTAGCTTTATCTCACTATTTATTTAATTTATCATTTATTTAAATAATTTTTTTTTAAAAAAAGGCATGAGGACCCCTCTATTCTTGATAACCTGTCATGATAAAGTTGACAGCTGAGGGTTGCAGCCTGCAGCTGCAGTTTTGTTATATTGGTTATCACAAATAGAGGGAAACCCAGAGCGGGTTTGTTTTTTTAAATTTATTTATAGTTCAGACACCGGCTGATGAATACTCCAATCAGCTGCTGCGTGCTCTCGCTGTTATTAGATATAAGCTCATGGGAGTAGTACTCTCTCATCAGCCAATGCCTCTGTGACCAGAGTTAAACTTTTTACCTCCGGTCACAGCTGCTGGCCGCAACGCTCTGACCGGCGATAATGATTTTACCGCTTATAAAAACCAGTGTTTGCCGTGCTGTCATGCAGACGGCAACGTGGCAACAATTGATTTTCGAATCCTCCATTCATCTAAATGGAGTTCAGGTTTGGGTACTGTTCTGGTACCCGAACCAAACTTTTTTAACTGCTCAGTCAAACCAGAATTCCAGTGGTTCGCCCATCACTATTTATGAGAAGACATGTCTTGATTTTTTTCCTTCCACTTTGATACTGTTTCCCTAATACTCATCACTCAGTCTCATCACTCCAGCCTGTCTCCTGCTTGTGATGAGTGTCTCCCTGCCAGCGCTTACAAGCAGGGAAGACAGACTGAAGTTGAATCACACAGAATACAATGCAAAAGCTCAACACTGCACCACATACGTATGTGTTGAAGACAGTGAGTTTTATAACTCTAGTTAGAATTCTGATCTAGACTAGTGATGAGCGAATATACTCGTTACTCGAGATTTTTTTAGCACGCTCGGGGGTCCTCCGAGTATTTTTTAGTGCTCAGAGTTTGTTTTTCTTGCCGCAGCTGAATGATTTACATCTGATAGCCAGCATAGGTACATGTGGGGGTTGCCTGGTTGCTAGGGAATCCCCACATGTACTTATGCTGGCTATCAGATGTAAATCACTCAGCTGCTGCAAGAAAAACTAAAACTCCAAGCACTAATAAATACTCGGAGGACCCCCAAGCATGCTTGAGAAATCTCGAGTAACGAGTATATTCGCTCATCACTAGTCTAGACCAGATCTACACACCTTTGTCAAGTCTCGCTTTTACAGGTCCTTCTCAAAAAATTAGCATATAGTGTTAAATTTCATTATTTACCATAATGTAATGATTACAATTAAACTTTCATATATTATAGATTCATTATCCACCAACTGAAATTTGTCAGGTCTTTTATTGTTTTAATACTGATGATTTTGGCATACAACTCCTGATAACCCAAAAAACCTGTCTCAATAAATTAGCATATTTCACCCATCCAATCAAATAAAAGTGTTTTTTAATAACAAACAAAAAACCCAACAAATAATAATGTTCAGTTATGCACTCAATACTTGGTCGGGAATCCTTTGGCAGAAATGACTGCTTCAATGCGGCGTGGCATGGAGGCAATCAGCCTGTGACACTGCTGAGATGTTATGGAGGCCCAGGATGCTTCAATAGCGGCCTTAAGCTCATCCAGAGTGTTGGGTCTTGCGTCTCTCAACTTTCTCTTCACACTATCCCACAGATTCTCTATGGGGTTCAGGTCAGGAGAGTTGGCAGGCCAATTGAGCACAGTAATACCATGGTCAGTAAACCATTTACCAGTGGTTTTGGCACTGTGAGCAGGTGCCAGGTCGTGCTGAAAAATGAAATCTTCATCTCCATAAAGCATTTCAGCCTATGGAAGCATGAAGTGCTCCAAAATCTCCTGATAGCTAGCTGCATTGACCCTGCCCTTGATGAAACACAGTGGACCAACACCAGCAGCTGACATGGCACCCCACGCCATCACTGACTGTGGGTACTTGACACTGGACTTCAGGCATTTTGGCATTTCCTTCTCCCCAGTCTTCCTCCAGACTCTGGCACCTTGATTTCCGAATGACATGCAAAATTTGCTTTCATCAGAAAAAAGTACTTGGGACCACTTAGCAACAGTCCAGTGCTGCTTCTCTGTAGCCCAGGTCAGGCGCCTCTGCCGCTGTTTATGGTTCAAAAGTGGCTTTACCTGGGGAATGCGGCACCTGTAGCCCATTTCCTGCACACGCCTGTGCACGGTGGCTCTGGATGTTTCCACACCAGACTCAGTCCACTGCTTCCTCAGGTTCCCCAAGGTCTGGAATCGGTCCTTCTCCACAATCTTCCTCAGGGTCCGGTCTCCTCTTCTCGTTGTACAGCGTTTTCTGCCACATTGTTTCCTTCCAACAGACTTACCATTGAGGTGCCTTGATACAGCACTCTGGGAACAGCCTATTTGTTGAGAAATTTCTTTCTGGGTCTTACCCTCTTGCTTGAGGGTGTCAATGATGGCCTTCTTGACATCTGTCAGGTCGCTAGTCTTACCCATGATGGGGGTTTTGAGTAATGAACCAGGCAGGGAGTTTATAAAAGCCTCAGGTATCTTTTGCATGTGTTTAGAGTTAATTAGTTGATTCAGAAGATTAGGGTAATAGGTCGTTTAGAGAACCTTTTCTTGATATGCTAATTTATTGAGACAGGTTTTTTGGGTTATCAGGAGTTGTATGCCAAAATCATCAGTATTAAAACAATAAAAGACCTGACAAATTTCAGATGGTGGATAATGAATCTATAATATATGAAAGTTTAATTGTAATCATTACATTATGGTAAATAATGAAATTTAACACTATATGCTAATTTTTTGAGAAGGACCTGTATATGCTACCAATATTTCTGACTCCAGTGCTTTCCAGCAGAATATTGCTGCTGATTCCCAATGTTGAAAATTGCTCAGGCAGGGGTAGACACTAGAGATGAGCGAATGTACTCGTTGCTCGGGTTTTCCCGAGCACACTCGGGTGGTCTCCGAGTATTTGTAACTGTTCGGAAATTTAGTTTTCATCGCGGAAGCTGCATGATTTGCACCTGTTAGCCAGCTTGATTACATGTGGGGATTCCCTAGCAACCAGGCAACCCCCACATGTACTCAGCCTGGCTAGTAGCTGTTAGTGATGCAGCTGCAGCGATGAAAATTAAATCTCTGAGCAGTTACAAATACTTGGAGACCACCCGAGCAACGAGTACACTCGCTCATCACTAGTAGAGACCCGATATCAATCAATATCAATGATCACAAAGGACATTTTGCTTTCCACTCTTTGTAAATGATTTTAATAATGTACATTTTCATTACAGAGGAAATCGTAAAACAGACTTAGACGTTATACGAGAAAACCACAGGTTCCTTTGGCAAGAGGAAGATGAAGAAGACATGACTTGGTAAGTCGAGTAAGGCTTTGTTCACTTTTGTGTTGTAGTGTTTTATATAAAAAAACACAAAAAAAACAGATTCGACAGGAGGAATAGCCTTATTTGCAATGTCATGCTTCTCAGCAAACACTAGACCCCGTTATAACTAAGTGGGGCCCTGAGCTGCCATTGGTATATATCATATCTATTTAAGAGTTGTGGGTTAAAAAGGGGGTTATCCAGGACATTTTTTTTATTTTTATTTTTTTTTACTATGGGCCTAAAATTGAAAAGGCAGGTAGTTACTAGCTACATGAGTGTTCTACCTTGGGGCGGTCACCAGCGATTTAGGTGATTCAGCTGCTCCACATCAACAGATCAGCTCTTCCTCTTCCCAGTTGCTCTGTTGAAGTGGTGTGACTACTGACTGACAGCCAGCTTCCCGCAGTTAAGCAGCAGGGAGCCGGCTTTCAGTCATCATGATACTGGCAGTCACGCCCCATCAACAGAAGAGAGTGGAAGAGAAGCCGCTGCTCTACTGTGAGTTGTCCTAAGCCAAGGGTATAGATGGAAAAAAGTAGGGCCCTAGGACAGAGCCTTGAGAGACTCCAGCAGAGAGAGGGCGGGATGAGGAGGTAGTGTGGGAGTGGGAAAAGCTAAATGTGCGGTCGGAATGGTATGATGCAATCCAGGACAGGGCAAGGTCTTTGATGCCAAGGGAAGAAAGAATCTGTAGCAGTAGGCAGTGGTTGACTGTGTCGAAGGCAGAGGACAGGTCTAGAAGGAGGAGGATGGAGAACTGTCTGTTCGTTTTGGCTGTAAGTCATTAGTAATTTTGGTCAGGACAGTTTCGGTGGAGTGGTGGGGGCGGAAGCCAGATTGGAGGTTGTCAAGGAGAGAGTTAGATGAGTTGAGCATGGACAATGCTGCTCAAGGAGTTTTGAAGCAAACGGGAGCAGTGATATGGGGCGATAGTTGGGCATAGCAGTTGGGTCAAGGTTAGTTTTTTTAAGGATGGGTGTGATGGTGGTATGTTTTAAGGCAGAGGGGAAGGTGCTAGAAGATAGTGATAGGTTGAAGAGATGGGTTAGGGCTGGAATGAGCATGTTAGTGAGGTTGGGGAGCAGGTGGAAAGGGATGGGGTCAAGTGCACAGGTGGTGAGGTGTGATTTGGAAAGGAGGTAAGTTCTCCTTCAGTGATGTTGGAGAGGGAGAGGTTATTAGGGATGGGCAGAGGTCTTGTGTATGGAGTGGTTAGGATGGTGGAACAGTAAGGGTAAGTTCACACAGGGCGTTTTCGCTGCTTTTTTTTTCTGCAGCAAAACCTGATCATCTTGACAGGAAAGAAGCTGTGTCAAAAACACAGGTTTAGATGCGTTTTTGTGTGTTTTTTGTTGCATATTTGGTGCGGTTTTTTTGGTGCTTTTTTTTTCTTTGTCCATGCTAATGTCCTTGGATTTTCAGCAGCAAAAACGCAGCAAATAATGATACCTGCGTTTTTGCTGCGTATTTTTCAACACCCATTGAAGTCAATGGGTGAAAAAACGCAGCAAAAACGCTGAAAGAAGTGACATGCTCTATGTCCAAAAAACACAGCAAAGCACAAAATGCTGATGAAACAAAAAACCAATGTGTGTGCATGAGATTTCTGAAATCTCACAATGCTTTGCTGGTGTTGTAAAAAGCAGCTGAAAATTATCATAAAAAAGGCAGCAAAAAAACGCAGCAAAAACACCTTGTGTGAACTTACCCTAAAGGTTTGCCTTGTTTGGTCGATCTTGTTTTTGAAGTAGGTGGCAAAGTCCTCGGATGTGATGAGAGGAGTTGGAGATGGCAGTGGTGGGCAGAGGAGAGAGTTAAATGTGCTGAACAGTTGTTTTGGGTTGTATGATAATGAAGATACAAGGTTAGTGAAATAGGTCTGTTTAGCGGAGGTGAGGGCTGATTTGAAGGCAAGTGTAGCTTGTTTGAAAGCAGAAAAGTCATCTGGCAGGCGTGTTTTCTTCCAACGCAGCTCTGCGACCCTGGATGCTTGTCGAAGTTTTTTGGTAAGATTATGCCAGGGTTGCCTATTGATTTGTCGCACTTTGCCATGCATGAGAGGGGCAACTGAGTCTATGGCTGATGTGATGTGTGCTATATGTCCTCATATAGCTGAATTCAATGGTTGCATAAACCATAATACCAGTTTTCTAGGATAAAAACAAACAAACGTGGATGAATCTGTATTAGAACCACAATCCACTAAATCAAAGCAGATCTGCAATGTATAAGTTTTATATTGCGTGGCCTTAAAGGACTTTTGTCTTTTTCTGAAGGTGTCCATATCCTTTAGCCATAACTTTCTTTGTTTATATTTTCTCAGTAAGATTTAGAGACTGAAATATATCAGTTTTATGAAAAATTCATGATTATTTTTGTTTAACGTTTTCTGTCCCTGTATTGAAGTTTCATAAATGTTCTATGATCTATAAATGCGTACACGGACATTTTCTTTTCTCTGCCTCATGAAGGTTTGTATTTTTTTGTGCTGACAGGGAGAAGAGAATTGCAAAGAAATACTATGATAAATTATTTAAAGAATATTGTATAGCGGATCTCAGCAGATACAAGGAAAACAAGGTTTGTGGATACGAGATAAATGTTGTTTGTGTTGTATGCATTATGTCGGAGCCCTGCACAAAGGCCGATCTTAGTACCGTCAACATGTAACACAAATTAGATGTTATGTATTCCTCGTACTTTTCATTCTATAAGAACCACGGGAATTTTTTTTTTTATTATAGTTTTGCAGTCAGGAGGCCCAGCAGTATAAAGAGGTTTCTCTGCTACTCAGTTCACCTGTCACACTGTACTTACAAGCTCCATTAAATTGCAATCTTGGAGCATCTCATTTTATAACTTTTTGTTGTGCTGTGACTTTGTTATTCCTCCTGGAATTACAGGAATTTTGACAACTAGGTGTTACTATTCTCCCTCTTAAAGAGGTGTGGTCTCCACGGTCTGATATTGTCAGCACTGATTGGTCATTGTTTAAGGTCACGCCCCCAACTAGTAACACCCAGTTGACAATTTGATACATTTCTAGGAGGTATAACAGAGGAACAATGCAGAAATCTAGAGAAACATTACCCTAATCTGTCGTGAGAGCTGACGGGTCCTTTTTGATGTTTTTCTTCCCATTTAATGGTTTCTTTTGAAGCCATGGGGATTTATAGGAGATCTTGTGCATCATACGCTGTTTGTGAGCCTGTAAGTGTGTACATGGCCGTGCACAGATTTGTCTGTTGTTTTTTGATCGCTTCTTTCTTTCTTGCTGCAGTTTGGATTTCGATGGAGAGTAGAAAAAGAAGTCGTCTCCGGGAAAGGTAATTATTCTACAACATGGGCCCCCAGTATATTATTATTATTATTTATTATTATAGCGCTATTTATTCCATGGCGCTTTACATGTGAGGAAGGGTATACATAATAAAAACAAATACAGTAATCTCAGTAATCTTAATCAATACAAGTCACAGCTGGTACAGGAGGAGAGAGGACCCTGCCCACGAGGGCTCACAATCTACAAGGGATGGGTGAAAATACAGTAGGTGAGGGTAGAGCTGGTCGCGCAGCGGTTTGGTGGATCAGTGGTTACTGCACGTTGTAGGCTTGTCGGAAGAGGTGGGTCTCCAGGTTCGTTTTGAAGGTTTCAATGGTAGGCGAGAGTCTGATATGTTGTGGTAGAGAGTTCCAGAGTAGGGATGATGCGCAGGAGAAATTTTGTATGTGATTGTGGGAAGAAGAGATAAGAGGGGAGTAGAGAAGGAGATCTTGTGAGGATCGGAGGTTGTGTGCAGGAAAGTACCAGGAGACGAGGTCACAGATGTATGGAGGACACAGGTTGTGGATGGCTTTGTATGTCATGGTTAGGGTTTTGAACTGGGGTCTTTGGGTAATGGGGAGCCAGTGCAGGGATTGACAGAGGGGAAAGGTTGGGGAATAGTGGGGAGACAGATGGATTAGTCGGGCAGCAGAGTTTAGAATAGATTGGAGGGGTGAAGAGTGTTAGAGGGGAGGCCACAGAGCAGGAGGTTGCAGTAGTCAAGGTGGGAGATGATGAGGGCATGGACTAGGGTTTTTGTAGATTCTTGGTTGAGGAATGTACAGATCCAGGAAATATTTTTGAGTTGATGTCAGCAGGAAGTGGAAAGAGCTTGGATATTTGGTTTGAAGGAGAGATCAGTATCAAGGATGATGAATTCTGTTTTGTCCATATTAAGTTTTAGAAATCTAGTGGAGAAGGATGAAATAGCAGACAGACATTGAGGGATTCTGGTTAGTAGGGTGGTGATAACTGGTCCAGAGATGTAGATCTGTGTGTCGTCAACATAGAGATGATACTGAAAGCCGTGAGATTCTATGAGCTGTCCCAGGCCAAAGGTGTAAATGGAGAAGAGCAGGGGCCCTAGGACTGAGCCTTGTGGGACACCGACAGATAGGGGGCGAGGTGAGGAGGTGGTGTGTGAGTGGGAGACGCTGAATGTCCGGTCTTTTAGGTATGACGAGATCCAGGATAGGGCCAAGTCTGTGATGCCAAGGGATGAGAGGATCTGTAGTAATAGGGAATGGTCCACTGTGTCAAAGGCAGAGGAGAGGTCCAGGAGGAGGACAGAGTAGTGTCGCTTGGCCTTGGCGGTTAATAGGTCATTGGTGACCTTAGTTAGGGCAGTTTCAGTGGAGTGGTGTGACCGGAATCCCGATTGTAACCTGTCGAAGAGGGAGCAAGAAGAGAGGTGGGAGGACAGTTCAAGATGTATGTGTAGTTCCAGTAGTTTTGAGACATAGGGGAGAAGTGATATAGGGCGATAGCTAGATACAGAGGATGGGTCAAGAGAGGGCTTCTTGAGGATAGGTGTGATTGAGGCATGTTTGATGAGAAAACACCAGTTGTTATTGATAGGTTGAAGAGATGGATTAGGGTTGGGATGAAGACTGTGGTGAGGTTTGGGATGAAGTGGGATGGGATCGGGTCAAGTGCACATGTGGTGAGATGCGATCTTGAGAGTAGACTGGAAAGTCGATCTTCTGTAATGGTGGAGAAGTTGGTTTTGGAGGTGGAGGGCTGGGTAGTTGGGAGGAAGGGCTCTGGGGGTTGTCGACCAAAGCTGTCTCTGATATTATCAATCTTCTGCTTGAAAAATGAGGTCTTCAGCTGAGATGAGTGGGGAGGGAGGAGGTGCTGGGGGATGGAGGAGAGAATTGAAAGTGTTGAATAACTGTTTAGGGTTGTGAGACAGGGAGGATATGAGAGGTGAGAAGTAGGTTTGTTTTGCCTCAGCGAGTGAGGCCTTGAAAGTAGTGAGGGACTGTTTGAATGCGATGAAGTGCTCATTGGAGTGGGATCTTTTCCAGCTCCGCTCAGCAGCCCTGGAAGCTCGCCTCAGTTCTTTGGTCAGGTTGGTGTGCCAGGGCCGTCTGTTGATTTTGTGAGCTTTCGTATGTGTGAGAGGGGCAACCAATTCCAGAACTACAGCTATTGTGGTGTTATACAAAGAGGCAGCGGCATCCGCATTGTGTAGCGAACTTATGCCTGTAGGAGGGAGAAGGGATTAAGACTGAGTGTAGATTGAGGTGTTTAAGATTTCTGTGAGGGTGTGCAAGTATGTGGGGTGGGGATTGTGGACAAGGAGTGGAGAGGGAAGAGAATGTGAGTAGGTTGTGTCCAAAAGAGGGAGAGGTGAGTTAGAGAGGTTAGATAGGGAGCAGAGGCGGGTGAAGATGAGGTCCAATATGTGGCCATCTTTGTGAGTGACTGTGGAAGACCATTGAGCGAGGCCGAAGGAGGAAGTGAGAGATAGAAGCTTAGTGGCAGCTGAGTGGGAAGTGTTAATGGGGATCTTGAAGTCGCCCATGCTGATAGTGGGGATGTCCACGGAAAGGAAATGAAGTAGGTGGTAAAGTGGTGAAAGAAGGTGGTGGCTGGCCCTGGGGGGTTGTTTAATGACAGCCGCTTGGTGGGGGAATAGATGCGCACAGAGTGCACCTCAAAGGAAGGGAGGGTAACAGAGGATGGCAGTGGGATTGGGGTGAAGGAGCAGTTATCTGACAGGAGAAAAGCATCTCCTCCACCATGCTTGTTGATGGGGCGGGGTGTGTGGAAAAAGGTGGAATCCACGATAGGAGAGTGTAGCAGGAGAGGCTGTGTCAGAGGGGGTGAGCCAGGTTTCAGTGATGGTGAGAAAGGAAAGTTTGTGAGTAATGAAAAGATCATGGATGTAGGAAAGTTTTTCGCAGACAGAGCAGCGTTCCATAGAGCTACTGTTAGTGTGACTGGGGAAGCGGGGGCTGGGCGAATGGGTATAAGGTTAGAGAGGTTACGGAAAGTTATGATAGAGCTTGAATGGGAGGTAGAAATCACTGTGGGGATGTGGTGAGGAGGACCAGGATTTGGAGCAATATCACTGGCAGTGAGGAGGAGCAGAGAAAGTGTTAGCAGGTGGGAGCAGGAGAGGGCATGAGGTGGCTGTCTGTGTTTGGAGGCAGAGGATTGTATGTTGAGGAACAGTTCAGAGGAGGAGGTGAGATGGATGGGGAGGATTAAAGAGGAGATGACCAGTTCCTTACTAGGTGTGGAGATTAAGGGGGTTAGTAGAAAGTGGAGGATTATAGGGGTGAGAGTGAAAACAAACAGAAACATTGTTTACAGTGACTGTATCCAGTTCCCTGGCAGACTGACGAGACTGGATGGAGGGAATGTTCCTCTCATCTGTTGCATTTCGCCTTTCTTTTCTCAGACAGATTGATAGTGTAACCTCGTTCTGAAAAAAACCCACAATTCGTATATAACCGTGATAATTCACAGCATAAGTGCTATAATTTTGTCATCTATTATTAAATAACGTTAAAGGGATTTTCTCACGTAGATGTCACAAGCCTCTTGGAGCTGCTGGGTTCAGTGATTGGCTGCAGAAACTAGGAGCAGGGGCACTTGCTCATACAGGGGTAGGACATATGGGATAGAAATTGTCTTCTTAAAGGGAACCCATCAGATCCCCCATGCCCTCCAATCCAGCAGCATTCACTTATGTATGATTAAACTCCCTGCCTAACCATCGCTGCTCGTCTCTGAATCGCTGAATTTCAGAAGATGTACAATATATAAGGATGCTATATTTATTTATTATTCTTAAATAGCGCCTTCATACTCCAGGGAAATTTACAGACATTATCATCACTGTCTCCGTTGGGGCTCACAATATAGATTCCCTATCGGTATGTGTTTGGAGTGTAGGAGGAAACCGGAGAACCCGGAGGAAACATGCAAACATAGGGAGAGCCGGCAAACTCCTTGCAGATGTGGTCTTTGGTGAGACATGAATCAAAGACCCCAATACACAGCAGAAGCACAGTATATATTGATATTGCAGATCTAATATCTAGTAAGTCCAGTCACTCGTAGGGCAGCATAGGAGGACCTATGTGGCAGCCATGGTAGCTTTAGCAGGCCTCCAACCATTGCATCGCAGGGAGGCTGATGAGTACTGGTGGCAGATATTGACATACCGCTCTCATATGGTTACATAGCAGCGATCAGAGCACGCTCCTGTCACTGCAGCAGATGCTGACTGTGTGACACAGCCAGCATGCTCTATAGACCTAGATCACTTACATTTACACTCTTTAGTCACTAAAGGGAGGCTTTTTTTTAATAAAAAGTAGAGGGAAATCACCTTTTTATAAAAAAGAAGATAAAATCGGTACTTTCCACCAAAATCCGCCGCTACTCCAGTGCTGACGCTCTGACCATCTCTGCCGGATGGAAGTGATCACTTCATAATAACCACCGACCTGACTGCTGAGACCACTGATGGCTGAACGGTGATGTGACTGGTGGGAAAGACGTCTTCCAGTCCGGCCGAGATGAGCAGCGATGGTGGATCCTGATGGCAAGCATTGTAGTAGCCCCCTGATCATAATCCTGGGGGGAATAACCACTGTGGGGCATCCATTAGGACGTGAAAAGCCGGAGAGCGGGTGCGGTGTGGGTGCGCATATATTGACATGTAGATGTGGTTGTGTTTTTAGGTTTTTTGCTTTCTGTCTTTTCAACGCTGACCGAAACAAAATCCCCATGAGTTCCGCAGAGATCCTCAACGTAAATTGCCGTACTGCAGGTTTCAATCCACTCGCAGGCCCATTTACATTGTGGATTTTTTTTCTGCAGCTTGTGGAGGAGATTTTGTTTGCTGAAGATTTTTCACACACAACCAGAGCTATGCTTATGATCCCTTATGCCAGGGGCGGCCAGGGCGCCTTGGGAAAAACGAGGAGGATGCAGCGCTACTCCAGAGCCGTGTTCCCTCCATTTGCAGGATCAGTGAGTGTCTTAAAGGTGGATCCCTACTGATCCTAAATCTTCCCGATATGTCTTAAGAAAACATCATAAGCCTAATGCGTCATAAAAATGTACACTTGTCATGTATGAACAGCAGAGGGCGCTCCAGCTTTACTTACGCGGAAACACACCCAACCTAAAATAGAAACAAAATGAACACATACTCTGCAGTAAGTAAGAGCAATGGGGCATAGAAAGAACATAGGGGACTTGGTCAAAAGAAGCGTAAGAGGCATCCCACCAGTAACAAGGTGTACCCAAATCAAGAGGTTCCTAACCTCTGGTATTAATACCTTACCACGTGTCAAAGGGACGTCAATGTGAATAAGGGCCGAGCAGGACCCGACTGTGGACACCAAGCAATGGGAAGCTAAATAAAAGTACCGCCAAGCTAAAACCCGAAAAAAAATGAACTGGAGTATAAGTTGGTATGCATGCAAAATATAGGCGTTTGTTAATGAATTTGCTTTATTGTAAATCTCTGCTCTGAAAACCTCTCGCCGGACTATCTTATCATTAATTTGCCTCGATTACACTAATTTAATAGGGAACGTCTACATATCGTTTTTTTTTATCTTCTAATGACTCCTCGTAATCGCTGCTGACATTATCATCAGGTAGTTACAAGTCAGATGTTAAACAGGATAAGTGTCTGTCTTCCATAAGCAGATTATACAGCCTTCACCAGCCAGGCAAGAGAGGAAATACGCAAGGCTGCGAAATACCGCTATAGAGACGGGTCCACGAGAGATCGGACATGTAATGTCATCGCCCAAGAAAGAGGAGGATCGCGATGAGTTGCCACATTGGATCGTAGAACCAGATGGATCAACGTAACAGCAAACTCAACAAATCTGACTATAAACCTGTGACTGTCCCATACATCAGAGCAGAGATTGCAGAAATTCATGCACATTCTGCACTAGTAACCACATTGCATTGGATGGAACTGATTCTTATACACAAAAATTTTTGCAACAAATCTTTTATGAATATACCCTTAAAGATTGTGTCAGATTGTTCAAATGATGCATTACATATAATAATATAAAAACTTACGATATAAGAAGACTTAGTGGCTGGCAGCACAAGACCCCTGATATATAGAGGATGTGCTGCAGACAATACTGTGTGAGTGATGGGGCAACGATCTGTCACCCAAACAGCCATTCATACAAAAAGACATTTAAATGTCAGTAAGAAAGCATCCATCAACTTGAGATAATGACAATCTGCATTTGTTACAGCAATTTATCTGCCCATGGTAAAGACTATGACCTTAGAAAAAATGATTTTTACATGTTAGTGGCTACACCTTCGGCAATCTTCATTCCTTTCAGATTTTTATCTTCTGTGAGTGTCCCTCTCATTAATACAGGCTGGATGTGGCGTCTGATTGTATCCAGGGTGCTGCTGTCTTCAGTAGCTCATATATCAGCACAGCTTCTATCCTGCACTGAATTTCATCTTCATGTGTTTGCTTTTTTTACAGCTTATTTTCTCTGCCCAATTGAGAATTTAGCTGCTTTCCACCTTCTCCACAGTGTGGAAATTTGTGTACAAGCCCCTTCTGCTCCCTGCTGCTATCTCTATGGCCCCATTCACCCATCCATTAATTTTCTTAGCACACGCATGGCACCCATGTGCTTTCCTGTACAACACAGACCCATTCATAGACAACTGTGAGTTTAGTCTGTGAACCAGACATTACTTAGGCTGTGTGCACAGCAGAAAATTTAAAGTTTTTCTCAGGAATTTTCTGAAAGAAATCCTGAACGTGTGCACATAGCCTTAGGGTATATTTCCACGTTCAGGAAACGCTGTGTGTTTGACGCTGCATAGAGCCGCAGCGCCAAACACGCAGCGTCCAGATGTTACAGCATAGTGGAGGGGATTTAATGAAATTCCATCTCCACTATGAGTGGTAACACGCATCCGGCGGTCCTGTGATTCTGGACATGCGGCGCGTCTTTTTAGATTGCAGCATGTCCATTTACCTTGGAGCGACGCTGCGCCGCCGCAAAGTATAACACAGGGCCCTATGTGTGGGGTTCGATGATACCGGATGTGTGCAATGAACACATCCGGCATCATCGCGTCTCCAGAAGGGGGCAAAGCGAGTTTGCCGCTCCGTCAAAACCGTCGGCCATCCTGAACGTGGACACGTACCCTTAGACTTGTCTTTATAGGTATTTTTTGGCAGATGAGATTTTTAGATTTCCTCTAAATTGACCCACAGAATGTCCGTTTATGCTGCAGATTTCACCCTTTGCAACGCAAATAGTTAAATGCTGATCATAACAGCACCACAGTATCTGCTGTAAAGGTCTCTGCAGGAGCTCCGCATTGGAAGTGCCCCATGGGGACACGCTCTCCTGTTTACTTTACTTTGATTAATTTCTTCCCCAATGTTGGATGTTAAACTGGTGTAGAAAAGTTGCCCACATGGCATTGTGCAAAAAATGTGCATTTTATCATTTTATGGCAGCATAGTTTTTTTAAAGGAATATTTACATTCGGCGACCTTTTTTAATATCATGTCGAAGAGAAGCATGAGATTCATCATTGCCTTTGTGCCCGTTTGTTTTTTTGTTTGTTTGCATCCAATTTATTATTCTATGTGTGTCTTTTTTAATCTGTTATACGTGTGTCTTTTTTTGTTTTTTCTTTTGCGCCCCCCGCTTTGTGGTTTTTTCCCCTGATACATAAATTGAGACTTTTTATAAAGTTGCAAAATTTGACACAACTCCACTCCAGTCTCCCTCCGGTGTAGTTTTATGCATGGTTTATTTACAGTGAAAAATTTTTTCTAAAGGGTTTCAAAAATGGTTAATGACCGGAAGGAAGACAAAAAAAAAGAAAAGTGACTATGAAAAAAAATCTTGCAAATGATGAAACTGGGCCCTTAAATATTGTATGTTTTGGATTGACTTTATAACATGCGGCCAAGCTAGAAAACGCTGTGTGTGGTCGCGGCTGAATTCTCCCCGGAAGCTGCTCCGGACCCTCCTCGCTGGCACACTTTGCTGATTATACACGTGCGCACATTGTGCTTCTGACCCTAATGAGATCAGTTATGTGACGGAGTCGCCTATGTCACAGGAGACGATGTGTTTGCCGGGGAGGGGGTTGTATCAGATCAGCGCTCGGCATCCTAAGATGGTTTTAGTGCCTTCTCTTATGTCACTGTATAAAGAGTGTGGTCTTCTTCCCACAGAGATCAGTAGCGCCTGAGATTGGAGGTGCCATGTTTTTAGCAGCAGGGCCAGGATTAAGCTTAATGCTTCCTGGATATCTCTTGTTAAGGGTATCACATGCCATAATATTATAATATCTCTTGGTGGGGGTCTACCCCCTGGTACCGCACCCCCTGGCTGAAGCTCATGTCGTTCCGTCTTGGCACAGCCGGTGTTTAGAGGGCGCCAATGTGTCGGGAACGTCATCCTGCCAGTGACTGGACAGTGTTAGAAGTTGGCATATGCTGCAGACGTCAAGCTTCCCGGGGAATATCTGCCAGACCTACATGTTAGCTGCTTAATCCAGAGTACTTTCAGGCTAATCTTCCAGGAACGGCGAGGATTTCTCCTCTTAGATCAGGGCATGGATCTAGCAGCAGTGTTCTGTATTATTAGTTCCTGATGGCCGGCATACTGTTGTGCGAGATCATAATAACATCATGTACGGCCCAATAAATATGGGGGGAATGGAGCATGTAAGAAGCAAGGATTGTGGATGTATCAAGGATCCATCTGCAAATGCGTTATTTGTGGCTTTACATGGGACTGCTAGTTATAATAAAACTAATATATATATACTAGATGGTGGCCCGATTCTAATGCATCGGGTATTCTAGAATATGTATGTAGTGTATTTATGAAGATTTCAGAATAATGCAATGAATACACAGGATCCGGCCGGGAACGACCAATTAGCGAAGCGTGGTTGAAATCTCGCATCAATTCGCGGCATATAACACAGCCCACGTAGTATATAGCACAGCCACGTAGTATATAGCACAGCCACGTAGTATATAGCACAGCCACGTAGTATATAGCACAGCCACGTAGTATATAGCACAGCTATGTATTATAACACAGCCACATAGTGTATAGCACAGCCACGTAGTATATAGCACAGCCACTTAATATATTGCACAGCCACCTAGTATATAGCACAGCCCACGTGGTATATAGCACAGCCCACGTGGTATATAGCACAGCCCACGTAGTATATAGCACAGCCCACGTAGTATATAGCACAGTGATGTAGTATATAGCACAGCCCACGTATATAGCACCGACCACGCAATATGTAACACAGCCCACATAGTATACAGCACAGGCCACGTAGTATACAGCACAGCCCACGTAGTATATAGCACAGCCACGTAGTATATACCACCGCCCACTTAGTATATTGCACAGCCACGTAGTATATAACACAGCCCACGCAGTATATAACACAGCCCACGCAGTATATAGCAATGTGGGCACCATATCCCTGTTAAAAAAAAGAATTAAAATAAAAAATAGTTATATACTCACATTCCGGCGGCCCCTTGATCCAGCCCAGGTGTTTAGCGATGCTCTGTTCCCAGTAATGCCTTGCGGCAATAACTCGTGATGATGTAGCGGTCTCGCGATGCATTCTTGGGACCGGAGCATCGCGAGGAGGTGAGTATATAATGAGTTTTTGTTTTATTATTATTATTTTTAAAATATGTTTTTACTATTGATGCTGCATAGGCAGCATCAATAGTAAAAAGTTGGTCACAGTTACAGGGGTAATGGCAGCGTTAACGGACTGCTAACGCTATGTGGGATGTTGTGAATTCTGTTGTCGGGCTCCCTCCTGTGGTCATGAATGGTACTTCGGCTGGTTCTGTCCATGGACTTCCTCTGGTGGGTGTTTCTGAGTTTCACAGGTGACGAGGTTAATTCGTTAGCTGCTGCTCTATTTAACTCCACTTAGATCTTTGCTCCATGCCACCTGTCAATGTTCCAGTATTGGTCTGTTCACTCCTGGATCGTTCTTGTGACCTGTCTTCCCATCAGAAGCTAAGTTCCAGCTTGTATTTCTTTGGTTTGCTATTTTTCTGTCCAGCTTGCTATTTAATTTGTTGTCTTGCTTGCTGGAAGCTCTGGGACGCAGAGGGAGCGCCTCTTTTTGCCCCTCTGCGTGGTCTTTTTGTAGGTTTTTGTGCTGACCGCAAAGTAACCTTTCCTATCCTCGGTCTGTTCAGTAAGTCGGGCCTCACTTTGCTAAATCTATTTCATCTCTGTGTTTGTATTTTCATCTTTACTCACAGCCATTATATGTGGGGGGCTGCCTTTTCCTTTGGGGAATTTCTCTGAGGCAAGGTAGGCTTTATTTTTCTATCTTCAGGGCTAGCTAGTTCCTTAGGCTGTGCCGAGTTGCATAGGGAGCGTTAGGCGCAATCCACGGCTATTTCTAGTGTGTTTGATAGGTTTCGGGATTGCGGTCAGCAGAGTTCCCACGTCCCAGAGCTCGTCCTTATTATCAGTAACTATCAGGTCATTCTGTGTGCTCTTAACCACCAGGTCCATTATTGTCCTGACCACCAGGTCATAACAGTGGGCACTGACTGAAGGGGAGTATGGAGGGGACAATTTGCGGCTGGACTGTGCCTGATGCCCCAATCACTGTTAAGTCGTCTGTCCTATCCAATCAGAAAGCTGTGTAGTACGTCCAATCCAGTGATAGTGCTGATCCTCTGTTACACCTCCAGGAAATGTGTGAATAAATTGTCTTCTGGGTGTATCTCTGGCTTTTGGCAGTGAGGCTTGTCCCTACACAGTCAGTCCCCGTAACCCTGAGATCTGTGTTCCAGGACGGAGTTCCGGTGTATTTATTACTGCAGATTAGCTGGTGACCATGGCGGCCACCTAGCAGGAGGATAGTGTAACATGGCAGCCTATTCCATTGTCCCTTTACCGGACAATTACTCAAACATATAACCAATAGAGATGGTGAAGTAAACACGATCAATAATAAATATAAATAGCAACTCTTTATTTATTGTTTAGAAAATATATCAAACAATGACAGTGCATGTGCATATATACAAGTATAAGGACTAATATATAAGTAATAACAGCAGAGATGGAAATCCTAACAACTCTGCTATCAATGGACTATCTAGTATAACAACAGAGACATCCAACCTGAGAACTCCCATAGACACCCCCACTACTAAAATCCAATGTCTCAAAAAATACTATCAGTAATAATAGCTCTGCAGCAGACTATAACTCCAGGAGCTTCGACCTCCTGACGAAGCTGCAGGACAGCGAAACGCGCGTCGGGGTCATCTGGGTACCGCGTATTCACCCTCACTATGGCTGCAGGTACGGACACGTGATTTTTTTATAAGGTAGATGGGACATAGCTTCCTAGTGGGTACTGCCTCTGCATAGATTACTTATTTACATACTGGGTGTGTACCATACTATCTATAGGTCGATAGCCCATCTATTATATACATGGAGTTATAGTCTGCTGCAGAGCTATTATTACTGATAGTATTTTTTGAGACATTGGATTTTAGTAGAGCGGTAATGGGCTTCCCTCTTATTCTGCTCTACGTGCCGCGTTACTGATTATTTCAGTTTCCTTTTTCGTGTAAGGTCAGTTTTTCTGCGGCCACAAGCGCTGCGATGAAAAGGAAGGCCTGAAGAGTTGGGAAGTGAACTTCGGCTACGTGGAGCATGGAGAGAAGAGGAACGCCCTAGTGAAATTACGTACGTTTTCTATCTGTAAATTGTATACTTGATATGGGCAGACATATGCATTAATTAGCATAGTCATAATTAAGAGACTGTGATCTCATTGGCTTTCGTTTATAAAGCATTTTACACCAGTTTTGACTACCGTCCTTATACATATAATGACTTACACCAAATTTGCACACACCAGTGTTCATGCGCAGTGAGCCGGGTGTGCGGTGCCTTCTCCGGCTCATGTCCAGGAATACGGTGGTGCTGTAAGACTCAGCCATGTCCTACATCACCGTTGCGTCACCGTGCATAAATGAAGCCAGGGTGTGTACTCCATGACAGTGCGGGCGTATTCTCTTTCTCCTCGGCACATGTCCAGGGAGGCAGCAATGCCTTAGGACTCTGAAAGCCATAAAGGGCACGCGCAGTGCACCGATGGGGAGCATACACTTCGCTGTTGCAAAACTTGTTACAAGGGCCTAATAACATAATTAGGGGGTGACTAATGTGGGGGAACCAACACCCCTACAACTAGTCACCCACTGATTAGCATATAGCCACCAAATATATAAAATTGCTTTTAACAATATGCAATAAGTAGGCCTTGTAAGGGTGTTCACATAGTAATAGATACAAGGTGGTGGTTTGTGGGACCTGAGCAAGCCGTCCGGTTCATTTTACAGAGGATCTGTCAGCAATTTTTACAATACCAACTGCATACATTATGAAATAGATATCTTAGACCTGGTGAGACTTGTGTACTTACTGTGGAAATCTCTGTCAGACTGACTGTGTATTCCTGATCTTAGAATAAGCATTTTATTATGAGTTGAGATATCCTGTAGCTGGAGTCCTGAAAAGCTTTACTGTAATATCAGGCAGAAAATCTTTCAAAATGAATTATACAGCCATTCTGACATGCGTTTTCAAAGTAAATACACCAGCCTCTTCAGGTATGAGATCGATTGAATAATGTATGCAGTTTGTATTGTGAAATTTGATGTCAGATTCTATTTAAGATCAGTACAAGAAGAGTAAAGTACTTGTACTCATGTACAAACGTTTGTTGCAAGTAATTTGCTCCGTGTCTGACTGCTTATATAAAACACATTGCGGTCACATACACAACATGCCCCACAAAGCAGAGATGCCGGAGCCATCCCATATTACAGTGCGCCGGCATTCAGCTGTGACCACAAGAATGACCGTGGGGTTTCTACTCTAGATGTACAGAAGTCTCTCAATTTATGTTCAGACATTTGTGCAATGGACTCACAGAAGCGGTTGGTTGACTGCGGCGTCCATCTGATCGCATTTCTGTGGCCGAATAATTACACTGCATTTTGAGATAGTGAAGGGACTGGGAACTAATATACTTACAGTCGTGACCAAAAGTTTTGGCGCCCTTGAAATTGTTCCAGAAAGTGAAGTATTTCTTCCAGAAAGATTTTGCATTTACACATGTTTGTTTTATAGACATGTTTATTTCCTTTGTGTATATTTCTAACACCAAAAAAAAAAACTGAGGAAAAAAAAGGTATATTTGACATAATTTCACACTAAACCCCAAAATTGGGCCTGACAAAATTTTTGACACTTTTCCAAAATTGTGGATAAACAACTTTGTTTGAAGAATGTGATGCTCATTCAAACTCACCCTGTGGCAAGCAACAGGTTTGGCAGTATTGAAGAAAATTACAAAGTATGGGATTAACAAGGCTACGGTTAGGTGGATTCATAACTGGTTCAGTAATCATACTGAAAGAGTGGTAATAAATGGTTGCACATCCAATTGGAAGTGTTTCAAGTGGAGTGCGACAAGGCTCTGTTCTGGCCCCAGTGTTGTCCAACATTTGTATAAATAATCTAGATAAGGGAACTGAAGGTAAACTAATCAGATTTGCAGCAATGCAAAGCTAGGAGGGACAGCTAAAGGTACCTTCACACATAACGATTTCGTTAACGATATCGTTGCAACGTCGCGCTTTTTGTGACGTAGCAACGATCCCGCTAATGATCTCGTTATGTGTGACAGCGACCAACGATCAGGCCCCTGCTGGGAGATCGTTGGTCGCTGGGGAATGATCAGGACCTTTTTTGGTCGCTGATCACCCGCTGTCATCGCTGGATCGGCGTGTGTGACGCCGATCCAGCGATGTGTTCACTTGTAACCAGGGTAAATATTGGGTTACTAAGCACAGGGCCGCGCTTAGTGACCCGATATTTACCCTGGTTACCATTGTAAAAGTAAAAAAAAAAAAAAAACAGTACATACTCACATTCCGATGTCTGTCACGTCCCCCGCCGTCAGCTTCCCTGCACTGACTGTCAGCGCCGGCCGTAAAGCAGAGCACAACGGTGACCTCACCGCTGTGCTCTGCTTTACGGCCGGTGCTGGCACAGTCAGTGCGGGAAGCTGACGGCGGGGGACGTCACAGACATCGGAATGTGAGTATGTAGTTTTTTTTGTTTTTTTTTTAACTTTTACAATGGTAACCAGGGTAAATATCGGGTTACTAAGCGCGGCCCTGCACTTAGTAACCCAATATTTACCCTGGTTACCCGGGGACTTCGGCATCGTTGAAGACAGTTTCAACGATGCCGAAGTCGTTCCCCTGATCGTTGGTCGCTGGAGAGACCTATCTGTGTGACAGCTCCCCAGCGACCACACAACGACTTACCAACAATCACGGCCAGGTCGTATCGCTGGTCGTGATCGTTGGTAAGTTGTTTAGTGTTGAGGTACCATTACACTACAGAAGACAAAGAAAGGATGCAGAAGGATCTAGATAAGCTTGAACAATGGGCAGCGTCTAATAGAATGGTATTTAACAGGCAGAAATGCAACATTCTACATCTGGGCAAGAAAAAATTACATTTATAGAATGGGTGTAATAAAACTAAGCAACAGCACGTGTCAAAAAGACAAAAGACTTGGGTATACTAATAGATCACAGACTGCACATGAGTCAACAGTGTGATGCAGCAGCAAAAAAGGCCAACACAATTCTAGGATGTATTAAGAGTAGCATAGAGTCTAGATCACGTGAAGTAGTTACCCTCCTCTACTCCTCCTTGGTCAGGCCTCATCTGGAACACTGTGTCCAGTTCTGGGCACCACATTTTAATAAAGACATTGAAAAACTGAAGCAAATTCAGAGAAGAGCTACCAGGATGGTGAGCGGACTGCAAAATATGTCCTACAAGGAACGGTTAAAGGATCTGGGAATGTTTAACCTGCAAAAAAGAAGGCTAAGAGGAGACTCAATAGCTGTCTACAAATATCTGAAGGGATGTCACAGTGTAGAGGGACGATTATTATTCTCATTTGCACATGGAAACACGAGAAGCAATGGAATGAAACTGAAAGGGAGAAGATACAGATTAGATATTAGAAAAAAACTTTTTGACAGTGAGGGTGATCAATGAGTTGGACAGGCTGCCATGAGAGGTGGTGAGTTCTCCTTCAATGGAAGTCTTCAAACAGAGGCTGGACAGACATCTGAGATGGTTTAGTGAATCCTGCATTGAACAGGGGGTTGGACCCGATGACCCTGGAGGTCCCTTCCAACTATAACATTCTATGATATGAAAATCACACCTGAAACCAGATAAAAGGGGAGGAGATGGGTTTGCCTCCTAGGTCATGGGTCTACCAGCAGGACAATGACCTCAAACATACTTCAAGAAGCCCCCAGAAATGGAAACAAAGCTCTGGAAGTTCTGAAGTGTCCAGCAATGAGTCCGGATCTAAATCCATTTGGACACCTGTGGAGAGATCTTAAAATTGCTGTTTTTTTTCTCTGTTTTTTTTTTGTGTTGTTCCAATACACACAAAGGAAATAAACATGTATAACAAAACATGCATAATTGCAATAATTTTAAGGGTGCTAAAACTTTTGGCCGTGACTATATATTTATTGTACGCATTTCTTACTGTCTGTCCGTATTTACTGGCTCACCCTATCGCCTTCTTACAGGGTTGTGTCCAGAATGTTCCTACAAATTAAATTTCCACCACAGGTAAGTGAAGGGCAGGTAGGCATTACATTTAGGGAACGTCTCATGTATTTCACTTTAGTTATTATTTATATTTTAATTACAGTAGATGTTATTTCTCCTCTATAGAATACGTGTTTGTGATGTCATTAAATGAGTTAATCCCATTTTAGCGTGGTATTCCCTACAAACAGGATAGATGGTAGGATATTGATCACTGGGGGTCTCAGCACTGGGACTTCCCTCAATCTAGAGAAAGGGGCTTTGAAATGTCCGGATAGAATGGAGGAGCAGCCGCTTATAAGCTCCATTGCACTGTCCCTTTGACAATTAATGGATCTGTGATGCGTGTGCTCGGCCAGTGTTCTGGTCTGACAGTTTTCCAGAAACGTATTCTTGGAATCGGTGGGGGTCCTAGCCGTCGGATTCTCAGCAATCCCTATGAGTTACAGCACTTCTGCTCTGCCAGAGGTTAGCTGTCCGTTAAACCAGCCGCTTAATGGGGAAATATCAAGCTGAATATGGCTTCTTCTGGAAAAATAAGGTGTCGGAAACATCACTAAGAGGTGATCCGAGGACACATCACGTTTGGCCCTACGTTCAGTGGTTCTTTTGGGGCTTACATCTGAAGCCCCAAAAAACGGGATTCAGGCGTATGCCCTGACGGCGTCATTGACTATAGTGATGTAGAAGTAGCGTCTTGCTGCCATCCTCCACTAGACGTATATGGCTGAAAATTATGTACAACAGAGCAGAATGTGATTCCGTCCATCAATGGTCCCATCAGCTTATACGCCTGGAACTCGTTTTGCTGGGGGTGTGAAGTAAGTCTTAACAGCAATGAGACAACAACCATAAAGGGGTATTCCCATCTCCAATATCCCATCCCAATATGTAGTAGATGTAATAATAGTAATATTAACAAATACCTCCAACAATTAGAAATGTAGTATAGTTCTCCTGATAAACCTAAGTTATTTGCGTCATGTGCAGGGCATTGCAATAGGTATCCATGGTTACGACCACTCAAACCATGACATTTGCTAGTGCTCGTAACTATGGATACCTAAACTAATCGGTAGGAAAGCCATTTCAAGAAAGACTAAGGCTTCTTTCACACTAGCGTCGGAATCTCCCCGTCGCAATGCGTCGGGGAGAGATTCCGACGCTAGCGTTTAACACATTGCACAATGGAAGCAGCGGATGCATTTCTCCGGCGCATCCGCTGCCCCATTGTAAGGTGCGGGGAGGTGGGGGCGGAGTTCCGGCCACGCATGCGCGGTCGGAAAAAGCGGTCCGTCAGGAGCAAAAAACGTTACATGTAGCGTTTTTTGCTCCCGACGGTCCGCCAAAGCACGACGCATCCGTCGCTTGACGGATGCGACGTGTGGCAATCCGTCGCAAATGCGTCGTCAATGCAAGTCTATGGGGAAAAAACGCATCCTGCAGGCACTTTTGCAGGATGCGTTTTTTCTGCAAAACGACACATTGTGACGGATTGCAGAAAACGCTAGTGTGAAAGTAGCCTAAATCGAGTGCTAACTCCTTGCAGCTGAAGATACATAATTTCTATTACATTTCTTTACCAGGAGGAAAGAAGTACAGCCAAAGTCCCGGAAAACAAAAGTATCTGAAGAAGCAGGAGAAGCGTCCAGAAAAAAATCCAAAGATTCCCGAAAGAAAAGAAAGGTGAAAGGTAATCTGGTTCTTTGTGGTGGTGTTATTTCACATGACTGTGTGCTGGCCGCTGAGACATAACATGCTTTCTTCAGGAGGAACTCGTATCGGTCTTGTAAAACAAATTTGGGTTATCATGCACCTGTTCATCCTGCTGGCTTTATACAATGTTATCATTTTCATGCAGTATATGAACAATAACAGTGGAAGCCGCCCGCACATGCCTGGTACGAAGCCTTGCCAGTAGCATATGGGAGCATCCCCGGGTTTACATACACATTACACTAATAGCAACTACAAAGAGAATCTGTTTACCCCCCCCCCCCCCCCCGGAATGTATGTGACCTATTAATATGGGCATACAGGTAATAGAAATGTTACACTGGTCCTACCAGTATGCCTCATATTAATGGTCTTGTTGTGGAGAAATGTTATATTCTTTCCTTATGTTAATGATTTCTTCCAGGCTCCGGGGTGTGCGGTGCTTGGAAAAGATCCCTGCCTCCTGTCTTCATTGTAATAGTTACCCCCCTCCCATGTACGTCAGTTACAGCCCTGGATAAAATTAAATAAATAAGGCAGCACACTGCAGCGCTAGAACATACAAACTTGAAATACGAAATTTGAACTGCATTACTGCACTAGAAATATGAAAAATGAGAGCGTTTAGCGCATAAAAATGGCCAATTTTATGTGTACCTGGTAGCCACTTTACGGCATCTCTCTTATACCAGGTCCTACGCTTGCCCTACCTCGCTGAGAATAAACGTCTCCATCTGAATGGGTACATGTGAAACCTCTTCCTAGACTAAAATTCTCTCTCTCTATGGAGGGGTATTGGACCTGCTAGGTTCAGCACCTGTTCACACTTAGTCTATGTTTGGATGTGCAGGTCAGGTTTTTGAAATGTATTCTCTAGCCTTCTGATCGTGCACTCCGCCTTCTAGCCACAGGTGTTTTAATTACAGCAGGTCCAATACCCCTCCATAGAGAGAGAGAATTTTAGTCTAGGAAGAGGTTTCACATGTACCCATTCAGATGGAGACGTTTATTCTCAGCGAGGTAGGGCAAGCGTAGGACCTGGTATAAGAGAGATGCCGTAAAGTGGCTACCAGGTACACATAAAATTAGCCATTTTTATGCACTAAACGCTCTCATTTTTCATATTTCTAGTGCAGTAATGCAGTTCAAATTTCGTATTTCAAGTTTGTATGTTCTAGCGCTGCAGTGTGCTGCCTTATTTATTTAACTATATACGAGTTGGCGACTCTAGGTTCAGCACCTGTTCACACTTAGTCTATGTTTGGATGTGCAGGTCAGGTTTTTGAAAAGTTACAGCCCTGGAATCCTGCGCCCTGCACTCCCTCATATATACAGACCTCATCCTCCTTTCTGTGGCACTGCATTCAGCGATCTTCTGCACAGGCAAGTCACTATGACCTCCGATGTGCGCGCCGATAATATGCTCTCCCCACTTCCTCCCTGCACAGTTATCGCTAGGAACCATGTGTACATGGCTATGCAGGGAGGAAGTGAGGAAAGCACCTTATCGGTGCGCACACCTGAGGTCACTCGAGTGGAAGTCCCTGGCGCCTACGCAGAAGATCCCTGAATGCAGCGCCCACAGAAGGGAGGATGAGGTATGTATGTCTGAAGGAGTGCAGGGCGCAGGCGCGGGATTCCAGGGCTATAACGGACACTGATAGGAGGGGGTAACTATTACAATGAGAACAGGAAGCAAGGATTTGTTCCACGCCTCGCAGGCCCTGGAACCTGAAAGAAATCATTAAAATAAGGAAAGAATATAACATTTCTCAGCAACAAGACCATTAATATGAGGCATACAGGTAGGACCAGTGTAACATTTCTATTACCTGTATGCCCATATTAATAGGTCATATAGGTCCCGGTGGGTGACAGATTCCCTTTAATTTGTTGGGGGTCAGTCTCTCCGCACGCATACGATCAGCTATTGGAGGGGCCATGGCACTGCAGCCTCACTTACATCAGGTTTGTACTACACGTGCCGTATTTTACCTATCGGCTGTGTTTGGTATTGCAGCTTTGTTCCATTCACTTCAATCTTCAAAACCTGGATAAGCTTTTAAAAAGAATCTGTCAAAAAGTTTTTGCCACCTAATCTGAGAGCAACATATTATGAAGACAGAAACTCTGATTCCAGCAATGTGTCACTTACTGGGCTGCTTTTAGTAGTTTTCATAAAATCCCTGTTTTATCAGCAGGAGATATCACACTCAGGACTATTAAACCTGCCGCCATGTAGTACTCCATATTCATGAGCTTTGTATAACCTCACCCCCTCCTCTGATCGGCCACTTTCTGCTTATGCACAGCGTACACAGATAGCTGCCAATCAGTGGTGTGGGCGGGGTTATACAGAGCTCTGCATTCAGAGAACTGCTAGATCTGCAACTGATAAAGCAAGGATTTTTATCCAAACTGCTGCAAGCAGCCCATTAAGTGACATATCACTAGAAGCAGGGTCTCTGCTCTCATCATGCTGCTCTCAGATGAGGCAGCAAAAGATAGTGATAAGATTCCCTTTAATATTGTTCCTGACGTATACTGTAATGGTGTATGCTACATCGGGTGTAGGTGAATTAGGCGGTTCAGATGCTGAGTCTGCATTAATCCCAACAGATGCCAGCGACCAAGATGGTTGTCACTCCCTAACAGAGGCGTTTTGGTGCACAATCTTACAATTTATACCCCCAATGCAATCTAAACACCATGTGGACGCCAAAATGGTATCAACGGTATCTCAACGGAGCAGGGTGAGGTCATGTTTCTTTAGAATGGCGAGCGGACCTTTTAATTAAAAGGTCCGCTCGCCATTCTAAAGAAACATGACCTCACCCTGCTCCGTTGAGAGGGAAAATAAAACTAGTTATATATAATACATATGTATGTATAATTGCCTGTATGGCATTGCCCATCTTATACTGATGTGGAGAATGTTGCCCAGGTCATTTCTTTTACTGTTAAAGAACACTTAAAAAACAATGGCAGAATGACGCTGGAATGGCATTTTTGTTTTGTTTCTTTCTACTCTAGTTTGAATTTATTTCCAGGGATTTTATACATTTTATGGCAAATTGATTGGTGTCATTCGAAAATACCACTCGTTTTGTAAAAAAAAAAAAAAAAAAAACCTAAATACAGCTCATACTCTTTTTTTTTTTTTTTTTTTTTTTTTTCGTCGCTGTAAGACTTGGATGAACTGACCAAAAATGCAGAAACAAAGACATCTGGAGATCTTGTTTGTGGCGTTTATCTCATTTGCTACTTGCAGTTTGGTTGCCAGCGCTCAAACATCGGGGCACGTTGTGTTCTACTTTTGTCAGTATTTGTGCTGCCTTTATTCCATGCCAGAGGTGTATGAACCGCACCGACCCGGACAGGATTATTGTCCTCAGACAGAACTTTGCCCCATCGCTCTATGTAAGGCTTTTTCTGTGTGTGTGAAAGGTGGATTTTGTAATGGTTGAAGGATGACCACACAATGAGTGTAATGTGAAGATGATTTCTGGGGTCAGTCACTGCTCCCGGTCGGGTCTGTTTTAGCTGAATTTGCCATGAGATGACAATTGTGGGGCGTCTTTTCTCATAACTGTGCAATATGTTATTCCTCCTAGAAAATAATGAATAAATTGACAACTATGTGTCGGGGCGTGTCCATGGGCGGCCAGATACACACTGCACTGATTGGATAATGTCAGACTGGACACGCTCCCCAGCTGGTAACACCCACTTGTCGGTTTATCTGTAAAGTTCCAGGAGGAATAACAGGAGCAGCACAATAAAGATGCATAAAAACTGCTACATTTTCATTTCATGAAGTCAGAAGAGGTGACAGATCTGAAATCTAATATATAAAGCTGAGTGTGTGTGTGTGTGTGTGTATGTGTGTCCGGGATTGGCATCTGCACCGTCGCAACTACAGCCACAAAATTATGCACAGTCACACGTCTGGACCCCGAGAGCGTCATGTTGTGAGGCGAAATTTTAACCCCGCGCGTTCCAATTCACCAAACAATTTTGCCCCTATCTACATAATGGGGGAAAACCACACATACACCAACCTCGCCACATAAAAGTCGAAACACAAAGGTCGCCGCTCAAAACTCGCCACATGCAAAACTCGCCACACGTGCAAAACTAGGCTCACGCAAAACTCGCCACACGTGCAAAACTCACCTCATGGAAAACTCGCCACACGCGGAAAAATTGCCACATGCACAAAAGTTGCAACACATGCAAAAGTTGCCTCACGCAAAACTTGCACATACTCAAAATGCACCACACATAAAACTCGCCACGCGCAAAACTTGCTGCACACAACTTGCTACACTAACCTGTCACATGCAACTCGACACACAAAAAGTTGCTACACGCATGTCGCCACACAAAACTCATCTCACAAAAGTCGCTACATGCATGTCGCCACACGCAACTCAACACACACAACTTGACACATGAAACTCGCCCTAAAACACACACAAGTCTGGTATTAGCCTTCAAAAATAAAAATCTGATTAATAAGCAGAAAAACTACAAGAGCAACAAATGTACCATATAGGAAATACGGCAGCTGTCAGTCACATGACCTGTCTATTATGTGTATGTGTGACCTAATATATACTGCCAGGGGGGAGGGCTTCCTGTTGGCTGGGGATTTACAAGGCTGCCAATAGCAACCAATCACAGCTCAGCTTCTATTTTGCTACAGTTAATTAATCTGAGCTCTGATTGGTTAATATAGGCAACAAAGGACATTCTAAGTATAACAAAGCTTGTGTGAGGTAATAGCATGTCAGTTAGGGTGTGTTGGTGGCACCTGAAGGAAAAACTAAGAATGTCGTTTATCAAAAAGCTCTCCAATAAGTAGTAGACGATTACTTCACATTACTTGGCTAATTTAGTTAAATCTGTGTGGAATATCTCTGGTGTTGAAATATATGTTGTGAAATGCTTCTATTAGCTTAGTTTTTGCCTTTTAATAATTACATTTCTATCTATTTGTTTTGTGGTTGTGTAGTATTATTATTAATTGTTATAGCGCCATTTATTCCATGGCGCTTTACATGTGAGGAGGGGTATACATAATAAAAACAAGTACAATAATCTTGAACAATACAAGTGACAACTGGTACAGGAGGAGAGAGGACCCTGCCCCCGAGGGCTCACAATCTACAAGGGATGGGTGAGGATACAGTAGGTGAGGATAGAGCTGGTCGTGCAGTGGTTTGGTCGATCGGTGGTTTCTGCAGGTTGTAGGCTTGTCGGAAGAGGTGGGTCTTCAGGTTCTTTTTGAAGGTTTCCACGGTAGGAGATATTCTGATTTGTTGGGGTAGAGAGTTCCAGAGTATGGGGGATGAGCGAGAGAAATCTTGTATACGATTGTGGGAAGAGGAGATAAGAGGGGAGTAGAGAAGGAAATCTTGTGAGCATCGGAGGTTGCGTGCAGGAAAGTACCGGGAGACGAGGTCACAGATGTATGGAGGAGACAGGTTGTGGATGGCTTTGTATGTCATGGTTAGGGTTTTTAACTGGAGTCTTTGGGTAACTAGGAGCCAGTGAAGGGATTGACAGAGAGGAGAGGCCGGGGAATAGCGGGGGGACAGGTGGATTAGTCGGGCAGCAGAGTTTAGAATAGATTGCAGGGGTGCGAGTGTGTTCGAGGGGAGACCACAGAGCAGGAGGTTGCAGTAGTCAAGGTGGGAGATGATCAGGGCATGGACTAAGGTTTTTGCAGAGTCTTGCTTTAGGAATGTACGGATCCGGGAAATATTTTTGAGGTGAAGTATGCATCGATATATACTAATATACTATATATACTAATTTATTTCTAAAACAACAAAAATGTTGATGTGCCCCTTTATGCTATTTAAGAGACCAACTAGATGTAGTTTTGTCCTAGGACTGTGACTTCAGTACCGCATGGTATAAGTAGTGAAGGAACAGCCACATGACGACATCACTTTTTTTTTCTAATGTTACAAAAGAAAAATGAAATGCCCATAAACATCCTAGGAAGGCTTAATGCGATTATCTAATGCTTAAAAATTAATCAAATAACTAACAAAAGTTGTAATATACTGACTATTAAAATTCTCATCTGGCCCTGAAATTCTGCACCACAGCCCTAAGTGTAGATGAGCGACGCGTTTCAGATCACTTATGATCCTTTGCCATGCTGTGATGCCATGAAGGATCACAATTGATCTGAAACTTGTATCTTATCTACACGCTGTGTCTTGTTCATATTTTGTGTTCGTTATTCAATAAAGATATCAATTATTTTATTTAGATTGTGGGAGCAGAATATTTCCTTCGTTTTCCTCTCATTAAACACAGACCGTGTGATTCGTGCATTGAGTGAGCTGGACTTTTATCTATTACAGCCGTAAGTGTACACTATGCCTCAAGTGTCTGTGCTGTGCCAGCCAACAGCAAATCTCGGTGATGATATTCCCATAGCTCCTCTGTAACGATGCTCCCGCTGCGCCTCTGTAATGATGATCCCGTAACTAGAGTTGAGCGAATTTGATTGGGTTCCTGCTTATTCAGCAATCTATAGCGCTTGCTGAATAAGCTGCAGAGGGAACCAGGATACCTGGAGCGCGCCGCCTGATCAGCTGTCCGGCGCCACAGTTGAATGTGTCGCAGTTGTGTCACTGTCACAGCGCATGCATGGAGAACCTGTTTGTTGGGCTCTCCATGCATGTGCTGTGGCAGTGACACAACTGCGACACATGCAGCTGCAGCACCGGACAGCTGATCAGCCCTCGCGCTCCAGGTATCCTGGTTCCCTCTGCAGCTTATTCAGCAAGCGCTATAACTTGCCGAATAAGTAGGTACCAGATCAAATTCGCTCAACTCTACCCGTAACGCCTCAGTAATGATGCTCCCGTAGCACCTCAGTAATGATACCTCCGTACGGCCTCAGTAATGATGCTCCCGTACCGCCTCAGTAATGATGCTCCCGTACCGCCTCAGTAATGATGCTCCCATACCACCTCATTAATGAAGCTCCCGTACCACCTCATTAATGAAGCTTCTGTACCACCTCAGTAATGATTCCCCCGTACGGCCTTAGTAATGATGCTCCTGCAGCGCCTCAGTAATGATGCTCCCGCAGCGCCTCAGTAATGATTCCTCCGTACAGCCTTAGTAATGATTCTCCCGTACCGCCTCATTAATGAAGCTTCTGTACCACCTCAGTAATGATTCCCCCGTATGGCCTTAGTAATGATGCTCCCGCAGCGCCTCAGTAATGAAGCTCCCATAATTCCTCAGTAATGATTCTCCCGTACCGCCTCAGTAATGATGCTCCCGCAGCGCCTCATTAAAGAAGCTTCCGTACCACCTTAGTAATGATGCTCCCATACTACCTCATTAATGAATCTTCCGTACCGCCTCAGTAATGAAGCTCCCGCAGCACCTCAGTAATGATGCTCCCATACTGCCTCAGTAATGATGCCCCCGTACTGCCTCAGTAATGAAGCTCTTGTAACGCCTTAGTAATGAAGCTCCTGCAGCGCCGCAGAAATGATGCTCCCGTACCACCTCAGTAATGATGCTCCCGTACCGCCTCAGTAATGATACTCCTACAGAGCCTCAGAAATGATGCTTCCGTACCACCTCAGTAATGATGTTCCCGTACCGCCTCAGTAATTATGCTCCCGTACCGCCTCAGTAATTATGCTCCCGTACCGCTTAAGTAATGAAGCTCCTGTAACGCTTAGTAATGAAGCTCCTGCAGTGCCTCAGTAGTGATTCTCCCTTTGTGCCTCAGTACTGATGCTCCCGTACCGCCTCAGTAATGATGCTCCCGTACCGCCTCAGTAATGATGCTCCCGTACCGCCTCAGTAATGATGCTCCCGTACCGCCTCAGTAATGATGCTCCCGTACCGCCTCAGTAATGATGCTCCCATACCGCCTCAGTAATGATGCTCCCATACCGCCTCAGTAATGAAGCTCCTGCAGCGCCTCAGTAGTGATTCTCCCTTTGTGCCTCAGTAATGATGCTCCCCTAGCTCCTCAGTAATGAAGCTCCCGTACCGCCTCAGTAATGAAGCTCCCGTACCGCCTCAGTAATGAAGCTCCCGTACCGCCTCAGTAATGAAGCTCCCGTACCGCCTCAGTAATGAAGCTCCCGTACCGCCTCAGTGATGATGCTCCCGTACCGCCTCAGTAATGAAGCTCCTGCAGCGCCTCAGTAGTGATTCTCCCTTTGTGCCTCAGTAATGATGCTCCCATTTCGCCTCAGTAATGAAGCTCCTGTAACGCCTCAGTAATGATGCTCCCCTAGCTCCTCAGTAATGATGCTCCCCTAGCTCCTCAGTAATGGTGCTCCCCTAGCTCCTCAGTAATGATGCTCCCCTAGCTCCTCAGTAATGATGCTCCCATTTCGCCTCAGTAATGAAGCTCCTGTAACGCCTCAGTAATGATGCTCCCCTAGCTCCTCAGTAATGATGCTCCCCTAGCTCCTCAGTAATGGTGCTCCCCTAGCTCCTCAGTAATGATGCTCCCCTAGCTCCTCAGTAATGATGCTCCCATTTCGCCTCAGTAATGAAGCTCCTGTAACGCCTCAGTAATGATGCTCCCCTAGCTCCTCAGTAATGATGCTCCCCTAGCTCCTCAGTAATGGTGCTCCCGTTTCGCCTCAGTAATGAAGCTCCTGTACCGCCTCAGTAATGAAGCTCCTGTAACGCCTCAGTAATGATGCTCCCGTAACGCCTCAGTAATGTTGCTCCCCTAGCTCCTCAGTAGTGATTCTCCCTTTGTGCCTCAGTAATGATGCTCCCCTAGCTCCTCAGTAATGATGCTCCTGTACCGCCTCAGTAATGAAGCTCCTGTACCGCCTCAGTAATGAAGCTCCTGTACCGCCTCAGTAATGAAGCTCCTGTACCGCCTCAGTAATGAAGCTCCTGTAACGCCTCAGTAATGATGCTCCCGTACCGCCTCAGTAATGATGCTCCCGTACCGCCTCAGTAATGATGCTCCCCTAGCTCCTCAGTAATGATGCTCCCCTAGCTCCTCAGTAATGATGCTCCCCTAGCTCCTCAGTAATGGTGCTCCCGTTTCGCCTCAGTAATGAAGCTCCCGTACCGCCTCAGTAATGAAGCTCCTGTAACGCCTCAGTAATGATGCTCCCGTACCGCCTCAGTAATGATGCTCCCGTACCGCCTCAGTAATGATGCTCCCCTAGCTCCTCAGTAGTGATTCTCCCTTTGTGCCTCAGTAATGATGCTCCCGCAGCGCTTCAGTGATGAGGCACTTAATTCTCCTCGGCTGTTACGATATGGTCTCAGATTGTCACCCAACTTTTATATACCGTAGTTCTGCATTAACAGCTAATCAGTCGCCTTTTGCTGCCCTACTTATGACCAGTGTGTGCCCGGTTCTGGATGGCAGGTGTGACGCCGGCGGTGTGCTCCACTCCCTCTGGCCCTGGATATGTTTCGCCTTCATTGTTAGGTGCTGTAATCTGACCTGTCGCAGTCAGTACAGTCCACGTTAGAGTGTGACTGACATAATGGGCTGTGTATGTCTATAGATTTACATTTCTGTATTCTAGGATATATAAGATGTAATGTTCCTTTGTATTTAGAATGCTGACTCTTTAACATGAGTGTTAGTTTTGCTCTGGACGTATGGCGCACTCTGTGTTTGCTTCTACACATGCCGTCAGGACGAACGCCTATCTGTCCTGCTGTGTTAGGAGATAAATCCGCTCATAGCCTGGAGGGAATGGTCTTCATCTCTCTGCTGCAGGATAGTGGGGGGCGGCAGCCATGGAGCATACCCCCGAGCCTCCACCTGTTATTCATCACTCCAATAGTCGCTGCCTGCATTTGTTTTGGGAGAGTTTCAGTGACTGAAAAACAGCCATTCTGGTTCTTTCATTTTCACTTTTTTTTTTATTTGTTACACCAGTTTCTTTTTTTTTTTTAAAGATCATACTTTCACAGAAGCGGTGGTAGCAAATACGCTTATTTTTTCTGTATTGAAGTAAAGGCGGAATGAATAAATAATTTTTAATTACTTTTCACTTTATTTTTTAGTCCCCATAGTGTCTTTGATCTTGCAATTGATCACTTATGCTGTGTAGTGAAACTAACAGCCTAGAATGTGGCTGGGTTTCATAGGAGTACCAATATGGTAGTTTTGGGGGGCCTTCAGTAGGCCTCTCACAGCCAAGGTAACCCCTTTGCACCCTGCAATCATCTTGCGGGGAGGAGATGGGCACCAAAAACAGACGCCCCAAACGGATTGCATAACTTAAATGGGTTTTCTCATCATCATAAAAAGGTACAATTGCAAAAAGTTTCTAAAAAGAAGCAACTTTGCAATTTACCTCTTGTTAAAAATCATCTCCTTTCTCAAGAGCGGAGGGAATTTTAATATTATAGTTTACCACATGTTACCTAGGTTACAGGCCACCTCTGCTGTTACCTAAGCAGGGAGAGCTATAGAGCTTTGCAAGTGATGTTCTGAAACCGGCTGGGTCTCTAGATTCGGCTAGCTTCAATACTGCCTGTGCTTCCAGTATCAGAGACCCCACAGTTCTGACCCGCTGCTCAGCCTTGCTTCTGTTCTGAGCTGTCAATTATCATGAGCGCACTGCCCCTTCTCACCTAACAGGAAGCCGGGAGGCTAAGAAACAGTTTGCCCCAGAAGATTGAACCTTAAAATAACCCTTTAAATGCCATAACCCATGAGATTAACAGGAATTTTTTTGTGGTTGCACAGTAGAGATCAGAGCTAGCTCCGATTGCTGCTGTTATAGTTAGGTGTTGGCTGTATAACACAGCCGGTATCTGTATAGATCAGGCTTAGCTCCTGAGCCCTCTCCATATAGTCGCACCATCCTCATGACATAGTATTATATCCTAGGGAGGAAAGGTGTTAAGAACAATGGCATAAACCAGTACATTATAGACGATTATCCACAGAAACCACCGATTCTGCTGGACCCGCTGACCCTCTAAAGTACATGAGGGTGCGCTGACTTCATTTTCAACATGCCCTATCCTTTATGCTCAAAGGAAATAAGCTGCCACCAGAGGTCTCTGCCAGTGGTCTATTCTCCCAGCTTACAGCACATGTATTCCCAACCAAGCCGAGTATGCATTTGTAGCTGCGCTCTGAACAAATATTGTTGGGCTGACAGTCATGTGCCCATCGTTACATGCAGGTCCGGTAGTATTATGATTGTGAATATGTTTAGGATGATACCTAGACTGAAAGATTTAATTTCCAAAAATGGAGAATTGCTAATGTATTGATAAAAATGTATGGTCTATTTTGGAAAAGAAAACCACTTTTATTCCTTGAGTTTATACAATCCAATACGGAATGACGCATTTCTTCCATTTAGAGATAAATCCCATGAATGCACATCAGGGATAACTCATCTGCTAAGTAGAAGGTTTGTCCAGATATTCCGGCAATTTCTCATTTTCCAACAATTTTTTTTCTCTTTCAGCCAAATCCTCAACCAGACGTGAAGAGTCCAGTGAATCGGGTAAGTACAAAAAAAAAAAACATTTATGGCTCCTCGTTATAGAAAACTGAATTGTTTTGGGTTTGTTAGTTTGTTTTTTTTTTTTGCTTTATTTTTGTAGTAAATAGTTACTTTTGTATAAGCAGTAAGGCTACTTTCACACTGGCGTTTTTTTAATACGTCGCAATGCGTCGTTTAGGGGAAAAAACGCATCCTGCAAAGTTGTTTGCAGGATGCGTTTTTGCCCCATAGAGTAACATTACTGACGCATTGCGACGTATTGACACACGTCGCAACCGTCCTGCGACGGTTGCGCCGTGTTGTGGCGGACCACCGGGAGCAAAAAACGTTAAATGTAACGTTTTTTGCTCCAGACGGACCGCTTTTTCCGACTGTGCATGCGTGGCCAGAACTCCGCCCCCACTTCCCCGCACCTCACAATGGGGCAGCGGATGCGCCGGAGAGTGCATCCGCTGCACCCGTTGTGCGGCGCTAACAATGCTAGCGTCGGAATCTCGGCCCAACGCAATGCGACGGGCCGAATTCCGACGCTAGTGTGAAAGTAGCCTAAGTGTTAGATTGTCCTTGTGACTCAGGAGTTTGCGAGCCGCCCATGATAATGACACTATTGAGCCCCAACAACTGTGTACGGATACAGTTCTGTACTCGTCTCGTTTTTGTACCCATCATTGGTCTACAGCGACAATTTTCCCCAATGTGAAGTTGGAGTGTATATAGTGTTTAGTCTCCCATGTACCCAAGATATGCCAGAAAAGTGTGTTTTTGTTGTGTTTTTTTTTTTTTTCAAACTCTCGGCCAATATGCATCCGCATATGTTTTTCTACTGAATAGGAAAGTGTAAAAAATATAATATACCGTGCAGTAGACTTTATTTTTTTTTATAACAAAAGTCAATACATATGCCACTGTATGGCTATATATATCGGAGCCATCTCCTGAAGACATTCATTATGGAATAAGTCTGACCCAAACCTCCAACACCTTTCCTTACCACTTTTCTGTTCTATAATAATTGCTGTAGTTGGGCAAAATAAAAAAATATAGATTGGGCTTAGCAAGTGGAGTTTGGGCCAACTAATCCTAAGACATACCGTACATTATATTGTAAATTAGTGTAAATTGGCGCACATTTTAGAAACAAAATGTACTCCTGCTCATAAAGAGTACAGATTCTGTTGCATGGACAGCTGGAAAGATGCATCAAAATCATTAATGATTGGTAAATCATAAAGAACTTGATGAATCGGCCTCTTAGATATGCAATTATGAGATCGAACACAGATTATCTGAGTTTTGGACTCGCGTTCTATAAGTATGGATCACAGGCCAAGATTTGCTCAGTCACCTTCTTTATAGCAAATTTTATTACTTTACCCCAGATAGTGGATCTCATTTCCTAGACTCTGTCAGCCATTATTTAACAGAGATGAATCCATACTATATCTTCCTGTAGTAGTCTGGCCAAGAAAACAATCTTCAGGGTGTCTTCATGGATTTGGTCACCTGCAGAACTTCAGGGATCGTTTTATATAGTATTGTCAACAGAAACATTAATAGTTTTTTGTTTTTAGTAGGATTCCATAAATTATCATGATAAAGGGCGTCATCACCACCTAAACTGTTCTTTATACATAAAACTATGTTTAACCATTTTATTATCATGGATGCGATGTATAGAAAGAACTTCATTTATTTACTATTTTAACATTTGTTTTACTTCCACCCATGTTAGAAAGACTCACATGACCTGAATTCACAGTTGACTTGTAGGTCACCGCCCAAAAAAAAAGATTAAAGGATTCACTTCAATGCCTGAAATGGCTATAATGTAACCGAGGTTGTGATAAATCCTCTTACTTTTATCACTAAATTTATACGCAGATGACAATAAGGAAGACGACGATGATGATGATGATGATGAAGCTTCCAATGAGATCTGGAAAGGCCCCCAGCAAGAGACAGATGAGAAAACCAGGTGACGCTGATATTTCATTAGTTCCTATAAATGTGTATGGCTTATTTGTACTAGGATGAAATCTATACAGTCGTTTAATCTATTCTCTATTTTGTTGCAGGGAAGAAGAGTTTGATGAGTACTTCCAGGATATGTTTCTGTAAATTATCGCCAATGGTTTTAATAAAGTCCTGTTATTTTAATTACTGTAATATCTATTGAGATATAAACCTGCATGTACAGTAGGTGGGATACAACTTAATTTCCCTTAGACCGGTTTCTTATATCCGTTTTTCTCTGTGTAAATACGGACCACAATGCATAAACTGAACTTGGGTTTCTTGTCTGAAACTGGACAGCCTAATAAAATTATACGAGACTATCAAGTTCAGGCAAGAGATTCGCAGCCAGTCCTCGAATGTGGGTAAGTGGTCCAGTAGTGTCTACGAATGTGGTTGTAAAAAGCCTCTTCCTACGGAGTTTCCCCCTACAGACTCAACAGCTAGAGTCTCTCTTCCTTGATACCAGATACTTGGTTTTCACACCATTGAGACTTTGAACAATCAAAAAAGTACCTACGTAGATGTAGCCTTAAAGAGAGTATCCCCGTCTGAAGGCTGTATGGCATATCTGCATGATATGGTAGGTGTGCAGACTGGACACCATCCTTCAGTAACTCCTAAACTCTTCAGTGGAGAGAGACAAAAAAACATTGAAGCCATTGCAGTTGGCAAGATTGCCAAACGGGTGAATAGGTCAGGGCCCGATTGTAGATGCCCACCAATAAGAAATCTATGTCTAGCAGACAGATAATAGATATGCTTCAAATGGGAATGCACTTTTATCGACCACTAAAGAAGCAGTCCAATTGAATTAGGACCAACGCAATCTTTTATTCTTTAGCTGTGGAGCTACAGGTCCTAGCATACTATGATCGACTCCAAAACGTATGTAGGCAAAACCAGAAAAGTTTTAGATAATATATTGCAAAGTAAAAATGTTTTCAAAAGTAAAAGTGCTAATAGTGTAAAGGTACCTTCACACTGAACAACATAACGATAGCGATCCGTGACGTTGCAGCGTCCTGGATAGCGATCTCGTTGTGTTTGACACGCAGCAGCGATCAGGATCCTGCTGTGACATCGCTGGTCGGAGCTAGAAGGCCAGAACTTTATTTCGTCGCTGGATCACCCGCTGACATCGCTGAATCGGCGTGTGTGACACCGACCCAGCGATGTGTTCACTGGTAACCAGGGTAAATATCGGGTTACTAAGCGCAGGGCCACGCTTAGTATCCCGATGTTTACCCTGGTTACCATTGTAAATGTAAAAAAAAAAAAACACATACTTACATTCCGGTGCCTGTCACTTCCCCCGGCGTCCGCTTCCCTGCACTCCTCCTGCATCCTGTGTCAACGCCTGCACATGACTGTAAGTGAATATTAAACTTTTTAGATAGGGCAAGCTACCACAAAAGCTTAAAAATAAGATGTAATGGGGCCTTATTCCTTAGTAGTAATGCAACTATGTGATCCTCCAGATGGGGGTATGTTCAGGATAGTGCGATTCTCAGTTAAGGAACGTCCATCTCTAGGGAGAATTTGAGGTTAATTCTTTTGCATCTTGAAAGCCCTGTTAAAAGCCAAATCCAATATACAACAAGCAGCTTATCTTTATGTAACTCGTCTTTCTCTTGCACTGCCTGGCTTCTTCAGGTGCAAAGCTGAGACGTGGAAATAACATTTATTGCATTCTCTTAAATTAAGTTGCAGTGCACTGTAAATATTTATAGGAAGGAATATGAGATGGATTTCAAAATTACGAGATTTCATGTACTCCATGTCGTAAATGTTAAGAGGAATGTTGTCTGTCGGCTTGTACTGACTAGCACATGAATAGTCCTTGTGTTTGTGTGTATACAGATAGATATGAAAGAGAAGAGATATGAGAGGGAGATAGCTGTAAGAGAGAGCGAAAGATGGATATGATATATGACCCAATGTTCCCAATTCATCACTTGTATGTTATTTTAGGTGACTTATTTTTTGTCTTGTGACCTTTGCCATTTTTTAACCTACCTTTTTCATTGTAGCACTCGTGAGTTTTTTGTTTGTTTTTTGTCTATTACCTTGTTTGCCCCTTTTTTTAGAGCAAAAAAAAACACATGATTTAAAATGTTGAATGCTAGTTTTTAACTTTGCAAAAGTAAAATTAGGTTTTGTACTGCAGGAGGGAACTGGAGTACAATTGCTCAAAATGTTTTGCAATGTGTTTTGTTGAAAAGTCGCAAACAATGATTTGGGTTAAAAACCTATGGATAAGGAAAATCGGGACCACAATATCAAACGAGCAAAAAATATGAAACGAAGTACAGTTGACTGACTTTTTTTTTTTTTTAAAGGAGCAAGCTAAATAAGGAAAAAGAGAACAAGACGCAAACTTAAGTCACTATTCAAACTATTTTTACACTAAAAAAAGTGCAAAGACTATGATTCATCGGAGAGATGGACAGGAGGCACAGAGAGTGAGACATGGACAGGAGGCACAGAGAGCGAGAGATGGACAGGAGGCACAGAGAGTGAGACATGGACAGGAGGCACAGAGAGCGAGAGATGGACAGGAGGTACAGAGAGCGAGAGATGGACAGGAGGCACGGAGAGCGAGTGATGGACAGGAGGCACAGAGAGTGAGACATGGACAGGAGGCACAGAGAGCGAGAGATAGACAGGAGGCACAGAGAGCGAGAGATGGACAGGAGGCACAGAGAGCGAGAGATGGACAGGAGGCACAGAGAGCGAGAGATGGACAGGAGGCACAGAGAGCGAGAGATGGACAGGAGGCACAGAGAGTGAGACATGGACAGGAGGCACAGAGAGCGAGAGATGGACAGGAGGTACAGAGAGCGAGAGATGGACAGGAGGCACGGAGAGCGAGTGATGGACAGGAGGCACAGAGAGTGAGACATGGACAGGAGGCACAGAGAGCGAGAGATAGACAGGAGGCACAGAGAGCGAGAGATGGACAGGAGGCACAGAGAGCGAGAGATGGACAGGAGGCACAGAGAGCGAGAGATGGACAGGAGGCACAGAGAGCGAGAGATGGACAGGAGGCACAGAGAGCGAGAGATGGACAGGAGGCACAGAGAGTGAGACATGGACAGGAGGCACAGAGAGAGAGATGGACAGGAGACACGGAGAGCAAGAGATGACAGGAAGCACAGAGAGCGAGATGGACAGGAGGGACAGAGAGCGAGACATGGACAGGAGGCACAGAGAGAGGTGGACAGGAGGCACGGAGAGCGAGAGATGACAGGAGGCACAGAGAGCAAGATAGACAGGAGGCACAGAGAGCGAGAGATGGACAGGAGGCACAGAGAGCGAGAGATGGACAGGAGGCACAGAGAGCGAGAGATGGACAGGAGGCACAGAGAGCGAGAGATGGACAGAAGGCACAGAGAGCGAGAGATGGACAGGAATCACAGATGGCGAGAGACAGACAGGAGGCACAGATGGCGAGAGACGGACAGGAGGCACAGAAGGCGAGAGACGGGCAGGAGACACAGAGTAAGCGATTGATACGAAATGCAAGGCAAGACATGAAATAGAAGATAGAGGTAGATATAAGATATGGAGAGCTATAGTAATTAAAAAGAGGGAGTGAGCAAAAGAGAGCTATGCATATAAAAGGAGGAGGATAAGATTTGAGAGAGAGATTGTAGACCGATTTATATGCAAGAGTGGTGATTATTAGTCAGGGCTATGGATATGAGAGCGTTACTTATAAAATGTAGAGATGAGATAAATATTTGAATAGATATGAGAGGAAGCAGTTAGTCACAGCAGGAGTCAGGAACCCGCGCTATGTATCTGTCTCTTTTAGGTATGTCTGCTGTGTAAGCACTTCTTATTACTTGAACCTAGCTTTTCTATTAACCCATCTTACTCCTTCACCATGTTTACCTATGCCCTTACAGTGTCTGTGCCACTAATGCTCTTTCTCCTTCGCTATCACAAACCCCAGCACTCTAACCTAATAATCATCTCCCCTTCCCTCTTTACCTCCCCACCTGTCCTCCTCTGCGGACCTGCTCCTCAACCTCAAATCTGTCCTAATAAAACAAGCCACCCACTCTCTTTCTCCCTCCTGCTCTGCCTTTCTCTGCTCACTGCTGGAGACATATCTCCCAACCCTGGACCCCCACAGCTCATACCTCCCATTACTACCCCTCCTATCGCTCCCTATCTAATATGAACTACCGCAATCTCTCCAACATAAAACCCGTGCCCCTGACGCCCACCCCCCTGCTCCCTCTCACTGGAGCACTCTGGAATGCCCGCTCAATCTGCAATAAGCTTCATGTGATTCACAACCTTTTTCTCTCTCACAATCTTGACTTCCTCGACCTCACAGAAACATGGCTAACACCCTCTGACACTGCCTCCCCTGCTATGCTGTGTTACGGAGGCCTCCACTTCACCAACACCCCTTGCCCCGGCAACAGACATGGTGGAGGAGTGGGTCTTCTCCTTTCTTCAAACTGCTCCTTTAATACAATCCCACCTCTTCCCTCCCTTATCCTCCTCTTTAAGTCCACTCTGTCCGCATCTACTCTCCCTCCAACCTCTAAGTGGACATCATATACCGACCTCCAGGCCCGGCCATTGCCTTTATTGACCAATTCACCTGGCTTCTTCACTTTCTCTCTGCTGACGTTCCCACCATCATCATGGGTGACTTCAACATCCCCATTGATACCCTTCAGTCAACAGCCTCCAAACTTCTGTCCCTTACTTCATTCTTTGGACTTACTCAATGGTCCGCAGCCACCCACACAGACGGACATACACTAGACTTCACCTGTCTCTGCTCTCTAACTTCACCACCTCCCCTCTCCCTCTATCTGACCACCATCTGCTCACCTTCTCATCCCTGTCCTCCTCATCGGTCACCCATGTCCAGCAACATCCGCACCCCCGCAGAAACCTTGCACACCTAGACACCCACACACTCTCTGACTATCCTACCACTGGCATTCATATCCTCACTCCACGACACAGTGCTGCTGCTTTCTACAATGCCACTCTCGCATCAGCTATTGACACAGTGGCCCCTCTCGTCCGTGGCAGAGTGCGACGTATCAATAGGCAACCCTGGCACAATAATACCACTAAAAAGCTCCGGCAAGTGTCCAGGGTTGCAGAGCGGCGTTGGAAGACAACACACTCGCAAGATGACTTCACTGTATTCAAACAAGCAACACTCGCTTTTAAATCTGCTCTCACCTCTGCTAAACAGGCCTACTTCATAACCCTCATATCTTCCCTATCCTACAACCCCAAACAGTTTTTAAAAACCTTTAACTCCCTCCTCCGCCCCCAACTTCCCTCACACTTTAAAAATAAGATCAACCAGACAAGATAAGTCTTCATTGTTTAACCACCACAACCCCTTTGTATACCAGACCATTGCCCAAACCCCATAACCTCCCTATCCAACATCACTTAAGGGGGGCTTAATTGTCTCCTCTCCAAATCGCACCTCACCACCGTTGCACTCGACCCCATCCCACCTCCTCCCCAACCTCACCACCACACTTATCCCATCCCTAACCCACCTCTTCAACCTATCACTAACATCTGGCACCTTCCCTTCTGCTTTCAAACATGCCACAATCACGCCTATCCTTAAAAAGCTAACCCTCGATCCAACTGCTCTGTCCAGCTATCACCCAATATCGCTGCTCCCATTCGCTTCCAAACTCCTGGAGCAGCTTGTCCACTCTGAACTTTCCTCCCACCTCTCATCTAACTTGCTCTTTCACAATCTACAATCTGGTTTCCGCCTCCATCACTCAACTGAGACAGCCCTGATCAAAATCACTAACGACCTACTTACAGCCAAAGCTAACGGACAATACTCTGTACTCCTCCTTCTAGACCTGTCCTCTGCTTTTGACACAGTTGACCACTGCCTCCTACTACAGATCCTCTCCTTTGGCATCAAAGACCTCGCCCTATCCTGGATCTCCTCGTACCTTTCCAACCGCACATTCAGCGTCTCCCACTCCCACACTACCTCCTCATCCCACCCTCTGTTGGAGTCCCCCAAGGCTCTGTTCTAGGACCCCTACTCTTCTCAATCTATACACTTGGCCTGGGACAACTCAAAGTCCCATGGATTCCAGTACCACCTCTATGCTGATGACACTCAGATCTACCTCTCTGGCCCCGACTAATTAATCTCTCTCCTCGCTACTCCTCCGCTTCCCCCCTCTGCAAATCTCTTCACTGGCTCCCATTCCCTCAGCGTATCCAGTTCAAATTACTAATACTGACCTACAAAGCCATCCATAACCTGTCTCCTCCATGTATCTCTGAACTAGTCTCCCGATATCTTCCCTCACGTAATCTCCTGTCCTCCCAAGACCTCCTTCTCTCCTCCACACTTATTTGCTCCTCATCCAACTGCCTCCAAGACTTCTCCAGAATTTCCCCCATCCTCTGGAATTCTGTGCCCCAACACGTCCAACTATCAACCACATTCGGATCCTTCAGAAAACCCATCTCTACAGGAAAGCCTAGAGCTTGCACTGACCCCGCTGCCTCCTCATCACTACCGGAGATACTGCCTCACCAACATCGGAGCTCCTGCAACCCTCAATCTACTGTCTCCTTCCCCACCATCCTGTAGAATGTAAGCCCGCAAGGGCAGGGTCCTCGCCCCTCTGTATTAGTCTGTCATTGTTAGTTTGTTTACTGTAAGTGATATCTGTAACTTGTATGTAACCTATTCTCATGTACAGCACCATGGAATCAATGGTGCTAAATAAATAATATGAGAAAACCAAGAAAATGAGACGGATGAATTAGATATGAGTGGATAGATAAGAGATGAGAATTTTATATACTGAAATATCGAAGAGTTGGATAATAGACAGCAAAATATAGCAGTGAATATAACAGACCAGGAGAGATGGATTTGGGAGCAAGAAATTTGAGGGAAATATGAGGAGATATAGGCGAATAGGAAAGCGAAAGATGAGACTTAAATAGATGGTTGTGAAGGAAAGAGATAGGAGAAACCGAGGGAAAGACAGATAAAAAGAAAAAAAAACAGCAACACTCCAAATAGTGAAAATGATGGAAACTTTATTCGGCCATATATACAATGCTTCAGCTAAGACAGTTGTGATATCCAAAGGAAATAAGACCCCCTATATTGCTGTGGGATCCTACCTTCTCACTATATGAAGAAATTCAATGTAATTCTTTATAAAACTTTCATATAGGTTACTAATACACCTGGAGATGTTTGACGAGAGATCCGGTAGCAGATCGACTTCCCATTGCTGAGGTCTTATTTTTTTTATTTATATTCACCACTAAACCCTCCACACTTTTGATCAATGATGCAGGTGCAAGATTGGAGACCTGGACAGGATGGCGTTGCTCAACGCTGGTGCCATCTTCCAACTCATAGGCGAAGGAGTGGGCAAATGCCCAGTAAGCACTTGTCGCCTTATTGGCATTTGACTGGTTGACCACTACTGGACCGCCCCAGCTTAATCAGTTCAAGACTCCAATTAAAATAAAAACAATGGATTGTCACCACCCACAGAGGCGCCATTCCAGCGATGTTCCCAAAGGGTAACGACATTGTTGTCACGAGCCCGCAGAACTTTGCAGCAGACAAATGTCAAGGTGTCACGTCACCGCCTGGAACTGTTGGAAGTGAGTAACCAATGTTTTTAGCTGGTCTCCCAAATTGATTCAGCAGGTGTTGTCCAGTTATGTGAGACCCCTTTAAGATTGAAACACTGTCTTATTAACAATGGTAGGTCAGTCTGAGTCATAAAGGAATTTAAGTCCACTTACTGTGCCATTAGAAGTTAAACTGGTTGGCCACCTTTGGAGACAATTGTTTTCCTACTTGAATACATGCAATTAGTGCTAAAAATAATTTTTGCAATTGGGTTTCATTTAAAATTTTGCACCGTAGGAAAGTGGCACAAAATCATGTCCCCAACACATCTGATGAAATAAAGATAATGTGACCAAACCTGTTACATCATTCTTCTGCCAGCAATAGGCCGTGTAATAGAGCAGCTGTAGGGGACAAAATGTTTAATGAAACCCTGTTGCAAAAATGATTTCCATCCCCAATTGCAGCCATTTAAAGAAGCCATCCTCCTCCCATAAAAATTGTTATCCTCTTAATATATTGCAGTCATCATATTTATTGTACTTACTAGTGATGAGCGAGTGTACTCGTTGCTCGGGTGACCTCCGAGTATTTATGACTGCTCGGAGATTTAGTTTTCATCTCGGCAGCTGAATGATTTACAGCTACTAGCCAGGCTGAGTACATGTGGGGGTTGCCTGGTTGCTAAGGAATCCCCACATGTAATCAAGCTGTCTAGTAGCTGTAAATCATTCAGCTGCCTTGATGAAAACTAAATCTCCGAGCAGTCATAAATACCAGTCAATAAAACCCGAGCAACGAGTACACTCGCTCATCACTAGTACTTACAATTGCTCTTTTTACCTTTCTACCCAGATAATTCTTCTGTTTTCCATTAGGTCTATGACATCACGTGATTAATAACTGACTAGCTGAATCCTTCTAAGCTCTATGTAGAAACAGGAGGTCAATTTTCCCTGTATGAGTCATAAGTCACTGCAAATGTTCCTGGCAGGGGAAGGAGGGAGCAGCTGGGTCAGGAGATGAAGAGAGGAAGTCACTGAATTTATTATTCTCGTTTCTACATAGATCAGAGAAAAGAGAAGAATAACTGGGTAGAAAGGCAAAATGAGCAATTGTAAGTGCACAGTGCTATATAATACGATGACTGCAATAAATTGAGGATAATAACCTTGGGAGGAGGAGGGCTTCTTTTTGTAAGAAAAACAATTGTGGACAACACCTTTAAAGGACTTGTGCCAAGTTATGAAGATAAGCCTTTACCTATGTATGGTGGTAACTTCCTGGGTGCCGGAGTCTGACTGCTGGGACCCCCTCCAATCCCAAAAATAGGGTTTTGAAGAGTCCCATCTGATTGGAGTAGATGACCTTAAACACTGAATAAAGCGGAGGTGTGCATGTCCCACCTCAGCACCATTCATTCAGGGCTCTTCAGACCCGTCTCTGGATCGATGGGGGTCCAATTGTTGAACGACCATTGATTGGGGAGCTATCCCCTTTCTTATGAATAGAGAATAAATTCCCTATTTAACACAAACCCTGTAAGTAGGGAGAAATCTGATGGACCCTTCAAAAACTGCACTTATCACCCATAGCTTTTATATAATATATAAGTATATGGCTTCCTCTACTGTCAATAGATGCTGCAAGGAGGAGTAGAAAAACATCAAACTAACCCACAGGCTTTAAATGCAGATTTTTATTTATTTTTCATTGATTAGTAGGTTTATTTGCAAGAACAAAATTGAGGTAAAAACAGGTGAAAGTAAAAACCTAGCGATCCCTTTAAAGGTTGTCCCTATATACATAAGGCCAACATTTAATGGGGTTTCTCCACTGTAAGTGGTACAGTATATCGCTAAGATATGTCATCACTTCGTGGTCGGTGGAGGTCTGAGTGATGAAATTGCCACCGAGCCTTAGAATGGAGGCACTGCATTGCTAATTAAAGGGGTTGTACAGGAGTGGATAAAAGGATCCACTTTTTTGGTTCCACAAAGTGCCTCCGTTGTCCAAAATAAAAGCAAAAAGTAGACCTTGTATTTTTCCAATCCTATTCCACCCCTTAAATCTATGCAGATCCCTCCCAGGTTTTCCTGTGTAGCGCCATCTAACCACTGTGCTGGGAACTGTAACACACCACTTTGGATGGAGCTGTGTTGCACTACCCCGCATAGCCTCTTCCCTGCGAGTCTGATGTCGGAGGGGTCCAGCTGCGGGTTACCCCACTCTCGGCATTAAGATTAGCATGCTCATCCGGCCAACGCTTCTTTACGGTGTGTGGCCATTAATGTGCTGCTAGACTCACTGCTATGGCAGAACATTTTGGGTTTGTTTTTTTTTATGTATATATTACAAAATGGTTTATTATTCAGCACCCTAAGAACACAACTTCAGTAAATCCTTCTGAAGTCACCAGGGTTTTAATAGCAGTTGACCCCCAATACATAAAAGTGGCTTCCTTACGACTATGCTAAATTCTACTCCGTCACGCTCCCGTCTGGGGACCTTGTAGTGTTGCTCTCAGTCTCTTAGGGTCCTTGTTGGTGTCTTGTTCTACAAAACTGTACATGTTTTTGATTTGTTTGGTCCGTTCTCTCCACCTTCGGTTTCTAGTAAAAAAAAAAAAAAAAGCAAAGAGGAATGTTAAAAGTCGGCGAAGGGTTCAGGTTGCCCCCTGTGGTTACAGATTTCTGAACATTTGTTTTTCTATAAATCATTTTTAACACTCCTTCCCTTCTGGCAATCTCTGCATTTTTGTCTTGACAGAACATTTAATACACACAAGTCTCGCAATTCATCACATGAAAATATATATGTGTTATGATGCATGTATTTCAGTGCCAATTTTCAAGTACAAAACTACCTTATTCTGACTTCAAAGTAATGAGATAGAATCCAGATAACCTAGTTTCTAATGGACACAGTGTCTTCCTTCTGTCCATCTTGTTCTTCACTGCCTGTTGTCCAGCACAATCCACCTCTAGACAGATTCAGTAAGTGGGAGCGAAGCTTTGTCTCTCTCCTCCTGCTCTCCTGTCTGTCACACTGCATGCAGCCATAACAGAGAGGTGTAGTTTTAGTTCAGTCAGGCAAGTCATTGCACAGTGCTCCCTGGAAAGTGCGATAGAGTAATCTCCATCACATATAATGCGGGCAGAATGCAGATATAGAGGAGTCACCCTACGCAAGAATTGTGGCTGGCAAGTTACATAGAATTAAAATCTGAACAGTTGTTGGACATATTAGACCGGTACATGCACCAAAGTCTATCTTTGTGTTCTTCAAAGGGAACCAGCAGGTTTTTGCTATTTAATCTAAAAGCAGCTTTATGTAGGGACTGAGACCCTGATTCTAGCGATGTCACGTACTAGGCTGCGTATTGTAAACATATCGCTGTTTTATCAGTTTGGAGATTATTACTGGAGGACTAGTTGTCATGTGCCATGTAGTCCTCTTGCTCTGTGTAACCCAGCCCCCACCAGTGATTATCAGCTTTTTGCCTATGCACAGTGTACACAAAGCTGCCAGTCAGTGGTGAGGGCGGGTGTTATACAGAGTTCAGGATTTAGAGAACTGCTAGATCTGCAGCAGAGAAAACAAGGATTTTATCAAAACTGCACCAGGCAGCCCAGTAAGTGACAAATCGCTGGAATCAGGGTATCTGCCCCTACATCATGCTGCTCTCTGATTGCATTTCATAACCCTAGTCACAGATTTTCTGTAATGCTGAGTATACTAAGCAAAAAGGCCCTTTTACGTGCATCAATTATTGTCCCTGATCATTCACTGGCTGACTGCATCTTTTATGGGGACCTAAAAATCAAAGCTGACTGGGGTGCTTGTTTCATTTTTTTTTTTTTTTACCAATCCCAGGTAAAACAAAAAAAAAATTCAACTGCAGTCATCATTTTCTGAGTATTTAATGTTAACAGTGAAGATTTTAAGTCCATTTTGAGGTCACATTTAAAACTAGTGAAAAAACAACTGTTCAAACCGAGAGAGAGCGTTTAGTGCACCCTTGGTGTGGTCGAGCTGTTCAGTCCGGCTTCCCTCCTTATTTTGCATCCATCTCCACCTCCTTTTCCTTGATTGACAGCTCTGACTTTACGGAAGCCAGCAAAGGGTGGAGATAGATGGAAAAACAAGTACTGGGAAAGATTCACTAAGTGTTAAGCCACACGAAGGTTGCCCTGAGCTCCTGTGCTCGGTGTCACGGTTCCACCCCTCAGGGTGTCTGGGATACAGTTACTGACAGCTCGGCCGTCCAAGCTGGTACAGGGGCGTACTGAAGCTGTCAGTACTTTGATTTACAGCATGACCATCCAATCTGGTTCAGGGTGTGCTGAACTATCTGTGTGTTTATTGACAGCTTGACTATCCAATCTGTGACCGGGAGGCATCGGCTGTCTCAGGTGTTCACTATCCCGGGTAATTGCCATGCTACTTAAGGCTTCTTTCACACTTCCGTATTTCATCCTGCGTCAGAGTGCAGTGAACTGACGTATCGACGGATGTTGAAAAAATAGTTGAAACCATGTGCAACGCATCCAGTGTTATGACGGATGCGTTGCATGATTCCCGAGCTGAATTTTCAGGTATAAATGTCCAGGGAGGAGAGAGAGATTTTCCCCGGGTTGGAATTTGCTTCCTGGTATGCTCAGATGGAAAAACTGCATCCGTCACTGGATTCCTGCGTTGACGGTCTGTCAAATTCCGCAGGATCCAGTGCACGACGGACGAAACGTGTGGCCATCTGTCGCGATTCGTCTCTAATACAAGTCTATGAGAAAATGCAGGATCCTGCAAATTTTTTTGCTGGATCCTGTTCTCTCAAAAAACGACGTATCTTGACGGGGCTACAAAGACGGAAGTGTGAAAGAGACCTTAGCCGTGAGAAGTGACTAGCATCACACTTGGTTTGTACGGTCATTTCGTGCTGAAAGACGCCCTTTAATAACTTCCATTAATTTTTAATGATATTTCATTGGCCAATATTTACTGTGCATTCTCTGCCAAAAGAAAAACATCTGGTAAGGTTGACCTGACCCAGCTAGCTTGACAAAGTCCTAAAAAGAAAAACTTGTATGTTTAAAAATATTTTTTTCAAAACTATTTGGCCGCCGGAGGAAACCAAAAATGTGCTTTCTGGACTGATATAAGACCTATGTGAAACAAAGTTTGAAAATACCAAGCTGCCCTTCTGATTTGTAGGATATCCAGACCCTGCGGCACTTCTCGCAAATGTATAAAATAGTATCCATATAAATAATATTGACTCGTGGTAGACGAGTATATCAGCATATATAAAAGGGCCGGATACTTTTCTCACAATAAATGGCATTTTGGCCTACAAATAATCTAGCGATAGACAATGTAGAACTGTGGAGAAAGGTTGAACTTGATGGATCTGTGTGTGGTTTTTTTTTGTTCAACTTATGTAACTATGTATCAATAACTTTTTGTTATTTTTCGTACACCTACGAAGAAGAAACAAAGCTGAACATGTCTGGAATGTGGGATAACGTTCCTGGAATAACCTAAAATAAAATAACTTTATGCAACTAGCTGCAGAGATGTTGCAGATATTGTTTAAGAATCTAACTCATCCAGTATCGAACCCATGTAAATCTATGACCGGGGTCTTACATCCGTAATATCCATAGCGAAAAGCAGGTAAACCATGGGCCTTTGGATAAGGTTTAAGATATGCAAATTATGTGTAATCTGTTGATGGTTTTGAAACTCTTGGAATAACAGGGGTCTTCCTTTCAGCACCATTGTTGGCTATAGACCACATATGCCAAATCTGACCCTCAGGGTGAGAATATTTGGCCCGCCCAGCATCGCACTTTCAACTGTATTGGCATCCTGGATGGATGTGGAACATGGAGAGGTGAGTATTTTTTGTAATGTGGGGCCCATTATACTTTATGGAACACTATATGGGGCTATTATACTGCATGGAGCACTATGTGAGGCCATTATACTGCATGGAGCACTATGTGAGGCCATTATACTGCATGGAGCACTGTGTGAGGCCATTATACTGTATGGAGCACTTTTTGTTGCTATTTTCACAAGTGTGTCACGCCAACCTGATACAGGTTATTATCACAAAATTAGAATATGATCAAAAAGTTAATTTATCTCAGTTCTTCAATAGGAAAAGTGAAACTCGTATATTATATAGAGTCATTCCAAACAGAGTGATCTATTTCAAGTGTTTATTTCTGTGTATGTTGATGATTATGGTTTACAGCGAATGAAAACCCAAAAGTCATTATCTCAGTAAGTTAGAATAAATAACAAAAAACACCTGCAAAGGCTTCCTAAGCGTTTAAAAAGGACCCTTAGTCTGTTTCAGTAGGCTCCACAATAATCATATTAATGGAAAGTTGAGTGGAAGGGAAAAGTGTGGTAGAAAAAGGTGCACAAGCAATCGGGATAACCGCAGCCTTGAAAGGAATGTTAAAAAAAAAGGCCATTCAAAAATTTGGGGGAGATTCACAAGGAGTGGACTGCTGCTGGAGTCATTGCTTCAAGAGCCACCACACACAGACGTATCCATAAGAAAAAGAGCTGGACTGCTGCTCAGTGGTCCAAGGTGTTGTTTTCAGATGAAAGTAAATTTTGCATTTCACTTGGAAATCAAGGTTCCAGAGTCTGGAGGAAGGGTGGAGGCCACAATCCAAGCTGCTGGAGGTCTAGTGTGAAGTATCCACAATCAGTGATGGTCCGGGGAGCCATGTCATCTGCTGGTGTAGGTCCACTGTGTTTTATCAAGACCAAAGTCAGTGCAGCCGTCTACCAGGAAATTTTAGAGCACTTCATGCTTCCCTCTGCTGTCAAGTTTTTTGGAGATGAAAATGTCATTCTCCAACAGGACTTGGCCCCTGTTCACACTGCCAAAAGTACCAATACCTGGTTTGAAAACAACAGTATCACTGTGCTTGATTCGCCAGCAAACTCGCCTGACCTCAACCCCATAGAGAATTTATGGGGTATTGTCAAGAGGAAGATGAGAGACACCAGACCCAACAATGCAGACGAGTTGAAGGCTGCTATCAAAGCAACCTGGGCTTCCATAACACCTCAGCAGTGCCACAGGTTGATCGCCTCCATGCCACGCTGCACTGATGCAGTAATTGATGTCAAAGGAGCCCCGGCCAAGTATTGAGTGCATTTACTGAACATACATTTCAGTAGGCCAATATTTCAGATTTTAAAATCATTTTTCAAGCTTGTGTTAAAGTATTCTAATTTACTGAGATAATGACTTTTGGGTTTTCATTAGCTGTAAGCCATAATCATCAACATAAACAGAAATAAACTTGAAATAGATCACTCTGTTTGTAATGACTCCATAATATAGGAGTTTTGATGATATTCTAATTTTGTGAGAAGCAGCTGTAGATCTGGGTGTAGAAGATCACTGTGTATTGTGAATTGCAGATCTTCCATTTAGCCTGTTTATTTGGATCCCATATTAAATTAATGTTGGTTTCCTTTGATGCTGAAGAGGTTAACAGCCCTTTCTATGCTGGTCAGAAACATGCTGCTCCTTTTCAGCTGCTTTGAATCTGGTTAACGCTTTCTATAAAACCTGGCCAAACCCTCTATGCCTTACCAGTGAAAGCTCTGCTTCCTTGCTCTTGGTAGACACTGTGCTGTGTGCTTAAAGCTAAGTAGTTGGAGTTGTGGTGTTCTGTAGTTTGCTGTTGTACATGTGTGTGTTTATCTCCTGTTCCCTTTTCCCATTTAGTTTATTCCTCCCAGTCCCTATCCTCCTCCCTATTGTTGGCTAGTGCTTTTATATGATAGAGGTTTTCTGTTATCCCTGTTTAGTCTTTGTGTCAGGTTTACCTTTCATTTCTGTCCCATGCCTGAAGGGGTAGAGGAGGGGACAGATTAGGGTTTTTATAGGAGCATAGTAAGGTCGGAGACTCAGGCCTCTCTACCTTTAAGAGTACCCCTGGACAGGGATAGTTAGGGTTCCAGATCCAGAGACAGTTTGAGGCCCCTCTTCCTTACTGAAGTCCGCCACAGCGTGACAACTGTTTGAATCACTTTTTGTGGCCGTTGTACATTATGGATAACTATGTGGGTACATTATACTGTATGGAAGGCATACAGAGCCCTTTATACTGTGTGGAGGACTATTTGGGGCCATTATACTGTATGGAAGGCATACGATTCCTGTTATACTGTATGGATGTATGGAGGACTATGTGAGGCCATTATACTGTATGGAGAATTATGTGGGGCCCTTTGTACTTTATGGAAGGGCTGTGTGAGGATTAAAGTTGGGTAATTCTACTTTTAAAAAATCTCCAACTTTCCTCACAAAGATTACAGAACTTGGATTTAAAGGGGCCCTGTGACATTGGATAACTCTATTTACCTGAAAACATAGGGTAATCTGCAGATAAATATCATTAGGTTCCCGGCTACCATAATGTAAGCACAGCTCATGGGAGAAAACAAACTATTCCTCCCAGGAGCTGCCAAATTTCAGTCATGCAGGCGTGGCTACAATCAGCACTCACAGCATTGGGAGCTGCGGCTATAAGCACGTCCCGACACTATGACTGACAGCCGGCTCTGCAGTGCATCAGTATGGTGGCCAGGCTCTCTTCTAACGCTATTTGCCTATAGATTAATCCTATATCTTCAGGTAAATAGTGTTATCTGATGACATGAAAGGTTCTCTTTAAGGCAGTAGAAAAATGGGTGGCACAGGACTACACCCGCCACCCCCATTGATCAGTTATTTCCTCCACTGCTGGCAGGCACATGTAAATAGTGTAGCAAGTCACAACAGCCGGCTCCATACATTCTTTAGTTACCACTTGCAGACCAGCTCCTGGAGCCTCCCTGTTCTGGCTTCATATATTGGTTACATCAAGCCATTTAAGCACTTAGAAACAAGTGCAGCTTTTTTTCACCTTGTAAGGGTATAGGCACACATTGCGCCATTTTTGCATCTTTTGGCAGGAAAAACACAGCTGCAAAAACATGCTTTTTTGGTGTATTTTTGCTTGATTTGAGTGAAATTAATGTTGAAAAATGCTGTCAAAAACGCACAGAGAATTGACACGCTGCAGATTATTTTCTGTAAGTCAAAAACAACGTGTGCAAAATACTTAAGGTTTCTTTCCTGCATCAGGATTGCTTCAGGTTTTCCTTCAAAATCTGCATGGCAAGAAAAGTACCAAATCTGCAATGTGTGCACATTGTTTTGGTCATTGGCTTATTTTTATAATCGTAGCATTCTATGTTTGTTTTTTTCAGGAGTTTGCTTGGGGTTTTTTTAAGCATTTTACTTTAGGCTTCTCTAAAACAAGAAAGCACATGAAAAAAGCATCAAATTAAAAAAGGGTGTTAAAAACTCATGAAATGTATGATGCTTTTTCCAAGCTGAAAAAAATAACTCAAAAAGACTGAGGACAACGTTAAATTTCTGTAATTGAGTGTTATTGCGGCCCAAACTATTGGCCTTAACGATAATCTGTGACTGGTTTCAAGCTCATGATTTGGGCACCACGAAATCTCGACATACTCACATTACAGAAAACCTTATCTTGGATAAGGAGCCAGGCATGGGAATACGTGTCCTCCGGGTGACCCCTCTGGCTTTTTCCCAGTTTCTCCCAGTTTGAATTAGAGAGAGACCTGTCATCCAAACTGAGCTGGACATGGGAACAAGCTGGATGGACCTCCCAGCAGACTGTTCTTCCTGGGCCTGGCTAATTTTTAGACTTGTGATTACTCTGACCTCAGTGTTTCAGAGTAGAATAGAGTTTTGTGGATTGAGAGAGTCTATCTCTACTGTGCTTCATGCTGCCCATAGTTGTGAAAGAAATTACTGCCAGATTATACTTTTTTCAGTATATTGCCGAGGTGTCAACCTTGGAAAGCTCTTTGCAAGGTATTTCTCAATCAGATGGTCCAAGCAAAACTTGAAGTTTGAGGTCTTCTTTTGGGGTGTTATCTATAAAATGGCTTGGGTTACCAACTTTGGAGGCAATACTTCTAGATACAGTTTCGACATTTGTGAAAATTGAAACTGATATAAAAGATGTAAATGTAAAAATAAGTGAAGATAAATCTCAAGCATGATGCCCTGAGGCCCAAGAGTCAGGAGCATCTTTACGGTATCTTTGGAGGATCTTGGCGCTCAGGTGACAACATTATATGGGAGAATAAAAGTTCTAGAGTGTCCATTTTCCTGACACCCACCTGGGTCACTGCATGGCCAGGTCACTACTGTGGAGGGACTCAGAACAAGTAGAATCTACTGGACAGTACAGGGTCAGTATTAAACTATAGGGGTCAACCTACATTATAGAAAAATAATCATATATGGGTGCTGAGAGCACGGACTGAGTGAATTGGAGGTCAGAAGGCGAGGGACCCTAGAATCGTGTGACTCTCATGAAACGATGGGTAAGTTGACAGCCCTGTATCATGTGTAGTCTACTATTAGATGTGCTAGACACATCCGAGACTTCCGTAATCTAGAAGCAATGCTGACCATATGGTAGTATGTTGATGTGGGGGGTGTGAGATGCGTCAGTGTTTTACTCTTATCAGTCACCTGATCACATGGAACAAACAATTTATCACCCGCACTTTGGACTTTGAATCCCTTTGATGAGATCACTTGTTATTTAGACCATGACCTGATTTCATACTCTCCATTATCTAACCAAGCAGAACCGATTGCACAGCCTAATGGAGGCACATCCAGGCCCTGAATTATTACTATTCTGACAAATTACCCTTCCGAGGCAATGACGCTCATCATACAAGACCAGATCATTCTTCTCAATCCAAGGGTTGATTGTCTCCTCAACCCCTTTCTGGTTAAACCATAACCTGTCCTGGCAGGGTTACTGCATAGACAAGTAAATAAGGCAGCACACTGCAGCGCTGAAACATGCAAACTTGAAACACGAAATTTGAACTGCATTACTGCACTAGAAATATGAAAAATGAGAGCATTTAGCGCATAAAAATGGCCAATTTTCTGTGTACCTGGTAGCCCCTTTACGGCATCTCTCTTATACCAGGTCCTACACTTGCCTTACCTCGCTGAGAATAAACGTCTCCATCTGAATGGGTACATGTGAAACCTCTTCCTAGACTAAAATTCTCTCTCTCTTTGGAGGGGTATTGGACCTCAGCGAGGTAAGGCAAGTGTAGGACCTGGTATAAGAGAGATGCCATAAAGGGGCTACCAGGTACACATAAAATTGGCCATTTTTATGCGCTAAACGCTCTCATTTTTCATATTTCTAGTGCAGTAATGCAGTTCAAATTTCGTGTTTCAAGTTTGCATGTTTCAGCGCTGCAGTGTGCTATTTACTTAACTATATACGAGTTGGCGACTCTAGGTTCAGCACCTGTTCACACTTAGTCTATGTTTGGATGTGCCGGTCAGGTTTTTGAAATGTTACTGCATAGACAGTCATTGTCAGTAGGGATCTTGGCTCCCTCTTGACAATCTCCCCATCCTGTAAGAAGTTGCTTTAAAATTGATGCGAATTCCAAAGTAAAACAAAAGGAGGAATTGTCTCAATGTCTTTGCAACAGTTTTCTGCAGGAGAAAGTTGCAAATAATGGCACAAACTGTTGATAAATGCGCCAGTTTTGAAAGTGTGAAGAAAAGTGTGCAGGATTTATTATCAGTGTGCATTCTTTTCTACTTTCCGCCATTTATTTACTCTACAGATAGAAAACTGGCGCAAATTTATGCCTTGTCATAACGGGTATAGATTTTAATTTCTGACTTAAAAGGGTTATCAACAACTCCTAACTGTGGAGGTTAGCGCCCTAAGAAGTACGACAGTGACACCCCCACTCAACGATGGTGAGCCTTAAGTAGTCCCTATGATTGTCCCTATTAATACCAAAGACCTATAGGAAGGATACTGCATAGATATAATGAAATCATAAATGAATAGTAACACTCCATTAGGGAGAAAGAGATAAATTGATGATAAACATTTGTCATCTATCTCATTCTCCCCAGCACTCTGCTTTTATTGAGCAGGGGTGCCATTGTTGTACTTTTTAGGGTGCCAACCTCCGCGGTTAGGTACAGGCATACATTAGAGTATTCTGGGATCAAATATATACATATATCTACCCTGACTTCCAGCATTATGCATTTTATGTACGGTAACTTTATAGCTGTGTCCCTATTTTGAATTTGTTGTATATTTATTGGTATTTCTTGGTCATCTCTTTAACCAATATTATTATGATCATGGGTGTGATATCAATATCTAATAAAAATTAAATAATTTTAGCGAGGTTTTTCACTTTGGTTAACTTGGCACTCAAAGATCACAAGTCAATTGTTTTTTTGTTTTTTTATTCTTTTTTTTCAATTATTATATTCCTCCATGTAAACTAAAAAACACCCGTACTCCCCTCTGTAGCTGGCGCCGTTCCAGCGATCTCAGCTTTGGGTAACCTGGGCATGGCATGGCGTCACTGGAGCCCTGCAGCCAATCAGTGCCCGCTTCACTCTCACTTCCTCCAGATGTCAGCTGCATCCGAAGGAAGTGAGAGTGAAGCAACCCATTAGTTGCTGCTGATCAGCTGCAGGGTTCATGTGACATTGCAGTGTCATGCAAAACCAGCTGCCACCATTGCTGCAACACCGCAGGCACCTAAGATGAGTACAGGCTGTTTTTATTTTACATGGTGTAAAATAGTAATGGTGGAGGTATTATCTGAATAATGGACAACCCCTTTAAGGACAGGCCAACAGGCATGAACAGTTTAATTCAGTTTGTTACTAACTACCTGCCTGTTGTGCCCGGCGCTGATCTCCGCCGGCTCTGAGTGGTCACAGACCGCTCCTGCCAACGATTCTGCAGCTTCAACTGACATCACATCGTCAGAGCCGCGGCTCCTCTTCCACTCTGCTCTGCTCCGATGTCACTATGATTGACAGCTAGCTCCCTGCCATTTAACTGCGGGGAGCCAACTATCAATCAGCATGTCATTGACAGTCTAGTCCCATCATTAGAGCAGCCCAGAAGAAATGGTGCTCTGTTGATGTGGAGCAGCTAAATTGCCGGCAGGAGCGGTCAGTTACTACTCTGAGTTGGATAGAACAGGCACGTAGTTAGTAACTACCTGCCTGTTAATTTTTGGTTCATAGTAGAAAAAAGTAATAATGTAGTTCTGGATAATCCCTTTAAATGTAAACCTGGTAATCGCTGCACAGCTGATATTGCTCATGGAATCTGTAGACTGACACATATTTCCATTATTGTAAAAATAAGGGAAAAAAGTTAGTTCCAGTTCCTAGAGTGCTGGCAGAATGCTAATAAAGAGGAAACACTGACTCCAAACCAGTATATAGCAAATGACAGAGCAAGAAAAATACTAGCTAGAATGTGCCAGAAATTGTTTCAAGAAACCTTTGGTGAAGAAATGATCTTTGCTCATGGAACTAAGAGAATGTGGTAGGACGTTGTCTTGACGCATCAACGCCTCATATTGGACACTAGTTACCTTTCTTAACCCCAACATCATTTTCCTGTATCTTCTTCTGTTCTTCTAAAGCCTTCATCTTTTCATCATACACATCAGCTTGAGATTTCCATTGAACTCGGTTATATTGAAGTCCGTCAAACATAGGTGTAATTTCTTTATGAAACCGTGAAAATTCCTAAAAGCGGTAATTAAACATGTAGAATGATCAGCTCAAGTCACATAAGGTCAACATTATAATACACCGTCCATATCATATTAGGGAGGTCTGTGCTCCCATTAGTTTTTATCAGTTTAGTACAAAATCAAATCTGGACAAAAAGAAGTCTTTGCCCGTAGATCGCCATATTTTACACCCCAAAATGGATGGAACACACGGAAGCTTCCATCAGAAGTTCTTAATATCTCACAAAAGAGAATGTGAAATGTGCAACATATTAATCTATGTGTAGGCAAGCTATGTTTCCTTTCTGTAGAGAATGGCCAGACCAGTGCTTTACTCCTCGTGTAGTGTAGGTTCCCTTATGGACAGTTTAAAGGGACACTAAATACAGAAAATGCTCAAAAATAAAAATATCACAGCATTTCCTCCATTCAATGCTCTTTTGCTTTGATCATAGTTTGTCTTCTCTTGCTATAAGAGCTGAGAAATATATAAAGAAATCTCAGTGTGATTCAGAAGATCAGCCATGTTCCTCCTATCATATGTCTGGCTGTAAGATAACTGGCTGCAGCAGGAGCTTCCCCCCCTTCTGCCCTGTCTGCAGTTGAACAAAATATATTGACCCCTTGGTCAAAAGGATTTGGCTGTATCCGGCCCCCAGCCAAAGATGGCACCCAATCATAAGTTAATTGGGTCTGACGGGCACCAATATGGACCTGTCCTACAAGAAATCCTGAACAAATGTATGGCTTCTGTTACGAATGAAAGATAAGACCCAGATGTGAGCAGAGCTGTAGACATGCAGGATAAAAATACTTATTCAGATTACCCATAAAATAAGACATCATATATAGAGAGATTTATCTTTGGGACCTATTATATAAGTTAGGAAAATGAATTTACATTACATTCCTAATATTTAGTTATTACATGAAACGCTGCCTTTACAAGCAGAACCAATTTGGGTAATGGGAGACATAAGACAGGGAAAATCAAAGCCCCCATGGGTGCTCTCGCTGGCACAATTTATTCTCCATTTACATTGCTCGTAGCCAATACTGTAGAGGGACTAGTAGCTCTGATGGGTCATGCACTAGGAATTGGTGAAGAGGAGCGTTGCTAGGGCCTGGGGCAATGAAAATGTACTGCTATGGCTACTTGAGAAAGGGGCAATCACTGCAGTGGGCGCTATTGTGACTATTGGGTGAAGCCCGACTCCCATTACTAGAGGAAGACGAGACTCACAGCTGTGAGTAAGCAGTTTTAACCCTGTGGATGCCGGGGGACGTGACAGACATCAGAATGTGAGTATGTACTGTTTTTTTTTTCACTTTTACAATGGTAACCAGGGTAAATATCGGGTTACTAAGCGCGGCCCTGCACTTAGTAACCCGATATTTACCCTGGTTACCAGTGAAGACATCGCTGGATCGGCGTCACACACGCCGATCCAGCGATGACAGTGGGTGATCAGCGACCAAAAAATGGTCCTGATCATTCCCCAACGACCAACGATCTCCCAGCAGGGGCCTGATCGTTGGTCGCTGTCACACATAACGAGATCGTTAGCGGGATCGTTGCTACATCACCAAAAGCGTGACGTTGCAACGATATCGTTGACGATATCGTTATGTGTGACTCCAGCTCTAAGCTTTAGACAAAGTGAATGCCCCAGGCAGGAATTCCCTAACTGTCGGAGAGCTTGAAGATGAGTCCATGAGTCATATTGGCAAACCCTCTTCTCTACAAGGAAAATCAAACGCCGAACCACAGGAAAAGGTAATGACTTTCACAAACTGTACAGTGGTGTTAAGCTGGGTGGTGATGAAGGAAATGAGACCAGTGGAGGCAGGAGTGTGTGAGATCAAGGCGGTAAGGAGACTGTGTATAGAAATGCTCTGTTTTAATGACGAAACATGTAAGAAGTTGTGTACGTGCTCTCATGTGTACATAGTTTCCATGCAATTGCTGTTTAGTAAAGCTTTTCTTTAAGAACTGGTGGTCTCCTTTCATGAACCGGTTAACATTTGGTCCTGGCAAACCAGCATCATTGGCTACATGGGGCATGTGCGTCGTGCCCTCACAGCACAAGTCCACACAACCAGCCAGGACCCACACCTTCATGTAACATGCCAGGTGCAAGAGACGAGTACCTCGCTCACGGCTACCTCCCCACGCCACGTTACACTACCATCATTCACAATTCATAGTCTCAAGTTATTTTTAGAATGATTTCCATCAATTTAGACCGATTTCACACGTCTGTTAAACATGGACCAAAATCCTGGTCCAACTGCAGAGTCGCCTGACCTGGGCTAACTGCCTATGCATCTATGTGACCCTTAACTTAGGTTAAGAGACCTGACAGCCGGGCAGGTATTTGCATCTCTGTTTCGAGAATGTGTGAATCCGGCCGAAACCCATTCTGTGGATTACTTACCTTATACACAAATGTACATACAAAGTCAATGAAACCAACTTGAAGCTTCGGAAGCTCCTCCCCTTTGTTTCTGTCCATCATTGGCTATAAGAACAAAAATATAAATTCTGTAGTTAAACATTAAAACATACATCACATACTGCTAGGAAACATCCTAATTTACTGTGAAGCTATGGGAGAGATTCACTGAATGTGCTAAAAAAATGTTGTGCATGTCTTGTACCAAATATATTATGTGTCTTAGTTTCTGATCCTCATCAAACAAGAGAGCGTGCTTCAACAAGAAAGAATCCTAACTTTACATGTGATGCTGTAAACCCCAAAAATGGCTAAAATTTTAATTAAAAAATTAGCCAATTAATAGGTGAAGTAAAGTTACACCAGACTGTGTAACAGTGCCCAAAACTGATCAAACAGCCTGAGCTACTGTGGTAAATTTGCTACATTTTGAGATTACACTGAATAAAGACCAAATTAGATTATTGAAAAATAAAATACCGTAAGTCATAAAACCAGTTGTAAAATGAGGAAGGGAAATAAAATCCTTGTACAGTACTACAGAAATGTGTAATATCAAATAATGTGGAAAGTATAACCAATAACATTTAAAACCCAATGACAACATAATAGGATTACAATAATAAATTCATCTTACGATAGGCTGCTGCTGAAGAACCGTTCTCTCCAGGTCTCCTTGTTCCCAGAATTCATTAGCAACCATAAGGGCAACCTAGATGCAAATAAATTCACTATTATTCACTGCATGATTGAAATGATATTTTGTTGTCGCCACATAATGTGGGACGTTCTGAGACGTTGTGCCTGCTCCAAATTAAATTGTAAAATTCAAATACGTGAAGAGCCACGCTGATACATTGAGCATCAAAGCAGGTCTCTCTATTACATTCCTTGGTCAAGGTTTTATAGGTATTTAATAGTCATACATCGTAACAATATAATATTCTCAGCTTATCTCTAAATATGAGCTGGCATTAGCTCACATACATCTCATTGGCTAAAGGTAATTCTGTCTACACCCAGCTGAAGAGTCTAGGTGTGCTTCTACTCCTTAGGTTCTTTTCTCCCACTTTCCTATGTTTTCTCTAAAGGTACCGTCACACATAACGATTTCTTTAACGATATCATTGCTTTTTGTGACGTAGCAACGATATCGTTAACGAAATCGTTCTCTGCGACAGCGACCAACGATCAGGCTCCTGCTGGGAGGTCGCTGGGAATGATCAGGACCTTTTTTTGGTCGCTGATCACCCGCTGTCATCGCTGAATCGGCGTGTGTGACGCCGATCCAGCGATGTGTTCACTGGTAACCAGGGTAAATGTCGGGTTACTAAGCGCAGGGCCGCGCTTAGTAACCCGATATTTACCCTGGTTACCATTGTAACAGTAAAAAAAAACAGTACCAACTCACATACTAGTGTCTGTCACGTCCCCCGCCTTCAGCTTCCCGCACTTTCTGTGAGCGCCGGCCGTAAAGCACATCGGTGACGTCACCGCTGTGCTCTGCTTTACGGCCGGCCGGCCGGCGCTGACACAGTGAGTGCGGGAAGCTGACGGCGAGGGACGTGACAGACACCGGAATGTGAGTATGTACTGGTTTTTTTTTTTTACATTTACAATGGTAACCAGGGTAAACATCGGGTTACTAAGCGCGGCCCTGCGCTTGGTAACCCGATGTTTACCCTGGTTACCCGGGGATTTCGGCATCGTTGGTCGCTGGAGAGCTGTCTGTGCGACAGCTCTCCAGCGACCACACAACTACTTACCAACGATCACGGTTAGGTCGTATCGCTGGTCGTGATCGTTGGTAAATCGTTAAGTGTAACGGTACCTTAAGTCTGTTAGACTAAGACATTCCTAATGGACCCCTTATCACAAAACACACATACTGGCTCAAACTCAATCTAGGAAAGCAGGAAAGAATATCTAAAATAAAGCCAAGATAGATAAATATAAATCCTGCTCTCATAAATTTCATTAATCAAAAAATTGCTATAGGTATTTTTGTGTAAATTGTTTTATACAGCAGGTTAACTTGTACCCAAGTTACTTTGAAGCTTGAAGTCCCATTCATTAATATTAACTGAACCCACCGACCATCTGTGTAGCCTCCAATTCTCCTGTCACAGGTGATGGTGGAAGGATTGAGCTTCTACTTCCAGGAGAACACTCAACATAGTTTTCTATCAGCAGCTTATTCTCCTCTCTCCATTGCCTCTGGCCAATCTAAAGGTACCTTCACACTGAGCGACTTTAGAACAATAGCGATCCGTGACGTTGCAGCGTCCTGGATAGCGATATCGTTGTGTTTGACACGCAGCAGCGATCAGGATCCTGCTGTGAGATCGCTGGTCGGAGCTGAAAGGCCAGAACTTTATTTAGTTGCTGGATCACCCGCTGACATCGCTGAATCGGCGTGTGTGACGCCGATTCAGCGATGTCTTCACTTGTAACCAGGGTAAACAGCTCTCCAGCGACCACACAACGACGAAACAGCGACGCTGCAGCGATCGGCATCGTTGCCTATATCGCTGCAGCGTCGCTTAATGTGACGGTACCTTACGTGTTAGGTGAGTCAGGAAAAATGGCATTAAGCCAAACGAACATTGGTCTGTCAGCTGTCTAAGATGTAAGGGCAATTTTTGAGGCCACCAATGTGGCTGCTGTGGAGCAGATGAACAATCCACTTATGAATTATGATGAGTTCTCTAGGAGGAATATAGAAAACTCATCATCATTATCTCATATTTCCGAATCTTCCCAATATCAAAAGAAATAAAACTTAACTAAAAATGTGGCAAAAATTACATTTTTATGGTCAGATACATCCATCTTGATTTTAAAATTCTGGAGAAACATCTTCAAATTCTAGGTAGAGTGTTTTTAACTTTTTATCCAAATTGAGAACAATAATAATAAACCCTTCCAAGCAATGTCTATGCAACATCTGGAACATGGATGTTTTTCACATCTTGAACAGCGTGAGTTCCAAAGAATTTCGCTTTTTGTTCCGAGTTTGTTTGTTTTTTGCCTTTAACAAAGACATTTTTTGGAAGCTAGCTTGAGGCCAAATTAGGAAGTCTTATATTATTAGAGTAATTGAGCTAAAAAGAGTACAAACCGTCGATTGCGTTGCATAATTAACTGCAAAACAGAGGACAAATAAAACAGCAATGTTGTGGTCTTATTTTTTAGATACCTACTTGACTTTGTACTTCCCAGGGCTTTGTAATGGCGGACAAGTCACATCCTGTCATCATCATAGCCCTGTAGGGACATAATCATATTTTGCAAGCAAATTAAACCTAAAAGCCAGCAGTGTCACTGATACAAATATACATAAATGCAGCTGGGACTTATTTACTACAAAAAGAAAAATTGATGTAGTACTTCCAACTTGAAAAAAAGAACATACGGTAGATTTTTATTCAACCATTTCAGACGACTCTGTTCTGCTAAATGAAGACTTTCGTAAGTCATTTACTAGATCTGGGGTAACCATTACTAGCTGCTTGAACTCCTACTAGAGTTGGTGCAAATGGATTCAGAAGACCCAGTCCATCGAAGATGTTGGTCCCCTACCAATCCTAACAGCTGGCAAGGCCAACCAGCCAATCGTCATGTATATGGTGGTTTCCCATCAGAAAGAAAGGCTGGGAGTTTTGAATTCAAATCACCCGACCTTTTTGTTCTCCTTGGACATAACTTGCCACGGCCATAGTCTGGCATCGGGGTACTGGCCCATCACTATACCGAATACATGCACACTTCATTAATCTGAGAGTGTAGGTGTCTGGAGGATTTAGAGAGAAAGCTGTTTGCCGAATGAGCTTTCCGATGTGGATGGTCTATTTTAGATGGAGTGTAATATCTATTAACATCTATCAAAAGATCATTGACACTGAAGGGATATGAATCCTTAGGGTCACACAGTGACACCCCCTTCCCACAGTGGACCAGCTTACACCAGGTCATGGGCTTAGTAGTTTGAAAGCCTGATTAGTACAAGTTGAATCCCAAATGAAGTAACATTGCACTTTACATTTGATGGCAAACACTTCTATAATTGCCAGAGCCTTCTGTTAGGCAGGCTATCCAAGACCCCTCTTCTGGGTGAGTCACTCAGTTATAAAGAAAGTCTGGGAGTCAGCCTAGATATGTGTTAGGGCACAGACTGACCTTGGTTTTATTGAGGGTAAATTACTATTGCTTGACCCTTGCTTGAAAGGTCAAAAAGTATTGGGCTTATTTTTCTTTGTGGAAGGACATATTTTTCATACATTAAGTCCCCCTATAGTGAAGTGTATTTCTCTTGGTAGAATGGGACCCCCTATAATGAGTGTTTGGTCCTTTTGGTAGAATGGGACCCCTATAGTGAAGTATGTTCTGCTATTGGTAGAATGAGACTATAGAATGAGACCCCCTATAGTGAAAATGTGTGGTCCTCTTGGTAGAATGAGACCCCTATAGTGAAGTGTGCAGTGTTAATGGTAGATGGGGACCCCTATAGTGAAGTGTGCTGTCCTCTTAGTAGAGTGGGACATTAGTGAAATGTGTAGTCCTCTTGGCAGAATGGGACCCCTGTTGTAAAATGGGCAGTTCTCTTGGTAAAATGGGACCCCTATAGTGAAGTGTGTGGTGTTATTGGTGGAATAACGTTGAAGAAGTATTAAGCATAAATGCCCCTAGATCTGCAACAACTGTAATGTAATCTAACAATGTCTTTGATTTTCAGTTGGTGATTTGGTCTACTAAATCTTTCATTTTGCTGCCGATTCATGGCCCCAATGCATAGTGAAACTGACAACAAAGACAAAATATTGATGTATGATTCTAATCACTCACATGATTATTTCCTTTTTCGTTTGGTCAGTAATAATATATTTTATCCTTTCATCCTCGGTCTGCATTTGTTCTGTCGCGTCTACTATCTTTTGAAACATAGTCCTCTTTCTGTTCCAAACGAGAATGAGAAGATGTCAATATAATCAGCTAATATCTCAATGCAAAAAAAGAACAAGTTCAGATGCAACAAGCACAATATTACTATGCAGGTGTCAAAATATTAGCAGTGTACAGTAGATGGCCATTGTAATGACGCCACATTTATTCTTCATTATGCCAGACATATTATTCAGTAGGCCCTGGGACATGACTTATTGTTCATATGAGACTGAACATTGACTCGTAGGTTGAATTTATGTTTGTTGATTTGTTGAGTAGTTGCTGACCTATTGTATCAGTCCTTGCAGCTAATTGTTCTGCTATCCTTGAGTGACAAAGGTGCAAGCTAATTTAAAAATGTTTCTTAGTATGTTGATTACTAGTGTTGAGCGATACCGTCCGATACTTGAAAGTATCGGTATCGGATAGTATCGGCCGATACCCGAAAAATATCGGATATCGCCGATACCGATATCCGATACCAATACAAGTCAATGGGGCATCAAGTATCGGAAGGTATTCTCATGGTTCCCAGGGTCTGAAGGAGAGGAAACTCTCCTTCAGGCCCTGGGATCCATAGGGATGTGTAAAATAAAGAATTAAAATAAAAAATATTGATATGCTCACCTCTCCGGCGGCCCCTGGACTTCACACTGCTAACCGGGAGGCTTCTTTGTTTAAAAAGCGCGCCTTTCGGACCTGTGAATGACGTCCCGGCTTCTGATTGGTCGCGTGCCGCCCATGTGACCGGCACGCGACCAATCAGAGGCCGCGACGTCATTCGCAGGTCCTCAATTCCTATAATTAGCAGTTTTGTGAATGAGAATGACGTCGCGGCTTCTTATTGGCCGCGTGCCGGTCACATGGGCGGCACGCGGCCAATCAGAAGCCGCGACGTCATTCTCATTCACAAAACTGCTAATTATAGGAATTGAGGACCTGCGAATGACGTCGCGGCCTCTGATTGGTCGCGTGCCGGTCACATGGGCGGCATGCGGCCAATCAGAAGCCGCGACGTCATTCTCATTCACAAAACTGCTAATTATAGGAATTGAGGACCTGCGAATGACGTCGCGGCCTCTGATTGGTCGCGTGCCGGTCACATGGGCGGCACGCGGCCAATCAGAAGCCGCGACGTCATTCTCATTCACAAAACTGCTAATTATAGGAATTGAGGACCTGCGAATGACGTCGCGGCCTCTGATTGGTCGGGTGCCGGTCACATGGGCGGCACGCGACCAATCAGAAGCCGGGACGTCATTCACCGGTCCGAAAGGCGCGCTTTTTAAACAAAGAAGCCTCCCGGATAGCAGCGTGAAGTCCAGGGGCCGCCGGAGAGGTGAGCATATCAATATTTTTTATTTTAATTCTTTATTTTCCACATCCCTATTGATTCGATACCGATACCCGATATCACAAAAATATCGGATCTCGGTATCGGAATTCCGATACCGCAAATATCGGCCGATACCCGATACTTGCGGTATCGGAATGCTCAACACTATTGATTACCCATTGTATCAATCCATGCAGCTTGTTGTTCTGCATTACAAGACAAATTATTATTATTATTATTTATTTATATAGAACCATTGGTTCCATGGTGCTGTACATGAGAATGTGTTACATACAAGTTACAGATATCACTTACAGTAAACAAACTAACAATGACCGACTGATTCAGAGCGGCGAGGACCCTGCCCTTGCGGGCTTACATTCAGTGGGGGCTGATATGTGATCCTATGCCCAGCCACTTATTGGGATCGACAATTTTATGGATTTGTTTCAATAAAATTTATTGGATTTTAATACATTAGAATTTTCCCTTTTTCCTGGGGCTGAATTGCCAAACTCTTTGTGCTTCTACCACGTCCTGGGCTGGACGTTTTTCCCTGCTCGGATGTCTGTATCGCTCGTGGATCCCTGTTGGGTGAGCTGAACTAACTTTTTCTTTTTTGGGAGCTTACCGTATGTACTCGAGTATAAGCCGAGATTTTCAGCCCAAATTTTGGGGCTGAAAGTGCCCCTCTCGACTTATACTCGAGTCACGGTCGGCGGCAGGGTCGGCGGGTGAGGGGGAGAGGGCGCTGAGGCATACTTACCTGCTTCTGGGGCTCCTGGCGCTGTCCCTGCAGTCCCACGGTCTCCGGGTGCCGCAGCTCTTCCCCTGTTCAGCGGTCACGTGGGACCGCTCATTAGAGAAATGAATATGGACTCCACTCCCATAGGGGTGGAGCCGCATATTCATTTCTCTAATGAGCGGTAATGGTGACCGCTGATAGAGGAAGAGGCTGTGGCACCGAAGACCAGCTGTCCGGGGAAGGAGCGGGACGCCGGGAGCAGGTAAGTATTGCATATTCACCTGTCCACGTTCCACACGCCGGGCGCCGCTCTGTCTTCGCGTCCTCTTGCTCTGACTGTTCAGGTCAGAGGGTGCGATGACGCATATAGTGTGCGCGCCGCCCTCTGCCCGATCAGTCAGTGCGGAGAGACGCCGGGATGGGACGCTGAGAAGCTGCAAGCAGCAAGAGGTGAGTATGGCATTTTTTTTTTTATTATTGCAGCAGCAGCAGCAGCAGCAGCAATGGCACAGCTTTCTATGGTACAGCTATGGGGCAATAATGAACGGTGCAGAGCACTATATGGCACAGCTATGGGGCAATAATGAACGGTGCAGAGCACTATATGGCACAGCTATGGAGCAATAATGAACGGTGCAGAGCACTATATGGCACAGCTATGGGGCAACAATGAATGGTGCAGAGCACTATATGGCACAGCTATGGGGCAATAATGAACGGTGCAGAGCACTATATGGCACAGCTATGGGGCAATAATGAACGGTGCAGAGCACTATATGGCACAGCTATGGGGCAATAATGAACGGTGCAGAGCACTATATGGCACAGCTATGGGGCAATAATGAACGGTGCAGAGCACTATATGGCACAGCTATGGGGCAATAATGAACGGTGCAGAGCACTATATGGCACAGCTATGGGGCAATAATGAACGGTGCAGAGCACTATATGACACAGCTATGGGGCAATAATGAACGGTGCAGAGCACTATATGGCACAGGTATGGGGCAATAATGAACGGTGCAGAGCACTATATGGCACAGCTATGGAGCAATAATGAACGGTGCAGAGCACTATATGGCACAGCTATGGGGCAATAATGAACGGTGCAGAGCACTATATGGCACAGCTATGAGGCAATAATGAACGGTGCAGAGCACTATATGGCACAGCTATGGGGCAATAATGAACGGTGCAGAGCACTATATGGCACAGCTTTCTATGGTACATCTATGGGGCAATAATGAACGGTGCAGAGCACTATATGGCACAGCTATGGGGCAATAATGAACGGTGCAGAGCACTATATGGCACAGCTATGGGGCAATAATGAACGGTGCAGAGCACTATATGGCACAGCTATGGGGCAATAATGAACGGTGCAGAGCACTATATGGCACAGCTATGGGGCAATAATGAACGGTGCAGAGCACTATATGGCATAGCTTTCTATGGTACATCTATGGGGCAATAATGAACGGTGCAGAACACTATATGGCACAGCTATGGGGCCATAATGAACGGTATGGAGCATCTATTTTTATTTTTGAAATTCACCGGTAGCTGCTGCATTTTCCACCCTAGGCTTATACTCGAGTCAATAAGTTTTCCCAGTTTTTTGTGGCAAAATTATAGGGGTCGGCTTATACTTGAGTATATACGGTACATTCTACAGGATTATGGGGAAGGAGACAGTAGGTTGACGGTTGCAGGAGCTGCGGTGTTGGTGAGGCGGTAGCTTTGGTAGTGATGAGGCAGCGGGGTCAGTGCAGGCTGTAGGCATTACTGAAGAGATGGGTTTTCAGGTTCCGTCTGAAGGATCCGAATGTGGTTGATAATCGGGTGTGTTGGGGCAGAGAATTCCAGAGGATGGGGGACATTCGGGAGAAGCCTTGGAGGCGATTGGATGAGGAGCGAATAAGTGTGGAGGAGAGAAGGAGGTCTTGTGAGGACCGGAGATTACGTGAGAGAACATATCGGGAGATTAGTTCAGAGATATATGGAGGGGACAGGTTATGGATGGCTTTGTAGGTCAGTATTAGTAATTTGAACTGGATACGCTGAGGGATTGGGAGCCAGTGAAGAGATTTGCAGAGGGGGGAAGCGGAGGAGTAGCGAGGAGAGAGATGAATTAGTCGGGCAGCAGAGTTAAGGATGGAATGGAGAGGTGCAAGGGTGTTAGCAGGGAGGCCGCAGAAAAGGATGTTGCAGTAGTCAAGGCGGGAGATGTTGAGGGCGTGCACAAGCATTTTAGTAGATTGACGGTTGAGGAAAGGACAGATTCTGGAGATATTTTTGAGCTGGAGGCGACAGGAGGTGAACAAAGCTTGGATGTGTGGTTTGAAGGACAGGGCAGAGTCGAAGGTTACTCCGAGGCAGCGGACTTCCGGTACGGGGGAAAGCATGATGTCATTGATTGCGATAGATAGGTCAGGTAAGGAAGATCTATGGGATGGAGGAAAGATGATGAGTTCAGATTTGTCCACATTGAGTTTGAGGAAGCGAGAGGAGAAGAAGGAGGATATGGCTGATAGACACTCTGGGATTCTGGACAGCAGAGCGGTGACATCTGGGCCAGAGAGGTAGATCTGCGTGTCATCAGCATAGAGGTGGTACTGGAATCCATGGGACTTTATGAGTTGTCACAGGCCAAGTGTATAGATTGAGAAGAGTAGGGTCCTAGTACAGAGCCTTGGGGGACTCCAACAGAGAGAGGGTGGGATGAGGAGGTAGTGTGGGAGTAGGAGACGCTGAATGTGCGGTTGGAAAGGTACAAGGAGATCCAGGATAGGGCGAGGTCTTTGATGCCAAAGGAGGAGAGGATCTGTAGTAGGAGGCAGTGGTCAACTGTGTTGAAAGCAGAGGACAGGTCTAGAAGAAGGAGTACAGAGTATTGTCCATTAGCATTGGCGGTAAGTAGGTCGTTAGTGATTTTGGTCAGGGCTGTCTCAGTTGAGTGATGGGGCGGAAACCAGATTGTAGATTGTCAAAGAGCAAGTTAGATGAGAGGTGGGAGGAATGTTCAGTGTGGACGTGCTGCTCCAGGAGTTTGGAAGCGAATGGGAGCAGCGATATTGGGCGATGGCTGGACACAGCAGTTGGATCGAGGGTTGGCTTTTTAAGGATAGGTATGATTGTGGCATGTTGGAAAGCAGAAGGGAAGGTGCCAGAAGTTAGTGATAGGTTGAAGAGGTGGCTTGGGGATGGGATAAGTGTGGTGGTGAGGTTGGGGAGGAGGTGGGATGGGATGGGATGGGGTCAAGCGCACAGGTGGTGAGGTGCGATTTGGGGAGGAGACAATTAAGCCCCCCTTCAGTGATGTTGGATAGGGAGGTTATGGGGTTTGGGCATTGGTCTGGTATGCAAAGAGGTTGTGGTGGTTGAGCAATGAAGACTTGCCTTGTTTGGTCAATCTTATTTTTAAAGTGTGTGGCAAAGTCCTCAGCAGAGATGAGGGAGGTTGGAGGGGGCTGTGGGGGGCGGAGGAGGGAGTTAAAGGGTTTGAATAACTGGGGTTGTAGGATAGGGAAGATACGAGGGTTGTGAAGTAGGTCTGTTTAGCAGAGGTGAGAGCAGATTTAAAAGCGAGTGTTGCTTGTTTGAATACAGTGAAGTCATCTTGCGAGAGATGACCTCCTCCCACCTTCCCCAATCCTGTGGAAAAATGCTTGAATAAGAGCTGCAAACTATAAAAGAGGGATCTGCCTCTGTTTCCCAACAGACTCTGCAGGACAGCAACCAAGGAACCATCGCGCCAACTGGAGGAATACAGATCTCCATTGACCATCACTTAACCCTCAAAGATATTTGGAGGAGCCAGGTTGGGGCAATCACCTGGCCACATACCTCAATGGACTGTCAGCTTCCTAAGCTTACCGCTACTCCCTCTCTGTGGGTGCCCACCAAAAGCAGTGTGCTACTGTTTGGGGTAGTTGGCCCTGGAAGTCCTGAAGTACTATATGTTATTGTCTGTACTATAGTTTATTGTCTGTTGGTGGTTCAACAAAATATTGCCAGACTGTTACCCTCACCGTGTTGTCTGAGTAGTATTTTTCCCACTAGAAAGGAGTACAGGCATTTACTGGGATGAGCACTGGTCCATGCAGTCTTTCTTAAGACAGCCAGGCCATCGGACAAGAGCATCCACCGACCATCGTGTCTCCACAGTCATGTATCCTTTAAAGGGAACCTGACAACTGCTGACCGATCCACGTGCAGTATGTCTCAGCTGTCAGGTTCCCTTTAAAAAGTTACTTTTATTTTTTTTTAAATGTATAGTACTTGTGAAAATAAGAAACTTTGTAATATAACGTATTAGAGAAATCTGCTTCTTTCTCCTCCTGGACTGATCATTTATTCTCAAAATTCTCAGTTCTCTGGGAAAATATGTCTTCAGTGAATTAAGATTTTCCCATTACTAAGATAGGAGATGACAGTTGATGCTCATAAAGTTATATGGAGAACTATAACTGTGGTTTCAGGAGAACTTTTATTGACAAATACATCAAGTTTATTGACATAATGACCAGGCCAAATTTTTCAAATTTGACCAGTGTGACTTCAAGTGGTAATAACACTGGAACACTTCAACATATCACAGTGATTCTGAAATATTTTTTTTGTGATACATTGTACTTTATGTTAGTGGTAAATTTAGGTCAATATGTTTTGTGTTTAATTGTGAAAATATTTTAATTTTGGCAAAAAAAAATTGAAAAATTGGCAATTTTCAGATGTTCACTCTTTATATCCTTAAACCAGTTAGTCATGCTGTTCAAAGTAATTAATAAATATTACTTCTCGTATGTCTACTTTACATCTGAATAATTTTTCAAATGTCATTTTATTTTGTTAGGATGTTAGAAGGGTTAAAAGTTTAGTAACAATTTCTCATTTTTTCAAGAAGTTTACACAACCTATTTTTTTAGAGACCTATTCAGGTTTAGATGGACTTTGTGGAGCCTATATATTGGAAACTCCCCAAAAGTGATACCATTTTAAAAACTGCACCCATCAATTTGTACCTTCTTATGAGTGCGCTGATACCCAACATGATCTGATACCCAGAAATCTCTGTTTGGACAAAAGGCAGGGCTTGGAAGAGAAGGGGCACCATATGAGTTTTGGAACACAAATTTGGCTGAAATAGATTGTGGGTGCCATGTGGCATTTGCAGGGCCCCTAACAGGAGAAACCCCCCACAAATGATACCATTTTGGAAACTACAACACTCAAGGATCCTGGTATATAGTGAACATTTTGAACTAAAAGGCACTACACAAAAGTTGATAACATTAGGTTGTTTTTTCGCAAAAATGTTGCTCTAGCCCAAAATGTTTCACTTTTTCAAGAGGTAGCCTGAAAAAGCAGGCCATAAAGTTTATTACTCACTTTCTTCTGAGTGTGGCCATACCCAGAGGCGTAACTAGATGGGCCCCGGCACAAGATTTGGACCAGTGCCCCCCATAATGAGTGAATGAATAAATAAATATGTGTGTGTCTGCTCTCAATCCTGGTATACAGTTGTGCTCAAAAGTTTATATATTCCAGCATAATGTTTGCTTTCTTGGCATTTCTCAGAGAATATGAAGGATAACACCAAAACTTTTTCTCCACTCATGGTTAGTCGTTAGGTGAAGCCATTTATTGTCAAACTACTGTGTTTTATCTTTTTAAATGATAATGACGACCCAAAACATCCAAATGACCCTGATCAAAAGTTCACATACTCTGGTGATTTTAGCCTGATAACATGCACAGAAGGTTACACAAATGGGTTTCAATGGCTACTAAAGGGAACATCTTCACCTGTGACCTGTTTGCTTGTAATCAGTGTGTGTGCATAAAAACTGAGTGAGTTTCTGGGATCCAGACAGACTCTTGCATCTGTCATCCAGCCACTGACGTTTCTGGATTGTGAGTCATGGGGAAAGCAAAAGAATTGTCAATGGCTCTATGGGAAAAGGTAGTTGAATTGTATAAAACAGGAAAGGGAAACAAAAAGATATCCAAGGAATTGATGATGCCAGTCAGCAGCGTACAAACTTTGATTAACAAATGGAAAATTAGGTGCTCTGTAAAAAGAAAAACCACGGTCAGGTTGACCAACAAAAATATTGTCCACAACTGCCAGGAAAATTGTTCGGGATGCAAAGAAAACCCCACAAATAACATCAGCTGAAATACAGGACTCTCTGAAAACTAGCGGTGTGGCTGTTTCAAGAGGCACTTGAAGAAAAATCGGCTGCATCGTCGAGTCGCCAGAAGAAAGCCATTACTGTGCAAATGCCACAAAGTATCTTGCCTACAATATGCAAAACAGCACAGAGACAAGCCTCAAAACTTCTGGCACAAGGTAATTTGGAGTGATGAGACCAAAATTGAACTTTTTGGCCACTACCATAAATGTTACATTTGGAGAGAGCTCAACAAGGCCGATGATGAAAGGAACACCATTCCTACTGTAAAGCATGGAGGTGGATCGCTGATGTTTTGGGGATGTGTCAGCTACAAAGGCACAGGAAACTTGGTCAAAGTTGAAGGAAAAATGAATGCAGCATGTTATCTGCAAATGCTGGAGGCAAATTTGCACTCATGAGCCTGGAAGCTGCGCATGGGCCGTACTTGGACGTTCCAACATGACAATGATCCAAAACACAAGGCCAAGTCGACCTGTCATTGGCTACAGCAGAACAAGTGAAGGTTCTGGAGTGGCCATCTCATTCTCCTGACCTCAATATCATTGAGCCACTCTGGGGAGATCTCAACCACGCAGATCATGCTAGACAGCCCAAGAATTTACCGTAATTAGAGGCTTTTTGCCAAGAAGAGTGGGCAGCTTTACCATCTGAGAAAATAAAGAACCTCATCCATAACTACCACAAAAGATTTCAAGCTGTCATTGATGTTAGAGGGGGCAATACACAGTATTACGAAATGGGGTATGCGAACTTTTGATCAGGGTCGTTTGGATGTTTTGGGTTGTCATTATGATTTAAAAAGAGAAAACACAGTAGTTTGACAATAAATGGCTTCACCCAACCACTAACCCTGAGTGGAGAAAACGTTTTGGTGTTATCATTCATATTCTCGGAAAAAAGGCCAAGAAAGCATAAATTCTGCAGGGGTATGTAAAATTTTGAGCACAATTGTATATGTCCCTCATCTTGGCCCCACCCTGGTATATATATATACAGTGGGGCAAAAAAGTATTTAGTCAGTCAGCAATAGTGCAAGTTCCACCACTTAAAAAGATGAGAGGCGTCTGTAATTTACATCATAGGTAGACCTCAACTATGGGAGACAAACTGAGAAAAAAAAATCCAGAAAATCACATTGTCTGTTTTTTTATCATTTTTTTTGCATATTATGGTGGAAAATAAGTATTTGGTCAGAAACAAACAATCAAGATTTCTGGCTCTCACAGACCTGTAACTTCTTCTTTAAGAGTCTCCTCTTTCCTCCACTCATTACCTGTAGTAATGGCACCTGTTTAAACTTGTTATCAGTATAAAAAGACACCTGTGCACACCCTCAAACAGTCTGACTCCAAACTCCACTATGGCGAAGACCAAAGAGCTGTCAAAGGACACCAGAAACAAAATTGTAGCCCTGCACCAGGCTGGGAAGACTGAATCTGCAATAGCCAACCAGCTTGGAGTGAAGAAATCAACAGTGGGAGCAATAATTAGAAAATGAAAGACATACAAGACCACTGATAATCTCCCTCGATCTGGGGCTCCACGCAAAATCCCACCCCATGGGGTCAGAATGATCACAAGAACGGTGAGCAAAAATTCCAGAACCACGCGGGGGGACCTAGTGAATGAACTGCAGAGAGCTGGGACCAATGTAACAAGGCCTACCATAAGTAACACACTGCGCCACCATGGACTCAGATCCTGCAGTGCCAGACGTGTCCCACTGCTTAAGCCAGTACATGTCCGGGCCCATCTGAAGTTTGCTAGAGAGCATTTGGATGATCCAGAGGAGTTTTGGGAGAATGTCCTATGGTCTGATGAAACCAAACTGGAACTGTTTGGTAGAAACACAACTTGTCGTGTTTGGAGGAAAAAGAATACTGAGTTGCATCCATCAAACACCATACCTACTGTAAAGCATGGTGGTGGAAACATCATGCTTTGGGGCTGTTTCTCTGCAAAGGGGCCAGAACGACTGATCCGGGTACATGAAAGAATGAATGGGGCCATGTATCGTGAGATTTTGAGTGCAAACGTCCTTCCATCAGCAAGGGCATTGAAGATGAAACGTGGCTGGGTCTTTCAACATGACAATGATCCAAAGCACACCACCAGGGCAACGAAGGAGTGGCTTTATAAGAAGCATTTCAAGGTCCTGGAGTGGCCTAGCCAGTCTCCAGATCTCAACCCTATAGAAAACCTTTGGAGGGAGTTGAAAGTCCGTGTTGCCAAGCGAAAAGCCAAAAACATCACTACTCTAGAGGAGATCTGCATGGAGGAATGGGCCAACATACCAACAACAGTGTGTGGCAACCTTGTGAAGACTTACAGAAAACGTTTGACCTCTGTCATTGCCAACAAAGGATATATTACAAAGTATTGAGATGAAATTTTGTTTCTGACCAAATACTTATTTTCCACCATAATATGCAAAAAAAATGTTAAAAAAACAGACAATGTGATTTTCTGGATTTTTTTTTCTCAGTTTGTCTCCCATAGTTGAGGTCTACCTATGATGTAAATTACAGACGCCTCTCATCTTTTTAAGTGGTGGAACTTGCACTATTGCTGACTGACTAAATACTTTTTTGCCCCACTGTATATATATATATCTATATCTATATATAGATATATATATATATATATATATCTATCACCCATATTCGTATATGTCTCCTGTTCTGCCACTTTTCTTTAATATATAGAAAAAATAAAACATTATACTCACTAGAAGTCATGGGGCTCCATAGAAGAAGTATAATGCACCTCCATAGTCCTCCATTTAGTATAATGCATCCCATAGTCCTTCATATAATGTACTGCACAGCCCATAGTCATCCATGTAGAATAATTCACAGCCCATAGTCATCATATTAGTATTATACACAGCCCATATCCTTCATATAATATAATGCACAGCCCATAGTTCTCTATATAATATAATGCAAAGTTCATAGTCCACCACAAAGTATAATGCACAGTCTATAGTCATCCATACAGTATAATGTACCCCATAGTCATACATAAAGTATAATGCACCCCATAGTCATCCATAAAGTATAATGCACCCCATGGTCATCCATAAAGTATAATGCACCCCATGGTCATCCATAAAGTATAATGCACCCCATAGTCATCCATACAGTATAATGCACCCTATAATCATCCATAAAGCATAATGCACAGCCCATAGTCATCCATATAGTATAATGCACCCCCATAGTCATCCATAAAGAATAATGCATGGGTCTGTATGGTGCAATGCACTTCAGCTGGATGTACATCCAAGGACGCACATCCAGTGAAAGTTTCTGCTGGTCTCGGCAGTCCCCTGATCCGTCAGGCCCTGTTGCATACCCCACATGTAGTAAAACATTTATTTTTGGACACATGGCAGGGCTTGGAAGGGAAGAAGCGACATGTCGTATTTGGAATGTATATTTGGCTGGAATAGATTACAGACTCATTGTCTTATTTGCAGAGCCCCTGTGATTCTCCAGAATTTCTTTTAGTCTTTGCCTGATGAAGAGACCTGTGTAGTCTCGAAAGCTTGCAATTTGTTACCATCTTTTCAGTTAGCCATTAAAAGGTATCAACCACTGAGGACACTCAGGTCTAAATATTTTTCTACTTGATATACAGTAATGGCCAAAAGAGTTGGCACCCTTGAAATTGTTTCAGAAAATGAAGTATTTCTCCCTGAAAATTATTGCAATTACACATATTTTGTTATACACATTTTATTTCTTTGTGTATATTGGAACAACACAAAAAAAACAGAGAAAAAAAGGCAAATTGGACATAATTTCACACAAAACCCCATAAATCGTCGGGAACAAATTGTTGACACCTTTCCAAACAGTGGGTAAACAATTTTGTTTCAAGGATGTGATACTCGTTCAAACTTACCTGTGGCAAGTAAAGGTATGGGCAATATGAAAATCACACCAGAAACCGGATAAAAAAGGGGAGAATTAGACTCAATCTCTGCATTGTGTGTCTGCCACACTATGGCCGGAGTCACACTAGCGAAGAATACGGACTAGTGATATGCGATAAAACATTGCATAGCACTCAGACCGCTGTTAATCTATGGGGCAGCTCCCATCACCGTTTTTTTTCTCGGCTGTATTATACGTGCGAGTGAAATCGTAGCAAGCTGCAATTGTCACCGACACTCGGCCGAGTCTTGGCGCACTCGCACCCATATAAGTCTATGGGTGCGAGTGACACAGCGCACATCACTCGGATATCATCTGAGTGCTGTGCGATATACACCAACACCGAGGGTCATTAGCATATCGCATCCGATGCCATACGCTAGTGTGACCCCGGCCTAAGCATGGAGAATAGAAAGAGGAAAAGAGAACTGTCTGAGGACTTGAGAACCAAAATTGTTGAAAAATATCATCAGTCTCAAGGTTACAAGTCATCTCCAGAGATCTTGACGCTCCTTTGTCCATGGTGTGCAACATAGTCAAGAAGTTTACAATCCATGGCACTGTAGCTAATCTCCCCGGATGTAGACGACAGAGAAAAATCGATGAAAGATTGCAACGAAGGATAGCCCGAATGGTGTATAAGCAGCGACAATCAAGTTCCAAAGAAATTCGAGTCCTGCAGGCTCAGGGTGCATCAGTGTCAGCATGAAGTATCCATCAACATTTGAATAAAATTAAACGCTATGACAGGAGACCCCAGAGGACCCCACTGCTGACACACGGACATGAAAAAGCTACACTGCAGTTTGCCAAAATGTATGTTAGAAAGCCAAAATCATTCTGGGATGGCATCTCATGGACAAATTAGACCAAAACAGAGCTTTTTGGTAAAGCACATCATTCCACTGTTTAGCAAAAATGGAATGAGGTCTATAAAGAAAAGAACACAGTACCTACATTGAAATATGGTGGAGATTCAAAGATCTTTTGGGTTGTTTTGCTGACTCTGGCACTGGATAACTTTACTGTGTGCAAGGCATCATGAAATCTGAAAATTACCAATGGATTTTAGGTCACAATGTAGTGCCCAGTGTCAGAAAGCTGGATTTGCATAATAGATCATGGGTTTTCCAGCAGGTCATTGACCACAAACATACTTCAAGAAGCACCCAGAAATGGAAACACAGAAAATTGAACACCTGGGGAGAGATCTTAAAATTGCTGTTGGGAGAAGACACTATTCAAATATGAGAGACCTGGAGCAGTTTCCAAAAGAAGAATGATCCAAAATTCCAGGTGAGAGGTGTAAGATGCTTGTTCATGTTTATAGGGAGCAATTAATTGTTGTTGTTTATTTCAAAGGTCATGCAACCAAATATTAAGTTGAAAGTGTCAACTGTTTGGTCCTGGGCATTTTGGGGTTTTGTGTGAGATTATGTTCAATTTGCTTAATTTCCTCAATTTTTTTGTGTTATTCCAATAAACATGTGTGTGAGAAAACATGTGTAATTGCAATCATTTACTGGGAGAAATACTTCACTTTCTGGAGCAATTTCAAGGATGCCAACACTTTCGGCCATGAATGTATAGTCAGGAGCCAGTATAAAGAGCTGCTCCATAATCATCTGAATGGCCAGATGCTACTGCGCAGTCGCCGCCGCTATTTTGTCAGAGGAAAAAAAAAGAGGCTGCACAGAGACAGTGCCGACGGCGCCTGCACAGTAGCATCGTTCGGATTGATGGAGCCTAATTTTTTTGTTCTCTGCCAAAAAACAAAATTATAAGTCTAAATAAAACCAAAATATGCATATTATCCACCGCATCATGCTACAGCCCAGGCAAGCTACAAATACAGATTAAACAACAACCACAAGACGGATTTCATCACCAGGTATCATTGTAATCAGTATAACAGCGCCGACCTGACAGTGTCTGTAGGTTGCTGAGCACAATCCTGCTGACAGGTTCCCTTTAATATGTTATAGCCCCTATTCAGTACTGTTGATCAATAAGGGTCTAGATTCTAAGACCCCGGCACATTGTTTACACCAAGGGGCAGAGTAACTCAGCAGAGCAATGCATGGATTCACAAACTTTCTATTGAATCCGTAGACTGATTTGCTTGCATTCGGGTATAAGCTGAGTGCTTCTGCCCTTTGGTTTGAGCAATCGGTCGGAGGCTCAGGAGCCGAAAATTCACCAATCATTAGTACTGAAAGGAGCTTATAACATAAGAAAAAATTAAGTTTAAAATTTAGGTAACTCACGTAGGAATAAAAGTTAACGTAGCGCATTCTGAATGAGTGGTTTTTAGTGATGAGCGAGTATACTCGTTGCTCGGGTGGTCTCCGAGTATTTGTCAGGTCTCGGAGATTTAGTTTTTGTTAACACAGCTGCATGATTTACGGCTGCTAGCCAACCTGAGTACATGTGGGGGTTGCCTGGTTGCCAGGGAATCCCCACATGTATTCAAGCTGTCTAGCAGCCGTAAATCATTCAGCTGAGGTTACGAAAACTAAAACTCCGAGACCTGACAAATGCTCGGAGACCACCCGAGCGTGCTCAGGAAAACCCGAGCAACCAGTATACTCGCTCATCACTAGTGGTTTTCCTTTATAAATGTCCAAGCCTTGGAGAATTGTAATGATACACTAGTCATTTAACATGTTATCTATCCAACTTCGGCAATCAGCCGGGCAGCACGTGGCAGCTGGCATTACTCCGTGGCACACTCACTTGAAATATAAAGCCAGGTCAGTTGCTATGATTGCGACTTCAAACAAATGAATCACATTCTCAAACTGTCTCTTGTTTAGATTCTGGAAAATGTTTAAACTCTGAAAGATAAAAAGGTTTGTGTTATCGCAGCTCGGAGGACAAGCAAAGAACAGCACAGCAAAGTCCTAGGAATCCAACCTGAAGCAAATGAAAACTCATCATTTCCAGAGAAAATCAATGTATTGAATGATAGCAGCTGTCAATATTGAGGCTGAGATGAAGGCCGTGTTCACACTGTTGGTTTCCATTAGATTTTACTGCAAAAATATTGCAGTCAGTGGGGTAAATCAAGGACAGTACAGTGAAAGGAATCAAGGTATGATCTGAGACACTGCAGGAAATAGTAGACGTTTCTTCACTGCTTGATATGTACTATGAAAGTTTACATCTTTTTAGTATATATGCCTTGTTTTCCTGATACAGAGCTACAAATCAGCTTCATAGAAGCAGATGCAAATTATCCACAGATGAGGAATAACATTTCAAGTGCGGAGGGTCCGACTACCATGGTCCTCAGCATACCTGAGAGTCAGGGCTCTGAAGAGCACAGGCTAAACTAAGCAGAGGTTGACCATGTGCTCTGCTCTAATGAGAACACCGAAGATCAGCCAGGAGCTATGATTGGCAATTTCCAGCGCTACCATTAAAGGGGATATCCAGGACTTTACTAAAAAGCATGAAATGTACCTAAGCACTAACAGGCAGACAGGTAATTGCAACTTACCTGCCTGTTGTGTATGGTGCCATTCTTACCTGGCACAGAACAGTTACATACCGCTCCTGCCAGAAATTCAGCTGTCTCTGCTGACACGATGGGGCGGCACATCCGTCATAATTCTGACTGACAGCCAGCTCCTCCAATTAGGCTGTCAATCAGAATGGCGCCGGAAGTCTGCCCCGTCAACAAAGCGGAACGTAAAAGAAGCCTCCACTCTGTGGACGTGATGTCAACAGAGGCATCTGAATCCTCGGCAGGAGCGGTCTATGACTGCTTTGTGCCGGGGAAGAATGGCACCGTGCACAACAGACAGGTAAGTTGCAATTACCTGCCTGTTAGTGCTTAAATACATTATTTATTTTTGTGTAAAGTCCCGGATATACCTTTCAAAAATGAATAGAGCAGTAGTGCACAAGATCGACCACCACTTCATTCAGCCTGGACTCTTCTTTTGGTCCGATTGGAGCCACAGTGATTGGAAAGTTAGCTCCTATCCCATGGATAGGGGATAACTTTCAAACTTGAAAAATCCTAGCTGTCTGCAGCCACCACTAGAGGGAGCTTGGGAGCTTGTTGCATACTGTTGTTATTATTATTTTCTTATGATAATAGTTCATAGAGGGGCAGCTGGGGGCAGGGCTACTTTAGCCATAGCCTTAGCCCCATGGTAGTAGCATCTGTTTGCATTATTTGCAGGTGGAAATAGTGAAAAAATATGGTGTGCCTTCTTGCTTCACCATTCACATTCACTCTTCTAGGCAACAGACCACTATAGGCCTTCAATCTATCAGATATGCAGGGCGCCAACATTCGGACATAGGGGGTGCTATGAAGGACAAAGAGGAGAGGCGTGGTGCATGGAGCAGCGTTTGGAGGCATTTTGCACAGAAGATGTAGCCATAGTGCAGCAACAGATAGTGTTGTGGCTTGGACTACGCAGCAATTCCCAGAGAGGTAGCGCAACCAGAAACATTTCTGCAACTTGTCTTCCACTATTTATAGCTGCAAATTTCCTGTACCAGAACAGCCAAATCCTGGACAAGTCGCGTACAAGACTCAGCTGCATGGGACTGGCATTTAATTATTTGGCTAATGAGTCTCGTGCAACTTGTGACCAACGACAGAAAATCAAACACTTTAGGAATCATTTGCTGCTCTGTGTCACAGTAGCAGGTCGACGCCATAAGAAATCATTAGATACTTTATCACAACACGACATCAGAGAAGTCGGCCGAAGCAGGCAATTTTGATCATAATGATCGATGGTCAGCTGCCTGGGTGAAATGAACGATTGACTGTTTCAACCAATTGCCAACCATTATTATTATACTTCAAAAGACCAGTCAGGCATATTGAATTTTTTCTGCCAATCATAAGCACTGGCTGTATCATCGTCTGAAAAATGTGACATAGCCGATGCGATCTGAAAGGCTTTTTTTTCTACCAAAGATGAACAACCTTTCGCCCGCTGCCTTTTCTTTATGTGACATGTACAGATGCCGTAAAGCAGGTACGGAAAATATACGGCCGTGGGTCTCCTTCATAAAACTCAACAGCCTGGCATCACTGTCCATACTCGGAGGGGGAATGTTGGACATATGAAATCGGGCCTAAGTCAGGTTCAAGTTTTCACCACCTTTACCCATGTACTATATTGAACTTACTATTTTGTAAGGGGGTGCTTGAAGGTTTAGAGAGAGTCACGTGTGAATGACCTCCATTTCAAAGCCGAACACAATGGCATGATACACTTACCTCGTCTTCCAGCAAGGTTTTGCTAAATTCTAAGTGATGTCGCTCCAAAATAGAGGACCCATGAAGCTTTGCAAGGGGTGCCGCGGATCTAAAATTAAGTAAAAAAAAAAAAAAGCCAAAGGGTAGATCATGCATTACAAGTTACGACATGCCAAGAATTTAACGGGTTGTTCTAAAAAACCAAGATATCCACATCTTTGGATCCTAACATCAAGGCTCTGGAACTGTGTCCTGAATGCAGTAGAGGTGTTCCGGCCCAGACTACATTCCATTCATTGACTATGGAACTGTCGTGTACAACATGCGCAACTCTATCCCATTCAAGACAGGCTGCAGAGCCCCTTTCCCTGGGTTCCAGGGTCCCAAGTTGAGGATCACTGGGGATCCTAGTGGTCAACCCCCTGCAATCAGAAAGTTATCCCCTAATTTTTTTTTTGGTGGGGGAAATAATCCTATAACTCTATTTAAATAAAAGTCATCAAAATCCAGGCACTTACTTCAATTGGTACAAATTATTGGTTCCTCTATGGTCGATATCATGGCAGAAAGCAGCTGCCACCATGGCAAAGGCCTCCAGGTCAGAATAATATTTCTTGAGTTTACCTGTCTTTTGAAAAGGAATGGACTTTCATTAAAGAGCATCCGTCAGCACAATTCTCTTTGTACACACACTTGCACTACGCGTAGAATAATAATCTATTAGGTTTTTTCCTGGATTTCTGTGCCTGAACCAAAATGGTCGTTGTATTACTCACACAGCAGTAAGAAGTCACAGGGGAGGTTTACTTGCATTTTTTTCCATTTATTTGAATAAGTGAAAAACGCTGAAAAAACACTGAAAGAACTGACATGCTGCATGTTTAATTAAAAAAAAGGCCCAGCAGCTCAGAAAACACAAAGAAAAAACCTAAGCATGTGCATGAGATTTGAGGTGTGCGGCGCCAGCATGGAAACACAAAATTTAGCGTTTCCGTGCGGGTGCCGCACACCTCAAATCGCCGCATGAGGACAGATCCACATACAATGCATGTCCCAATGATAAACATAGGTGCGCAGGGAAGCGCAGGACGCAGCCGGCAGTAGGCGAAGCTTCACGGAGGAAGCAAGGAGGAAGTACGCTGCCATCTGCGGCACACAGGAAAGCAAGTCGGAACCAGCCTTACACCCTAAACACATGGATTGAATTAAAAAAAAATTGACCTCTAGTTCTATTCTGCTTTTTGCTGAAATCCAAAATAATATTTAAAAATAAAAAAGTATAAATTGTTATAATATTCTTTTTTCGCGTTTTCTTTTTTATTACAATTGGTCTTTGTTTATTCATATAATTATTTTATTACCCTACCCCTAGCTGTGACCCTAGTCCTATTCCAAACCCTAAACCTAACACTAGCCCGTAGCCTAACCCTAGCTCTAGGTAGAGGTAGAAAAAGAGTAAAAATGTAAAGCAGCTATTAGTAATGAACCGTAGTGGATCGTGTGCGTTGAACATAATTAAAAGCTCAAAATTTTGGTATGTATCACGTTTACTCATGGGGATTATAGTAACTGTATGACAGTAATAAAGGAAATGTTGTCTTGGTCACCGAGATGACTTTGTCATTGCCTGCTAGCGTCTCACATTACAAAGCACACATCATTATAGACAGAGGCAGGTCAGACTCTCTATGTAATGATGAGCAGCCAATGGCAGACTTTTCTTGACTTCTGCGCTCTGCAAGGGTGGGGCTAAGCGGACATAAACTTTGGTGCTTGGCTCTTTCCATTGGTTCACCGAAAGGAAACGCCACTGCCTCACTGTCTATACAGCCATAGCTGCCAACAAGATGAATTTTCCAGCAATATGCTAATTTTTTATATACAATCGTGGGAAATTCCAGGTCTCAAAAAGGTGCAAATTTATGCAAATACCATTTTAAAGTGGTCGTATCCAGGTGGGTTTTGGGGCGTTCCCGGGGGAGATTGGGCCCAAGACTTATGCTACCTAAAGTTGGTATGTATCATGTTCACATGGTGGGTATAGCAACAATATGAGAGTCATTCGGAAAATTAACTTTAGGCATCATGTAACAGACATTTACAAATTCTGATTATTCCATCCTACGATTGGAACTGACAACCTTATAGCTTAGGTCCAGTATGTGACTGTACACAGACATTAGCCAATCATTGCGGTCAGTGTCAAACTGCAAGGACACACCTATTTGTCAACTTATTTCTAGCTTTACAGGAGGAACAACAGAAACAGCACAAAAGTTCTAAGCAATGTCACTCCAGGACTATTATTACTTGAGGAGTACAAGCAGATACATGGGAGATCTAACAGATCCCCCGACAAAAGTAATCATTTATGGAACAGTGTTCCGTGATCTCTTCTCAATAACTGGAACGTTACTTACCATGAGCAGGGTAAACATTGTTTGTCCCACGTTAAACCCATGCCGCCAGTTGTGGTACGTTATGTCCCTGTAGCCTTTCCTTACTGTATACATCCATTTTGTTAAGACCTAGATGGAGAAAATAAAAGATTTATGACATTGTTTTGGCCACTGGTGTTAGTTAATCAGAGGCCAATAATTCATCATAAACTAATTATGGTAGAAAAACAAATCTGCTTTCCTCCAAACAATGACAATTCACCGCACACTCTGTATTTTTGTGGTGATGCCAAAAAATAATATTTATTAACAGCTCGTGGGAACAGAAAAAGTAGAGATGGGTAAAGCGCAGGAGAAAATTCTAAAGCGACTATATTTGAGTGACGTTTCAACCTGTCTCAGGTCTATATTTCTCTCATCTTGGGGACTACAGAGCTCACTTTGCATACTACTTTGACCAGGGAAATATCCCCATACAAACCACATTCATCTCCATGACTAAGGAATTACCAACGACATATTGAATAAGACCTGGGACAGATCGAAACGTCAGTCGCTTTAGAATTTTCTCCTGCACTTTACCTATTTCTACTTTTTCTGTTCCCACGAACTGTTAGTAAATAATATTTATTGGCATCACCACAAAAATACAGAGTGTGCGGTGAATTTTCATTGAATGGACTAAGGGTCATTTGGCCCGTTAATCCAGCACCTCACCATACGACAGAGTGCAGGCCAATACCTTTACTACTGCTTTCCTCCAAAAACATGGCCTCACCTGGCTACTGTATGGTATTGGAGCTCAGCTCAATGGAAGTAATAGGAACGGAGCTGTAATACCACACACAATCTGTAGACAGTTGTGGTACTGGTTTTGAAAGAAAGCAGTTATGTTGTTTTTTATTCAGGACAGCCCCGTTAACAATTTGCATAGCTTTCATTTTCATTCCCACAAATAGTACAGGTTTTAAACAGGTACTATTTCACTATCAGATCATCTCAACAAAGCAGACAGTGTATTTTGGCTCTATGCATCATTGAGCCTCTTCCATGATTCACTGCAGGCATCACCGAGCCTCCACCATGTTTCACTGTAGGCATTACCGAGCCACCTCCATTCTTCACTGGAGGCATCACTGAACCCCCATGTTTCACTGTAGGCATCACCAAACCTCTGCCATGTTTCAATGGAGACATCATTGAGCCCCCACCAAGCTTCACTGAAGGCATCACTGAACCACCGCCATTCTTCATCGTAGGCATCACTGAGCCCCTACCATGCATTAGTCTAGCCACCACCATTCTTTACTGCAGACATCACCTAGCTACCACCAAGCTTTACTGTAGGCAGTATATTCTTTCCAGCATGTGCTTCATTCTTTTACCTCTAAACATACCACTGAATAGGTCTAAAATTTCAAGTTTTATTTAATTGCTCCACAGAACTGAATCCCCAAAAATTCTGTGTCTCATTTATATAGTTGTAATAAATTTCTTTGTCTTATTTATATAGTTTTGAGCATATTGAAGCCAACTTTTCATGTGCTTTTGGGTAAGTGGAGGTGTAAGTGTTGGATTCCGGGCATGGAGTCTTTCAACATTTGCTATAAACCTTACTGTGCAAACTAAATCCTTACTGCCTGCTGCCACCAAATCTTGCTGCAGGTCTTTTGCAGTCACTGAAGGGTTTTTGATCACCTGCTTCCTCAAGAATCTGGGGGCAGACGATGAAAGCTTCCACTTTCTGCCACGTCCAGGTCGTGTGGTCTTTGAACTTTGAACTTGTGCACTCTGTTTCCAACTGTATCTTTGGGAACATTAAATGCCTTTGCTAATTTTTGTATCATTCTCCTTTTTTTCTACAAGGCAATGATCTCATCTAAGTTTTTGGACCACTTTCTTGCCAAGTCAAGAATATTGATGAACTGGAGACCATTGCCCATGAGTAATGAGCTAAGATTCCTCAAGAACTTTGCTAGAAACTGGTATCTGGAGATGCCTCACGTTTGCAGCAGGTAATAACAACCAAGGGCTCTAATAAGTATTATCCCCTTCTTCACATATGCCGTAAAGTTATGTCACATGTTGGGTCCCTGACTTTGATGCGGACAATCATCATCTGTCAGCTATCATGTATCTCCAACAGCCGAGGGTGGAGTGGAGCGCCATCTGCAGCTGTTATCATGTTAAATGTTGCTGTCAATCTCTGATAGGCAGTATGTAATACGCGCAGGCGGGGGGTGCGTCATTCCACACGCCCATCTGCACACCCGTGTCGTGATAGGTTGTCATAATAGCTGGGGGTCTGCTGAAGACCCTTATGCTTGTCATAACAATTCTGTGAAAGCCAATGTTTATCTGACACTCATAGGATACTGTGAATTTTGCTATTCAGTGATTATAGCAGTGCTGATGCACTATTGTGTATAGTACAAGCAATAAGATGATCGCAGGTCCAAGTCCCCTAAGGGGACTAATAAATGCAGTATAAAGTGGGAAAAAAAATATAACAGTTAAATCACCCCTCTTTTGCCCCATTAAAAATAAAGCAATTACAAAAAAGAAAAAAACGCATATTTAATACTGCTTTATTCATAAAAATCTGATCTGTCAAAATCTAAAATTAAATTATCTGATTACTAAACGGTGTAACGTGAAAAAAAGTTTAAGAGACAGAATTAGTTTTTTGGGGGCGGATGCAACATAGCAATAAAATGCAATGTGAGACGATCAAAACATCGCATCTACCACAAAATGCTATCAGCAACAACATCCCCTCAGGAAGCAAATAAATAAGCAATCACACAGCTCCATATCCCGAAAATGAAAAGCGTACAGTTCTTGGAAAAATAAACAATAGCATTTTTTTTTTCTACAAATTTCCCAAACATTTTTCACTGCTTAAATAAAAAAAAACTATACATGTTTAGTATCAGCGTAATCGTGCTTTCCTGCAGAATTACATTGCCAGGTAAGTTTTACCGTATAGTAAATTTAAAAAAAAAAAATTTGCGGAATTGCACTTATTTTGCCATTTCCATGCAATTAGAATTTTTTTCCCGTTCTCCAGTTCACTGTGTGGTAGAATGAATGGTCTCATTCAAATGTACAATGTGTCCAGCAAAAAATAAACCCTCATATGGCTGTATTGACAGAAAAAGTTAAAAATATATTGTTCTTGGAAGAAGGGGAGGAAAAAACAAAAACAGCCAAAAAAAAAAAAACATCAGAAAATCGACAAGTTCTGAAAGGGGTTCAAGACGCTTGTTGTGAAATTTAGATAATAAACCTAATTTGCAATGAGGGTTGAATAGTTTTGATTGCTGATGTAGATCAGTGAGATGCACTGATAGGTTGCGAGAAACTTTCAGCTATCATTTTAGAAGTGCTGCAGGATCGGCTCTCAGTCTATGAGTCGAGAAGGTTTTTTGCAGTCATACAGAGCTTGCTCTGCGGTTGATATTGTAGCTCAGCTCCAGTTTACTGATTAGCGCTGAGCCACAACACTAAACACCGCCCATGGCCAAAAGTGACTTTGTTTCAGGAAGAAGGCAAACATGTTTTACTAATCTCTAACATCACTTTTAAGGCTCTTCTTCCTTCCACCAGACCTGGCTTTATCCTTTCCTACCAAATGTGGATGTTAGAGGTCAAGTGGAAAGCAGGATTATAAAAGACAAGGTTCGTTTCTACTCTCGGCTGCCATCACACTAGCAGTATTTGGTCAGTATTCTACCTCAGTATTTGTAAGCCAAAACCAGGAGTGGAACAAATAGAGGAAAAGTATAATAGAAACATATGCACCACTTCTGCATTTATCACCCACTCCTGGTTTTGGCTTAGGCCATTTTCACACATCAGTGGCTCCGGTACGTGAGGTGACAGTTTCCTCACGTACCGGAGACACTGACTCACGTAGACATATTAAAATCAATGTGTCTCTGCACATGTCAGCGTGTTTTCACGGACCGTGTGTCCGTTTGGAAAACACGGAGACATGTCAGTGTTTGTGTGAACGCACGGACCGCACACGGATGCTGTCTGTGTGCAGTCCGTGTGCCGTGCAGGAGACGGCGCTACTGTAAGCGCTGTCCCCCCCACGTGTGGTGCTGAAGCCAGTATTCATCCCTTCTTCCCAGCAGCGTTCGCTGGAAAGAAGGAATGAATAATCTTTTTTTTTTCTTTCCCCTTAAAAATAAAGTTTGTGCATCCCCTCCCGCCTCCCATCCCCTGTGCGCCCCCCCCCCCGCTTGCCAGTAAATACTCACCGACACCCAGCTCCAGCGATGTCTCCTCTCAGCGGCTGCAGCAGGCCCTGTGTGAGTGGTCACGTGGTTCCGCTCATTACAGTGAGGAATATGCGCATATTCCTCGCTGTAATGAGCGGGACCAGGTGACCGCTCACACAGCACAGGCTGCAGCCGCTGAGAGGAGACATCGCTGGAGCTGGGTGTCGGTGAGTATTTCATTCCTTCTTTCCAGCGAACGCTGCTGGGAAGAAGGGATGAATACCGGCTTCAGCACCGCACGCAGGGGACAGCGCTTAACTGTAGCGCTGTCTCCTGCACGGTCCGTGTGGTTCTCAGTCGGCACACTGCTGCTGCACGTGTGCCACACTGATGTGCTCCGTAAGCACACGGACACGGATAATTCCGGTACCGATTTTTCCAGTACTGGAATTATCTGGATGTGTGAGACAGGCCTTACAGATACTGAGGTAAAATACTGACCAAATACTGCTAGTGTGACGGCAGCCTAACTCTGGAGGCACCTCGATCTACATAAAATGTATATTTTTCTAACCAAATTTTATATTTTTTATGCAAATAATAAAATTTTGTTTGCAATGTTTAACTATTTCAAGTTTCCTTTACTTCAGGTTGATATGCCAATTTTTGCATTTGGCTTTGTATAATATCACTGGCCTGTAGGCCCACAAGGAAAAGGCCACATCCCAGGGTTTGCAAAAAGCTGATTTTATGCATCACAGAGCTGCCGATCCCTGCCCTGAAGGCATTCATTTCAGAATAGATTTTGGCAAATTTTCCTCTCCATCATCATTTAGTGAAAATTAAAACAAGAAGCAAAACATAATTAGGCAATTAGGGAAGATAATATTCATCTTGGCAGTGGCGTTCCAGCGAGAGCCGCGTCACCTTCATTATTTGCCGTGGCGCAGCGCTATACATTTTGCTATGGCTCTTGTCTGGTGTCACTTTAGAGTAGCTCAATCCCATTCAAGTGAAAACGTGACCCCTTCAGATAAACAAAGCGGGTGACCAGATATTGATGACCTATCTTAAAAGGGTCAGTTTCGTTATAGGGGTGTTGCTTCATTTAAACAGCGCCTGTCTTCATGCCTTATTGGTCAGGAGTCTCGGGACCCTCCTTTATTAGTTTTGAAGCCCCTGGTTTACCATTGTTGGCTGCTGCACAGAAAATGTATAAAAAGCTTTCATTGATCACTTGGGGTTCTCATTTTTATATACGAGTTCAGAAGAGTTGATTGTCTGTAGTTTGTGAAGTCAGAAAAATACGTTGCCTTCATGGGACAGCCATAAATTATATATCTGTCACTCGACTGCTTGCATGGATTACAGAAATCTCTTTTGCACTCTCCATAAAGTTTAGGAAGCTTGGCTGAGTGTTCAGAGGAAAGAGGCAGACAAGCTGCTGACAGTAGCAGTGTACAGAGCAGGAAAAGCTGGGCAGATTGATATTTATTTTTATGAGAAAATATTGAACATAACCTGAATTTTATTGATTTGAAAGCCTCCTCTTCCTATTTTTAGGAGTCCAGTGGGAGGTCTTAGGCCGGGATCACACATGCGAGAAACACGTCCGTGTCTTGCATGTGAAATCCAAGCTCTGGCGCCGGCACTTGGGAGCGGAGAGTGCAGCTCCATGTGTTCCTATGCGGCCGCACACTCCGCTCTGAAGTGCCGGCGCCAGAGCTTGGATTTCACATGCGAGACACGGACGTGTTTCTCGCATGTGTGATCCCAGCCTTACACTAAAAGACTGAATTGGACCGCCCACTGGACTCCTAAGAATAAAAATAGCAAGAATTCAAATTACTCGAAAAACTGTGACCACCAATCAATAATATAGTATGAAAAGCAGGGTGTGATTATAAATTAAAAATTTACTTTTAATGGACTCATTAAAAATGGTATACCCAAAATAATCAAACAAACACACATAAAGGACTCACAGTACATCACATTTCAGGAAAAGAAATGCCAATATTATAAAATATATAAACCGAACTGCCCCAGACCTCACAATCCTGAGAGTCCCGAGAATCAACCTACCATAGGACTCAAACTATTAAGGTCTAATATCACAAATCTCTTGGCAGTACGGAAAGATATCCAAATTCACATCAACGGTCATTTAGCAAATGAAACCGCATATGCTCTCCATATAAGCGTCTATTGCTGGACGGAATGCAATGACCACTTAGAATGGTGTGTGAAAAGAAAACAAGTGAACAGTCTCACCCCATTGTCACATTTGACAAGATAATAATCTCTGGGGAGATGGCACATCCTCATCCATACAAATACCCCATCACTGAATATCACCAGTTTTTATAGAAACCCCCCAAAAAAGGTATCAAAAAGGTATACTTCCCTACGCGTTTCGTTTTCTTATACTCATCAAGGGAAGGTTCCTGTATCCCTCCATTTGGGTAGGAGGTTTATCCAACAAAACGGGGTGCTGTGACGGTCACCTCCTACCCAAATCTTCCGGCTGTCCCCCCACTACGTCCCCTCTACTGGTAAGCCTGGCCCATGTATATCAGACTCCTTTACTTGCTATGGGATTCAGTGATATTTAACACTTTTTTGGGGGGGAAGTCTGCGGTCATGACTATACATTTTGTTTAGCTGGCTTAGCTAGTATAGATCATTTGTCATTTTGACATTATTAGATTATGGGATCTCCCTCTTTGGGGCGTTGTGGGTGGCTTCTCAGCATTTTGATTGGCGTCATCTTATGAGTGTGTTACTTTATGGTACAAACAATTTTAACTTTTATATGGATTATTAATAATTAAAATAAAATGCGTTACTTATTTTTCATCGATGCTCCGCATTTTCTCCTTATTTACATGATGTTCTTTGAGCGGATTGAGTTAGTCTGGGGGTGGGCGTAATTAGTCGCCACATTCTCGACTCTATAACCTGTACTTGGGACTTCTGTTATCAATGTTATAATAATAGCTCTATCTGGTGAGTACAATCTTATTGTATTAACCCCAATTGTCTCGGATAAGACCCTATTTTGCGCTGTTTTCTCCAGCAGTATTCATCAGATAACACCTTATCAGAGCACGTTCGCTCATCACTAGTGTAAAGTTTTTTTCTTAATTTTTTTAGTTCAGTGGGTTGACAATCGGGACCAGGATGGAAAGATTATCTCTTTTGGGGCGGCCTAGATCGTGCATTGTAGTTGTACAAAAACCCCATCCACTTTATTATTTTCCTTCCATTATCAATTATTTGAACTTCATTTTTTAGGCTTTCAAGTGCATTAACTATGTAACTTTGTAACAACCGTATATATATATGAATTGTATAATATTAGTATACTCATGTTTTAGGTATCATATAAACCATGTAAATAAAATAGTTATACAACAAGGAAATCACTATGTATATCAGGCCACTTACCTCTGCCGGCACCTTAAATTTTTCGACAGCATTTAGTTCTACAAACAAGCGAATGCCGCTCTTGATGAGATCGTGCTCGGACACTGGCAGGTCACTAAAGCGGAATTCATAAAGTTCCAGCGCCGCCGGGTCTGGCAGCTCTTCTTTCTGTTCAAAAGAAGGTAAACAATTGTGAGCAGATGGATCCTATTAGTCGGGTCGAAGACTTTCCTTAACTTATGGATTTGTTTTCCAAAGGCGTGTCTATGCTTTTATAGGCCATTTTATAGAACAGCACAAAAAATGTCCACATAGGCCTTAAAGTAATATACTGTGGAGATGACACCGAAAATTTTTGCTGTAGGAGCTGAGCCGTAGTACCTGAGAACGGCCACTACACAGTGCATGGAGCTGTGGTTTTCCAGCTTACTTCAAGTGGTTGTGGCCTGCCAACATGTTGACCGGTGGGGGTTTCGACTGTTGGATCCCCACCTATCTCACATTCATAACCTATTCTAAGAATACGTCATTAATATCTCAGTCTTGGACAACCCTTTCAATATTGTTAGTTTAATACTTAATATTTTCTACATTAATATAACTTTAATGTGACTCTATTAACATTTAAAGGGGTTATTTCCTTTGGATAGGTCCTTTTTTAAAAAAAAAAAAATTAATTAGTATTAGATTTAGGTGTCCAATGGTTGCATCTTCTAGGGAAATCTAAGAACAAGTGTAACATTTCCCTGCAGTACATTAAATTAAACTTTACACAATTTCCATGAAAACCCTAATGGGCCTTATGTGTAACACTCAAATTTGTGTGGGCTTATCCTTTTAATTTATTTTTCCTCTGGCTAAAAAAATAACAGTCTTAAAGGGAGTGCTTCATCTATTTAAAGGGTTGCCTATGACTTTAATATTGTTTGTCAAGCCATAAATCAGCTGGGGTTCAACACCAGGCATCCCCACCAATCAGTTGTTAGCATGTTCAGCACCGGCTGTAAGTACACAGTGTACAGAGCCGTAGCATCACAGCTCCACACACCATGTAGTGGCCATTCTCAAGTACTGCACCTTAGCTTCAGTAGAGCAGCATGGCCAGTGCACAGTGCAAGAAAATCTTCACAAAGAAAAACTAGTCTTGCCGATTTTCCCATATTACGTTGACTTATCTAATTGGAAGACCTTGATTTTTTTCTTAGCTTTTTATTGTACTTATATTTCATAACTTGAACTGATAATTGTTTACAACCTACATTTATGTCCCTCCACGAATCTTACCAATATCTTCACCAATTCCTTCTGCTCACAGTCGTCTACATTCTTATTTAACTTTTCGTTCGATTTCTAAAATGGAAACATTGCTTTGGTTAGACCTCACATCTTAGTCTTGATCTTAAGTAGAGAACAGCCTTGAGGACATTTACCAGAATACTCTGGAGTTCTTTAGGCGTGCACTTCATCTGGTTCATCAACATCTCCTGGGCAATGTCCTTTCTGTTTTCTAGCTTATTCATTTTGTCGTAAGTATCAGTGTTGAGAACCGACCATCCTAGAAACTGGGTCAGGGTCTGGAACAGGAAAGATGCTGTCAGTGCTATGACACAAGACAAATATGTCAGACAGTCCCAAGTGTTTCCTAGACAGTAGAAACGTCTATAAATCGTATGTTGGTCAGTCAAGAATTGACAGTTCTTCTTTCTGATGGACTTCTACATTCTGATACGAAATTGTACAATGTCACCCGACTTATGTGGTGACTAGATATAATGGTTGTACATCAACCACTGGGTTCTCCGTAGGGCTTCAGCCAGGGCCATCATCAAAACATTTTTGAGCAGGTGTCTAATATCCAGTAAATAACCAGAACAATATACTAAGGTCCCGAAACATCAAACAGTTTCCACCAGAATTCTGACGTAAAACTGTATGAGATGTCATAAAAATGTTGAAGTTGTGTAATAATTTTAATTTTATAATGCTTGGCGTTTTTTCTCCAGTCTCAGCATGCTACTCCCACATAGCCAGACGTGGTGTGGCCAGGGGTGGACATTGCGGGGCCTCATGGCAGCTGAAAGGTGCGTCAAATTCATTAAAAAGTGCACACTTCTTAATGAACTTGATGTAGCTCATTCCGGCACACCTTTAATCAATAGTGGTACAGATTGTGGTTCGGCCTCATGAAGAAGTGTGTCACTTCGAAACGTGTCAACTAATAAACCACATTTCCACATTTCCCATCTCCTGATTATCTTTGGACCTCAGATTTTAACACACTCCTCTCCAGCCTCACCATTTTCTTCACATAGTAGGTTTACTGTAGCCTTTTCGATACTTATACAGGTGTCGTGACTTCACAACCTCCCAGGTGAGCATAACTGCTTTTGTCTCCCTGTTTCAACTCGGTGATGACCCTATTCTGCCTATTGTCTATCCAGTTTTTCTTGCTCAACAGCAAGGAGCTTGTAAGAGCTTCTCTCATCGTCTGGGAAATCGTCCATCGCTGATGGACTGCAGAGGTAGCTGTTAATGTTGGCAACAAGCAGTACACAATAGAAAAGAACATTTCTCAGCCCTTGGGAACATTGAGGATTTTTAATAAGAGGTAAATCGCAAAATTTCTTATTTTTCCAAGCACTTTGTAATTTTATCGATTTTTGATGATTAAACACCTATATTTAATATGTATCTAAATACATATTGTCCACTGTGACCACTACTATTCACTCTCCTTCCTTCCCCTGTGATTCACCACTTGTTGATAAATATATACACTCAGTGTTGGACTGGGGTGCGAAGGGCCAAACAGTTCTCTTCTCCTCTTTCTTTACTCCATGCTTAGTGTGGCACACACAGACACACAATGCAAAGATTGAGTCAACTTCTCCCCTTTTTATCTGGGTTCAGGTGTAATTTTCGTATTGACCACACCTGTTACTTGCAACAAGTGAATTTGAACGAGCATCACATGCTTGAATCAAAATTATTAACCCATAATTTTGGAACAATGCCAACAATTTTGTCCTGCCCATTTTTGGGGTTTTGCAAGAAATTATGTCCAATTTGCCCTTTTTTCCTGTTTTTTTTTTGTATTGTTCCAGTAAACACAAAGGAAATAAACATGTATATAACAAAACATGTCTAATTGCAATATACAGATATATAGATATATATAACTGTTGCTGTTATATAAATATAACATAATATAATAATATATATGTATATATTATAATAATATAATATTCGCACAGTTTAGTCCTTACTTCAGTGATTTGCTCGTCATACTCATCAAATGGTCTCCCATCCTTCCTGTTGTAGAACGTCGCTACCCCCACAATCTCTTCCTTTTTGTTCACAATGGGCAGGGACAGGACATTTTTAATAGTCCATCCGGTCTCATCCACCTCCCCTTTCTAAAAAGACAAAGTTAAATCATCCTTTTATTGTTCCAGCAGAAGATATATAATAGATCTCTACAGAAAGAATAGACTCTGATAATGCATGTGATTACATCTATAAGATTACTTACCCTCTAAACCTGCATCGGAATAATGGTAAAATATAATTTTGTACAAGTAATTAGAATTAGGATAAATTCCTGAAAAAAATGAATGTAAATGATTGATTTTCTCACCTGAAATGTGAAGTATTCATCGGCGCATGCGTTCATCATGTTGCAAATCTGACTCATGAAAAAATAACATCAAGTAAGTGATCACATTCATGACACCTATGCATTTATTATTTACAAAGGGTCTGCATCTAATATAATTTTAATTTAAAATTCTGTCCCCCAACAGCCGCCATTTATTCTATACAGCATTATTACTGAGGTCAATGTATGCAATGATCTCCTTAGCTCCATCTAGTGGTGGCTGCAGGCTGTTCTAGCTTTACGGTGACATTATCCCACTTATCCCAAAGGAAACAGGTGGATTATTTATATGCATATAATAGAAATAAACTTACAAATCCATTTTCCGCAACATAGGTGGGCAGCCCACTCACGAGCGACCAGTGATCCTCAGGGGGAGTGCTTTAATGACAAAACATAACAGGAATTAATATAGAGTGATGACAGGGTCCAACAATTGCAGTGGTTGCGGTATAAAGGGTTAATGTCTTACGGGATGACTTTGATTTCTTCTTTCCCGTGCAAAATATAATCAATTATCTTGTAAAAATTAACTTCCTGAGCAAAAAAAAAGAGAAGAAAAACACCAGTTGAGTTGTGTCCATGACAATTACTCAAGAAGACAACAAGAGAAAACAACGGGTTAGACACTGTGGTGTCTAAAGTAGGGGTCAGCAATCTGCGGTATTCCAGCTGTTCTCGCAGCCTCCAGTTGTCAGGCAGCTGCCAGGGAACGCTGGGTGTGGTGGCGCCACATTAGCTGGAGAGCTGCAGGTTGTTGACCGCTGGTCAGGAGCTACACGGGATGCATGGTGGTTTTCTACAATCACATTGAACCGCCGTATAATGAAAAGATTTGCATTTCCCTTATATACTCTGTGAAGGTTCCTATTGAATGACAACAATCAATCTTGAAAAGAATATTACTAAATTGAAGAGTATACAGAGACTTTGTATACGTTTTAGGGCCTTTAATCCTGAGCATATCGGTGGGGTCCAAGTCTTGAAACCGCCACCGATCACTCAACAGACATCTTATAAGTGCGCAGTTCTGGAGACCGGAGCGCACAGTCCCTCCCTGAGTGCATGCACACAGTAGAGTACATCTAGAAGCTTTCTACAGCATCTATACTCCACTGTGTGTGTGCAGCGCCCCAGAGATCTGGTCGTTGCAGTATGACGCTCTGCCACTAAGGGGAGTGATGGTACGTCTGATGGCACTGAAGGAGTTCTCCTGACTAGGTATCACCAGAACACTTTACACTTCACACTCCGGCCACTAGGGGGAGAAAAAGGCTTTATTTATTGGGCCACTCCTCACACTGGTAAAACTAGGGGTCGGGGACGAAGTTAGTCAGAAGCTGACTGGGTTGGATTCAGGCAACATCCCGTGGCAGGGGGTGTTGCAGGGAGAAGACACAGGGGGGTCCCTGTCGGGCGTGGGAACCTGGCAGGTGCCTAGCGAACAGAACAGAACGTAATGGAACCGCGCCTGCACACCCCGCGGCGGTATCCAAGAGAGAGACACGAAGGGAAGGATATTGTGGAACAGTGTAAACGAGATCAAGCACAAAGGAGTACCAGTAGGAGTCGTGCCGTGAGACCGAGGCAACATCCTACTGAGGCGTGTAGCCGGTGGCCGGAACACCGCGGGAGTAACTGACTCTAGGCCTTACTCCGAACTCCGCAGGAAGGTTAATTATAGGTTGGCTGTCTCACGTAAACACCAACGAAGACATAGAGGGCAACAGTGGGAGAGGGGCGTCTCTGGGGTCCCGGAAGACCTCCAGGCCTTCCCGTCATACGGGTGCGTCCTAGCCATAACATACCTGGGGGACGTTGAACTAGAAAGATCTGGAACCAAAGAAAGAGAGAGCTGTAGAGAACGAACGAACGAGAACAGCAGTTGTGAGGACTATTCCGAATGCTCAGCAGGGTAGGACTACAACACACAGGCGCTAGTGGTAGGCAACGATTTCCATCTGCGAAGGAAACTCTGGAAGTGCCCATTGGACCGGCTGGTCTCAGATTGCCCTGTTAAACGTGCTCTGGATTGAGGATCCTGAAGTCTACAGTAAAGAGGTAAAGAGACTGCAACCTTGTGTCCTCGTTATTGACTGCACCTCACACCATCACCATCTACCTTACTGGGAAGCCCTGGGGACATACTTCACCTGTGGGAAGTTATACCATCCAGCTGCCATTCCATCACCCCAGCGGACCCTACAGCAGCGTCGGTCAACCTGACCGAACACCACAGGTGGCGTCACGAACCCCTGACAGACTACACCACCTTTATTGGACACCCCTTAGCAGGGTCGCGGATCGGGTCTAGCCACCGTGACAGCCTCAGAACCGAACCAGAGAGGCCCAGTACCGAGAACGCGTGGCCCTGTGTCTGGGGGCAATCCATGTGGGCTTTGGAAGGAACTCTCTTCTGTCTCCTGAACTGTGCTCCTCAAAAGAGGTCTTTTAAGAGATCGGTTGGGGTCTCACGACCCAAATTCCGCCCAATTTCCTTAAAAGGAAAGGCACTGAAACACATTAAAAAATCCCCTAAAAGTTGACTTACTGTTTAATGCTTTATTTGTTAAAATCATAACAGCCATCTAACTGCTGAGTTATCCCTCACGCGCTTCAATGACACCAAGGGACACCAAAGATACTGTACACATCCTTGCTAAAGGAATAAGTAGTCTCCGGACACTCAAAAGAAATTATGTCAACTGGTTTGGGTTCTTAAAGTCACCATGTAGACTATGATCTAATTTATTATGGACCGGTGTGGCGCTGATTCTGGAAGACATCAGTAATGGTTTTTCTAATCCTGCGCAGATCATTTAATTTTTGCAATTTTTCTCACTTTGGTTTGCTGTACTTCTACCATGGTACACTTCCGATGTTAAATGTTTTCTGCATACATTTAAAAACGTAGTGTTTGAAAAAGGGCCTAAGTTGCAATACTCAACGGGGAGGGGTTCACATTTTCAACATTTATGGCATATCTGTATCTCACCACAATGTATCTCACCTCTAGATCCATGACCTGTGGAAATGCCACAAACGTCTTAGATGAGAATTTCCCTTTTAACTATAGCCATAGTCCAAATACATTTGTGTGCCTTAGCCATAGATAGCCTCACCTCTCTCGATCCTCAGTTACCTACTCTGGTCACATCACTTGGCTTAGGCACTGGCTGGATGACACGTTCATGCCAACACAAGATGCTGGTCCCCTGAACAGGACTAAGACCTATCGTGTCCACAGCGGATAAGTCCCACTTTGTCGTACCCTCAAATTTAAGACAAACTAAAGGACAGTATTGGGCCATAGATTACTATGGGTGGCTTATCAGCTGCATCTGTGTTACTGATGTTCTACCAGATGACCCTGGAGGTCCCTTCCATCTCTAACATTCTATGATTCTAGGATCCTATAGAAGTATTCTACATGAGGAGAGAGTTTATATTATACACCAACTGCCCTTATAGCCAAAATAAACATATATGTGTATTATTCAATATGCAGCATAGAGCAAAGGCCTTACAAACCCTTCCATCAGGGGTCTTTGGTCCTTTATAAGGTGGTACTTCTCCTAGTAGGATTGGCCATTGTTCGTAGAACTCCTAGATAAAAGAAAAAGTGAAAAGTCAATGAAGGCAAATATCATAAATATACTGTACATGATCTACTCTGTTTTTTCTTTAAGTACTCTGCACAGTGATGTTCTCCTTTTCAACTACAGATTTTATCACATGTGATACCCAGTCGCTTTCTGCAGTACAGTATATAGGGCAACCGGTACTGAAGAAGAACCTGGCCATTCAGTATTACTATTACTAGCCGGGATCCCACTGAAAAAAAAAGTGTCTGATGTTTTTATAATAATTGTTACGTAGAGGGAAACTCATTTTAAAATTTATTTTAGTAATCATTGATGGTCATAAATAAGAATGTGAAAAACAGACAAGCATTTTCTATATTTTCCTACCAATACCGGCAAAAAAAAAAAGAAAAAAAAGAGAATGTGAAAATAACAAAAAAATTAGGACTCACATTGAAGGAAAAAAAGGTCAGAATTATTTAAATATCCAAAGGCTAAAAGATGTTACAGCTCTTTAAACCAAAAGCCCGAAAATTTGCTTCGTTCGGAACAGAGGGAAATTGGGGAAAATGACCTGGTCCCGAAACTGATTAAGAGAATGCTCAACATTTTCAGCGGCACATGTTCCACTCCAATTTCCCTCATCACCCACTTAGCTTTGAATTCTGGATTTTCAAGTAGTTAATAGATAAAAAGAAATGCTAGACAGATAGATATTGTGTAAGTGTAAGGGTAAGAATTGACACACTTCAAATCTGCAAGAAAAAATAAGAAGCATGTGCACATGATCTCAGAAATCTCATTCACTTTGCTTGTACTGTAAAACGCGTGGGGGAAAAAAAACAACAAAAATGTAGAGTGTGAACAAGCCCTTAATGTATAAAGTTGGACAAAAAAATCCTGCACTGATCCTGAAAACCTCCTGTGACCTGCAGGTTGAGTACCCAGCATAGTAGTACTTTCTCCTGCCTTCATGCTGTGCTTAGAATGAAGCCTTGGGTTTATCAACCTTCATATTACATCTGTAGACGTCACCTTTTCTTTTGTCATGTCCAGCAGAGCCACAGAGTAGCGATCACAGTTCAGGTATATTCTGACAGTATAAAGAGCTTTGTGAAACTGACGCTCAATGTCGGTAAGTTCCTCAAACACCTTGTTGGCGCACCAGAGCAGGATCTGCGGAGAGGAAGCACGGTGAACGGTCATTGTTACAGTACGTGCAAGACAAAAAATACCTGTCTGATGGAAAGCAGCTTCATTGTATTTTTCTTGCTTTGATATATTTTCTATATCTTGCAGTGTTAATCCGATATAACTGCACGATAGTTTATCCAATAAAAGCAGAATGCCAGTTAGGTCTTTTTGGTGCCGCATTGCTTCTAAGGTCTCACGGTCAGTATTTGGTCAGTATTTGACATCAGTATTTGTAAGCCAAAACCAGGAGAGGAACAATCAGAGGAAAAGTATAATAGAAACACGTCACCACTTATGTATTTTTCACCTGCCCCTGGCTTTTGCTTACAAAAAAATTCACCAAATACTCAACGTGTGCCGTGGCCTAAATGATCACTAATCCCACCCCTGATCGTCACATGTCTGTGTCAGAACGTCATAGCAGTAGGTCATAATCAGCAGGGATCGGGAACTGCTGGGAATCGTTGTTAATGTATAAAGTCCTAAGCTTTTGGTGAAACTTGTCAAAAGTTTGGACTATCTTTTTAAAGTATAATAGGGCAATTAGATTTCCACATGAGTAACATGAATGTCAGAAAATTGCTTCTTAATGAAATACGATAATAAATTTATAATGATCGAGTGCCGTAAAATTATAGCCCTTGGTTCTGAGCTTTAATCTTGAGTCATTGTAAATTTACGACCCAGGTTTAAAGCTCTTTCTAGTGGAATCTAGTGGGAGGAGGTCCAGTTCCTGGCTAACAGGCACATACGGGGACCCTGGGGAAGGGACAAAAGCAGTTTATCATTATTTCTGTCTTCTCTCTAGCCAGTTATATGGTGTTCTACAAGCACAATGTAGTGAATAGAAGCAGCAGCACTGCCAATGTTTCTGTAGGACCTGGCGATCATCTGATCATCAAGTGTCTTCTGAACATACCAGAGGTCCTGGGGCATAACAGGTAACAATCAGCTCTGCCAGGGACTTCTATCACTTTAGTGGGCTCTTCTCCATCTGTAAATGCTCCAGATACAATGTAAAGTAGTAGATGTACAGCTTGTATAACAGTGTAAGTTTGGTGCCCTCTAAATAACTCAACACACAGCCATTAATGTCAGAACTGCTGGCAACAAAAGTGAGTACACACCTAAGTGAAAATGGACAAATTGAGCCAAACTATCCATTATTCATTATCCAAATTTTCAATATTTTGTGTGGTCACCATTATTTTCAAGCACTGCCTTCACTCTCCACTAGAAAACTCTTCCACTTCTCCATGACAGCATCATAGAGCTGGTTAAAGTTAGAGACCTTGCGCTCCTCCACCGTCCATTTGAGGATGCCCGACAGATGCTCAATAGGGTTCAGGTCAGGAGACATGCTTGGCCAGTCCAACACCTTTGCCCTCAGTTTCTTAAGCAAGGCAGTGGTCCTCCTGGAGGAGTGTTGGAATACTGCCCTGAGGCCCAGTTTCTGAAGGTAGGAAATCATGCTCTGTTTCAGTATGTCACAGTACATGTTGGCATTCATGATTCCCTCAATGAATTGTAGCTCCAAACAGTCGGCAGCACTCATGCAGCCCCAAACAATGACACTGCCACCATTATGCTTGACTGTAGACAAGACACACTTGTCTTTATACTCCTCACCTGGTTGCAGCCACACATGATTGACACCATCTGAACCAAATAAGTTTATCTTGCTCTCATCAGACCACAGGACATGATTCCAGTAAGACATGCCATTAGTCTGCTTGTCTTCAGCAAAGTGTTTGAAGGCTTTCTTGTGCATCATCTTTTACCCCTTTCTGACCTCAGACGAGATAGTACGTCCGAGGTCAGATCCCGTGCTTTGATGTGGGCTGAGGCGGTGAGCCCGCATCAAAGCTGGGACATGTCAGCGGTTTTGTACAGCTGACATGTGCCCACAATAGCGGTGGGTGGAATCGCGATTCACGCGCCGCTATTAACTAGTTAAATGCGCTACCAAATGCTGACAGCGGCTTTTACTACCGCTTCTGGCCATCCGTCACGTGATCGTAGGACAGCGATGCGTCGGCATGACAGCCAGAGATTATGCGTTGAAATTGCAAAAAAAAGTGCAATCGCACACTTGTTTTTTGTTTGGCTTTTTTGCTAGGTTCACTAAATGCTAAAACTGACCTGGCATTATGATTCTCCAGGTCATTATGAGTTCATAGACACCAAACATGTTTAGTTTCTTTTTTATGTAAGTGGTGAAAAAAAAATTCCCAAATTTGCTAAAAACAAAAAGAATTGCGCAATTTTCCGATACCCGTAGCGTCTCCATTTTTTGTGATCTGACATTTTTAATTATACCATTTTGGTGCAGATACTTTCTTTTAATCGCCCTTTATTGCATTTTAATGCAATGTCGCGGCGACCAAAAAAAGTAATTCTGGCATTTTTAATTTTTTTCTCACTATGCCATTTAGCGATCAGGTTAATCCTTTTTTTTATTGATAGATCGGGCGATTCTGAAAGTGGTGAAACCAAATATGTGTAGGTTTGATTTTTTTCTTATTGTTTTATTTTGAAAGGGGCAAAAGGGGGGTGATTTGAACTTTTTTTTTTTTTTTTCAAATTTTTAAAACATTTTTTTTTACTTTTGTCATGCTTCAATAGCCTCCATGGGAGGCTAGAAGCTGGCATAGCCTGATTGGCTCAGCTACATAGAGACGATGCTCAGATCGCCTCTATGTAGTAGAATTGCAGCACTGCTATGAGCGCCGACCACAGGGTGGCGATCACAGCAATCTGGCATCAACAACCATAGAGGTCTCAAAGAGACCTCTGGTTGTTATGCCAACGTACCGATTACCCCCGATCACGTGACGGGGGTCACCGGTGCGAGCATTTCCGGCCGTATGGCCGGAAGCGGTAGTTAAATGCCGCTGTCAGCGTTTGACAGCGGCACTTAACTTGTTAATAGCGGCAGGTGGATTGTGATTCCACCCACCGCTATTGCGGGCACATGTCAGCTGTACAAAACAGCTGACATGTCCCGACTTTGATGCAGGCTCACCGCTGGAGCCCACATCAAAGCAGGGGATCTGCCATCGGACGTACTATTCCGTCCGATGGCAAAAAGGGGTTAACTTAGGGTGTACTTACTTTTGTTGCCAGCAGTTTAGACATTTAATGGCTGTGTGTTGAGTTATTTAGAGGGCACCAAATTTACACTGTTATACCATCTGTACACTGATTACTTTACATTGTATCAAAGGGTAAGATCTTCAGATTGTCCCATGAAAAGATATAATAAAATATTTACAAAAATGTGATGGGTGTACTCACTTTTGTGATATACTGTGCATAAATATATATATATACAGTATAGTCAAAGCCAGCCTCATACAGCTGCGTGAGTGAAAAAAAATATTATGTCTTATGTCTATGAAAAGCATAAGGGCAAAAATGAAAAAAAATTGGGGGGTCGTTAGGGAAGTTATCTAGTGAAAACAAGGTATTATCTGTCTATGACATTTATTCTCTATGGGCCTGTCAGGAAAAAAAAAAGAGCACAGCGCTCAACAGTGCCAAAGGAAATGAAAGGAGCGTACGTTGCATTTTCGTACTGCTGCTCCATTCTAACAGGGATGAAAGTTTCTGTCCTGCCAATTTGGGAGTATCCAAGTTGTCAGACCCCCATCAACCAAACTAAACCAATATACGTCAGTCACCTTGGGTTGCATGCTGCCATTTTTTTTAGAAGCACATCTACTTACTTGACTTTTTCGGGATTCAATGTTATAAAGGTAGTTGATATGATGTTGTTTTAGAACAACAGATATAAATTCCAGGTATTTGGTGAAGACCTGCAATAATAGATGAAATATATTACATATATAACACATGTCTATATAAGGTTTAATAATAAAATATACGGCATTGTTCAAAGGTTTTAGTCAGGTGTGGAAAAATGCTGCACAGTAAAAATGCTTTAGAAATTGAAATGTTTATTTGTATCATGCAAAGAAAATGTGCAAAGGTGAAATCTACATTAAATAAATATTTGGTTTGACCGCCACTTGTCTTAAAAAAAAGCAGTTCTTCTATGCACGCTTGTACACAGTTATTGAGGTTATTCCACAGACCTTGGAGAACGTCTTTACGGTGAAGATAGTTCTTAATATTTGGGGTCATTGGGGTAATTTGGAGCCAATCAGATGCCTCCCTGATGGTATTGCATGATGAATAAGTATCTGCCTGTATTTCTCAGCAATAATGACACCATTAATCTTGACCAAAACCCAACTCCGTTTTTTTAAACTGTAGCTCCAAACTTACAAGGAGCCTCCACCATGTATCACTGTTGCCTGCAGGCACTGATTATTGTATTGCTCTCTTGCCCTTCAGAAATCAAACTTCTTTCTGTTAGACACATATTTCACTTTTTGACTCATCACTCCAGAGGACTTGCTGCCATTTTTCTGCCCAAACTATATCCTTGTTTGTATGTTGAAGGCATGGCTTTATTCTTCTGTAAAAATCACTTCTGGCCAGACTTCTCCTAACAGTAGATGGGTGAGGTTCTGAGCTAGTGGCACTGCTGGAGATCTTCCGATTTCATAGGGAAATAAGCATGATCATAGAATGATAGAATCATAGAATGTTAGAGTTGGAAGGGACCTCCAGGGTCATCATGTCCCTTGACCAATGCGGGATTCACTAAACCATATCAGACAGATGGTCTGTCCAGCCTCCGTTTGAAGACTTCCATTGAAGGAGAACTCACCACCTGTTGTGGCAGCCTGTTCCACTCACTGATCACCCTAACTGTCAAAAGGTTTTTTCTAATATCTAATCTGTATCTTCTCCCTTTCAGTGTCATTCAATTGCTCCTCATGTTTCCATGTGCAAATGAATGAGAATAACAATGATCCCTCTACACTGTGAAATGCCTTCAAATATTTGTAGACAGCTATTAAGTCTCTTCTTAGTCTCGTTTTTTGCAAACTAAACATCCCCAGATCCTTTAATCGTTCCTCGTAGAACATACTTTACAGTCTGCTCACCATCCTGGTAGCTCTTCTCTGAACTTGCTCCAGTTTTTCAATGTCTTTATTATGGTGGTGCTCAGAACTGGACAAAGTATTCCAGATGAGGCCTGACCAAGGAGGGGTAGAGGGGGATAATTACTTCATGTGATCTAGACTGTATGCTTCTCTTAATACATCCTAGAAATGTGTTTGCCTTTTTTGCTTCTGCATCACACTGTTAACTCATGTGCAGTCTGTGATCTATTAGTATATGCAAGTTTTTTTACACGTGCTGTTGATTAGTTCTATGTCTCCTATAATCTAGTTGTAATTTTAATTTTTCTTGCCCTTATGCAAAATCTTGCATTTCTCCCTGTTAAATTCCATTCTATTGGTCGCTGCCCATTCTCCAAGCTTATCTAGCTCCTTCTGCATCCTTTCTCTGTCTTCTCTAGTGTTAGCTATCCCTGCTAACTTTGTATCTCCTGCTAATTTGATTAGTTTACCTTCAGTTCCCTTATCTAGATCATTTATAAAAATGATTTAGATAAGATAGACACATAAAAGATGTGTTTTTCATCTTCTGAACTAAGTTTCCTTGATCAACCGCTGTGTTTACAGTCCTCAACGTTGCCCATTTCTTGGTGCTTCTTCAAAAAAGATTGAAGAGCATATTTTGAAATCCCTGTCTGCTTTGAAATTTTTGCCTGTGGAGACCTTGCTGATGCAGAATAACTACCTTGTGTCTTGTTACTGAGCTTAGTCTTTCTATGGTGTATGGCCTGTTAAACTGTCTTTCAAAACCTCACCTTTGTAGTAGCATTTATCTGTTCCTAACCTAATTTTAAACCCCCAACAGAGCTGTTTCTGTTTCAGTTAATGACTGATTTTGAACCTATGTATTACGTATGGAAAAAATGATCATTCTCTCCTGCTTAGTATAATTGGTTTCTCATTCACCTGATAATTCTACCAAATCCCTGACTTTGTGTAAATGTATCTAGAATGCTCTTTTGAAGGCAAAGGGTGGTCACACCAAATATCAATCTGATTTAGATTTCTCTTTTATTCATTCACTTTGCATTTTGTTCATTAATAAAAATAAACTATTAACACTTCTAATTTTTAAAGTATTCTTTGCAAAAAAAATTCAACACCTGTCAAAAACTTTTGTACACAATAGTTTGTTATCTTACAGTTTCATCTTCCTTGGTAAAGGCGTCGGCCTGCTGTTTGTTAATGGCCATTATGACTGCTAGAACCTCTTTTCCATACATGATGGGTGTAGTCAGAAGATTGTTTGTCGTAAAGCCGGTCTGCTTGTCCACAAAGTCAGAGAAGTGTGTGTTCTGCAGAAAGAAAAATATTAAAGATTAAGCATATTCTTTAATGTCAATAGTTGTATACAGGTATGATGGCCAAGATGTGTCATGGATCGACTATCAACCACATTCGGATCCTTCAGACGGAACCTGAAAACCCATCTCTTCAGGAAAGCCTACAGCTTGCACTGACCCCGCTGCCTCCTCACCACTACCGGAGCTACCGCCTCACCAACACCGGAGCTACCGCCTCACCAACACCGGAGCTACCGCCTCACCAACACCGGAGCTACCGCCTCACCAACACCGGAGCTCCTGCACCCCTCAACCTACTGTCTCCTTCCCCATAATCCTGTAGAATGTAAGCCCGCAAGGGCAGGGTCCTCGCCCCTCTGTATCAGTCTGTCATTGTTAGTTTGTTTACTGTAAGTGATATCTGTAATTTGTATGTAACCCCTTCTCATGTACAGCACCATGGAATCAATGGTGCTATATAAATAAATAATAATAATAATAATAATAATAATAATGGATCATTCGTCCTGTTAATTTGTCTGTGAAATGTTTTCTTGGGCTCGAGCTTATCTCCGAGTTCTCTTCATGCCCACTCTGCGCAACCCTCTCATTGGCTCAGCACGAAAGGCTTTTTTAAATGTGGTGCGATGGCATGTAAAACTTGCAAATTTTCGGGTAAATGCCATAATTTCACTGATGCCAGTAATCAAAATGTTTATCCCATTAAGACTTTCATGAACTGTAACACCAAAAATGTGGTATACATCATGGAGTGCATGGCATGTCATCTTAAATACGTGGGGAGTACCATACGGTCTTTAAAAACACGTATTCGTGAACATATTTATGATGTTGAAAATATTAGTGCTAATAGGAACACCTCACAAGTTTCACAACATTTTATTAATTATCATCACTCTAACCTTGAGTCACTTAAAATTTATGCGATAGAAAAAATTCATAAACCATTTAGAGGAGGAGACATTGAGGTGACCCTGAGAAACAGGGAATCATGGTGGATCTTTAAACTTGGTACAAGAATTCCACATGGTCTAAATAAAAGGAAAGATCTCATGCTCTTTTATTAGTTTTCTGAGGGTTCACAAACAATGAAGTTACTATTCTGACATCTAATAATTAAATTTGTAGTTTATATTTCCCGTATAATAAATGACTCTTTTTTGAGGCTAATAGCTATCTACTCGCCCCCTTTTTTTTTTTTCCTTGTTTGCAGGCCGCTGTTACACTGTCACGGCGTCTTCAGCTGTGCTTCTACCCATTTTGCTCCAACCTACTTTGGCTGTTTCAGCTCTCTGTTTGAGAGATTTCTGCCATAGATTGTTTTGCTTTTTCATCCATAGCTGCTTGTGAGCCCGCTACTTTCAAAGATATTAAGGAATTTTATTAGTATTCTGAGGGTTCACAAATAAGGATGTTGTTTTTCTAACATCTAGTAACCAAATTTGTAGTTTATACTTTCTGCATAATCAATAACTTTTTTGTGAGGCTAATAGCTATCTATTTTCCCTTCCGTTCCCTCCTGTTTGCCGGCCGCTGTTACATTGTTACGGCGTCTTCAGCTGTGTTTTTACCTATTTGCTCCTACCTATTTCAGCTGTTTCAACTCCCTGTTTGGGAGATCTCTGCCATTGATTGTTTTTTTTTTCCATCCATGGTTGTCTGTGAGCTTGCTACTTTCAAAGGTATCAGGGAATTTTATTAGTATTCCGAGGGTTTGCAAACAATGAAGTCGCTTTTTTGACATCTAGTTACTAAATTTGTAGTTTATATTTCCCGCATAATTATCGACTCTTTTGTGAGGCTAATAGTTATCAATCTGCCCTTTTGTTTCCCCCTGTTTGCCGACTGCTGTTACATTGTCACGGCGTCTGCAGCTGTGCTTTTACCTACTTGCTCCAACCTATTTTGGCTGTTTTCATAGTTGTTTGTGAACCCGCTATGTATAAAGGTACTAGGGCATTTTATTAGTATTCCGAGGGTTTACAAATAATATCTAGCAACTCAAGCTTTATATTGTTATGTGGGTTCACAACATATGACACTGTACATATTATTTTACCATTATATTTTTGGATTTATTCAATGATTATGGTAATGTTATTTCATTTTTCATTTTGTATATAGTTTTTGTATCTTATGCTATTTCTGTTTTCTCTGCTTTTTTGTTTAACTTAAACATTTGTTTTTGTCTTTCTATCAAGCCTGTCTTGCTTCCATTATCATGTGTGTCTATTTTTGCTTGATTAGACAATTCCACCAATTGCAGCACCGGAGCGATAACCGGATACTAGTATAAAAGTATAGACATGTCTTGTACCAGGTATCATGATTAAGGGTGCTTAGTCACCGGAAACGCGTTGACCTTGGTTTTAAAATATTTTTTTGTATGCTGATGTTTTGTCCTTTCACTATATTTTAAGTGAAATAAACGATGGATTTTTCACTATTTCGTTGAGCTGGATCTCCTTCTCTTTCCTGAAATGTTTTCTTGCACATGTTGCAGAGATGCATCACAATTAAGATGAATGTGATGTTCAAATGATGGTATTGAAAACTGGACACAATATTATATACAGCTTTTCACATTTGGTGGAAAGCTCAATATGATATTAGGGCTGGATCATGATTGGTGGGGAACACAGGGTGAAAGAAATTGATTCCAGTTTTTGACATTGCATTGCCATACTATCTTCTAAATAATTGTGCCTGGTCCTGTAGATAAATACTCCTTTGTTTGCCAAAAGAAGTACAGTGCCTACATAATATAGTGATATAATACATACATAACAATGCCACAATGATATACTCATTAAACAATCTTTTTAGACAGGAAGTTTAGAGCGGACTACGTGAGATGGAGATGGAAAGGTAGAGTCCCCTGAATGTTGGAGGTACTCAGAAATTAGAATTCAAGATCCTTTTTGCTTTGACTTTGGCCCTAGAACAAGTTATAATATCTATCATAAAAATAATTTGTCATTCAATTCTCTCATTCGGACCACTAACACACGTCAAGATCTATACCTATTTTGCTGATCTAATTATTCCCTAGGTTCTCATTCATTCACAAACCATACCCAACTCCTTCCCTGGCTCTTACTGAACTACTCTATTAGTACCCTCTGCATTGCATAAATATGACACAAAAGACCCTAAAACCATTACTCAAGAGCAAAGGAGGAGGGTTGGGAAGGGTATACAACCAAGAACCCGGGATACTTTAACGCCCACCGGACCTTTGCCATCAAGTAGGCATATAGCACTTTGTTGTCTTCGCTCTGCTACCACTGAGATCAAAAACATAGTTATCTATTTCATCCATTACCAATTGATTAATATACATCACAGAAGCTTTATACACATTTAATTGTAAGGGCACACAAAAAAAGCTGCTCAAAATTGCATCATTATTCATTATCTATTTCCAGATACATTTTTTTAGACGATTTGGTCCACCAAACCAATTGCAAGGTATTCACATTTCTTGGCTGCTCCCAGGAAACTAAACGATTAGTCATGTTGAAATTCAATATGGCCTATCCTTATTTCCTCTGATGGCTGATGTTGAAGGACAGTCAGGCTGTGTCCATACACATCAGGTCATTGACTGATCCAGCAAAATTGTTTGGCTTGGCCCACTGTTGGATGGAGGGACAAACTTTTCGAATACTCTAAAACAACCGTACAGAAGACATTATAAGACGACAATGGCACAAACCTTTAAGTTTCTTAAAGAACTATATGATTGGACTTTTGGCTAAAGTAAAGGAGACATATAGGGCTGGCTGGATGGAAATGCAATACTATTCCCTGAGGATCGGTTTTGTAGAAAGTGTTTAACGCTATGAAGGTTGAACATCTGGCAGAAAATGATAGTTGCACGAAAAATAGAAAATTCATCTACATAAAGGCATTTGGTGGGAATTTGTTAGGTACTTGATACCAAAAAAAAAGTTGGAGGAAATCCAATCCTAAATATATCACTGTAATATAAAGTGAATGGAGCACCTTATCCTAACAGAGCAAATATTGGGCTGGACATTTAGCGTTTTTGTCCCACTTCCATTTTCCAGCATCTTTTGTGCTTACGTCCACTGCCATTTATCCCATTTAGCGATATGTGAGCTCACTTTGCATATCTTCTGCTCTGTGTGACCTATAGTGTCATTGTGGACACAGTCTGCCCTTGTCTGAGATACTTATTCCTACTACTAAAGGGTGCAGTTCTCTCGATTTGCTGATATAATTTACCCAAAAGTTGCTTATTATGGACATATAGATTTCTAATAAACACTTAGCATACCTACTAATGGGGTGCTGTGATTAACTATTCACTAAACATGATCGACACAGATACTAATCTACGCTGGTCCCAACCATCAGAAATAGGCTTACTTGTTGGGTCCTGGTTGATGTGGTCTTTTTTTCTGGTCTTAGATACGCCTTGTGTGACACACGTGAGTGCCCTAAATTGACTACTTCCATGCATTTTCCACATCAGAGAGATGTGTTGAGTAATACCATGTCATGCCCCAACTAAGACAGGTAAGTATTAGTGGTGCACTGTGTGGCTGGTACTTTTATGGAGAGAAGTATGTGCAGGGTGGACCAATACTGTGTGTACGTAGGGCCAGCACCTGCACCCAGCACTTTAGGTACTGTATATATGGAACAGTTTTAGGAGCTTCATAGAGCATGAGTGCTTGGTGTGTTGTACGGCCGCCACCTGAGTCTGACTGCTATGACTGGAGCTATCTATCAAAGGAGAACGGTAAAAATTATATAGAGCATATATGTAACTGAGACATGTGATTTGGCACTGCTAGGACCTTGTATTTCTACAATGCCAGGCAGAGATACTGCGATCATCAGGTGCTACAGAAGAATCACCACCGCCGATGCTTCTTTTCTCTGTATAGTGCTCACTGTGAACTATGTAAGTGAAATAGAAGACAGAAGCTGTAATAAACCCCTTCCGTCTTCCCTCTTTCACTCTGTCAGGTACAGCCGGGGACCAGACCTGCTCCTGCTAGAGCTGAAGCAGAAGTTTAATTCAGTACGGGGTTAATACCGAGGACCAGGCACTTTAATTTTACATCACTTGGACGTTATCGGGTTTTAAACAGTTCGTCTGGTATGGTTGTCCATAGCAACCAATCCTAGCACAGCCATTATTTTACCTCAGCAGTTTAATCAATTAAAGCTGAGGTCTGATTGGTTGCTATAAACAACACAGCTAGTTTTATTTTAGTCCGTTGATTTTTGATAAATGAGGCCCTATGTCTTTTTCACAACATAATGAGCATTTCTTTGTCCACACCTTGCCAAAATTTCCACGGAAGTCTCCAGCTACAAGTATTATCCATTAAAATGCCAGGATTGGCAATGAGAAATCCAAAAAGCAATAATGTCACTTCTTACCATGGTCTTACAGTCCATTTATCAGCTTTCCCACTGGTAACCTAACCATGCAATTGTGTGTCCATTCCTCGACCAGAAAAGACTTTTTATCTCCTAAGTTATGGTGGTCATACGCCTTAGATACATACATTACAAAAGGCGCCTCTCTCCCTGGTCCCACACACACCACCGCCGCAGACACCCGCAACTGCCATACTATAGGTAACCTTGCCTGTACTCTTTCCTCCTTTTGCTCTGGACTCGCATCTTTGGCTAGTATATTTACCCCTCTGGCTTTCTTTTCCATAGCCCCTAACGGGACTCCTGCATCTCTCCAGGGATCTGTGCCCTTTTCGGTTTCTACTTTTGAAAGGTCAGTTCTTAGCCTCTACGAGTGTCCACCACCTGGGTATCCCATTCTTTTATCTATGTAACTACATCTAGGTGTTATGCTTGCTTGATACTGTTTCTGCATTAATTCTTATTTATTGTCCTTTATGGAATACTGCTATCGCACAGGGCAACATTGTGTCTAGAAGATATTGGTGGATTCCACTATAGTTTCTGCCCCCCTATGATATTGCCTCCGCGGTACTTTCCGCCCTTGCAGCCTGTGTTACACGTATACTCCATAGGTTCTTGACTGCCATGACAGTTTACGTCCGACGAGAACCCTGATGTCTCTTACCATCGTACCCCTCCATGATCTCGATGGGTCCTGCTTTGCTGTCGCCGTGTCCACTATTATGGCGACTTTTCGCAATTTTCATTATATAGGGACTTTATTATTGATTTTTGTAAAAATGTATATTTTATTTTGTTCATGTTTTTTTTGTTATGTTTTCATGTTTTGTGATATCTTATATATTTTGTTCTTGTTTCAGTAAGGTTTGAGAAAGACCCCGAGGGTCGAAACGTTACCCTGAAACCTTGAAATACTGCGGTGATATCTCTAATTTTGGTGTTTGTTCACAATAAAAAAAAAACACGTTTTTTTGGCTAAAAAAATCTAAAGACTTCTTTCTCGAGTGCGACTGTTGTTGTACAGGACTATATTCTGGAGGATCCCTCCATGTTCAGTCTGCACCACAAATAGCGAGAGTGCACGTCTTGCTCTTTACTTAGATACATGCATGGACGCTCTGCTTGGCCAATAACCAACTTCTGCAACCATGGGTGAGGTTGTCCAATCATGACAAAATTAGCAGATTCCGCTAAAAATTATCCAACAAGTTTATGCCCCTTAAGCAATGAAAATTCGTCTAAATTGAAAGGTAGCAGATATTGTGAAAACTGAGCAATTAATTAGGAAAGTATTTAGCAGCATTGTGTTCATTTTCAGTATAGAAAAAATAACACTTAGGCCTCATTTAGAGGTTCGTTTTTTTACATACGTGGTCTATTCCTATTTTTTACAGATAGAACAAACACCCATTATAACCAATTGTGATGTTCACATGCCCATGTTTATTGGTGAACTGGGCGTCTGAAGTTAAGAAGTTAAGATCTAAGTCACGGATTAAACTTGTTCAATCGAATCAATCAAAACTAGTGTTGAGCGATACCTTTCGATATTTGGAAATATCGGGATCGGATTGTATCGGCCGATATCCCAAAAATATTGGATATCGCCGATACCGATACCAGAAACCAATGCAAGTCAATGGGACACAAATATCGGAATTAAAATAAACCCTTTCTTTCCTTGTACATCCTGTTCCTGAGGGGGGAAGAGTGTGGGTGGTGCGTGGGTGGAGACTGCGTGTCTGTGTGGGACCTTGGGGGGTCTGTGCCGGCCTGCTGGGGGTCTGTATGGGCCTCTTGGGGGTCTGTGCGGCCTGCTGGGGATCTGTGCGGCCTGCCGGGGGTCTGTACAGGCCTCTCGGGGGTCTGTGCCGCCTGCCGGGGGTCTGTGCGGCCTGCCGGGGGTCTGTACGGGCCTCTCAGGGGTCTGTGCGGCCTGCCGGGGTCTATGTGTTTGTGTGCAGGCATCGTCCGATGGGACTACAAGTGCCAACAGGCTATGCCTGCTACAATGGCAGTGATTAGCACATTGGTCAATGATGGGACAGTAGTAGTCCCATCATCCTGCCAATGTGTTTAATGTAAAAAAAAAAAAGACTACATACTACATACAACATACATACTACATGCATACAACATACATACTACATACATACAACATACATACTACATACATACATAAAACATACATATTACATACATACAACATACTACATACATCCATAGATACAACATACATACATACATACAACATACATACAACATACTACATACATACAACATACTACATACATACAACATACATACTACATACTACATACATACAACATACATACACCACACATACTACATACATACTACATACAACATACATGCAACATACTACATACATACTACATACATACATTCTACATACATACAACATACTACATACATACATACAACATGCATACATACATACAACATACATACAACATATTACATACATACTGCATACAACATACTACATACATACTACATACAACATACATATAACATACAACACACATACTACATACTACATACATACAACATACTGCATACATGCTACATACATACATACTACATACAACATACATGCAACATACTACATACATCCATGCTACATTCATACATACATACTACATACATACTACATACATACATACTACATACATACTGCATACATACTACATACATACATACTACATACATACTACATACATACATACTACATGCATACTACATACATACAGCATACATACTACGTACATACTACATACATACATACATATATACTACATGCATACTACATACATACTACATACAATACATTCATACAATACATACATACAGACATACAGTACATATAATAACATTCGACACAGGCAGACCTACAAGCCCAGGGAGGAAAGACTGTGCCAGCACTGTGACCAGGAGGCCATAGAGGACGAAACCCACTTCCTGCTACACTGCTCCAAATACTCAGCAGTGAGGGACACTCACTTCAGGAGACTCTCACATCTCTTCCCAGACTTCATCACCATGGAGAAGGAAGAGAAAACATATATCCTGCTGGGAGAAGAAGAGAGAGCAGTGGAGATAGCAGCGCGGTATGTGAGCGAATGTCATAGACTGCGAGAAAGAGAACTATGATGCCATGGACTATAGCCTCCACAATGGATCTGCCCCCACCCACCTTCCCTATGCCATGGACTATAGCGCCCACAATGGATCTGCCCCCATCCACCTTCCCTACAGCTCCTACCCAACATCCCCACAGTCCCTATCCCTATTGCCTTTATACACTTTCTTTGGCAAAACTGATGTGTATTTGGTCCTGCCAATAAAGCTTCTTTGAATCTTGAATCTAACATAGAGTACATACTCACCATCACTTGTCATTTTGATCCCCGAAGCCAGTGTCATCTGTAAAAAAGATTAAAATAACAAACAACCAATATACTCCCTGATCCGCAGAAATCCACGAATGTCCCACAACGATCTCCTGTGGAGAACGGCAGCATCAGCTGATGCGACCACTCTCTAGGTGCTCAATGACGGGAGGAAGGTATCCTTCCGCACTGTATTCCTCTGCCGCTGTGAAAAAAATTGTCCCTAGTCTCACTTTTGGCATTGCTGTGGGAAAAATGTTCCCATGCAGCAACTGCCATAAAGTGATACTTTGAACTCTAGTAACCTCTCAGTGATGCACTGCAGGAGCCATTCTCTCCTGTCAGTGTGTCACTGAGGGTCCTATAGAGCAGTGACAACACCCGATGTACATCACATTGCGACTCTGAGAGAACTTTGACCATGACAAGCAAGTTGCAAAACTCCAGCCTGGTTGGATTTTTTGTGACTTTCATGTTGCGATTGCAGTACCGTCTGAGTCGTATTGTGACCCCATATACTTGTATTGCGTTGCGATGTAGCAGCGACACCAAAAATCTTTGATTCTGTGACATATCACTGCCAAAGTCACTGAGTAGTACTCGCCTAAGTAGTAAGAACAAGATGAATCAAACAGCAAGCCATAATAACCAATGAGCTGGAGGAGGGATCTGAATACTACTAGGATTATTCACTCTGCGTGCGATATTCTCAGAACACAGGCAGCCATACATAGTATAAGTGTCTGCCCTGAGGCCTGCTGCTCACAAAATAATGGCAAATGTTAGTTTTCAGGAAGTTTAGGACTCTCACAATTGTATTTTTCTATATATTAGGACTTTTGTTGGGAGTCTGACATGGCACGGCATTAGCAATGAGTGGATCTGCATGAGATTATTATTATCCCCTTTGGATCCATTTTCCAGGTTGTTATGTAACATATTCCCTCCCTTTTTTCAGTCACCATAACCATAATAGATTTGGCTGGCATGGTGATACAGTTTTATTGGACGCATTGTGGGCCCTTCCAGTGCTGTTGCTGGGGAAAGATTCTTCCTTGCACCCGGAAAATGATTCAATACCCATGCCTATGATTGACAAAAGCATGTGAACCTTTAGGATTAGCAAATAATTTAAAGTTGAAATTAAAGTCTAGTGTTTTCGATCAATAGGCTAACAATCAGTTGTGAATGGGTAACCTGTTTTATTTAAAGAACAGGGATTTAACAAAGCCTAATCTTCACAACACATATTTGTGGAAGTCTATGATGGCACAAACAAAAGAGATTTCTGAGTACCTAGGAAGAGTGATTGATGCTCAATCAGGCTGTAAAAGGTTACACAACCATTTTTAAAGTGTTTGGAAACCAACAATTCATAGACAAACAGGTTATGTACAAATGGAGGATATAGAAGACCATGATTATCCTCAAAAAGTAGTGGTCAACCAAGAAAGATTACTCCAAAAACAAGGTGCATGGTAGTTCGCATGGTCACAAATGAACCCAAGGTAACTTGTAAGCAACTAAAGGCCTCTCTCACATTAGCTAATATTAATGTTTATGAGTCCACCATCAGGAGGACACTGAGCAATGATATGCATGACAGTACTGCAAGGAGAAAGCCATTGCTCTCCAAAACAAACACTGATGCTCATCTGCAGTTTGCTAAATATCATCTGGATAAGAATGAAGGCTATTAGAGCAATGTCTTGTGGACAAATGAGGCCAAAAGAGAGCTTCTTGGTTTACTTGAGAAGCATTTGTTTGGAAAAAGAACAACCCTGCATTACTGGATAAAAACCTCATCTCATCTGTGAAACATGGTGGTTTGGGCCTGTTTTGCAGGATTTGGATCAGGACAACTTGCCATAATTGATGGAACAATGAATTCTGAATTTTATCAGTAAACTCTACAGGAAAATATCAGATCTGTCAGTCAGCTGAAAACTCATGGGAACCTGGGAATGTCGCAAAACAACGACCCAAAGAGCACAGGTTGTTCTACAAAATAATGATTAAAGAAGAATAAATTAATGTTTTGCAATGGCCAAGTCAAAGTTCTGACCTTAATCCTATAAAAATGTTGTGAAAAGATGAGACGCGACCAGATCATGGGAGAAAATTCACCAACAAACCAGAGCTGAAGCTGTTTTGTAGGGAGAAAAAGGCTAAAATTTCTCCAATACAATATGTAGGACTCATCAACAATTACAAAAAACGTCTAGCTGCAGGTATTGCGGCACAATGAAGTCACACGGGATGCTGAAAGCAAAGGTTCCCTTATTTTTGCCATTTACAGGCATGTGATATTGGATTATTTTCCCCATTTTAAACATGACAAAGTCTAATATTTTTATATCATTTACTTGATTTGGTTCTCTTTATGTATTTTTAGGTTTTATGTAAAATATGATGCAGTGTTAGGACAAATTTATGCAGTAATATGTAAAATTTGGAAAAGTTAACAAACTTTCAAGCATCAATGTATTTATGACCTCTGTTATAAATGAGATAAAGTCTATTTCAAGTGCATTGGAATGGATTTTTGGGCCTTTGTCTGAACTTTTGATCTGGTTAAGTTGTGCTTTTACATTATCTAAAAAATAGGCAGATACCAATGCTTGTTTCGCCGCCCTAGGTGTGTGATTATTATTATGGGCTTGGGCTTAATATAATTTATAATCCCATGTTCCATCTCTCTCAGTCACTGAAGTTCAGCATGTCCACACATGTATACAGTATGGTTGTGTCTCATCTATAAAGTGGGCCACCAACCCCTTGTTCCTCTGCTGTGGTTTGTAGATGATGACGCTTATCAGACCTTATTCATCAGCACTGTCTTTCATTTTACTAGAGTCATGTAAGAAACTATCGAGGCGCATCAGAACCTTCCCTGCTAACCAAGTGGTATCTTTGTGAAGGACAGTAGTTGTGTCTGACGTGCCGTATTGTGATATCAGAGGACTATGTACACACAGGCTTTTTCCAGAATCCCAGGACTGGTCTGCTGGTCAATTTCTAGACCTTCCCCATTCAGTAAAAAGCAGTATAAGTTCTTTGATGTGGAAGTGACATAACATGAGATCGTGACCGGTGCCCAAAATATAGATAACCATGTGTATAAACACCTGTCGTTGCTGACGTCCAGGATGGGATTATGAGAAGCCCAAGGAAATCAATGAGAAAATGATCCAAGTAGACGCACGTCAGCGGAATTTGTTGACGTGTACTGAACTCTTGTCACCTGAAGCCAGAGAACGTTGGCTGTGCAAGGCTTAAAGAAGGCAGAAAACAGAGAAGTGTGCCAAGTAACGTTATGCAGTATTTGTGTGTATATTTTGCACATTATTCTTCACAAACCACATAAGGAAAACAGGGTTCTGTTTTTAATGACCCAACCTGTATCTAGAGATGTAAATATACCAGGATGAACAAACTGCATACAGAGACTTGAGACAGATAACTTTAGTGAAGAGACATAGACCAGAAATTTTCCCACCTCTGGCCAACGAGTCCTAGGCAGCCACCTACTCTGCCTATTACTTTCCCGGGACACGTCTGAAGTATTTTATTGGTGTAATCTGGGATAGAGATGAGCGAATACATTTGCAGTTCCCTGATCCAGCTGCAACGCCAGCTGAATCAGAGCCCTGAGAACTGCCTTATTCCCGTTGGAATCCTCAGCTCTTCTTTTGATTTGTAGGCCCAGCACGACATCAGTGTGATGGATGCATGAAGTCACGCCGGGCCTACTAATCAGCTGTGATGGTAGATGCCAGTAATTAGGAGGCTGTTTGCAGGGCTTCAGTTGCTGCTGGACCAGGGCCCGGAGAATTGACTTGCCCTTCTCTAATCTGTGACCATTCTATGGATCCCTGCTGTATATACAACATATTGAGCTCATGCAATGGTCAGTTAGATGTGGAGTGTTTGCATTTCAGGTTGTTTTTTTTTTTTTTTACTAATGGCTTCTATGAAGAAAACATCTCGGTATTGGAAATTAGGTTTTAAGGCTTTTACATGTTTTGCCCTCTGGCAATGTGCAGTAATGGTGAAGTAAGTTATTACTGCAATAAATTCATATTCCTACAGTATAACATTAGATGGAGCAGAGACAGCGAATGGCATCCAGCCTTGTGTGCACTGATGAGAGCAGCACCCTGGAACATTATACGCTACACAGATTCTACTTGATCTTTACCCCTATAATCAGCCTTATGCACTTATCAGGATTATCCCCAGCTTGCCATGTGCTAGAGGGTCGGAATGCAACAAGGACTTCAATTCACTGCAACATCACTTGTGTACAGTTTTACCAGTCGAGCTGGGGCTGGTGGTCTCTGTCATATCATAAGGGAAACTAATGTAGTATATTACTGTTACTTATATAGTGACATCATCATTGCTGATATACCACACATAATATTCACAGATTATACAGGTATAACAGACTTACAGAAAGCTATGCTATACTAGGTACAGAAGGAGAGAAAACCCAAACTCAACAGCCAACTATTCTGTAAGAATGAGAAAAAAAATATATCAAATTTATATCAGAAAGATACTGTAGATAGATAGATAGATAGATAGATAGATAGAAAACAAATTAATCAGAGAAAGGAAAAGTGCAGCCCACAGGTTGCAACTCACCAACCTATGTAATATAAGAAAGCAGAAAGCAATTTCCATGAAAAAAATGATGGTCCCTTACAGACCTTTTCTATTTATTTGTTTTATTCATTTATATAGCACCATTAATTCCACAACACTTTACAGACATCGGCATTGCCCCGATTAAGGCTCCTTATCAAAGGTAGCACTCCAAAAGTCCAAAATATAGTGGTTTGTTGACCCATCATGTCAGGGCGACGTTTCATTCCAAGTGTAGGCTTGAAAAAGTTCCAAACTTGGAATGAAACGTCGCCCTGACATGATGGGTCAATAATCCAATATATTTTGGACTTTTGGAGTGCTGCCTTAATCTTTTTGGGATATCTATCTATCAAAGTTTAGAAAGTGGGCAGCACTCAATAGCAAATTCCATGCAAAAATCTAGTGCATTTATTGGCCCCTTTGAACGTGTGACAATGTTTTAGCGCAAGAGCAAGTGAGGCTTTCACAATGTTTTGACAATGGCTCACATGCTCTTGAGCCGAAATGTTGTCACCTGTTCACGTGGGCCAATAAATGCACTAGAGTTTTGCATGGCATTTGCTATTGAGTGCTGTCCACTTTTTATGCTTTGATAGATAGATATGAGATAGAAAAGCTCTAAAAGATTTCTGCTTTGAAAATGGAGCGCCCCCGTTAGGGCAGTGGGGTACTCCGAGCCGGGCCCTTCGGTTCTCAAGGGGGATGTCACAGTGGCTGACCCAGTCCGTGGCCCTAGGGGCATCCGTTGATAAAAGGGGAAAGGTCTTTAAAGGGGAAATGTTCGTGACGCCACCTGTGGTATTCGGTCAGGGTGACTGACGCTGCTTAGGGGTACGCTGGGGTGATGTGATGGCAGCTAATTGGTATACCTTCCCACAGGTGAAGTATGTCCCCAGGGTTTCCCAGAGTGTAGATGGTGGATGGTGTGAGGCGCAGTGAAGAACAAGGACACAAGGTTGCAGTCTCTTTACCTTTACTGAAGGCTTCAGCATCCATAGTCCAAAGCACCAGATCACAGGGTAGGCAGAGTCTGGCCGGTCTGAAGGCAAATCCAGAGTCCCCTTATCCAGGTGGAAATCAGAAGCCTTTCTCTAGCACCTGGATGTTGTAGTATCTTACTGCTGTGCTTCTCTTAAGGTCCTCACAACTGTTGGTGGTGTTCTAGATGTTATGTCTTTCTCTCTGTCCCCCAGATGGGTAGGAACAACCCGTAAGACTGATGGCCTGAGGCTTTTTACAGGGACTCTAGCATGCCACGGCCCCCACAGTTGCCACCGTGCCTCCTGGGTAAAAGGTCAGACAACTAATATGGAATTAGCTGTCCTGCCGGTCTCTGGAGCCAGGCTTGGAGACGATGACTCCCTCGGTGTTCCGGCTACCGGCTTCTGCGCCTCAGAAGGAGGCAGCCTTTTACAGGGCAGAACTCCATCTGGTTTCCTCTCCTTTTGCTATGACTTCATTTCTCACTCTCTGCAATGCAATTCCCTTCAATGTCTCTTTCTTAGGATGCTGCCGCATCGGTAAGCAGGCGCAGCTCCGTGTCCTTCTGTGTAGGCCTCTGACAGGATCTCACCCCTGTCAGGGACCCACTACCTGAGTGGAGCTCAGATAGCAGCTAACTGGGTGAAGCCCAGTCAGCGTCCGCCAGACTGGTGCTGCCTGGGTGAAACCCAGTCAGCTTCTGCCTAACTTCCTATCCAGACCACCAGTTTTACCTAATTGTGAAGAGTGCCCTACTAAATATAGCTCCCCCTGGTGGACTGGAGTGTGAAGTGTGTTGTGTGGTTTGTGATACCTGGCAAAGTGATCTCCTTTATTGCCTTCAGACGTAACATCACTCCCCTGGTGGAAGAACGACATTACTGCAACGACCAGGACCCTGGGGCGCTGCCAAAAAGACCACGCCTTATCCGGATAGGATGTTCTGAGACAGATTTTCAGTTCCACCATATATAAGGTATACTTGTTATCTTCTATTAGAAGGCCACCCCCCCTTCAAAGACCAATTTTCAATGTTGGGTGATCATTTTAAAGTGGTTTCACAATATATATTATAAACAGTAGGGAGGTAAGGAAGGAAGGAAGGAAGTGAGGGAGGAAGTAAGGGAGGAGCGGAAGGGAAGTAGGAAGAAGGAAGTCTCCTAGTGGTAATACTCTCAACATTCAATAGAGAAGTGTTTTTCTTACTTCGTGACACTCTATTAAAGAAATTAGAAAAATTAGAAACCTATAAGTGTAAGTTCTCTGACTTTTCATAAAATGCACAAGTCCCATCTATTTGCCCTTATGAACCTAGATATTTTATATTGTATCCCTGACTGGAATCCTATTGAGGACCCAATGACTGAGTACTGTACAATGATCACACAATGGTTGTATCTAGCCATAACATGACTTGGGTGATGTTCTACAATTTCAAATCAGAATGCACAAGTCCATCAATTTCATTGACTTAATTATACTTGCTACTTGTAGTATTACTTTTGACCAGTAGTGGCAGTATAACTATTCCAGTTACAAGAACGCATAAGGAGCACTCGCTCTATGATAATCCCTACAAAACAAATGCATCAGAAATGTAATAACTTTATAATGAAGATTTTCCTCTTTTTTCAGTAAGAAAAGAAATTACAATAAACTTTACATAATATAATTATAGTTTTAACCATTTATTAATGCCTAAAATTACTAGAGAATTCAAGAAGCAACTGTGAACTATTCACCTGCCCAAGTGTTATCATGTCATTATTAACTTTGCAATATTATAAACATTAAGCACCTTCCTCTGTTTGGTAGTTGAGGGTTATCATTTCTTAAATGGGCATTAAAAGGAGGTAGATATTTAGGTCACGTATATACGGTAGGCTGTGAAGGTTTGTGTAATGTGTCTGCGATAAAGGAGACCTGGAGTAAGTAGGTTAATTGGATCATGATTTGACAGGTTGAGATCACTGCGGAAATGGCGTCATTGCCTCCTACATCTACATCAGTGTTGATATATCTCCTTCAAGGTTCTTCTTAACTGAAAGTTACACTTTTTTCCAAAACACCAAGGAAGGGAAGGGAGAATAACAACCTGCCCAGGTTCACAGCTTTGATAGATTTTCCTGGATGAAAGTCCTCTTTATGAAGTCCTACAAAGATTGAGGGCCATGTTGTTCCTCTTTTGGAATTCTACGTTTTGGAAAATATGTAGAATCTGGGCTATACTGCCTTTTTCCACTATATTATTATTCAGAAAATAATAAAATAAAAACTCTTCTGATATAGTCATATACTGTTTCTGCAGTTTGGAGGGGGCCTGAAACGGGAGCTCTTGTTAAGAGTGAAGGGATCATTTGTATTATTTTTTCCCACATATACTTGATGAATTTAGTTAAAGGCACAGTTTATTTACTAATAAATTTTTATTCTGACCTGGAGCCATGTAATGGTCTACAGGCCCTTTGACAGTTGGGTTGACTGTTAACTATTTTCTAGTCCTTCAGTGCTTCCCTGGGGAGGCTATCCCTAACCACAGCATCAGCCACACCATTATATTCTACCCTCGTGACTGCAAAGTCACGCACTACTATGGCATTTCTCTGGAATTACTCCCTGATTGCAAATATGTGAACATGCACGTCACCAACTCTACATCACAGGTTTATGGTTCCAGACCACCAAATATCCATGCAGGTACAGTCTAAGGGCACCACTGCTAGAAAGTTAGCTTAACCTTATTAACATTTGCTACACTTGCTGCTCCCTTACTGTATGCATAAATAGTGTCTCTTCTTTAACCTACTTATGGGGAGCCTTGCCTTTCGGTCCACAGGGCTGCCAATTTGTCTATAAATGTTCAGGACGGAAGCTCTCATAAAATCTGCTCTGACATCACTTTGGCTTCCCGCAGAGTTTAAAGTCTCACACAGACCATAGAGCCCCACCAGCTATGTTCCTCCTAGGGTTGAAGTTATCACACAGTTCACAAAGTCTCCAGGTTGGCCTTCCTAGGGGCCTGAAGCCTCACACAGCTCAGCAATACTCATCGGGACACTTCCTGCCTATGACTCCATTGCTCTCTGGAACTTAAACTCTGGGACCTTGCTTTTGACCCACTGAGCAGATTCTACTCATGGACACTATCAATCCACCCAAATTCCAGCCCAACGATGGCACCTTGGTAGGCAAGTTCAGGCCCATTCAGTCTCTTTTTAAGTGGCTATGTACATATCAGATTTTTTATGTCAGTGTTTCATCAGTATTTGTAAGCCTAAATTAGGATTGATACTTATGAAGAAAAAAACTAATAATGAAAAACTCACGTTTGCTTTTTAATTTTTTTTAGGCACTCCAGATTTTGCCTTGAAAAGCAGATGTGCGATTAGCACCATAGATCAATAGCGGGTCTTTTAGGTATTTCCTGTTTCTTTTGTGTTTCAATGACACGACACTTACTCCTATGTCAGCATCAGGCTCTTCTTGGGCATTCACTAATGTTGGCACCTCCTCCTGCAAGCCAGCAAACAGGAAACTACCTGCAGACGGGGCATAGCTGTTCCATTACATACCATGGTCAACCTGCCCACCATAACTCAGAACATTCCTGCAGACAGGGCATAGCTGTTTCATTACATACCATGGTCAACCTGCCCACCATAACTCAGAACATTCCTGCAGACAGGGCATAGCTGTCTCATTACATACCATGGTCAACATACTCACCATAACTCAGAACATTCCTGGAGACAGGGCATAGCGGGTCCATTACATACCATGGTCAACCTACCCACCATAACTCAGAACATTCCTGCAGACAGAGAATAGCAGGGCCATTACATATCATGGTCAACCTACCCACCATAACTCAGAACATTCCTGCAGACAGGGCATAGCTCTTTCATTACATACCATGGTCAACCTGCTCACCATAACTCAGAACATTCCTGCAGACAGAGAATAGCAGGGCCATTACATACCATGGTCAACCTACCCACCATAACTCAGAACATTCCTGCAGACAGAGAATAGCAGGGCCATTACATACCATGGTCAACCTACCCACCATAACTCAGAACATTCCTGCAGACAGGGCATAGCTGTTTCATTACATACCATGGTCAACCTGCTCACCATAACTCAGAACATTCCTGCAGACAGAGAATAGCAGGGCCATTACATACCATGGTCAACCTACCCACCATAACTCAGAACATTCCTGCAGACAGAGAATAGCAGGGCCATTACATACCATGGTCAACCTACCCACCATAACTCAGAACATTCCTGCAGACAGAGAATAGCAGGGCCATTACATACCATGGTCAACCTACCCACCATAACTCAGAACATTCCTGGAGACAGGGCATAGCGGGTCCATTACATACCATGGTCAACCTACCCATCATAACTCAGAACACATCATGCTCGACAGTGCAGCGGCTCTCAAAGACAGCATATGCAAAGCACATCACATCATTTTTCAAAAAATGTCCATAAACAGTACATTTAAAGGGTCATATTATCTAATATTGCCCAAAAGTCATTTTAAAAAAATTAAGAACTCAAAAACAATGTTTTTAGAATTTTTTTACCCCAATAATATTATTATTATTATTATTATCATTATTATTAGCTTCCAAGTGTTGTATTTTTGAAGAGGGTTCATAGTCATACCATGAACAACTTAAGTATCTCCTAATGTGATATTCTAACAATGGAAGATATGTTTCAGATATTAGCACAAGTTCTGTAATTTTCACACAAATTAATTATTATTATTATTATTTATTATTATAGCGCCATTTATTCCATGGCGCTTTACATGTGAGATTGCTGGAACTAGAAATTGTCGCACCAAATGTATTTTTGTTGTCCTCAGGATATACCCCCATTAAAGTTTTCCTAAAATATTATGAACCTTTTGCAGCACATTGTGCCAAACAAGTGTTACATGAAGTCAAAGCTACCAACACAATATTGATGTTGACATGACAAATACAATGTCGGCATAAAACATAGTGCAGGATAAAAATTAACAAATTGATATATAGTAGGATAGTAGGAATAGATTCAGTATAATGTTTATAATAATTAAATCCCTCACTCACGGTTTAGGAGTCCAGTGGGCGGTCCTAATAAGTGATTGGCACCCATACAAACATGGACGGCCAAAGATTGGACAGCATTGATTTAATTTAAATCAATTCATACATTTAAGCAGAGGGCCATTAAGGGAATAAAGAGGGGCACAGACATTTTTGCCAAATGTGGAATTCAAATGAGAGACGCCTGAGTATTCAGCTACTGTGAACAGTTCATAATTGCAATCTGAAGAATTGTGAACTAGGCTGTAACGTTCATGGTGATCTGGTGTACCGTACTTTTGAGAGCATTCTCTGGGTACTACCATAAAATGCATCTCAACAGCTGTGGCTGTCAATCACCAGTGATTTAACTGAATCTTCCACTTCTTCGAAAAGATGTTCTGCATCAGCAGAGATGTACTGTAAGGAATAATGTGTTCCCGCTATGTTATGTTGGTGATTTTTTATTCTTTTATTAACCACCAGCAGCACCACAGGCTTAGGTAGTTTTCATAAAGGAGGTCCATAATGTTTTATAACGAAATATTTTACGATGACCATTTTTCGTTGGTATTTACAATATAAGAAATCTGCTAGGCCTAGCTACTATAAAGAAATAGTTCACGAAGTACAAGCCTGTATAAAAAAAATAAAAAGCTGTCAATCGCCTTGCGTGGGCAGGAAAATCATCCTCACAGGATCCCTCCATGAGTCGGACTAGGATATTATCTGCTTTCACAATAAACCCTATTAAAGTATAAGGGCGCTGTCCTCAGATAGGACTGTGTAGGACATGTCACAAAACTACTTTATGTCACAACGTTTGCACCAATAAAACAGAAATCCTCCTTCAACCCAGACTACAGTCACATATTCAAGAAATATCTAGTAGATACGCATCATTTTGCTAAACCCAAGATCTACCAGTGATAGCTAGGCGTCTTTTAGGGCAAGGATCTCAGTTTTTGGACAAAGTCTTACATGTAGCCCTTGCCCAAAGCATAGTTGCTCTATGTTATGCTCCTCAGCAAACAGAAAATACCTCAACAGTGACTATTTTCCTTGCTACACCTATGTAAACATATTTCTCCATAATCATCTTCCAATAGATATCACACAATATTATTGCTCTCTTACCTTTTTCACATCAGGAACATTGAACGTCTTTTTTGTATGAGCCGCCCACCCCACGATACCAATATCTAAAGGAAAAACTATTTCAGTTTCCGGTGATACAAGGTTGTCTTCAAATTTGGAATCTTTGGTGATATTGAAGAGCCTTGTAGCCAGCTCTGGTATTCCGTTCCTGGATCTACAGATGAAAAAGCTACAATAGGTGGCTTGAAGGAAAAATGCCAGTCTTTGGAGGACTTTATGAACAGTTTTCTCCATGTTGCTGTCATCTTGGATCTCCTGCACCAAATCCAATAAGACATCGGCTTCTTCCAGCTTTGTTAGGTCTTGAAATGATACCCCATCTTTAAAGTCCAGCTGCTTGTTGTTGAACAAGGCTCCAACAGCCTCACCTCTCAATTTTCTGTCAAAATATTCCTTGGCAAATTGAGGGTTGTTTTCCAGATATTTCTCAACATCTTCTTTCTTCAATTCGCCCATTTTCTCGATGACTATTTTTTAACCATGCATAATGTTTGCTGACTAGAAATATTTAAACATTTTTCGTCATAAAAGACATGGCAAATTGGTCATTCTGTGGACTATCTCTACAAACACTTGTGTATCCTTGAGAGCTTAAAAAATCTTCACCAGCCTTCTTGAGGTTTGACAGAAGGCACTAGCTTAGTGTCTTCTTAGCCTCGGATTCTGAAGATGGCTAATTAAACAGATGTCAGGACACTAAACCCCCCCAGCATGCTTTTAGCCCGTAAATCCCACAGGAATCATTATAGATAGAGCAATCCGTTTTAAGATCACAGCTCTGCCTCCCCGTAAGGTACCAAAGTAGAGCGTGCGTCTACACTGAAAATTTAATTCATGATTAAGGTCCAGTCCCGTGACTTACTTGCGTATTTGTGAATGGAAGATTTAATCACATAACAGACTGTGGAAAATAATGGAGAGGAATTCAGGTTGATGGGTTTAAAGACTGACAGTAGTCCCACCTCACATCCTTCCGCTTCCATGTGAACGAATTGATGAAATCATTCAATAAAGTAGTTTTAAATTATTAGAAATATGCTCAGAAATCTTCTTCACTGCTGTCATGTTGCACACTGTCTGTACGGTTTCTTCAGTGTTTCTCTACCAATCTATACGGCTAAACTTTGAGCTGTGGCGTTTCCTCACTTTCCAGCTTCACAACAAAATGGCATCTGCATTTCCTGCTTCTGCTTTAATAAAGGTTATCATACTCCCTCCTGATTCGCTGTGCTATACTATGTATGTATGGTAGCTGTGAAGCATCCTTGTGAAGCCTATCTTCATTTATACTCACAAATAAACATTTTCAATGCAGATGTAAGGGGCGGTTATGTGGTGTCGTGTCACTTTACATAGAATATAGGATGTAGCACCCGTTGCTGATAGAATGGCTCCCCTTTAAGGGATGGGAGAAGGAATGCAGGTGCACAGGTAACAGTTTATAACTTCACACACATTGATGCAACAAACTTGATGTCTACAGAGTCTCACATGGGGCAACGAGTTTGATGGTTTGAGGCAATACTTTGGCTCGAGCAGAGGAGAACAGTTGATATCTACAGTAGTGGGTTGACACTTCTGACACTTTCCCCCATTTTCCACAGCCTGTTGATAGTATTTAGCTGCTACTCCAACACTCAGCAAAGTGTCTTCTTCACTCTCAATGCTGTACATCACACACTCACAGTTCTTGACACAACCCCTCTATTGGTCACCTCTCTTGACAGCAATGCCCTATAGTAGTTTTGTTTCTTGACTACTTAGGCAGTATCAGACTCTCACAGGCACTAGTCTGCTTGCAGTCTCTGACAATCCTCTCCACACACATGCATCAGCTTTAGACTTCATTTTCTCCTCACCCTGATGGTGCTAATCTTCACCCTTTAGGGTACCGTCACACTATACGATTTACCAACGATCACGACCAGCGATACGACCTGGCCGTGATCGTAGGTAAGTCGTAGTGTGGTCGCTGGAGAGCTGTCACACAGACAGCTCTCCAGCGACCAACGATGCCGAGGTCCCCGGGTAACCAGGGTAAACATCGGGTTACTAAGCACATGACCGCGCTTAGTAACCCGATGTTTACCCTGGTTACCAGCGTAAAAAAAAAAACAGTACATACTTACATTCCGGTGTCTGTCCCTTGCCGTCTGCTTCCCGCACTGACTGACTGCCGGCCGTAAAGTGAAAGCACAGCACAGCGGTGACGTCACCGCTGTGCTCTGCTTTCACTTTACGGCCGGCAGTCACAGTGCGGGAAGCAGACGGCAAGGGACCTGACGGACACCGGAATGTAAGTATGTACTGTTTTTTTTTTTTTACATTTACGCTGCTAACCAGGATAAACATCGGGTTACTAAGCACGGCCCTGTGCTTAGTAACCCGATGTTTACCCTGGTTGCAAGCGAACGTCACACACACCGATCTAGAGATGACAGCGGGAGATCCAGCGACGAAAGAATGTTCCAAACGATCTGCTACGACGTACGATTCTCAGCAGGATCCCTGATTGCTGCTGCGTGTCAGACACAGCGATATCGTATGGATATCGCTGGAACGTCACGAATCGTACCGTCGTAGCGATCAAAATGGCACTGTGTGACGGTACCCTAAGAGAAATGCACTGTTTGCTCTTAGGAATAAGTTTTCCCTCCTCCACTCTGGTGGTAATTCTTCATCTAATTCTTACCTAGGATTCAAACTCAGGATTTCTAGCCTGAAAAAAATATATAAAAAAATGAGCCCCAGGCTGCACAGTTATGTTTGGAGAATTTTCTCTGTCTAACAATCCAAATGGAATTCCTTTTCTTTACTGGTGTAATGAACATCTCTATATACCAGTAAAAAAAAATAGAAAAATAAAAGTCAGAATTATTTTCTTACATAAAAGTATAAAATAATAATGGTGCAAAAACAAATTATAAATATAATATAAATATAAATTATATTAATGTCAAACCAGTAAATGACATGGACATGTTTGCTATTCCTGTAATTGTAGCAGTCTGTACAATACAGTAAACATATTATTTAAGGCAATCTGTACATGACATTAATCAAAAATGGTGCAATTGTTGTTTTTTCTCTAGTTAACACAAAATTAAAGTTAATATAAATGTAACTCTTACATATACTGTGTTCAGGAGGAATGGCATCTAAAAAACTATTACTTGTCTCCCCCAAAAAAACTCATATAGCAAAGTTTATGTAAAAATTAAAAAAAAAAGTCCTGGCTGCAGAGGCGTAGCTGGAGCTTTTGCCGCCCGGGGCTGATCCCGAGTTTGGCGCCCCCCCCCCATCCCCCCCTCCCCAGCTCAATACACACAAAGGTTACCAAAAATGGTTTTCCTGTTTTGTAGAACTTAAACTGGGCCTAATGGTGTCACCCCCACATGCCACACCTGTGACTTAATACCACCACACCATGACCAGGCCACATAGTGACCGAATAATACTACATACAAGGGACAAATACCACCGCACCATTTCCAGACCACATATTACCACCACATAGTGACTGAATACTACAATACTGATCAGTAATAAAAAAAAAACCACAATACTATCACCATAAGTGCCAGTATTCACAGGAGATCTGTACTTAGTATGCAGTGTCTGTGTAGAGGTAATACAGAGATCACTGGTGACATTATACACAGGACCTCTATATAGTATACAGTGTATAGTGTCAGTGTATAGGTAACACTGACTCACCAGTGACGTCTCTAGGTGAAGTCCTTCATCTTTCATCCAGCACAGACCGCCATCATTCCTTCCAGCCAGGACTCGTTTCTGCAGGAAATAACACAGTTATCTCGAGCTCCGCTTGCAGAACACATTACTTAATTTTTCACAACTTCTACATTACACCACATGAAGAAAAAAAGGTGATAGTGTCACTCTGCACAGTAACAGGACCGCCCCCCCATTTAAAACAGTATACTCAAAAAATAAAATAAATACATCACTGCAGTAACAATATCCCTTAATTATCCCCTATGGTAATAATATTCCCCACCCTGGCCCCGTTTATCTCATTCCTGGCTCCAGCCATATGTTGTCGTATCCTGCCCTCATGAGTATCCATTCTACCCCATATGATCTCCCCATCCTGCCCCACCAGCCTCCATCGTATCCGTCCTGCCCCATGATCCAATCCTGCCCCGTGTCTCCAATCATGCCCCGTATCTACATTCTGCCCATGCCTCAAGTCCTGCCCCCAGTGTGTCCAGCATATTACCCCCATGTTGTCCAGCAATCTGCCCCAGTGTGTCCAGCATATTACCCCCATGTTGTCCAGCAATCTGCCCCAGTGTGTCCAGCATATTACCCCCAGTGTGTCCAGCAATCTGCCCCAGTATGTCCAGCATATTACCCCCAGTGTGTCCAGCAATCTGCCCTCAGTGTGTCCAGCAATCTGCCCCAGTGTCCAGCCTTTCCCCAGTGTGTCCAGCAGTCTGCCCCAGTGTGTCCAGCATATTACCCCCAGTGTCCAGCATTGCCCCAGTGTGTCCAGTATATTACCCCCAGTGTGTCCAGCAATCTGCCCCAGTGTCCAGCATTGCCCCAGTGTGTCCAGAAGTCTGCCCCAGGGTCTCCAGCATTGCCTCAATGTGTCCAGAAATCTGCCCCAGGGTCTCCAGTATTGCCCCAGTGTGTCCAGCAATCTGCCCCAGGGTCTCCAGTATTGCCCCAGTGTGTCCAGCAATCTGCCCCATGGTCTCCTGTATTGCCCCAGTGTGTCCAGCATTCTGCCCCATGGTCTCCAGTATTGCCCCGGTGTGTCCAGCAATCTGCCCCATGGTCTCCAGTATTGCCCCAGTATGTCCAGAAGTCTGCCCCAGGGTCTCCAGCATTGCCTCAATGTGTCCTGAAATCTGCCCCATGGTCTCCAGTATTCAGTGTGTCCAGCATTCTGCCCCATAGTCTCCTGTATTGCCCCAGTGTGTCCAGCAATCTGCCCCATGGTCTCCTGTATTGCCCCAGTGTGTCCAGCATTCTGCCCCATGGTCTCCAGTACTGCCCCAGTGTGTCCAGCAATCTGTCAGACATAAAGAAAAAAAAAAAAAAAGTAAAATCCTCACTTCTCCCGTTCCCAGCGCAGGTCCGGTGCAGTCAGCGTCTCTCCGGCTCTGCGACGCTCAGGACAGAGAGGCAGAGCGGCGCGCACAGTAGTGACGTCATCGCGCCCTCTGCTCTGAGACGTCGCAGAGTCAGAGGACGCTGAAGCCGCAGGAACCAGGAGAGGTGAGTATTAGAGCGGGGGGCGGGGGCGGGGGCGGGACCCGGGGGTGGGGGGAGCTGGCCCTGGTCGTGGCGGCGGACGGCGCCGCCCGAAGATTTAAAGGGGCGTCTTTTTTTTTTTTTTTTTTTTATCTTCTTCTCCTGCAGCGCCGGCCGCCCCCAGCATTGTGCCGCCCGGGGCGGACCGCCCCCCCCGCACCCCCCTTCCTACGCCACTGCCTGGCTGTTATGTCTATGGATTTGGGCAGAGAACAACATTTCCATCAGTAAAGGGATTACATTACAAACTTTGTGCCACACAGCTGCCTCACTCCTTTTTTTTCTAATTCAAAATGTTATTGATTTTATATGCAGCGCCCCAGAGTCCTGGTCATTGCAGTAATGTGGCTCTGCCACTAAGGGGAGTGATGTTATGTTTGATTGCACTAAAGGAGTTCACCTGACCAGGTATCACAGTCACACATTACACTTCACACTCCGGCTACCAGGGGGAGCAAAAGGCTCTATGCATTAGGCCACTCCTCACACTTGGGTAAAACTGGGGGTTATATAGGAAGTTAGTCAGAAAGCAGCCTGGGAGAGATCCAGGGAGGACCTGTCAGGGGTGGGTTCCTGGCAGTGACCTAGCAGAAATGACAGATTGTTACGGAGCCGCACCTGCACTACCTTGCGGCGGCATCCTAAGGAAGGACACGAAGCAAAGTATATTGTGGAGAAGTGAGAAACAAGATCACAGCAAAAAGGCGATAGAACCAGTAGGAGTCGTGCCCCGAGAACGGCAACATCCTACTGAGGCGCGTAGCCGATGGCCGGAACGCCGAGGAAGTAACAGACTTCAAGCATTACTTCAAACAGCGGCAGGACAGTTGATTATAGGTTGGCTGTCTAACTTACATCGCCTAAGCAGACATAGGAGGCAATTGTGGGAGAGGGGCGTCTCTAGGGTCCCAGAATAACTCCAGGCCTACCTGTCATACGGGTGCGTCCTAGCCATATTATCTGGGGGACGGAGAGAGAGAAAGAATGAATACGACAGTTGTGAGGACTATCCCGTGGTGCTCAGCAAGGAAGGACTACAACACACAGGCGCTAGAAGGTAGGCACTGATTTCCACTTGCAAAGGGAACTCTGGATGTGCCTTCGGACCAGCCGGTCTTAGACAGCCCTGTTAACAGTGCTCTGGATTGCGGATCCCGAAGTCTTCAGTAAAAAGGTAAAGAGACTGCAACCCAGTGTCCTCGTTATTAACCGCGCCTCACATCATCACCACCTACACTACTGGGAAGCCCTGGGGATATACTTCACCTGTGGGAAGGTATACCATCTAGCTGCCATTACATCACCCCAATGGACCCCTAAGCAGAGTCGGTCAACCTGACCGAATACCACAGGTGGCATCACAAACACTTGACAAACTTTCATCACCTTTCATTGGACGCCCCTTAGCAGGGTCACGGACCGGGTCTGGCCACCATGACAATCCCAGGACCAAGACAGAGAGGACCGGTACGGAGTACCCCGCGGCCCTGCATCTGGGGGCGCTCCAACTACATTACAAAAATAACATAAAATCCGGCAACAAATCTATGTAGTGTAAATAATAAGGTACAAAAACCTTCGGTATACAGCGTATAAGATAATAAACAACAATATAAGAAGCATATGATAATCAGTAAGTAATCGGTTATCTAGAGTAACAACAAAGAACAAAGAGGAGAAGTTGAATGGAAGAATATTTACAAGGACCACAAAGGCTATCCTAAATGGCAGATGGTTTATATAAAACTGTGTGAGATATAACCCATCGCCAGAGAGACGACAGAAATCTGAAGATTATGAAAAAAATATATATATACACATACACACAGTATATATATACAGTGAAGAGCAAACGGTTAACAATGTTTTGAACTTTTGACTTTCATGCTCCATATCTCATTATCCACTTCTGCTTTTACCTTGAGACTACCATCATTTCATAGACAATCATCTTGGCTATCTCATGCTTAAATTTGACTTACAACTAGTTAGCACATGATCAGTTGTTACTATGCTTCTCCTAAATATCTCAATCTTAATTTTTATTATTTTGTTAGTATTTTATAAATCCACCTTTGGCCTTCAACACTGTCTGAATCCTTCTGAACATGCTCTCAATCAGATTCAAACACATGTCGACCGAAAATTGATATCAGGTCTCTTTTACACATTCTCAAAGTTGGTGCACACTGGTCTACACACTTGGGTATGTATACGGTTTTTCTTCAATTCTACCCACAAGTGTTTGATTGAGTTGGGGTCTGGGGAATGTGGGGGCCAATCCAGCACCTCTACTTCATTGTCATTGAAGCATTTCTTTGCCAATTTCGACGTATGCTTCAAGTTGTTGTCCTGTTGGAACACTAGGTCGTCCCTTTCATATCTATATGAAATTTTGCCTGGATGTCCACCTATTGGCTTCTGAATGGATGGACGGACCTCATTTCGTATTCTTCCAACTGTCATAGCACTCGCATGATGCAGTCTGGAAATTTTCTTGCCCAAGAGACCGCTATCGATGAGCCGGATGATGCTGTTTTTCTTTTCTTGGGAAATCTTCTTCATGGCTGCTCCTCGATTCAAACCAATGACTTTTTACTCAGGAATGAACCTAATAATACACTGATCTATTAGGGAATGTGGGAACAGGTTGTGTTTTGCAGTATTCAGTAAGAAAATGATTTTTCCACTACCAGGAGCAAAACAGTAACAATGCAGTGACATAACAAGAATCTGCGTAACTAATCATATGCTAAATAGTTGCAAGTCAAATTTATGTATGAGATATCCAAGATGATTGTCTATAAAATGATGGCAGTCTGACGATCAAAGCAGTAGTAGATGGCGAGATATGGAACCTGAAATTGAAAAGTTCCAAACAGCATGCTGGAGTAAAACGAGGGGGATTGGAAGGACTCCTTCTCAATGAAACCATTTTTCAGCAATTTTATTAATTTATTCTTGCGTTTGGGTTTTCAAGGTTTCATCCGATGAACTCTTGCTAACTCTACAAACCGTTCTTCCAAGAAAGGGGAGTCTACCAATTTCCAGTGGTGCGGAATTATTACCTTAAGGTACCTTCACACATAACGATATCGTTAACGATATCATTGCAATGTCATGCTTTTTGTGACGTAGCAACGATCTCGCTAATGATCTCCTTTATGTGTGACAGCGACCAACAATCAGGCCCCTGCTGGGAGATCGTTGGTCGTGGGGAATGATTAGGACCTTTTTTTGGTCGCTGATCACCCGCTGTCATCGCTAGATCGGTGTGTGTGACGCCGATCCAGCGATGTGTTCACTTGTAACCAGGGTAAATATCGGGTTACTAAGCGCAGGGCCGCGCTTAGTAACCCGATATTTACCCTGGTTACCATTGTAAAAGTTTAAAAAAAAAACAGTACATACTCACATTCCGATGTCTGTCACGTCCCCCGCCGTCAGCTCCCCTGCACTGACTTTGAGCGCCGGCCGTAAAGCAGAGCACAGCGGTGACGTCACCGCTGTGCTCTGCTTTACGGCCGGCGCCGCTGACACAGTCAGTGCGGGAAGCTGACGGCAGGGGACGTGACAGACATCGGAATGTAAGTATGTACTGTTTTTTTTTTTTTTTAACTTTTACAATGGTAACCAGGGTAAATATTGGGTTACTAAGCGCGGCCCTGCACTTAGTAACCCGATGTTTACCCTGATTACCCGGGGACTTCGGCATCGTTGAAGACAGTTTCAACGATGCTAAAGTTTTTCCCCTGATCATTGGTCGCTGGAGAGAGCTGTCTGTGTGACAGCTCCCCAGCGACCACACAATGACTTACCAACGATCACGGCCAGGTCGTATCGCTGGTCGTGATCGTTGGTAAGTCGTTTAGTGTAACGGTACCTTTAGCTGCTTGAAGAAGATGTCTTAAGAACAATTTTTTTAAAACATTCTTAGGCATAGGGAACATGTATAGTAAAATTGCCTCCTGCCTCCTATGGATCACCACTCCCTTCATCTCCTGAATTGCTTTAAAAACACTCTCCTAGAAGGTTTCTAAGATTGGACATGATCAACAGATGTTTGTCATTGTGCCTACTTGTGCTCCACAATGCCAGCATAAGTTGGAGAACCATTTATGTAGGATCGAGGGAACATGGTACAATCTAGAAACCACTTTGTAACTCTCTTCCAGTGCTTTAGTGGCTAAAGTGCATTTATGGGTAGAAGGAAATATTTTTCCCATTGCATAGGGGATGAGATCAATCTAAGTGACTGACGTGTAGAGAAAAAATATCTGAGTTCAGCGTACTCAAAATTGTATCGCTTTTTTGGCATACGATCTCACAAGTTAACAAAGAGGGGGAAGTAATACACTTCCAGGGGCCACGTGAGACAGAAGTAGAGTATTTTTCTTGGAGCTGTTTAAAAAGAATTTGTGGAGGCACCTGGTGGAAATCTCGGGTTGTCTATTATTGGGGTCAATGGCCCACTCGCATCAATTAGAATTCCTTTCTCACTTGGGATGTGAACGTTTGTCTTAGACTTTATAGTACAGGGATATTATTTTGAGTCAAAGCGGTCCATGTCTAAGACAAGGTAGACACCGACAAAGGGCAAATTTCATGGTGCTATACGCATCCAGTTTAGAATCTCGACAATGTAGAAGATCCAGGATCCTTGCATGAGCAGACGTAAGATAGGCCTCTCTCCTTTTTAGGGGATGTTCACTCATCGTGAGCTTTTTTGCATTCTTTGCACTCACAATCACTTTGCAGTGTTTCATATAACATTTGCGGCGCCCACATAATAAAATGCAATCATAAACAGCAATGACAATTTGCAAGGGCTTAATACTAGCAAGCACCAGCGCATTGCCGGCGGTACACGGCACTCAAAACATAATGTGTCACATGGCATGAAGCCAGCTGATATCCCCATCAAGGCAACCCATTGTAACCAACAAAGGATACCTCAGTCTAGGACAGTTCACAACATAACATTGGCGTTCAGGGGGCATAAATCCATGATTCGTGTAAGATGGCAATGGGCTTACTTTCAATCCTATTACTCGTTATATAAATTATAGTAGCTCAGCACAAATTTCAGCATTTCATCAGTTGGCTCCAATCCCATCTGTCTAACTGTAGAGATTGTTCCAAACGATAGTGTTTCTATGCTGGTAGGCATGCCTGTCCTTACAGATCCATCACCCTACCCTCAGGAAAGCACAGATGTAAATCTGCAAAAATAATATAAAAGAGATGAATTGCGAAATACTCATAATTAATCCTTGGATAGAGAAACTAAAGCAAAACTTTAAAATGTTACATCTGAGCTTCAAATGTGTCCCATGGTCCCATCAGAGGTCTGCAAATCCCAAGTAGTCATGGCTAGGCCAGCATCATTACCTACTACTACCAGATGAAAGGAATAAAATCGAAAAAAAGGAAGACTCCACAAATAGGTAGGCTATGCTCCACATAGATCACAGATGTAAACACTATTATTGACCAAATGAGAGAGGGCTATGCCACCTAGGTCACCACTTGGAGTTTTGAATCTATTAAACTGTTGAAAATCTTACATTCAGCACTTGACACACATAAAAAATGATTTAGGCCAGCTTCTCATCACATTTCAGCCTCATGTTTGTGACTCCATTGTGGTTTTTGCTCAATTTCCAATTTCCACAATTAATGATAGTCCACGCTTTTTTGTCTGCCTATAAAGAATACTGCCAGAATGGAGGTTAGGTGGGGAATAAAAGTGACTCCATCTACCGCATTATAGTGAATGACGACTCAGTGGGTGCTCTATTTGGATCCCGTTTTCAGGGATTTCGATGGAAACCCAACGCAGTCAGAAACACAATGCCAAGACCGAATATCCTTTTCGTAAAACATAGTGCAAATGTGGTACAGGTGCTTTTCACAAAATTAGAATATCATCAAAAAGTTAATTTATTTCAGTTCTTCAATATAGAAAGTGAAACACCTATATTATATAGAGTCATTACAAACAGAGTGATCTATTTCAAGTGTTCATTTCTGTTAATGTTGATGATTATGGCTTACAGCCAATGAAAACCCAAAAGTCATTTGCTCAGTAAATTAGAATACTTTATAACCCCAGCTTGAAAAATGATTTTAAAATCCAAAATATTGGCCTAATGAAATGTATGTTCAGTAAATACAATCAATAATTGGTTGGGGCTCTTTTTGCATCAATTACTGCATCAATGAGGCGTGCCATGGAGGCGATCAGCCTGTGGCACTACTGAGGTGTTATGGAAGCCCAGGTTGCTTTGATAGCAGCCTTCAGCTCATCTGCATTGTTGGGTCTGATGTCTCTCATCTTCCTCTTGACAATACCCTATAGATTCTATATGGTATTAAGATCAGGTGAGTTTGCTGATCAATCAAGCACAGTGATACTGTTGTTTTTAAACCAGGTATTGGTACTTTTGGCAGTGTGGACAGGTGCCAAGTCCTTCTGGAAAATTAAATTTCCATCTCCAAAAAAGCAGAGGGAAGCATAAAGTGCACTAAAATTTCCTGGTAGACGGCTTGTGCTGACTTTGGTCTTGATAAAACACAGTGGACCTACACTAGCAGATGACATGGCTCCCCAAACCATCACTGATTGTGGTAACTTCACACTAGACCTCAAGCAGCTTGGATTGTGGCCTCCACTCTTCCTCCAGACTCTGGGACCTTGATTTCCAAATGAAATGCAAAATTTACTTTCATCTGAAAACACCTTGGAAAACTGAGCAACAGTCCAGTTGTTTTTCTCCTTGGCCCAGGTAAGACGCTTCTGGCGTTGTCTATTGGTCATGAGTGATTTGACATAAGGAATGCGACACTTGTAGCCCATGTCCTGGATACTAGAAAAATACACTATCTCTAACAGCTAGGTTATGCTACTTTGAGATACAAAGTGATTCCAGGAATGTAGTAATAAAATAATGATTTTATTGATATAAAATTATAAAGGGAACATTAAAAAAGCAGGGTGGGAATAAACCTCCAAGGGGGAATGTGCATATTAAGAAGAAGGCTTGGTCAGAAACAATAGGTCACCGAATGTACGATCCAGAGTAAAATATAATTAGTGATAAACAGGTTAATGCATATATCAGATTCAGTTCAAGGCATTGTCTGTGCCAGGGTTTCCAAAAGTAAAGTGCTTAGTTCAATAAAGGAATCCCCATGGGCAGATCACAGCAATTTACGAAGCTGATACGTGAGTGAAGGGAGCATATCATTTACTGCCAAAATAGTGGTCAGCAGTCAATATGCAGTCAATATGCAGCATTGCAGCATACAGTATTACTTATAAGGTGCCATGAACATGAAAATCATTAGAATGAAGAAAAGGGAACATATCACCTGAAGCAATTGTGCAGATAAGAAGAAGCTGCACTTCTCCAACCCCTATGCCTTTTCACATAAGCTATAGATTATAAGTTAGAAGATGAAGTTAGAAGATTTGAGAGAAATGTCCCGGATACGTCTGTGTGTGGTGGCTCTTGAAGCAATGACTCCAGCAGCAGTCCACTCCTTGTGAATCTTCCCTAAATTTTTGAATGACCTTTTCTTAACAATCCTTTTAAGGCTGCGGTTATCCCGGTTGCTTGTGCACCTTTTTCTACCACACTTTTCCTTCCACTCAACTTTCCATTAATATGCTTGGATACAGCACTCTGTGAACAGCCAGATTCTTTAGCAATGTCCTTTTGTGGCTTATTGTGGAATGTGTCAATGACTGCCTTCTGGACATCTGACAAGTCAGCAGTCTTCCCCATGATTATGGAGCCTACTGAAGCAGACTAAGGGACTTTTGTAAATGCTTAGGAAGCCTTTGCAGGTGTCTTTTGTTCATTATTCTAATTTACTGAGATAATGACTTTTGGGTTTTCATTGGCTGTAATCTATAATCATAAACTTTTTGATGATATTTGAATTTTGCAAGAAGCACCTGTATATATGAGAGCTTCCTACACTGGTAGGAAAGCTAACCACAGCGTCTCTAGTGTTATTTCTCCATCTCATCATTAGTAACAGGTCCTGCTCCCTTCTCCAATGACAGTATTCTTTTGCAGTAGACCTCGCCAGGATTTTGAAGTAACTCTTTTGGTATCATCACCCAAGGACAACTCAGACAGCTATTTGCTGTCTTAGTATGCAGCAAACTTTGCATTCTGTTACCAAATGTACTTCAGGAGTTTTGCTTCACCATCCATTTCTCTCAGCTGGCTATTCATCTCTTTAGTGATCTCCTGATTGTTTATCATCTATCTGCATTTAACTCCTGGCTCAGATTTATAGTGAACCATTTGTCTGCTGTAAGCATAACAATCTTTTCTCAGTTAATACTAGTACTATTCAAATTATTATGCTGCTATAGGCAAGTATCCAATTTGCCTGTTCATTCGTTTGCTGATTGCGTATGTCTCTGCCATTGACCATCAGTCATTGACCATCAGATAGTATTCAACACTGTCATTACCCATTTGATTGCTGCAAGTTTTGGACTGAGTATACATGTACAGTATAGCCACACTCCTGGCTCTGTGTCTTCTACTGTTCCTGCTTGGCTTGTGTGCTTACCATCCTGCATACTCTGATATCCTGGTCCTAGCTGATGTACATGCCATTCAGTAAGTCCTGCCGCAGTGCCAGCACCTTCAGTTTCTGTTGATGTAACCCTGCATGTTCTAGTTCAACTTTATTTTCTTCTCGTAACCTGAAAAGTCCTAATTTGGAGCTCTACTACTTTCTACGCATAGCTCTGATGCAGGACAAAGTCCGAAAATTTCTATGTACCCTATGGTGGTCTTGCAGACCATTAGAAGGATCGGCACTATATTTAGTTGTCTCCTTCTATAGCCTTTTTCACGCAGCAGGTGTTTTAGACAACTTAAATGGTCTAAGATCTCATGATCCATTGTTTTGAGGAGGCCATGTTGCTTTGTAGCATTGGAGTCCTAGGACTGACTTTGATCTAAGGCAAGGTTTGGATGGTCAGATTAGGACTCCAATTCCCAGGATTTTATATGTTTTACTTGTGTCTTTGTGGATTTCCTCCAGGTTCCCTTTCCTTTCACAATCCATAAACATTGTTAGGATATTTGGCTTCCAAAGACTGGGAATAATGTGAATGGTGGCATCCAGTGTGCAGAACTGTGAAATATTTTGGCTGTATAATAGCAAAAGGAAAATCAAAGTTAGTCTCTCACAGCATCGGGACCATCTTGTGCAAAATATATCAGTAGTAAGAATTAAGGTTAATCTGGGGATAATGGGGAGCACCAACCGGAAGCAACTATCCTATGTAACCCAAAGCAATCAGATGGCCCGCCATCTTCTGTGAAGTCCTATGTTAGAATATTAAATTGATGGAGAAGGCCTTTGGAAATATACTGTATGATAATTTACCGAACTATGTTGGGGCATTCAGACAATTTTGAGGTTAATTATGTGCAGGCAGAACTGGTGGTGATCTTTGCATTCATTGTCTACATTTTAACATTCATGACTTTTGGAAAATGTTTAACAGAAGACTAAGAACACTTTATGACATGATGAAACACAAAGCAAATATTGACTGTGAGGCACAGAGAGGTGCCCGGCCTGCAGGATTAACATTGATTTATACAGATTCCTCAATCCACTGTAGGAAAAGTACTAAAGCATTAAAGGGATCCTGACAAAAGACACATGCATGTATCGGAGACTGTCTGCAAATTTGCTGACCTGTCCAAGGGACCAGCCTCTGGCAGCTTCTCCCTGCACCACTTACTTAAGGCATCTAACTACATACACATAGGGACAGACCTGCCAGTTATGGGAAGTAGAGAGCAGAGAAGCCCCCAACGACCTACCTTTGACTAGTCATCTGAGATGCATGGTCCCCGGCTGAGTGTTCAAAGTATGATTTGTCTAAAATGCTGCAGCGTGTCAAAGTGAAACATACATGGCCACAGTAGTACAGCGAGGGACGGACATATCAATGGTGCAATCATTGTTCCTCAGCTGGTGTAAAGAGGCCTGAGAACAAACGTCGAATTAATTCAATATTGTCAATCATGCTCGTTTAGTGGCCTGAACTCAGCGCATGTAAATGCAACCGAAATGTTTCTGTGTGATGGTGCAATATGTTAGTATTTTGGCCCCCACTTTGTCTAAACCCGGCCCTGAAGGTTCCACATTTTCAGAGTCTGCTAAATTTTTCTGAAGGTCTTTTGCAGTGTAGCTGGTGTTCTAATTTGTCTCTCTAGCAATCCTACGAGCAGCTGTCATTAAAATTTTGCTTAGTCGAGACCGCCAATGTTCCTGTTAACTGGCATTTCCTAATTACATTTCAAATTGAGGAAAAGGCAATATGAAAACACTTTGCTATATTCTTATGGCCTTCTCCTGCTTTGTGGGCCTCCACCATTCCCATTTTCAGAGTGCTGGGCAGCTGCTTAGAAGAACCCATGGCTGCTGTTTTTTTTTGGCAGAAGGTTAGAGGAGACTGGGTTTTCATAAAGTTGGGAAATTTGCATCACTTGGCCTATCCTAACGATGATAGTGAACAAGGCTTAAGGTACCGTCACACTTAGCGATACCGACAACGATCCGGATCGCTGCAGCGTCGCTGTTTGGTCGCTGGAGAGCTGTCACACAGACCGCTCTCCAGCGACCAACGATGCTGGTAACCAGGGTAAACATCGGGTAACTAAGCGCAGGGCCGCGCTTAGTAACCCGATGTTTACCCTGGTTACCATCCTAAAAGTAAAAAAAACAAACACTACATACTTACCTACAGCCGTCTGTCCTCCAGCGCTGTGCTCTGCACTCCTCCTGTACTGTCTGTGTGAGCACAGCGGCCGGAAAGCAGAGCGGTGACGTCACCGCTCTGCTTTCCGGCTGACCGACGCTCACAGCCAGTACAGGAGGAGTGCAGAGCACAGCGCCGGGGACAGACAGCTGTAGGTAAGTATGTAGTGTTTGTTTTTTTTACTTTTAGGATGGTAACCAGGGTAAACATCGGGTTACTAAGCGCGGCCCTGCGCTTAGTTACCCGATGTTTACCCTGGTTACCAGTGAAGACATCGCTGAATCGGTGTCACACACGCCAATTCAGCGATGTCTACGGGGAGTCCAGCGACCAAATAAAGTTCTGGACTTTCTTCCCCAACCAGCGACAGCACAGCAGGGGCCTGATCGCTGCTGCCTGTCACACTGGACGATATCGCTAGCGAGGACGCTGCAACGTCACGGATCGCTAGCGATATCGTCTAGTGTGACGGTACCTTTAACCATAACAGACTAATTAAGGTCTGAAATCTTGGTCAAAGTCATCTGGGCACACAAATATCTAAGGGTGCCCAAACGTTTGCATCGGCCCATTTTACATTTTGTAATTTATAAAATGTTAAAGGCAGGAAAAGAATATTATATATATATATTTGCCTAAGATACAAAGCAAATGTGTCACCTTTAACTTTAGGCCTTTTATATAATGGGAGTAAATGCTTTAGTATATGAATGTTTTATATTTCCTTTTCTTATTAGCTCCAAACAAGAGTGTACGTACCAAAGAGGCAGCCAATGCAGCTGCTATTAACCTTCATAAGAAGAGGAACCAGTTGTCATTATCCAGAACACCAGAACATAAAGAGCTACATAGACTCTCCCTTACACATGCCACTTGCTTCAAATATCCACTTCAAGTGTAATGCTGATAACTGAGGTTAGACTGTCACATAGAGTCATTGCTATTGCTAATCGGTCCACCCTGATGTATCCCGGCTGCAGGACCGCATCTTACTTCATCTAACCATTTGTAAGTGTGCAGCCCGACTATCTGTGAATTCATTTTCTACATTGATATATTAATAATCTTTGCAGCAATAAAGAACACTCAATGCTGGACTTTTGCTAAAATTCTATTTAACCCCTTTGGGTTCTAGTAATATGACCAGACTTAAAGGGAACCTGGCAGGAGTGTCATGTTGCCCAAACCACGGACAGCGTGAATCAAAAACAGGCTGCACCACTCGCGGACACAGACAGATAAAGGCCTCTGTGCAAGAACTATATATAGGCCCTTTGCACTACAACAGCTAACCATGATGCACAATTCAACCTGTTTTGGAGGAAATGGACCCCTTACCCTTTGGGCCCCTGTGCGACTGCATAGGTTGCACCATTGATATGTCCGTCCCTTTCCTGTACTACAGCAGCCATGTATGTTTCACTTTGATGCGCTGCAGCATTTTAGACAAATCAGAGGTTCAAAAGTCAGCCGGGGACCATGCATCTCAGATGACTAGTCTAAGTTAGGTCGTTGGGGGCTTCTCTGCTCTCTACTTCCCATAACTGACCGGTCTGTCCCTGTGTGTATGTATAGTTAGATGCCTTAAGTAAGTGGTGCAGGGAGAAGCTGCTGATAATTGAATATCTGTGGCTAGACCTCAAAATAGCAGTGTCTGCAAGACAACCCAGGATGTGCATTCAGTACGATTCCTTCTGTCAAAATAGCGGAAAATGCAACAGAACACGACAGGCCCTTTGACAAGTCAATGGCTTGCATTCGGCACTGGTGGTGACATCCCTCATAGAGTGAAGCAGCAGAGTGATGTTGGTTTCAGGTTTCTATGATAAGCAGAAGAGACAAAGCCATGACTGGCTAGTAGTGATACTACAAGGTAAATTAATTAAACTTTAAGTTGTAATTTTAAATATTTATTTCTCTCTGTGTTCATACACACAAGGTCTCTCAAACTTCAGATGGTCAATGAGAGGTGGACCAGTACGGACTGAGGCTGAAATTCAGCCCTGGCATTTCAAATCACACAGGCCCATGTTGTCCCCGTCCCCAAGAACCAGATGGGATATATTACTAATATTACCCTGGATGGAGGAAAGGAAGATTTTCTACAGGACCAATATTTCTAATGATATCCGTGGGCTATGGGGGTAAGTGACGGAGTCAGCAACTTTGTGATCCATGACAATGCTTAACGGTATGGGTATCTTGAGAATGCCGATTCTGTTAACAACGTAGCAGACAAGGCAGCCCATGACCAGACAGGCCCTTCTGGCATTTGCCAGAATTGCCACATGGCCAGTCCGGCCCTGGAGGTGGACTTTGCTATTGTAGTGCAATGTTGTTAGATTGTCCTCCACTTATAGTTTGTCTTGGAGTTTTTTGAGTCAACTAGAAGAAACCATTGTAAGGACCAACCTCCCTCTATATAGGACCTGTGCTCGTCTGCCTCCTCAGACATCTTGTGTGACTTCTTCCTCTTCACCACCCTAAGGATATGCACCTGGTCCAAATTGCTCCTGTCCGAATTTAGCAACTTTGGATGAGTATGTACTGGATGCATCTCATAGATCTCTTAATTTTAGGAGGGTCTCATCAGTATCAGATGCCTTGTAAGTCCCAATTACTAAATAAATAACCTTCACCAATACTGACGCCATCGTAAGGCCATGAGGTGGTCCCATTAATATTCAGGCTGACACAGCAGACACCACAGAGACCTGGGATTTAATATACATCGGTTTTAATGCCAAAACAAATCATGGAGTGAAGAGCTTGAACTTGTCCTGAGAGACGCCAGAAGGAAACATGATAGAAAGTGATGTTTGTATGTGAAGGACAGAACAAAACAGAGCCGTTCTTTAACAGGACTGGACATGAATGGAGTTTGTGTGCCCTCCCGGAGAGCTGGGTCACTGCCAAACACCTCCGAACCACAGACTAGGCTCCCAAATATGTTTTGGCAAACCCTTCTCCGCTGCTCTATGTTCTCTCACAGGGTGTAATGTTTTCTTTCCGTATGACATTGCTGTAGGGTTTTTGTTTTTTTTCTCTCCTTTTTTTATGCAAGTGATGGGTTGGGGTTAAAGTGCACAGTTTGATGTTATGCAAGTTTGTTGAAGTGGGCCTTTATCCAGATAGGACTGGATGCAGTGTGCGGCTTATAACATAGGTCTTTTACCTTGTGCCGATGATGTTACGAAACTGTGTGAGTGCGGAGCTGTATATAAACCTCCCAGACATTGCATTCCAGGCTTTCTTACATCTGGAAGCAGCTGGAGTCTCTGTGAGCTTCTCCGCTACTTATCTATAGCACAATCTTACACCTCAATCAATACTTACTTATTATAAAACTTATATTTTACTTTACTATTTTATATTTTACTATTTTAGCCTTCTTTTATATTTTATTTATATATTGCCTTTTATTCATTTTTTTTTACTATTTTTTAAATAATTTCTTCTTTTTTTTTTAATGTAGATTCTATACCTGATCTTAAAGAGGCGCAAAGATGGACCTAAAGGTGTTTGGGCTGTTAATTGCCCTTTGTTATTTTGGGAACTCCGAGGCTTTCCGATTTTATGAGAGAGATTGCACCGTGAGCAACTTCAGGGTGATGCCAAATTTTGACAAAAATCGGGTACGTGTTATTATTATTATTATTATTTATTTATATAGCACCATTGATTCCATGGTGCTGTACATGAGAAGGGGTTACATACAAGTTACAAATATTACATACAGTAAACAAACTAACAATGACGGACTGATACAGAGGGGCGAGGACCCTGCCCTTGCGGGCTTACATTCTACAGGATTTCATCTGTATTCTGGATTTTTTGTGACATACTGTATTTATAAAGCAGGAGCAGTTATTAGAATCATTCTTATTACTTTTCTACAACTTAAAAAGGCAGAATAGACAGTAGCACTGGCTCAAACTTGGCTTAGGGCACCACCAGCCACTAACACTATTGTCTACCATTATGATAAACCTATCACTGAAGTCCATCAAAAACATTTAGATTGATATCAATATCACATTAATTGTGCAATTTATACATTCATTTTGCAGAAATTAACCCATATTTCATATACAGGCACATTTATTCCTTACAATATCCATTGACGTGCATGGAGTACTGCCACCCAGTGTTCAAATCACCATGAAATCATGAAAAATGTCTGTTGAATGAGAAACTTGCATGTTCAAATGTGTGAACAGCACAAGTGTAAAACTTGGTTCTTGATGGTCCTAACATAAAAAACTTAGCCTATCACCCCCTACCCTTCGTTGATTTTCCTTGCTCTTTCTTCCAGCTTGGATGGAACGTGACAGCTGCAGCCAATCAGTTGCCACTGACTGGCTGCAGCAGTTACCAGACACCCAGAAGAGAAAGCCACAAAACTGAGCGGGAAACACCAACGACAGTACTGAGCAGTACACAATATAGGGGGCTATTTTATCGTAGGACCACCGTGGAGCATATTGGAGAATATTCGTGCAGTATCCATATGTTCTCATACAGGATAGGGGAACAAGCTGTTGACAGACGACGTCTATGTTGGCGGATTATCTCCCACGAGAACGAAAGACTGGGAACATTAAAATCCACCTGCTATCAAGGAAGATGCAGGACACCCTCATAACCGTCAATGATAAGTGATCCATCAGTCCAGTCAACATTATCTTTTTTTTTGGCAGACATCTAAGACTACATTCCCACTGAGGCTTTTTTAAGGAGGATTTTGAAGTGGGTCTTCTCCAAAATCCTCCAAAAACGTGTAGTACATTTATCAATACTAGACAGTCTTAAAATGCTCCAGATTTATCACAGTGGTTCATGTTAATCTGTCTCATTTTAAGACAGTATTTTCTGCCTATAAGTTGGCTTACTTTGTGCCAGAAATGTGAGCCATAGTTCTGTTGATTTTTTTAGCTTATGGTGTCGCCCTTAAGCCCTCGTTCTTTTTCCAATAAGTCATCCCCCATTGTCAGACAAGTCATAAAAAGCGTCTAGAACACATAATAAATATGGTGCAAGTCTTGAAAGACAGTTTTTTTGGACCCAAATTATGCCGTAAATATGGCACATTTAGCTTGGCAAATATCACCCACTGTGAGAAGAAAATGTTTCAAAAACCCATTCAAACTACCTCTGGAAACACTTAGGAAAGAAAATTATTACGTTTAAAAATTGCAATGATTTTTCCTCCGCAAAAAAAATTTCTGTGAACTTGACGTCTTTTTCAGGGGGTACGTTACATAACCCACCTGAAAAAGCGTAAACGTTAAAAAAATAAAAATAAACATATGCACATCAATGTAAAAACGACTTGCTGTGCTGTGTTCTATCTCTTAAGATTGTTTGCACCACTTCAAGTTTCCAAGGATGTGAAGCAGTTAGTAGAAGTGATCCGACCATTCTTCAGGCGTCTTCCACTTGGAAACCACCACTCATTTGTTTATATATATACTAGATGGCAGCCCGATTCTAAAGAATCGGGAGTCTAGAATCCATATATACTTTATTTAGCTTTAAGCGTGGTGGTGGCAAACAACAGGTTAATAAGAGGCAGTGTCAGGTAGTAGGAAAATAGCCAGTTAATAATAGGCAATAGTTCTTTGCAGGAATGCAGATATTAATAAATAGGCAGTTTATATTGCAGAGAAATTGCTGGGCAATAATGGACAATGTCCTTATGTGGCAAATAATAGATCAATATACCCAATGTGGCAAAGAAGAGGTTAATAAACGGCAGTCTCTCAGTATAAGTCAGTGAATAATAGGCAGTATATGGAGAAAACACCAAACAAAAGTTCAAAATTGGTGTGAAAATGTCACTGAACCACTTCACAACTAAATATATATAGTTTTGGTAAATGGTATTATCATTTTTTTGACGAAATTCGGCAGGAGCTTGAAGAGCAACGTCACTGGGCCCGCCTCCACGCAGTAGAAACTTGCTGTGAGGTAAAAATTCAAAAATCACACCAAAATGGCGGGCGGAGTGTGTCACAGTACGGCACGTTTCTGATTGGTCGCTCGCAGCAGGCGGCAACCAATCAGACACTGGACACTGTTGACGTCACTTATCTCCGGACATTAGCTCCGGACATTAGCTCCGGACATTAGCTCCGGACATTAGCTCCGGACATTAGCTCCGGACATTAGCTCCGGACATTAGCTCCGGACATTAGCTCCGGACATTATCTCCGCACATTAGCTCCGGACATTATCTCCGCACATTAGCTCCGGACATTATCTCCGGACATTAGCTCCGGACATTATCTCCGGACATTAGCTCCGGACATTAGCTCCGGACATTAGCTCCGGACATTATCTCCGCACATTAGCTCCGGACATTATCTCCGCACATTAGCTCCGGACATTATCTCTGGACATTAGCTCCGGACATTAGCTCCGGACATTAGCTCCGGACATTAGCTCCGGACATTATCTCCGCACATTAGCTCCGGACATTAGCTCCGGACATTAGCTCCGGACATTAGCTCCGGACATTAGCTCCGGACATTAGCTCCGGACATTATCTCCGCACATTAGCTCCGGACATTATCTCCGGACATTAGCTCCGGACATTAGCTCCGGACATTAGCTCCGGACATTAGCTCCGGACATTATCTCCGCACATTAGCTCCGGACATTAGCTCCGGACATTAGCTCCGGACAAAGCCACGGAAGTTGGCACAAATTGCAGGAAGTAGTATTCTAGGCAATTATATATTAGATAAGTTTGTTAAAAAAAGATGATGGCGACGAAGCCGCTGCAAAAGCGACTGCCGTCAATTTCCTAAAAGATCTTCCTGTAGAAAAACTATGGGGGTACCCCGGAGTGTAAAATACATCATGTGCAGATACCCTAAGGGGTATATAGTGATATACTCATATCACGCATTGACCAACAAGATGTGGAACAACATAAAGTGATGCGACAAACATGTGATAACAACGTAGCGCGGTTCAGTTTATCACTCAGGTTTACATTTTATTGTAATTTTCCAAGGCCTATAATAAACCTAACGAGCATCAACACACATGAATGGAAATAACGAACCCAGCTCTGATACCTCAGTAGAACACAGCAACTGCAAATTAATTACGACACATGCTGTTACGTGCTTGTTATGGCGCCCCGTGGCGCTCGCTGGATTCTTAGAGATAGAAACTTGAAGATAAATGGTGAAAAACATCATAATACTAAGTGTGGAGAACTTAAAGGGAACCTGGCGCATAAAAAACATAGTCCTATGTGCAGGTTATAGGGTCGCAGAAGGTGATCAGATTTGATATTTGTATCTGTGGAATGACATTAAATAGATCAAGAAATTTACTTATGTAAACCTTTGCTTAGTGTGGGCTTAGGAATTAAAGTAGGCGGGGCTTTATACGTGAGATAGCTGGCAATCGCTGATTAAGACCGCCCACTTGACTCCTAAGTCCAGCACAGAATGAGCAGAGAGTTAAATGGATAAATTATGTGTGTGTATATATATATATATATATATATAGATATGTTTACCTTATGTATAAACCATACATTTATGCCTAGCTTTTCTCACATATAGCATGTTACAATTATGCTTCTTTTCAGTATGCCGGGACTTGGTATGCAGTGGCCAAGAAGGACCCAGAAGGACTGTTTCTTATTGACAACATAGTGGCTAACTTCAATGTTGATGAAGATGGGAAAATGACTGCAACAGCCAAAGGCAGAGTCGTCATCTTCCAGTAAGGAACTCTATATTACCACCTGTCCCCTGGTGGTCCACTTAGCCATGTACCATGATATCTCTCCCACAACACATGATCATTCAATGAAGCCGAGCATTCGTTAGTGAGATTGCAGACAGCTTTGGTGGCTGATTATCTCCTGGAGAACAGAAGAATCGTTAGCATTTTTTCATATCAGCCGATCCCTCCTGCTTCGGCGAGTTCGGGCAATTTTAATCTAATGTGTATGGAGTCTTAAGTTAATAGAGGGGTAGACATCCTCCCTTCAGAGCCTTATTTCACTAGTCAGTGGAGTTTGGCTATAAGGATCGTCTTTTAGACAGTCTATTGACTTCAATGGTAGCTATGTAATACTTAATTTCCCCTGTGGGAGTGCTAAAGGACTTTGACCACTTGTCTTAAAGTTATTAGAGCTGATCACTAAAGGTTCTAATAATTAATAATCTATTGATAGAAATCAATAGAAAATTCTATGATTAATTTATAAGTCCCTGTTAACAAAAAGAGGATTGTCCCAAATATGTAACTTTCTTCAAGGTAGAATAAAAGGGGTATTCCCATGTACAAGATCCTATCCAAATATGTAGTAGGTTTAATAATAATAATAATAATATTAGCAAATAGCTCCAATTAAAAATGTAATATAGTTTTTCTGATTTGCTATTTGTCTTTCCTCTTCTGCAGGCATTGCAGGACCTTAGGTGTCCATAGCTACGACCACTGATATAGTGACAGTTATCTAGTTGCTAGTGGTTGTAACCATGCATACGTAAGGTCCTGCAATGCCTGCAGAAGAGGAAAGACAAATAGCTAATCAGAAAAACTATACTACATTTCTAATTGGAGGTATTTGCTAGTATTATTATTATTACTACACCTACTACATGTTGGGATAGGATCTTGGAGATGGGAATACCTCTTTAATTAATCATGTAAAAATGTCATATTGGTGTGCATTTTTTTTGCTTTTTTTAGGAGGCTAATATTGCTACTTTAACATGTGAGGAACCATCCACGGAGCCATGTTGAGGGTTTAGTACGTGGTTCCGGGTTAACAATAAGTAACAGTCCCATACTCATTATATAACTGTTGGCTGAGCAATTAGTCCCCGACAGATATTTCTCCTGAAACTCCCATTAGTAGGAACGCTTGGTTTGGATGAGAACTCCTGTGTTTTACATGAGAAAGCTTCTGCCAGACTAAAGAACCTGCCGCTGAAATTCAGCTGTGAAGGTGAAAGTTGGGAGGCGCCCAAGCACCAATTTCTGGCTGACTTGAGTGTAAAACGTATGGGAGCCTTCAGACCCAAGATACAATCTTCTCTATAGGATAGAGTTATATTCTAAGGTATCTAGTATACATCTGACTACTGGTATTTTTTCAGGACCATGGAATTGTGTGCTGACATGGTGGGCACATTTCAAGAGACCGATGACCCCGCCAAATTCAAGATGAAGTATCACGGTGTCCTTTCCTTCCTGGAAAAGGGACGTAAGTAAATCATTTCAGAATTTCCACGGATTATATTAAGATAGAAAATTAGCAAACAAATGTATAACAAGTAATAAATCCTTAGGTGTTTGCAGTTCTATAGGCTCTGTGAGTGAACATACTCATTTTCACCCTGCCCAATGACTGTCATGATTTTCTCTTTTTTTTGTGTGACGATAATTGCCCAGCAGTGGTGTAGCCTAACCTTGGCCACCGGGGCATTTGCCTTGAGTATAAATGTTCTTAGGGTCACACAATTTCAAAGAAAAAAAATATTGAAGTGGCGTCTATAGCGCCATTGATCTGAGACAGTGGACATGCTCCGGACTTCTGAGGGTGCCCCTGATTTCCAGATGAGCTCCTTTCTTAATTGTACCTATGTAGCGAATACAATTGGATCCTGTGCTAGAGTAGGAAGCCATAAGTTACTTGCCCCCACAACTCTCTGGTTGGCCGCACACTGCAGCGTTCAATACAGCAACGTCCTGGCGCAGATGGTGCAATAACATCACTGCATTACACTACCTGAGCCATCCCGTTCTGTGTTCAGGGGAGAAGAGGCCTCGGTCACTCGGATTAGGTGAGTACAAACTTTATTCCTTTTGTGGTGGTGGCACGAAGGTGGCATTATTACTTTTGGAGGCACTCAGGGGGCATCAATTCATTTTAACAGGCCACTAAGGGGGCATTATTAAATTCTAAATGGGGCACTTAGGGAGCATTATTACTGGGTAAGGCAATGCTACCTTTGCCTTGCTCCAGGCGCTGGCAACCCATGCTAGATCAATAATAAACTTTATAAATTGAGATGCCATAAAAATAAGAATAGGAGGCAGTTTCATTGAGCAAATAATATTGCAGTATAAAAAATTGCTAAAAGTGAAAAGTCAAAAAAAGGTTTTGGAATAATAAAAGAAAAAATCATATAATCGTATGTTTTTGGGATGTGCGGTTCATGCTCTTTTTTTTTCTTTTTTGCAAATCATATAAACAAATGTCCCCTGATGAAGAATGGCGAAACATGCAATGGGAGTGGCAGGGAAATGTGTACACCAGTGGTAACAAACATAAGCACTATAGCAATTTGTACATATCATTTTTGGGTACTTGGGCTATTTATATAGAACTATGGGCCTAATTCATCAAGACTGAGGTTGTTCATGCCGGTCTTGATGAGGGGCATGTTGGAGTCTGATGTTCCTGATTCATGAAGAGGTACACGTTTCTTCGTGAATCAGATGAATGTAATGCGCCTTCATGCACAAACTGGAAACATAGGTACTGGAGTGAGATTTTTGACGTACGGAACGCCATGGCTCATCAATAAGTAGACAAGTTGAGGCGTCCCACCCCAGCCGTGTCCATTGTGTAGGAGCTGGGATAAAATGGTGTGAAGAAACCAAAAGTCGCAAAATTTAGGAGCAACTCAGAGTCGTGCCTAACGTTTGTGACTCTCCAAAGATTTTACATAAGAATTCTGGGGTGAATTCTTTGTTGAATTGGGCCCTATGTACAGTATTTAGTACATTCTACTTAAAGGGAATCAGTCTCCACATTAGTCTAAAATAATAATATAGGCATACAGGTGAAACTACCAAGAGAGATTACCAATGCTGCAGAGTTTTATTACATGTCATGTTGATGTTTTATACCATATTAATTTGGGAATTTTCCTGCAATGTAAAAATGTAATGTGAGCACATTTATAGTAAGAAAATAGCATTATTCTATCATTTTACTTTTACATATTTGATACAGACTGGATACTTAGTGAAAAAAATGACTAAACCTGCCTGTTCCTAAAAGGATACCATGCACCATAAATCTCAATGACCTCCTTGTTTTTAGTTGATGACCACTGGGTGGTGGATACTGACTACGACAACTACGCCGTCCACTATTCATGCCGCGAGGTAGATGAAGATGGCACATGTTTAGACAGCTACTCCTTCATTTTCTCTCGTGATGAAAATGGCCTGACCCCCGAGATACAGAGAATTGTTAGGAGAAGGCAGGAGGAGCTCTGCTTGGACCGAAAATACAGAGTTGTTAAACACAACGGTAAGGGGGAACGTTACTCATCTTGATGTTCTTGTAGACCCTCCGGAATCAGTAATGTCAAGAGAAGGATCACTATAAACTGTGTGGGCAACCGTTGTATGGGCTCATATTAGTCACATTACTTGCAAGTCTAGTGATATGTGTGGATCTTAGGGGTCACAATCATGCTGATCCAATAATGTTTTACCTATTCATTGAAAAGATAGGAATGAATCAGCTGTGCGCATGCGCGATGGTTGATCCCTTCATTCCCTACGGGACTACTGAGTGCTGCACTTCCCAGCAGCACCATTGAGAATAAATGGAGCAGTAATCTGGCATGTGTCCCATCTGGTCGATCAGTTCCAGTGGTCAGACTCCCATGAACAAGAAGTCATAACCTGTCCAGTGGATAGGTGATAACCTGTTTTTGCCGAACAACCACATTAAGCATTAAGCTCAATTTACTGTAATGGGGATGAGCTGCTATATCAGACACATCCCATTAATTGCCATTTATTTGCGGTAGACATGATAGAGTCATCTAAAGTGTTAACTATTCTATACACATACACGCCTTAATTAGATGGAACCTTTCAGCTGTTTATTGGGTATGGAGGCTTGTATATAAAGCAGGCAACCGTACACCTATATTGGTTCGAAACGCGTAGGTCAGACTACTTTTTCCATGATGTGTGCATTTTTGATGGACCATTAAACTTTATTGCTTTCATCTTTATCTATCTCGGAGATCGCGTGCTGGACTTTCCTTCTATTTTCTTGACAGCATTAGCGGAGCTCAGGAGCACTGAAGCTGACTGGATCCAGCAATCTGTGCAGCTTCAGAGCAGCCCTTACAATATAGCAAATAGATAGTAAGTGCTGCTCACCTTGTCTGAAAAAACAAAACGAGCAGTAAACAACAACAGAATTGAAAATTCTTCTGCTTGCCATCAACAAAAGCAGATGTAAAAATCTTCTAAATCTATTTAAGGGTGCAGTCAGATGACCGTATAAATCGGGCTGAAATCGAACCGCCTTGCTCGGACTGGCCGCGGCTTTCCCGGCCGACATAGAAATATATAAGAGTAGAATACCATCACGACAGGGAAGCCTCAAAAGTCAGACCCTTGTGACTTGCTTGTTGAGGTTGCAGTACTTTGGGGGGGTCCTCCTCCCTTGCGTTAGGCTGCGATGTAGCATCGGTACATAGCAATCTTTGGCTGTAGAACCTGTGTTGCGACCAAAGCCGCCATGTAGCCCGGGCCTATTGAAGAATGTTTTATGCATTGTACCCCCCACCAGTCATTGACTTCTATGATTGACCTTCTTGTCTATCTCCCTACAGGATACTGTACACAGACATAATATTCATTGGGGGCCTTTGAATTTAAAGTTTGCAAAAATATCCTGCCGCCTTCTGCATCCTGGTTTTTTCTTTTGCAAATATATCGATAATGAACGTTGGATATGAAGCAACGTATTGATGATCACAGCAGCAATGTACATATTTTATATCGTTTAATTGTATGATATTTCTCGCGCACAAGCTGCATGACGCTTCCTGTACACCTTTCCATGATATGTTTCATTCACCATTTCCAGAAATGAAGCAATAAAGATTTGTTTCTACTCTAAACACACAGCCGTCATTTTTTTTTTCATATCTGCACAATAATAAAAGTATAATTTACTGTAAAGTTCTCAGACCAAAATAAATTCATAAGGAGCTGGCAGATTCAGGTTTCCAATGTGGAAAATACTTACTTTGTGGAATCTACATGATTCATTCCAAAAACCAAACCCCTAAGATTTATGTACCGCTACCAAATGCAGAACTGATAGCTCAAGCCTGGCAAGAAACAAGAATATTCGGGGATATGTAAACTATATGGACAAAAGTATTGGAAGCAGAAATAACTTTCCAAAATGTAAAGTTTTTTTTTTTTATTTTTTGTAACCTAAAATGTTCCATATTGTACACGTTTCTTATATTTGGTCAAGAGGAATGTAAACCTGTAGACGTATATATTATAGTAACAACAGTGCAACAGCTAGGACATAACGTCAGACACCGCCGGTGATCACGCTGACCCGTGTCGCAGAATCACAGTATACTAGATGATAATTGAATTTGGAATTGTTGTGTAACATAGAAAAAGAAGGATAAGAGAGATACCGGGTATTCAAGGCATAGTGAATTGCACGCAGATGAAGCCTTTGTAGCCCGACTCTGGTGCCTGAAGGGTCCCAAAGATCACTTTAGAACATAAATGAATGAACAGATGGGGCCCTGTTACAGATTGTTCATTGGGGCTTTGCGATACGCCTTTAAGTGACACCAAGGAGACTGGTGGGCTGGCAGTTTTTGTCTTGGAATGGAAACAGTCAGTGGTCCTGCACAAGTGACCGCATGTTCACAACAGTAAAACATTATTGGAAATAAACTCGAAGTAGGAAGAACCCATGAGGGTCTCAGTTCTGACGCACTAATCACACTTATGAGATTTTCATGGTGATACAATGCAAACCTGATCAATCACAACAACTATAAAACTATAAAAGGGTTATCCAGGTTTGGCCCAAAAGTCGGCAATTACGCTATGTGACTGCAGATTTGTGAAATCCCGTCAGCGCGAATGGTGCACACTATCAGGATTCTCCAATGCCGGGAGCAGGTAGTCATGTGACCACTATTCAATGATATGCATACCCCAGGACACATTCCAACTAGGTGAGTGTGGCCTCACTCAGTATAGTGATTTGAACGAAGCCTCGCATGTCTAGTCAGAATGTGGCCAGAAGTATGCATATTACATACTAGCGATCACTTAGCCAGCCAGTATCTTCACCAGAGCCGGAGAATCGTGTCATCGCGCACGGGGCTGCCCTGTTATATTTCACAAGTCTGCAGTCACATAGAATGACTGCAGACTTTTGTGCCGATCCTGGACAACCACACAACTCATAGTTAAATGTCCTTTGGCCCATCTTTGGTGCTGTACATGAGAAAAGGGGTTACATACAGGGTTATAGATATCGTTAACAGTAAATAAATTTACCATCACAGACTGGTACAGAGGGGAGAGGACCCTGTCCTTGCGGACTTATATTCTACGGGATAATGGGGAAGAGACAGGAGGTCGGGGGTGCTGCAACACTGGTGGTGATGAGGCGGCAGCTCGGGTGGTGGTAAGGCGGCAGCTCTGGAGGTGGTGAGGTGGCAGCTCAGGTGGTTGGTGAGGCGGCAGCAGAAAGATATTCCTTTGTAACCCTCCTTCCCCCACAATACACATACATGATCAGTTTGATTGAGCATGCACGTGTTCTCATTGGGGAGGGAGGAGTTAGCCTAGGCAAGATATCTCTGGTACTAGCTTTTTTCTCTGGGAATAAAAGGAACGATAATGTTAAAATTAAACATATCCAATTATTTTCTCACTTAAAAACTGCCAAGTAAAAAGCCAGGACACCTCCACAATAATTAGATGGTAATCCAAAATTAATCTAATGTGTATCAACCTCTTATGGTTATGAAATTTTTGAGACATTCAAAAACCACAAATTTTTCAAATGGAAACCACTTCAGGAAATTATTCATTTTGGGAAGTTTGAGTATGAGCTTTTCTATTCTGCAAGAGTTTTGGAAGTGTTTGTTGCAGTTTTTGATTGGACAGTGCCTAGTTTGCAGACGTTTCCTTCAAGATTCCTTGCCAAGGGAAATGCTCTTTTTTTTTACCAGGCGTTACAAAACCACTTATAAGAAAGCTACTTAGAAGAACAGCCAAGTGGATTCCCAATAGAAATGAATACGAGTTTTCCATGCATTTTTTAAGTGGTTCTATGCAAACATCGTCTAAGACTTCTTGATATAATTGTTCATTTGAAAGTGCAGTTTTTTCAAAAATAACATTCTTCTGCTTGCAATCCTTGCCGGTCCATGGAGAAAATGGTGTAGAATGGCAGAAAATGAGTAGACCAACATGCATCAGTCAGCACATCAAACAGGAGAGCAGTGCAACATTAAGATACAGAAAGTAAAGTTTTTAAGAACACCCAAAGAGTAGATGTTTTTGACCTGAAGAAGAATATGCTACCTGAAACATCTTAGCACAGGCAGCAAAACATGAAGTGCAGCCTAAAGTATATGAACAACGATGACTACTCTATGGTCAGAGACTATAAGGTTGCTCAATCCTCAAGGGTAATTTGCCAGCATTGTAACATTTGGGGGAGAGAGTCCTGTTTTGCAATCATATCCATCTGAGCCTAGAACTAAGAAAACTCATGAAACTTAAGAGCAGCAATGGGCTGCAATATTCTTATTTTCAGGAGTACTGTTCTGCAAGACATTTATTTGCTATCCGATGTAACATTTTGGTTGCCATTCCGTTTATTTGTGGTCTCTGTGTCCACATTGTCCTCAGGGTTTCCGCAAAATAGGACCTTCCACCACTTCTGTTTGAGTAAATTGATGTTGTACAGAACTGGATTTACTATTGAATTGCAAAATGTAAACAGCAGAATCCAGAAGAAAACCGTCTCCGATAAGATGAACTTCTTTGTTAGGTTATGAACAAGAAGCAAAAGGACAATTATAAACACGGGCGTCCACATGATAAAAAAAGAGATCATAAGAGTGAAGAGGGTTCTGAACAGTCTGTAGTCTCGCTGAGACACGCGGTACTGGTGGACTTCAGAATAAGCCGTACTGCTGATCATCCGCTCCCTGATTTCCTTTGTGATCTTCAAAAAAAAATACAAAATTTATCAATTTAATTGTAATATAAATGTATACAGTACCATGGCAATATGAGCGTCCTTTCACCTTTTAATTCATCCCATGATCATTGGCCACAGGGATAGTGTGACACAACAATGTCACGCGATCCCCGGAAGAGCCAGTGCCAACACACCAGGAATGGCACCGACACAGCAGTTGAGTATAGGGATTATTATTTTTCTTGGGAGAAACATAGGGATTGAGATGGGGCTGTCCAAGCAGTGGCCAACCCCTTTACTCCAACAGCTTGACGCAGAAAAGTGACTATACATTTGTCATTTTACCTCCTTTTGCCTCCTGCAGCTTCCTTCAACAGAGACTGGCATTTCAGTCCTCCTGCCTTCACGATGGCCACCGCAATGGCTTATGGAGCAGATGAGTCTAAATTTTGCCTCCATAGCACAGGAAAGATAGAGGAGGTAAGGTTCAGGCTTACCACTGTCCTCCCTTCTTGACTGTGTTGGTCATCTTGACTGCAGGAGAACCAGAACGCTGGTGTTAGTGGAGGCAAAGGAAGGACACCAGATAGGGTGATTATACAAATTGTGCACAACCTCTATGCTGACTTCAAGCAATGGAGCTGTCAGTAAAGCAGGAGGAGATAGCACTGGTTGGGGAGTACAGCCGGAGTGACCGAGGCTTCAGAATTACAATTAGGTCTTCAACCTTATCAATTCAGAAGCTGATTTCTCAGTAATGGAGGAATGGCCTGGCCGGGTAAAGTTATTGCTGGACTTGTCTTTGAAAGTGCCATATGCACATATAAATAGTTTGTGGTGTGGAATCTTGTTGACAGATTCTCTTTAAGTGCTTTGTAATCTACTGTATAGAGAACATCTCCTGCAGCTCTAAAACGTACACTAGTTAATAGGCTGTCCCAAAAATTTCCCACTCTGATAGCATTTATGTGTAAGCTTTACATCTTTAGATTTCCAAAAGTAGTTATGAACCAAAATATTAACGATTTCCTTACCTTGAAGATCTTGGTGTAGCTGACAATAATGCTTAATCCTGGTATCAAGAAGTCCAAAAATATAAATGAAATATCCCATGCAATTTCTTCTCCAACTGTTGGCCAAATAAGAGTACAGACCCGGACATCCTGATGGGCACAAATGAGAATATGAGAGCATTTCCGATCAAGTACTATTCTCTTTACGTTGTACAAATGAAAATACATAGGTTCTCTAATAATGGCAGGCTCGAATACATGTTTGTTGGCCAACCCGTTATCAGCATGGCTTTTTTCTAGATATCCTACAAGAATTGGGGTTAGCAAAGTATAGACATCGCGCACAATTAGGGCAGGTGCAGGCGACTATTCATTCTCTCACCTGAGAGTCAATTATGCAAATCACACTCCCATCATATTGTGATCGTAGTGTGGTCTGATTTGCTTGGATGAGAAGATGGAGAAAAAATTGTTTCCATAGCATCCATATTCTGTCAGTTTGTGGAAATCGGACTGCACTCAGATGTCAGTCTCATGGTTTCCATGGACTCATTGACTTGCATGGCCAAGTGCCATCTGAATATTGGATCAAACTTGTGCATCCTGTGATTTTTTACGCAGACCGGCTCAGTCCAAGGAAAAAAATATCACATGCTCGGCCCCCATATAATAACGTTGGTCTAAATGCAATTCAATGTTTTCTTGTATCGCACTGAAAATACCCTTCGTTCCCCTTGTTCAAACACTTGATCAGATTGCAAATGGTTCCTTGCCTCTTCTGTAATAAACCAATCAATGTGAATAACAGTGGTCTTGTCCATCCATTTGTAGACTCTGAACAAGAAAGTAGTCGAAGACCCAAGATGTCTCCCCAACAACACTATGGGGGCTTGTCTGACTAATATAAGGTTAACTTTTTTCATAAAGAACACATAGTACAAGAAACTATATATTCCTAAGAACCAATATTAAATCATTCTGAATTAAGGATATAGATAATGGGCCATATATTGGTCATTTCTGAAAGTATGGTTAAAATCAATGGTTCCCATTAATGGTCTCACATGTCATCTTCTACACTCATAAAATATTTGAAAGCAATAATAGTCAAGACACCAGGCTTGAAGCACAAGTTTGGATTATTTATTTAAGTTGTGCAAAAAAAAATAATACGATGCCAAAAGACTACTATGGGTCCAACCATATTCAAATTGGACCATAGTGCAATATTCTATTCCAGAACTCACAAGTAGTGTTTATGGTCTCAACGTTCAGAACTGGTACTCACCCTCCACTGCTCCACCTGCGGTGGTGATAACGTCACGTGAACAGCACTGCAGCCAATCACTGGGCTTAGCAGCTCATGCCATCTACAGGGCAGAGCTGTGAGTCCAGTGATTGGCTGTAGCTTTGCTGATGTGATTTCACCGCTGCCACTGGTAAGCAATCACCAGTGCTGAGGAATAGATATAACACTGGACCCAGGAAGGGAGAGTAAAGGCTGATTTTATTATTTCTAATGTAGGCACGGAGATGGCGTGCAGAAAGATGAAGCTGGAAAACCCCTTTAAATAGTTGATGGCATTTTCCTTATATATGTGGGTCTCATGTATCTCTAGACACCCATCGCACCACATCCAGGTAGATAATGAATGGAGAGGTGTCTGCGCTTGCTCTTGTGTAACACCCCAGGTAACCGGTTATTACAGTGGCATTGCTTTCCTCACGTGGAGAGTGATGCCATGCTTGGAAGCTAGGAAGGATCCCTTTAACAGGTAACCAGCACATACAACACTGTTCTGACTCCAGGCCAGAAGGGAAGCTCTGAACCCGGTTTCAGGGGAGCTTCCCTAGATAGATATATTCTGGTCTGGAGGAGTTAGTCAGTCTGTCAGAGACATGGAAAGAGTTCAGATTGTGAGAGGAGAGAGAAGAGAGAGGAAGCAGAGAGAGTCTGCAGAGAGTGTGAAGGAGAAAGGAAAGCTGGGGCCGTGCAGACCTGTGGATCTGCACCTCCTGGAAGGAGAGCGAAACAGAGCAGTCTGTAGGAGACTTGATAGGGAAGAGAAGCAAAGGAGAGTAAAGAGCTGGAGGGAAGCTGCGACTGAGCTTCCTCCATGCTGAAGCGCAGAATTCCTTTAGCTGGAAGACCGAGGTTGTGGGGGTAACTTTATGCCCCATGGCAGAAACCCGCGGACAGGAGATTGCAGGTCACCTGTCCACCATTAACACCTGAAGGCACAGTAACAGATATATCCCAGAGTCATCCTGAGAGACCCTTTAAAAATGCTTGAGTTACCTGCCATGCGGGTAGTGTCCTACCAACAAGGGGGACAGAGAGAATGTGAGGACCTTGTGTGAGGCCTAAGGCAGCAAGGGACTACAACGCAGCGCAGAAGGCAAGGTTTCCAACCTCACCTGGCTAGGGGGATTCCTGAGTCGCTTTCAAGCCGGCCTTACCTGTACTTGTGATCTGGTGCTTTGGACTGTGGCTGCCTTACACCAGTAAAGAGGTAAAGAGACTGCAACCTTGTGTCCTGTTTCTTACTACATCATCTTTATCTACTACACTGGGAGCCCTGGGGACCCAGCTTCACCTGTGGGAAGCCATACCATCCCTGCTGTCATAACATCACCCCAGTGGACCCCTTTAAGCAGCGTCGGTCATCCCTGACCGAACACCACAGGTGGTGTCACAAACTTTCCTATTCCTAAAAACCCCTTTAAAGACCTTTCCTTTCATTTGGATGCCCAGGGCCACGGACCGGGTCACTGCCATCATGACCACCCATTTATTGTCGACCAGACCCGGTACCGAGTACCCCCAGGCCCTGGCTAGGGTGCTCCACATGCCTCTCTCCATTCCGGGCATGCTTGACGTAACTACTAAATATCTAGAATAGGAATATCTAATCTCTAAGATGGGAGAACCATTGCTACTTGAGAAGAATAGAATACGACACCAAGACACCATATATCAGCTACGGGGGTATTCATACAAAGCAGTGGTTGCGGTATATGGGTCACCTTGGGGTCTTTCTTTCTAATTGACCATTTTTGGTTTATGAAAGTCAAACATAAGTCAAGGGTTTCAAACTAATTTTTAGAACCTAAAATGATCGAAAAAGTTTTCATTCTTGGTGACGTGACAAAAGATCGAACGTCAGTGAAAGCTACTAACCAAACCAATATTTATCTCTGTTTATGTTCCTCTGGTCACTGTGGGCCTGGAGACCTACAAGAGGAGATCACAAAGCCGATAATGAGTTTACAGGAAACCAGAGCTGAATAGCAGGCTGATTACCGGGAGCCGTGCGCTCACTGAGACTTCTGGTTACTGCCGACTACGGCTGTATTTCTTACTCTAAGGTAATTAACCCACAATGTCCACAGAGCTCGTGACATGTCATTTACCTACCAAAAATATAAGATATGAGTCATTTCACGGTTCCTCTCAAAAAGTACCTAGTACTGGATTCCTCATTTTTATTTCTTGAAGTTGAAAGTGATTGAGAAATCTTATCCTAAAAAGAACCAGAGCTGCCTAATCCTCTAATGTACAAGCTTTACCTATACCCACTGGAGCAACGTGTTCTCATACTTACCGACAATTACACAGTTACATTTGGAATATTTAAAGAAAAGTTATCATCAGAAAATGACATATTGTTTAAATCACGTTTTTGTGTTAATTTTTAAAAAGTTTTTGGCAATTTTTTTTTTCTCCATTTCACAATCGGTATTAAAAAAATTGGACATTTTGCAATATTTCACACTGTCCACTGGGGCTTTTTTAGACTCTATATATCTATTATTCCTGGAAATCTACATATAAATTAGCAGCAATGGACAGCCCAGATTATTAGTATTAAAGCATCTAATGAGCTTGTGTAAAATTGTGATGGAAGGTCTACATAGGAGTTGTGAAAAAAAAAGCCATAGGAAGCATGCGAAATTTTACAATATATTTTAAAATTTGCCTAATTTTTCATTTTAAATAAATTGAGAAAGTACAAAAACATTTGATGTAGAAGACGGACATGTCCATTATGATCAGAAATAATACAGATTTCTATAAGTCATCTTAAATAGGAACATTACAAAGAAGAAAGATAATTGTCTGTTCTTCAAATTAAGCCCCCATCGTTATTTGCATTTTTCTTTTTCGTGTTGAGGTATTCGTTCTTGCTTTTTTTTAGCCAAATTCATTAAAATGACACATGCAGTTCATGAATATTATGCAAAGTAAAAATTGTAATCTTTAATTGTTTTTGCAACTCTTTAGTGCAAAAGTCACGCCTAATGCAAAATGGCACAAAAATCACGCCCCGAATATCTGCTTATTCAAAAACACTGTAGGGGGGGACTGGAATATATTTACGCCAAATTTTGCAATTTATAAAATGTATCTTCTTCTCATAGAGATAACAGGGTTTTTGAAAAAGTACACAGCAGAGAACAACGGCAGAGAGTGATGATTAGGAGACCTGCCATGAAAGTTGCAGGGCTGGTGATTTATAACTGCATCTCTTCAGAAGGGAGGAAGATGAGCAGCAAACTGCTGTATAGAAATCAACGGGCTGGGGAGAGCTGGTTGGGCTGTCAAGTGGTAACTCCACTCCTGGAATGTAACAACTGTGCACTATTGGCCAGGATCTGGAGGCCAAGCGCCATGGAAACAAGCTGCACACTATGAAAGATAAAAGCTCTCATTCCAGGAAAATGACAGTATACAGAAAAAGTAAGACAAAGAAAAAAGTATGTTTCAGTACATAACAACCAGCATTCTAGAGACTCTTAGTAAAAAATATACATTCCTTTATAAGGGTAAGTTCACACAGGGCGTGTTTGCTGCTTTTGGTTTTCTGCAGCAAAACCTGATCTTCTTGGCAGGAAAGAAGCTGTGTTAAAAACGCAGGTTTAGGTGCGTTTTTGGTGCGCTTTTTTTTTCTCTTTGTCCATGCTAATGTCCTTCAATTTTCAGCAGCAAATAATAAAACCTGCGTTTTTTTCACCACCCATTCAAGTCAATGGGTGAAAAAATGCTGAAAGAAGTTATATGCTCTATAAAAAAATGCAGCAAAGCACAAAATACTGATCACACAAAAAAACAATGTGTGTGCATGAGATTTCTGAAATCTCATAGGCTTTGCTGGTACTGTAAAAAGCAGCTGAAAATTAGCATAAAAAATGCAGCAAAAACGCCCTGTGTGAACTTACCCTTAGGCTGTTTTTGAATATAGTTTTGCTTTCGGCTGCGTTGTTGTTACTTGATCCAATTTATGTTATACAATGCTTGATATAACGATCATGAGATATAACACTTTGGTCTAGAGCTGATTTTCTATTTATTAATCCAGCCCCTACTAGAATGAGTTTGTGACTTTTTGCGGCAGGAAAGATATATATCTTTGTACCGTGTTAGCCAGTTGATAAAAAAATATTTAGAATTGAGAGTCCTCAGTGGCGGATACCATTTAATGGCTAACTGAAAAGATGGTAAATTGCAAGCTTTCGAGATTACTCAAGCCTCTTCACAGCACAGAGCTGTCATTATGGGAGAGTGATAAACAGTTGTGTCCATAAATATTGGAAAGTTCCTAGATAAGGAGTGAATGTTTTGTTGTCCTCTGATTGGGGTCTGGTACTGTTATGATGCCCCTTAAGGCCTGAGTGCAAAAAGACGCCCAGATTGCACCCACTTTTTAAAATGGTTGAGAGTGGTGTTAAATAGCAAAAACGTTGCAAACATGGCACGCAGCTTTTTTTTACCCAACTTTTTGTAGAAAAACATTGTTGAAAATGCCTTGATACATTTCTCACATTGAATCATGGGGACTTCATAAGGCTTTGTTAACAAAGATTAGCAGAAAAACACTTATAAATGTATAACCTAAAGTGAATCTCTAAAAAGTGATTTAGTATCTAGTTTTAGGGAAGTCTAGACCAGGTCTAGGTCAATGACTAATTTAGATTTTTCCCCCAGACATAGAATAATGATGACATTCCTCAACATTGAAATTGCAACATTAAGAAGGAAAAGTTGTGGAATTATGAAATCATAGAATCAATATTTTTTTATTATTATTACGGTATGATTTATTTATATAGCACCATTGATTCCATGGTGCTGTATATGAGACATACAAATTAAAGATATCATACAAATTAAAGATATCACTTACAGTAAGCAAACTAACAATGACAGACTGATACACAGGGGCGAGGACCCTGCCCTTGCGGGCTTACATTCTACAGGATTATGGGGAAGGAGACAATTGGTTGAGGGCTGCAGCAGCTCCGGTGTTGGTGAGGCAGTATCTCCGGTAGTGATGAGGCGGCAGTGGGGTCATTGCAGGCTGTAGGCTTTCCTGTAGAGATGGGTTTTCAGGTTCCGTCTGAAGGATCCGAATGTGGTTGATAGTCGGATGTGTTGGGGCAGAGAATTCCAGAGGATGAGGGATATTCGGGAGAAGTCTTGGAGGCGATTGGATAAGGAGCGAATAAGTGTGGAGGAGAGAAGGAGGTCTTGGGAGGACAGAAGATTACGTGAGGGAAGATATCGGGAGATTAGTTCAGAGATATATGGAGGAGACAGGTTATGGATGGCTTTGTAGGTCAGTATTAGTAATTTGAACTGGATACGCTGAGGGAATGGGAGCCAGTGAAGAGATTTGCAGAGGGGAAAGCGGTGCAGTAGCGAGGAGAGAGATGAATTAGTCGGGCATCAGAGTTAAGGATAGACTGGAGAGGTACAAGGGTGTTAGCAGGGTGGCCACAGAAAAGGATGTTACAGTTGTCAAGGCGGGAGATGATGAGGGCATACACAAGCATTTTAGTAGATTGACGGTTGAGGAAAAGACAGATTCTGGAGATATTTTTGAGCTGGAGGCGACAGAAGGTGGAAAGAGCTTGGATGTGCGGTTTGAAGGACAGAGCAGGGTCAAGGGTTACTCTGAGGCAGCGGACTTCCGGTATGGGGGAAAGCGTGATGTCGTTAATTGCGATAGATAGGTCAGGTAAGGAAGATCTGTGAGATGGAGGAAAGATGATGAGTTCAGATTTGTCCACATTGAGTTTGAGGAAGCGAGAGGAGAAGAAGGAGGATATGGCTGATACACACTCCAGGATCTTGGACAGCAGAGAGGTGACGTTTGGGCCAGAGAGGTAGATCTGAGTGTCATCAGCATAAAGGTGGTACTGGAATCCATGGGACTTTATGAGTTGTCCCAGTCCAAGTGTATAGATTGAGAAGAGTAGGGGTCCTAAAACAGAGCCTTGGGAAACTCCAACAGAGAGAGGGTGGGATGAGGAGGTAGTGTGGGAGTGGGAGACGCTGAATGTGCGGTTGGAAAGGTACGAGGAGATCCAGGATAGGGCGAGGTCTTTGATGCCAAAGGAGAGGATCTGTAGTAGGAGGCAGTGGTCAACCTTGTCAAAAGCAGAGGACAGGTCTAGGAGGAGGAGTACAGAGTATTGTCCGTTAGCTTTGGCGGTAAGTAGGTCGTTAGTGATTTTGATCAGGGCTGTCTCAGTTGAGTGATGGAGGCAGAAACCAGATTGTAGATTGTCAAAGAGCAAGTTAGATGAGAGGTGGGAGGAAAGTTCAGCGTGGACGTGCTGCTCCACTGAGTTTGGAAGCAAATGGGAGCAGCGATATTGGGCGCTAGCTGGACACAGCAGTTGGATCAAGGGTTGGCATTTTAAGGATAGGCATGATTTTGGCATGTTTGAATGCAGAAGGGAAGATGCCAGAAGTTAGTGATAGGTTGAAGATGTGGGTTAGGGATGGGATAAGAGTGGCAGTGAGGTTGGATCGGGTCGAGCGCACAGGTGGTGAGGTGCAATTTGGAGAGGAGACAATTAAGCCCCCCTTCAGTGATGTTGGATAGGGAGGTTATGGGGTTTGGGCATTGGTCTGGTAAACAAAGGGGTTGTGGGGGTTGAACAATGAAGATTCAATAGGCGTGTTACTGATATACAAATGATAAAAAAATAGAATCAAAAGCTATTCAGTATGAAGGCCATGTGCAGAAATGTCCACACTTACAGCTTTGGCTGCTATCACTTAGATTATTAATGGTTGCCTGAGGTATATTCTGCCATGTTCAATGCGCTTTGGCACAGAAATGATCAAGATCCGCTGCTAGCAGTTCCCTTTGCAATTGTCTTCCAATGACGTCCCAGATGTGCTCTATGGGAGAGAAGTCAGGAGACACTGCAGGCCATGGTAGCATGTTTAGGCCATGTAGGCTGCTCACAGTAGCATGGGGAACAAGCGGTCTGAGGTTGCCATACTAAGAAACGACTCCTGGGACACTTTCACATTCCCTTATTTGTGACATGTGGTGTCTAGAGCCATCTCTGACTATCACTGTGTTCAAGACAAAAACAGGATTTACCGCTAAAGAGAATAGACCTCTATTCCAGCCTCCTTTGCCGTCTTTCCCTGCACCATGATAGCCATTGAGATTATCAATATAAGGTCAACGGACACCTCTACCTGGACATCTGACTTATAGCCTAGTGTAATGCAAACGCCTTCTGATGGTTTGTGTGGACATTGTTTGAAGTCTTAGGCTTGGTATGTGATGTCTAATTTCACTTGCTGTACAGAATAGATCACTATGCACCATTCTTCGAATCTGATGAGTCCACGTGGACAACACCATGAAGAGGCCTCCATTTGGGAATGTCCCACCAGTCCTACTCCTGGGATTATGATGTAGGGTGGCTAAATGTATGGTAGTCAGACCCCTCTAGTCCTCATTCCAGGAATACTAACATTTTTGTGTTACATTGATTAGATCATGGAATCAGTGGTGCAGCGATTTCTCCAGTTTTCTAGCAGCTAATTTTCAAAAAGGCAATGCCAAGCCACATGTTGCTCTCGTCTACATGGCCTTATTGTGCTGCAATGACCTGCAGAGTCTCCAAACTTGCCTCTCATGAAGTACATGTGGAATGTTATTGGTCGGCAATGGCAAGAGTAGCTGCCAACAGCGGATCTTGATGATTTGCCCAAGTGCATTCAGGGTGGCAGAACATTCCTCAAACAACCATTAATAACCTCAAGGATAGCAGCTTCATCATGTTAGTGCGTGTATTTCTGCTCATGGTGGTTATAGAGTCAATACTGAATAAATCAAGATGTTCTGAAATTTTTTTTCAATTTTTTTATAGATCCAGTTATTTTTATAATTCCGTAACTTTTCCTTTGTGAGAACTTTAGGAATGATTTTAGAGAGCATTAGTCATCTAACAGCTAAATATTTTAAGGTAAATATAGGATTCCCTTCTTTAGGGATCAGTTGTTGCCCAGACACCTTTGAAACAACCTAACTATCAGAGAGAGGATAGACTCTATTTCTGGTCAGACATTTCCAAGTATCTAGGAGGAGTATTTTTAGAGATGCCCCAATATAGAACATGAAGTATCAGATGTTCCTTAAAAGTTTCAGCAACTTTGCAGAATTGTAGGCTCCAAGACAGGAAAGTCAGGATATAGATTCCCAGATAGGAGTGTCCTTTCAACGTGTACAAAACATCTAATATCTCAGAATAAAATAAACTCAATAGCCAAATAGCAAGATGTGAATTATCTCAGCACCAACAGTAGAGTGGAATTTGGAAATTTTGCAACTTTTGTTGATTTGTGTACTCTAGGGTTAAAAAAAATAAGATTTTTTTAAAATTAGGCTCATTAGAATTTTTTTCAACAGATCAGGTAGTCCACTCCTAGTAGCTACTTTCAATAATGTGAAAACTTCCTTAACGAGCCTTAATTAGTTCTATAGCCAGATTTACTTAGAATGCGACATGTTCTATTTATCGAACAATCCACAAATGACGTGCTAGGCAACCAGGGAGTATGTGCAGTAGGGAAAGGGGCCTTTTTCTGTAATTGGTAGGTGTTAAAACACAAACTATGGCATGGTTGCCAGTGTCAGGAATGAAGAGCGGGCATCCCCTCAATCCACACAATCCTGGTCCAAGCTGTCTAACTAGACTTGCTGGGAAACAAAATAAATCTAAGCTGTTCAGACAGGCATCCTGACATGTGAGAGCCATCCTGATAATTAGCATGGACAATGTTATGTTTTAAGGTGCCAAGCAGTAGGCCTACACCCCAATGGCAAGGGACGCTGTATTTGTTTAGTTACTGGCTAGACAGCCTAGAATTTATATTGAGACTATTAAGTGAAAATTGCTTTAAAGTGATGTAGAGACACAGACCCTAATTTCAGCAATGTGTCACCTAATGGGCTGCTTGCAGTAGATATGGTAAAATCATTATTTTATCAGCAGGAGATTATCACTAGAGGACTAGTAAACCTGCTGCCGTGTAGTCCTCCATATTCATGAGCTCTGTTTAACTCTGCCCCCACCACTGATTGGCAGCTTTCTGTCTATGCACAGTGTACACAGAAAGCTGCCAATCAGGGGTGTGGGTGCAGCTATACAGAGCTCAACATTCAGAGAGCTGGTAGATCTACAGCTGATAAAACTGTGAATTTAAAAAAAAAAAAGCAACACGCAGCCCAGTAAGTGACACATCGCTGGAATCAGTGTAAGGGGTATGGTAAAATGTTATTGCCTTTGCCTCTCGTCCCAGTGTCGTATGTTACTAGTGTATGTGTATAGGTTAACATGTGTTGATATTGCTACACGATTTAAGTGTACTATCACCTCGTAGATTATGGTACTGCTACATAATCAGGTGTATTACCGTGTCTTGTTCACTATATATATATATATATATATATATATATAATGCAATGTATATATTTGCTAGATCTGTTAAATAGGGAAAGCGCAGTATTAATGTAGTAAGAAAGAAGGAAAGACAGTACGCAGGCACAGGTAGCCTTAGAATGTGGCAGCTTATAGCTTGGGCAGATGTTATCAGTACTGGGGCGAAACGGTGGCTGGGGCAGAACACAGAAGCAGTGAGCTGGGAGCAGGACAGCTCTGGGACATCACAGAACACAATACTGAAGGGCAGGTCAGTCGCCAGGTGGGAACTAGCTTCGGAGGTGGAAACTCTTTTTTCTGGGGCGAAACAGACTACGGCAGCCCTAACCGAGGCAGAGCTGAACTGGGAGGACACTGAGGACCTGTTCGGCACGGTCTGACCTGGGTATGTGTTATGTGACAGGAAGGAAGGTGCAGGGAGAGAAGAGGAAATCTGTAATACTGATTCTGATGTAATTGCTGTGAAGAGTCTGGATGTGCTGTGTAGAGCTTACAGTAAAGTGGTTGATTTGAAAGTTGAAAAGGACTGTGTCTCAATCTTTGTTGCATCCACTGATGGGAACCTGCAGCGAAGCAGAGGTGGCCCTGACGGCGCAGAGAATGAAGCCACAGGTACACAAAGTAATGGACGTTTTCATGTATTGGGAGGCCAAGACACTGATGTACCAGGGTGTTTGGCCATGACTACAGCCTCGGGCCAGACCCTTACATCAGCATCTCTGCCTCTACATCATGCTGCTCTCAGATGAGGCAACAAAAACCTATGGACAGAAGCCTTTAACTCTAAGCAAGAAAATAAAGCGGTTATTTAATCTACTACCAAGTTGTCACAGAATGCAAATGCACCCAAATTTGGGCTGGGTGTACATCATGTTTGATATTACGCTCGCCACGAAAGTCTGAAATGGTCCAGCCAAACATATACCAAAGAAGTATACCTTTTCAATAATGCTGGATATGGAGAATCTTAACCTTTATCCTGTACAACATGCCAAAAGGACACCTTTTTTGGGATGTTTAGTTATGAAATGGACACATCGACATAAATGTTTCCTCAGGGGAATTTCCATAAGAGAACCATCCATTGCACTTACCACCGTTCCGACCCACCTACCCTGTGTGTCCACCGGCAATTTAATGTCTACATAAGAAAATATAACAATTTATGTCAAAAGGGAAGTGTTCACTCTTTCTCTTTATGGCCTTTTCCCATGTGAGATGACCTTCTGATTGATTTATATAGAAGATTTTATCATGCTATGTAAAAGAGAACTGATTAAAAGATACAACAGGAGCTCTGCACACAGTCCAGCTATTCCGGCATGTGGGCAATGCCTACAATTGTGAAATCTAAAGATCCGTGTGACGAATGTGGAGGAAAAATACCGCTAAAGTAAAACCATTTTTCATGAGTCATTACGGAGAGCTTCTGGACCTGTAAATGGATTTATATGTCTTGTATGTGTACTGGGAGTGCAACTTCTTACTGAGCAAATAGACGTTATGAAAAGGAGAACCCTCAAGCTGTGTGTGACTTGGCACCATGACATAGAGTTTCGTGCATGTCGGTATCAGTGAATGTGTCTTGCTTCCTGATATCGGACGTGTTCGTAAGCCAAGTGGCATCAAGAGCGCCAGAACTTAACTCTTTAAGGAATTCCATAAAGTTCACCGTTCAAATCAGGGGAACTGCACAATCAAAAATGCCCGAAGAATATTTACTGGAACATCTGTGATTTGTAGAAATTACGTATGGATAATATCACATTTTACATTTTTTATTGTACAGAGATGAAGAAGTGGGAAATATGATATGTAATCTTTGTTGACAAATCTCAAAATCGCAATATGACATAGACCCAATTTCACCTACCTACAATGATTGTGGGGAAGAAGGAGGAGGGTATCCTGTAGATGTGGCTACACGCCATCAATATTGAAAGTTGAAAGGTGTCTACAATGAGAAGATCTCATAGGATCTGTATTAAACCGATGAAAATGGTGGATTGGTGATGTAGAGGAGGAATTATAAACTTCAGGTACCCTGTACAGTATCCATCAGGTCTGCATTATGGCTAAATCTGTAGAATCCAACGTTCTAGAGCTTGTCTTGGTTCTGACAAACCCTCTTACAATTAAAGTCAACAGAGGGATTGGCTGATCGCTGGAGGTCCGACTTCAGAAACCGTAGGTAATAATGGGGATCTGCCACAGGTCATACATTAGATGGAGATCATTCAAATAAATGGTGGAATATCAATACAAGCTAGATTATCAAGAATCGACTAAGGATTCTATGCAACCATTCATAAGTAGGTTGCAACCCTCAACCTACTGTCTCCTTCCCCATAATCCTGTAGAATGTAGGGTCCTCGCCCCTCTGTATCAGTCCGTCATTGTTAGTTTGTTTACTGTATGTGATATTTGTAACTTGTATGTAACCCCTTCTCATGTACAGCACCATGGAATCAATGGTGCTATATAAATAAATAATAATAATAATAATAAGTCATAAAAAGACCAGACTAGAGAAGAATTCTGCATACGCAGATCGTTCGGGGAGCATAGAATATCATTGTTATCGGCAGCACATCTCCTGCTGATGTGGTGCAATGTGCTGTTGATAATGAAGATTTTAATGCTGGCATGAACTATCCAAAAACATTTGTTTTTTGGGTGATTGCCTCCATGTTTATACAATCATGTAATGGGGAACCAGAGTTCTGATGGTCTGAACAAGCCTTTACTGTCCCGTTACTTGGAGACGCTTTGGAAACCAATTTTACTGCTCCCGTGCATCTAAAATGAAATATGAAGTAACATTGCAAATGGTATTAGGAGAAAAAAATTGCTTTTATGAATATCTATGGTCTCCTTGGTTATAAGACTACATATCTCTTTGTGTAGGCTGATCCCACAGTCTTTGCCGTTTATGCTCTCTGTTTGTCTCTCTCTTTATATACAAGGAAAAATTACGAAAAGCACCAAGAATAACTTTGTTTTATAAAGTTTAAGTAATAAATGATACATGACGGCCAAGACTTTTGGCTTAGTGGAGTGGCTCTTTTTTTCTGGAAGTTCTTCAACTGTCCCCAAATTATTAGTTGGATAACATTACTGTATTTTGTGCCCAACGCTAAGCTTAATCTCAACACAATGTGCTCCCCATTATTCCCCCTTTGCCTCCGAATGAGGCAGTGATGCCCCCGTCTCCTTTATTGTGTTTAGGGGCTATATTTGTATTAGACAAGATAGACTTTATTCTGTCATTAGACTAGGTGAACATAATTACAAATTAGGTATGTATAAGGGGTGGACATACCATTTGTGCAACCTGTCTAGGGACCTAAGACGTAAGGGGGTTCGCAACCATCTCCAAAACAGGTGGTAATTTGCATTATGAAGAGCTATTGGACTGCAAAGGGCCCATAGACCGTTACACAGGGGTCTTCTCCTGTATGTCACCGCTCCTGGTATGTATGCAGATGACCTGATTTTATTCTTATCAGATCCGTCTTCTTCCTTAACCCATGTTATTAATAGGATTTCAGGTTTACACAAAAAAAGGGCAACATTTTCATTAATAAGAAAGGATTAAAAGAATTGATAGCCCAGGTAAATTCCAAGAATACTGTTTTTCTATGGAATAATACTATTACTATTACCCTCAACCTACTGTTTTCTTCCCCATAATCCTGTAGAATGTAAGCCCGCAAGGGCAGGGTCCTCGCCCCTCTGTATCAGTCCGTCATTGTTAGTTTGTTTACTGTATGTGATATCTGTAACTTGTATGTAACCCCTTCTCATGTACAGAACCATGGAATCATGTATATAAATAAATAATAATTAGTCATCTCCAATGAACCATGCAGAGCGTATGCATTCATCGGACACTGTATTTGTTTGGTCCTTGGTCGGCTCTCATGCATACATCTCGTCAAACCACGTCGATCTACAGTCGGTTTCCTGCATCATTTTACTGTGAAAGTTTGTGGTTGATTACCCTGTAAACACTCTTCAAAGTCCATTTCTTTCTATGCATCCATCTGCTTGACTATTTTGACAGTTTAGTAGTCTACGTGCAGCAGGGCCCTCAGTCCAGTCTATAAGATATACCTGTATTCTTTGTGATCTTTGGTCCTTCCAGTCCATGTAGACATAATATGCGAAGTACTTTACATATGTGACGGCTGTACTCTAGCGCACGTCTAGCAGACTCTCCTTGTATTATGATTAGTCGGTATTAGAGTAGACTGTGTACTGAAAAAAACATCTCAATAACATTACACCAACACCAGCCTAAATGGAACCTGCCAGCTGCTTCATGCTGCCCGACACATGGGCAGCAGGAATCAGAGACCGGCTCCGGCATTATGGTGGCTTTCAGAGAAAACTAGTTGGAAGCTCGGCAGGAGACAAGATAGAATGTCTGAGATGAAAGACTCCATTGATTTCTCCCTGTCCACTTAGCTAGGCTGACAGCCCTCTCCTTAGGTGTGTATAGGGACAACACATTGCATGAGAGATCTGAACAGGGATTTTCGGGGCCACATTTTCAGGGGGAGGTTGCATTTATTTGCACTTATCCACAACAAGTCCATAAAGTTCAACATATAATCAAGATGTTGATCCAGAGGAAGGCAAAACTCCCGTAAGATAAATCCTAATTGCCCCATCTTAGGGGAAAAATTCCTTGCCGACTTAACATCCCCTTCTAAAATCACATATGGAACGTAAATATGCAAATTGCCTCTTCAGAGAGGAAGAGGACAAGAACTCTATAGCGCCACCTGTTGGCCTTGCAATATGACTTCGGATAAAAGCCAAATCAGAATCTCAGTTTGCAGACAGTGTTTAAAGGCATTGCCCCTCAGCAGTGCAAAGAATATGATCTGATTTGGCTAGATGAGAGGCTCTGGACTGAGGTATAAGGGGTAACGTTTAGTGATGAGCGAGTGTACTCGTTGCACGGGTTTTCCCGAGCACACTCAGGTGATCTCCGAGTATTTATGACTGCTCGGAGATTTAGTTTTTGTTGACGTATCTGAATGATTTACAGCTACTAGCCAGACTGAGTACATGTGGGGGTTGCCTGTTTGCTAGGGAATCCCCACATGTATTTAAGCTGGCTAGTAGCTGTAAATCATTCAGCTGCGGTGATGAAAACTAAATCTCCGAGCAGTCATAAATACTTGGAGGTCACCCGAGCGTGCTAGGGAAAACCCGAGCAACAAGAATACTCGCTCATCACTAGTAACGTTTCTTCTTGTGGAGAGTGACATACCGGCCCTGGCATGCCAATGTGAGGAGACTTATTCGTCATGTAATGCTCATCTTCAGAGAGGAAGAGGACTAAAATTCTATAGCGTCACCCATTGGAAGCAGCAATCCTACTAGGGCTGGTATGTCACGCTCAACATAGAAAACCGCTACCTCTTATACCTCAGTTAAGAGCCTCTCACCTAGCCTAATCAGAGCTCATACTTTGCACTGATGAGGAGCAATACCCTGAAACACCGTGTCTGCAAATTACTATTCTGATTTGGGTTTTATCCCAAGTCATATTGCAAGGGTCGATAGTGACTTTAGGATTGCTGTTCCCAACAGATGGCGCTATAGAGTTCTAGACCTCTTGATCTCTGAAGGGACAATTTCCATATTTAATTTCCCAGATGAGCATCGCATGGTGAATAAGCCTCCTTACATTGGCATGCCAGAGCCAGTTTGTCACTCTCAACAAGGAGAAACGTTACAGATATGGAACGTAAAAATGTATCAATTTTTCTTGTAAATGTTCATTATTGTCGCGTGTCAGGGACATTTACTTATATGCAAATAGAAATGTCTTTTTGCCTCATGGTGGAACCAGATTTGTATATAGGCAACAGCTCTTTACATTTTGGTCTGGGCAAGCAAGTAGACATCTTACCGAAATGCAAACGTAGAAGACAAGCTCCTCATAACAAATGTGCTAATAGATTATGGTCAGCGGAAATCTAAGTAAATATAAGGGGTAGTGCAGAGAAAATTTAGGAAAATCACATAATGCATATTGTGGAGACATCTAACGTGTACATTGCATAATCCAAAAATAACTAAAAGCATTATGCCGTGTCTACTTTATAGCATACAACTGCTATAAATAGGAAGAAAACAAAAAGTCGCCTTTCAGAGTATGGATTTATAAGAAAAACTAAAATTATAACCAAAAAATAGATGCACAATAGAAACTAACTTGAGAGATGTCCTTATGCGACAAGGTCAGGAGCAGCATAAATTCCAAAGAATTCCATCCACAATCATTTTGTCATCCTTCATAAAATGAGCCATTGTTGAGCCTTTCATTGCAGGATCATGTGTAATCTACGCTGCATAATGACATTTCCTTACATTCAGTTGGCCTCATTTTCTGGTGAATGCTGGTGCAATGTCTATCCTAGATCCTTGAAATTGGACGGATGGAGCAGAATCAACTAGGTACAATCTATACCTGCTTGGGATAGTCTAGCAAGGGTGTCTAAAAGTGTATGGAAGTCCTGAGAGTACAGATCTATTTCAGATAAAACAATTGTGGGAAGCTACAGTCAATGAAAATAGATGGAAAGATTATGTGTTGAGAGTGTAAGAGGATCCCTAAAGGCAACAAGGGCAGAATCTTCTTTTCCAAAGAGAATCCTATACTTGACGTTATTTTTTGATGAAGGGTAATGGAACATAGCAAGTAATCGAACAGTCGGACATAGTGTCACCAACAGGTATGTTCTCAGATCAGCACGTCTACTAATGTTGAAGTTCTCTCAATAACTCAGGCATTAAAGCCATGCCAAAAACTACTGATGAGGAGTTTGGTATACAAATGAACATTATTGAGTTTTGATCTGCAAGTGATTAAGATTCCAGTGGAATAGAACCTTACATTTACGTGTAACAGGTCCATCAGTTGGAAGATCAACCTGCCACACCATACATGACCGAGACAAACTCGTAATAAGTCAAGCCACCATACATTACCAAAGTAATGGAGGTCAAAAACAGATTATGTCAATGTGAGATAGATGTAATGAAAAGACAACAATTTGAACCAAAATCAAAGCCACATCATACAATCTGGTGGTCACCTAAATAAATAGTGACATCAAAATAATGTCTCACGTCTGTCAACAGGTCCTTCAACATAAAAAAAAAAAATTGTCATATTCAACTGTACTGGTAATTGCAAATAAAAACAAAAATATATTGCAGGAAACTATTTTGGAATGGTGTAACACAGGAATATTAAAACCGGATGCTCCTGAAATTTAAGGATATAACCACACAGGTTTTTTTAACAGATTTGTATTAAAATCTGTTAAAAATCCTCTATAAAAGATGCTTGGAAAAACACTTCCTATTCCTTTTTTATGGGAATTCCACTTTGCTATTTGTATGAGGTTTTTTTTAGTATTTTTATTTTCCTGAAGAGCTGTTGAAAACCCCAAAAAATGCATGTCACTTCTTTGAAGAAGATCCTGTTGGAATCCGCTCCAAACTAGGCACCCTTCAGTGAAAAGGCTGCACAAAACACATCAGAAAAACAAAAACCAAAACGTCTTCAGAAAATGAAAAACTCCAACAAAAATTACTGAAGCGGTTTCAGCTTGAAAATCTTTGTTTTTTGAATACTTCAAAAAAACTGTCAACATAGCCTATTCCAACATAATGAAAGTGTGGCAAGGATTAGGCTAGATTCGGATGGATTTGCCGTTCAGGCATTCCTAAAAGCAATATTATGGCAGCCAACTCTGTGGACGCCAAGCTTTTTGGAAACAAAAAAAAATATAAAAAAATGAAACCACCTGATAATAGAGGAAAACTCAAGCATTCATACTAAACAGGTTTTTGTGCCATGCCAAACCCATTCAATATTAAAGGCAGATCACGATGACTATCATATTGTGAAGGCATATGGCAAGGTTATACATTACTTTATGATCAGTGGGGATCAAAGCTCTTGCAACCCCACTAATCCTGAAAATAAAATTGCTGCAGTCCCTGTAAGTCTTTGTTTCCAGGATCCCACTGCCCAGGAAAACTGAAGCAAAACTCTATTCAAGTAAATGGGGCTGGATGCTACTCTGGGTATAGTCCGGTGGCCGCTGTGTAGGAAAATCAGCGCTGTGTCGGAAAACGAGCGGTGTCCCATTCTTTCAACCCCATTAAATGCAGTTTTGTTTGTACAGTCAAATATTTTAAGATTTTGTATTTTAAAAATGGAATAAGCATTCTTAAAGTGACTTACCCTATTATTCACCTTCTGTGTTATTACATTGAAGAAGAGACACATGGGAATGGCCGTCATGGCTGAGAAGACCCAAATGGTCAGAATTCCTACTGCCACCACCTTAACATTACAGGTGGTGGCCTGGGACAGCTTTATGATACAGATCATCCTCTCCAGACTCACTGCAGACAGGGAGGAGAGGATAACACAACCACTGAGGCTGATGACATAAAAAAGCAGGTGGCAGAAGAAATCACCCAAGATCCAAACCTCCGTCCATCGAATGACCAAAATGAGCGGTATCATGCTGATGAACAGCAAGTCCGAACAAAAGAGGTTCAGAACAAAGCAATTGGCAGTTACCAGTTTCTTCTTTCTGACAAGCAAGACAATGGCGCTGATATTTACAAAGCATGAGAACATGAACACCACGGAGAGGAATATGGTCTCCAAAACCTTCACCTGCAGGCTCTTGTCAAACTCGGAGAAAAAATTAAAAAAGGTGAAGTTGCAAATTTCTTCAGACTGACAAGATACAATCATGTAACCCATGATAGATCAGCGACTAAGACTCACAATAAAAAAAATGATTAAGAGCGATTACATCCAGCGATAGTCAGGAGGTCTCAGATATGAAGACCTTCTTATGTCCAAGGCATGGCTAAGGCAGCAGTGGAGTGATGAGCTTCTGCTCTGTGTGGCTTTCTTTAGTCTGGAGGTGCAGCCAGTCGTTTCCATCTGTGATTTGTAACAAGGAAGTTACACAGCATTCTTGTAAATATCCACCCATCTAAAACAAAGATGAAGGTGTCGTAGATCTAGGATGTCTGCTCTTGTATTAACAAATAATAACCGTGGTTTATAATGTCCTGTTCTGAGCACAATTTCCACACTGTGAGTCTTGTAAAAATTGCTTGTGTTAACAAGATAAGATTCTGTGCTTCCTGTTCTGATATTGTATCTGCCCCTGTCCAATCCACCAGCAAACGGCAACTTGGAGGCTTGTGCTTTTAGTAAATATTTTAATAATTGTCCAAAAAATGAAAAATTAGCCAAAAAAGGAATAGACAAAATATCGCCAGAGTTTGGGACTCACCATGGACCGCCGGATAACTCCATCGCCCACATGACCAAGGAGGGAGTAGCGGCTTCATCGCGACAGGAGCTCCAATTAAGGTAAAAGCGGTGCGCACTCAGCAAATTTCCGACCCGGCTAATCTGTCTGAAGCACACCGCATCACATCGTCAATGGAAGCTTTGCCACCGGCCGGGGCTGCTTCTATCCGCTCTTTCTTTTTCAGCACATACATGCATGCTTTTCAATCTACAATATAGTATTTTCATACTGGACCCTGAGGGGCCTGCACCCAAAAAGGATTGTGAACTTTCAAACTAAGACTGTGAATACACTGAGGACTATTTAACGAAGACTCATCACTTGATTGAATCCATTTGTTACTGTTCTATTAGTATGGTGTACACAAGTACCTTGTATCGTATATATTGATATTCTTTTCAGGTGGCCATCATCTACAGTGGGCTGTGTAATAATATAGCTACCTTTACAGCTGGGCAAGGTGTAACTACACAATTGGGGCTAAGTATAATTAGTCAACGGGCAAAGAGCAATCTGAGGTTTTTTCATTCTTAGCTTGTTTATGTTTATTCATCACCTTGCATCGTATATATTAACATTCTTTTCAGGTGGCCATCATCCGCAGAGGGCTGTGCAATATTGTAGCTTTCTCTACAGCTGGGCAAGGTGCAACTACACAATTGGGGCGAATTAAAACCTGAATTGAACCTGAAGGGAATGGAAGGAAACTGGCCTGTCACTGTAAACAATGTTTCTGTTTTTCACTTTCACCCCTATAATCCTTCACTTTCGGCTACCTCCCCCAATCCCCACACCAAGCAAGGAACTGTTTATCTCTGCTTCAATCCTCCCCATCCATATCACCTCCTCCTCAGAACTGTTCCTTAACATACAATCCTCTGTCTCAAAAAACAGACAGCCCCCTCATGCCCTCTCCTGCTAACACTTTCTCTGCTCCTCCTCACTGCTGGTGATATCTCTCCAAATCCTGGTCCTCCTCACCATATTCCCACAGTCATTTCTACCTCCCATCCACGCTCTATCACAACCTTCCGTAACCTCTCTAACCTTATACCCATTCACCCAGCCCCCGCTTTCCCAGTCCCACTAACAGGAGCTCTGTGGAACGCTCGCTCTGTCGGCAACAAGCTTTCCTACATCCATGATCTTTTTGTTACTACCAAACTTTCCTTCCTCGCCATCACCAAAACCTGGCTCACCCCTTCTGACACAGCCTCCCCTGCTGCACTCTCTTACGGTGGCTTCCACCTTTCTCACACACCCCGCCCCAGCAGCAAACATGGTGGAGTTGGTTTTCTCCTGTCAGATAACCCCAATCCCACTGCCACCCTCTGTTACCCTCCCTTCCTTTGAGGTGCACTCTGTGCGCATCTACTCCCCCTCCAACTGGCTGTCATCTACCACCCCCCCAGGGCCAGCCACCACCTTTGACCACTTCACCACCTGGCTACTTCATTTCCTTTCCGCGGACATCCCCACTATCATGGGCGACTTCAACATCCCCATTGACATTTCCCTCTCAGCTGCCACTAAACTTCTATCTCTCACTTCCTCCTTCGGCCTCACTCAATGGTCTTCTGCAGCCACTCACAAAGATGGTCACACACTGGACCTCATCTTCACCCGCCTCTGCTCCCTATCTAACCTCTCTAACTCACCTCTTCCACTCTGACCACAACCTTCTCACATTCTCATCTCTCTCCACTCCATGTCTACAATCCCCACCCCACAAAACTTTCACACACTCGCAGAAATCTTAAACATCTTGACCTATATTCATTCTCTGAATCCCTCCTCCCTCTCACAGACTTAAGTTCCATACAGAATGCGGATGACGCTGCCGCTCTATATAACACCAAAATAGCTGTAGCTTTGGAATCTGCTGCCCCACTTACACATACCAAAGCTCGCAAAATAAACAGACAGCCCTGGCACACCAGCCTGACCAAAGAACTGAGGCGAGCGTCCAGGGCTGCTGAGCGCAGATGGAAAAGATCCCACTCCAACGAGCACTTCATCGCATTCAAACAGTCCCTCACTACTTTCAAGACCACACTCGCCACAGCTAAACAAAGCTATTTATCTCTCATATCCTCCCTGTCTCACAACCCTAAACAGTTATTCAACACCTTCAATTCTCTCCTCCGTCCCCCAGCACCTCCTCCCTCCCCACTTACCTCCGCTGAAGACTTTGCCTCATTTTTCAAGCAGGAGACTGATAGCCTCAGAGACAGTTTTGGTCAACAACCCCCAGAGCCCTTCCTCCCGACTTCCCAGCCCTCCACCTCCAAAACCAACTTCTCCACCATTACAGAAGATCAACTCTCCACTCTACTCTCAAGATCGCATCTCACCACCTGTGCACTTGACCCGCTCCCATGCTACTGGAACAACACATTTACCTTAAACTGTCCTCCCATCTCTCTTCTTGCTCCCTCTTTGACCGCTTACAATCTGGCTTCCGGTCACACCATTCCACTGAAACTAAGGTCACCAATGACCTCTTAACCGCCAAGAGCAAGCGACACTACTCTTCCCTCCTCCTCCTCGACCTGTCGACTGCCTTTGACACAGTTGATCATTCCCTATTATTACATACCCTCTCATCCCTTGGCATCACAGACTTGGCCCTGAATCTTCCTGAATCTCATACCTAACAGACCGGACATTCAGCGTCTCCCACTCACACACCACCTCCTCACCTCGCCCCCTATCTGTCGGAGTCCCACAAGGTTCAGTCCTTGGGCCCCTGCTCTTCTCCATTTACACCTTTGGCCTGGGACAGCTCATAGAATCTCATGGCTTTCAGTATCACCTCTATGCTGATTACACACAGATCTACATCTCTGGACCAGATATCACCTCCCTACTAACCAGAATCCCTCAATGTCTGTCCACTATTTCATCCTTCTTCTCCGCTAGATTTCTGAAACTTAACATGGACAAAACAGAATTCATCATCTTTCCCCCATCTCACGCGACCCCCCCAACGAACCTATCCATTACAGTAAATGGCTGCCCACTCTCACCAGTCCCACAAGCTTGCTGCCTCGGGGTAATCCTTGACGCTGATCTCTCCCTTCAAACCACATATCCAAGCCCTTTCCACTTCCTGCCGACTTCAACTCAAAAATATTTCACGAATCCGATCATTCCTCAACCAAGAATCTGCAAAAACCCTAGTCCATGCCCTCATCATCTCTCGCCTTGACTACTGCAACCTCCTGCTCTGTGGCCTCCCCTCTAACACTCTCGCACCCCTCCAATCTATTCTAAACTCTGCTGCCCGACTAATCCAACTGTCCCCCCGCTATTCCCCGGCCTCTCCCCTCTTTTAATCCCTTCACTGGCTCCCCATTGCCCAGAGACTCCAGTACAAAACCCTAACGTACAAAGCCATCCACAACCTGTCTCCTCCATACATCTGTGACCTCGTCTCCCGGTACTTACCTACACGCGACCTCCGATCCTCACAAGATCTCCTTCTCTACTCCCCTCTTATCTCCTCTTCCCACAATCGTATACAAGATTTCTCTTGCGTATCACCCCTACTCTGGAACCCTCTACCACAACACAGACTTTCGCCTACCATCGAAACCTTCAAAAGAACCTGAAGACCCACCTCTTCAGACAAGCCTACAACCTGCAGTAACAACCGATCGACCAAACTGCTGCATGACCAGCTCTATCCTCACCTACTGTATTCTCACCCATCCCTTGTAGATTGTGGGCCTTCGCGGGCAGGGTCCTCACGCCTCTTTACCAGTTATGACTTGTATTGTTTAAGATTATTGTACTTTTTTTTTACTATGTATACCCTTCCTCACATGCAAAGCGCCATGGAATAAATGGCGCTATAACAATAAATAATAATAATAATAATTAGTCCATGGGCAAATTGATATATACGATTTTTCGTTCTTAGCTTGTTTTTGTTCTCTTTTACCTCCAGTCAACGTATGTTCCTCCTTTAGGTCTCATCTTGCGCAAGTTTATCTCTAGAATAATATTTACACACTGACAAATACTGTGGTTATTGTCTAAATTTGCTGCACTACGAGACGATTTATACTAAGCGCTGCTGCAATACGTAAAATATGAATACCTCACCGGCACAAAGTTTACTCCGAATTCAGACGATTGTGAAACAGTCAGATTGCAGATCTCCTGACAAACTCAACATCCCTGTAGGCATGGGTGAGACTGTTCAGTTTGGGTCAGGAGACCCCCAAGCTGGACCAGACGTCACAGGTCGTACTCGCACTATGTTTCACGCACATCTTAATGTGTTCATTGTTAGTTTTCAATAATGGTGTAAAGTTCACTCTTGTCAGCTGAAGTAGAGGTCCACCAATCAACATGATTTTATTGTTCAGTCAGGGAACCATGAATGCCAACATGTACTGTGACATACTGAAGCAAAGCATGACCTTTCCAACATGATAACCCCAAATACTCCTCAAAGACCACCACTGCCTTCCTAAAAAAAAACTGAGGGTAAAGGTGCTGGACTGGCCAAGCATGTCTCCAGAACCCTATTGAGCATCTGTGTGGCATTCTCAAATGGAAGGTGGAGGAGCGGAAGATTTCTAACATTCACCATCTCCGTGATGTCATGGAGGACTGGAAGAGCATTCCAGTGGCAATCTGTGAAGATCTGGTGAACTCCGCGCCCAAGAGAGTTAAGGTACCGTCACATTAAGCAACTTACCAACAAGAACGACAACGATCCGTGACGTTGCAGCGTCCTGGATAGCGATCTCGTTGTGTTTGACACGCAGCAGCGATCAGGATCCCGCTGTGACATCGCTGGTCGTCGCTGAAAGTCCGGAACTTTATTTGGTCGTCAGGTAGGCGTGATTCGTCCTGTTTGACAGCAAAAGCAACAATGCCAGCAATGTTTTACATGGAGCTAACAACCAGCGAGAACGATAAGTACGTCACTGGATCGCTCCTGCATCGTTCTGCTGTTACAGTGTTTGACGTCTCTACAGCGACCTAAACAGCGACGCTGCAGCGATCGGCATCGTTGTCTATATTGCTGCAGCGTCGCTTAATGTGACGGTACCTTTAAGGCAGTGCTTGATAAGAATTAGGGCCACACAAAATATTGACACTGAGCACAATTTGGCCATTTTCACTTAGGGGTGTACTTACTCTTATTGCCATCAGTTTAGACATTAATGGATGTGTTTTGAGTTATTTAGAGGGCACCAAATTTACACTGCTATACAAGCTGTACACCAACTACTTTACATTATACCGATGTATCAGATCTTCAGTGATGTCCCACGAAAGGATATAATAAAATATATACAAAAATGTTGAGGGGTGTACTCGCTTTTGTGATATACTGTATATTGGTTCCTTAATCTTATATACAGGCTATGCTTAGTTGTATTAACAAGGGGTTGGTATACCATATCCACAGGACAGGGCTCTGAAGGCCCCATCTGAATGGAGCAATGGTCGAGAAGACAGACGGCAGCACATAGCCACGTACAGCAGTGGTACTGAATTGGGAGTAGAGACTATAACTGACAACACATATAAAGGTCATTCGGTTGGTCCAGGACCGGGGTCATGCAATCACAGCAGGGAGTCTGGCAGCAGCTTCCCAATCTAATGGCAGAAAATAACACCAATCTCAAAAGCTTAGCCTTCTGGATCAAGTTCTCGTCTCTGATATATTGCACAGCAAGGATAATGATAACGCACTGTGTCTGAGATATTGCTACTTCAGTTTATAAAGTGGTAGAAAAAATTCTAAATAAAATACCCGTAAATGAAACCGCTCAACTCAGTTCTAGCCTTAGGGGCTGTTGAGTTCCAGGGTCAGGAGAAATACTTCCAGTCCAGACATCACAGTCCCGTACTGGGACAGTGAGAGTTAGAGATGTGAAAACAGCCGTAAAAGCAAAAAACATATATATTTTTTTTGAAATGCTTTATTCTAAATGTTTGCAACCACATTTCACTTCTTAAGTTTTCCACAAATAAAACTTAGCATTGGCCAAAATTTACCATTGATGTAAAGTATAATCTGTGACCAAAAATAATTCAAAGAATTACTTGGATGAGTAAGAGCATTTCAAAGATTATTTTAAAATAGGCTCATATCTTGGAATAATAATTTCCACCATTGGATGTGTTGAAATAAAATGTTCCTGTGCTGAGATAATCTTACAAATGTGCCCCTGCTGTGTGCTGTGTAATGGCTGTGTCTGACCATACAGGAACATGGTCGGATCATGCCACAGCTCCTGGGCAGGGGGGGGAGAAAAAGAGAATATAGAGACAAGACAGCACAGGATCAGAGCTTATTCTTTTTGTGAGGCAAAACATTTCCCTGCCTGTTTTTAAAGAATGTTTTAGGTCAAAAAGAATCATTTGTGAACCCCTGCTTTAACGTATGTAGTTTTTTTTCTTCCTCCCCTGCCCAGGAGCTGTGGTATGATCAGACCGTGTTCCTGTACGGTCAGACACGGCCATTACACAGCACACAGCAGGGGCACATTTATAAGGTTCTCAGCACAGGAACATTTTATTTACATACATCCAATTGTAAAAATTATTATTATTCCAAGATCTATTGATTACAATTAACTTTAGTTCTTGGGAAAACCCCTTTAAGTCTGGAGACTGGTTAAGAGGGATTATGATTAAAAAACTGGTAACAGCAGCTGGTCAGGAGCTGAAAGAGGGGGAAGGGAAGGGGGCTATAAAGAAAACAATGAGCTGGAGAGAGATGGCTGGGATGTTGAAAACTCTCTTCTCTCCTGGAATGTAACTACTGAGCACACTAGTGGATCTATCCATGGAAACCAGCTGTACACTATGCAAGATCTCTATAAAGTTCTCATTGTAGGACAATGAAAAAAAATAAACAAGTCAATTGCAGACTTATTTTTATGCGCTCTTCCTAACTAAAGCAATTTAATAATTTGAGATTACCTCTTTAACCCCTTTCAGACCTCGGACGGGATAGTACGTCCAAGGTCAGATCCCCTGCTTTGATGCAGGCTCCGGCGCTGAGCCCATATCAAAGCCTCGACATGTCAGCTGTTTTGTACAGCTGACATGTGCGCGCAATAGGGGCGTGTGGAATCGCAATCCACCCGCCGCTATTAACTAGTTAAATGCCGCTGTCAAATGCTGACAGCGGCAATTAACTACCGCTTCCGGCCGTGTGGCTGGAAATGCGCTCATCGCCGACCCCCGTCACATGATCGGGGGTCAGTGATGCATCGGCATAGCAACTAGAGGTCTCCTTGAGACCTCTATGGTTGCTTATGCCGGCTTGCTCTGAGCGCCACCCTGTGGTCGGCGCTCATAGCAAGCCTGTAATTATGCTACATAGGAGCGATCTGATGATCGCTGCTATGGAGCAGAGCCGATCAGGCTATGCCAGCTTCTAGCCTCTCATGGAGGCTATTGAAACATGGCAAAAATAAAAAAAAATGTTTAAAAAAAAATATGAAATAAATTAAAAAATATAAAAGTTTAAATCACCCCCCTTGCGCCTCATTCAAAATAAAACAAAAATAAAATCAAACCTACACATATTGGGTATCCCCGCGTTCAGAATCGCCCGATCTATCAATAGAAAAAAAAAGGATTAACCTGATCGCTAAACGGCGTAGCGAAAAAAAAAAAAGAAACGCCCAAATTACGTTTTTTTTTGGTCGCCGTGACATTGCATTAAAATGCAATAATGGGCGATCAAAAGAACGCATCTGCACCAAAATGGTATCACTAAAAACGTCAGCTCAGCATGCGAAAAAATAAGCCCTCATCCGACCCCAGATCACGAAAAATGGAGACGTTACGGGTATCGGAAAATGGCACACTTTTTTTTTTTTTTTTAGCAGTTTGGAAATTTTTTTCACCACTTAGATAAAAAATAACCTAGAGATATTTGGTGTCTGTGAACTCGTAATGACCTGGAGAATCATAATGGCAGGGCAGTTTTAGCATTTAGTGAACCTAGCAAAAAAGCCAGACAAAAAACAGGCATGGGATTGCACTTTTTTTTTGCAATTTCACTGCACTTGGAATTTTTTTTTATCCATTTTCTAGTAAACGTCATGGTAAAACCAATGATGTCTTTCAAAAGTACAACTCGTCCCGCAAAACATAAGCCCTCACATGGCCATATTGACGGAAAAAAAAAAAAAAAGTTATGGCTCTGGGAAGTAGGGGAGCGAAAAACGAGCATGGAAAAACGGAAAATCCCAAGGTCATGAAGGGGTTAAAAGTTACAAAGTACACACCGGTTGTGAAAAACAGTGTAATAAAAGGCCAAAACTGGATATATATTTGTGACCACCACACAAAGACATCATCATTAGAAAAACTTTATTATATCCCATTTCTCAGACTCAATCTTTATTTTACAGTTCAGAGCAATGCATATTACTAGCACAGAAATTAAAAATAAAGCAAAAAAAAAAGTCAACTGAAAAAGAAAATAAAAGTGCAATGTTATAAGTTAAGCAGACAGTTCATCATATTATATATATATATATTATATTAGACGAATACAGTGGCATGTAAAAGTTTGGGCACCCATGGTCAAAATTACTGTTATTGTGAACAGTTAAGCAAGTTGAAGATTAAATGGTCTCTAAAAGGGCCTAAAGGTAAAGATGACACATTTCCTTTGTATTTTAGGCAAAAAAATTAAATATATTGTCATTTTTTACATTTTAAAAATTACAAAAAGGAAAATAGGCCTATGCAAAGGTTTGGGCACCCTTGGATATTTCTGTGCTAAAATAATTTTGACCAATGTTTCAGACCTTAATTAGCCTGTTAAGCGTTATGGCTTGTTCACTATCATCGTTAGGAAAGGGCAGTTGATGCAAATTTCCCAGCTTTATAAAACCTAGCCACCTCTAACCTTGTGCCAAAATACAACAGTCATGGGTTATTCTAAGCAGCTGCCTTGCACTCTGAAAATGAAAATGGTGATGGTCCACAAAGCAGGAGAAGGCTATAAGAAGATAGTAAAGCTTTTTCAAGTTGCTCTTTTCTCAGTTTGAAATGAAATTAAGAAATGGCAGTTATCAGGAACAGTGGAGGTCCAGATAAGGTCTGGAAAAGCAAGCAAAATTTCAGTGAGAGCTGCTCGTAGGATTGCTAGAGAGGCAAATCAGAACCCCTTCTTGACTGCAAAAGACCCTCAGAAAGATTTACCAGACTCTGGAGTTGTGCTACATTTGTTCTACTTTTCAGAGACACCTGTACAAATATGGCCTTCAGAAGAAAACCTCTCCTGCATCCTCAGTATAAAATTCAGCATCAGAAGTATGCAAAAGAACATCTAAACAAACCTAATGCATTTTGAAAACAAATCCTGTGGACCGATGAGGTTAAAATAGTACTCTTTGGCCGCAATGATCAAAGGTTTGTGTGGAGTAAAAAAAACAAACTGAATTTCAGGAAAATATATCTCTAACCAGTAAGCTTGTGGGTGGCTCAATCATGCTTTGGGGTTGTTCTGTAGCCAATGGCATGGAGAACATTTCACGGGTAGAGGGAAGAATGGATTCAATGAAATTTCAACAAATTCTTGATGCAAACATAACACAATCTGTAAAAAAGTTGAAGTTGAAAAGAGGATGGCTTCTACAAATGTCAAAATCCACAATAGACTACCTCAAATGGTGCAAAGTGAAGGTTTTACAATAACCCTCACAGTCCCCTGACCTGAACATCATTGAAAATTTGTGGCTAGATGTCAAAATAGCAGTACATGTAAGATAACCCAAGAATATCACAGAACTGGAAGAATTTTCCAAGGAAGAATAGATGAAAATCCCTCAAACAAGAATTGAAAGACACTTGGCTGGCTACAAGAAGAATAAGCGGGAGCTACTAGGTACTAACCATGCAAGGTGCCCAAACTTCTGCATCGGCCCATTTTCCTTTTTGTAAGTTTTAAAATGGAAAAAAAAAATGACAATCAATATATATATATATATATATATATATATATATATATATATATATATATATATATATATATATATATATATATATATATATATATATATATATATATACCTAAACTACAAAGGAAATGTGTCATCTTTAATTTTAACCCTTTTAGAGAGCATTGTATCTTCAACTTGTTAAATTGTTCACAATAAAAGTTATTTTGAGAAGGGGTGCTCAAACTTTTACATGTCACTGTATATTGACTGAAATCAGTGCATGAGAACAGAAACTTGTGCTTTCGAGCCGGGCTATTATAAATGGATATGCTTTATTAGGTCTAAGTGCAAAATGGCAGCCGGGCCTTATTTATGTCAGTTCAATTAACCCTAGATTTGCCAAGGCAGGTCAACCAGTGTAGACTGTACATGTAAAAAAAGATAAAAATAAATAACCAATCCATTGCAATATTACAACGAATGATGTTGATGACCAACACAAGCCGGATAATCTCAACAGTACAATATGTGATTCAATGCATGAATGGCGATGACCTATTGTAAGACCTTAGTGACTGCAGGTAACATATCAAATAAAAATACACAACACAATTTTATTAAAAGGAGTGGGGAGTGTATAAGGGACAAGCCCTACGCTGGTCAGGTTGGTTATAACAGTGGGATTTCTTCAGCTGGTGCAGAAATCAATGTGTGCCAGGAGCTCCCGGTGCTGGCTGGTGGGGTACACCATGCGACATCTGGGGCACTCTAGGAAGCTTTCATCCAAGAGACCTTTATGTTTGGGTGACGGCTGCTTGTCTCGCAGGGTCAGCTTGTCATTGAAGTCAGAAGGAAAGGTGCAGGATGAGTCCACAAAATAGATGTCCCTTTTCTGTCGGTTAGAGATCACACATTATAGCAACGCATGTAAGACATTTGCTTATTGCTACCGTTTGGACTGTGAAGGCTCATTCAGATGTCCATGTACATCGGTCCGAGATCAGAAAGCAATGCACGGACTGGACACGGCGCCCCAACCTGAGCGAGACAGCCACATAGAAATACATGAAGCTGTCACGTCTGAGTCAGGAGACCTGCGGCCACTCCGTGCATTAGCAGACCAATCTTGGACCAATCGGCATGGATGTCTGAATGAGTCCTTAGAAAGACATTTTACAGCTATAAATCTCCACCCACTGGGTCGGCAGAAAAACATTGACAGAGAACCTATAAAGGAGTTACCATATTTTTCAGACTATAAGATGCATTTTTAATAATAAAACAATCTTGTTAAAAAGTGTGTGCGCCTTAGAGTCCGGAGGCAGCTTCCAGTGATGGAGGCGATCCATTTGTTGGCAAACAAGTCCATTTCTGGCAATCCCCACAACTGAACTACAGTTGAAACCAGAAATTTACATACACTATATAAAAAGACATCTGCATGTTTTTCCCAATATCTGACAAGAAATTAGAATAAACCTTTCCTCTTTTAGGTCAATTAGGATTACCATAATTATTACTTGCCAAATGCCAGAATAATGAGAGTATGTTTTAAGGAATTTTTATTACTTTCTGCAAAGTCAAAAGTTTGCATACATGTCATTAGTATTTGGTACCATTGCCCATAAACTGAATGCCTTGGGCCAAACGTTTGGGATATCCTTCCACAAGGTTCTCAGAATAGTTGGTCGGAATTTGGGCCCATTCCTCCTGACAAAACTGGTGTAACTGATCCAGGTTTGTAGATCGCCTTGCTCTCACCTGGCTTTTCAGCTTTGCCCATATATTTTCAATAGGATTGAGATCACGGCTTTGTGATGGCAGCTCCAAAACATTGACTTTGCTGTCCTTAAAGGGCCACTGTCACCCCCCTCCAGCCGTTATAAACTAAAAGAGCCACCTTGTGCAGCAGTAATGCTGCATTCTAACAAGGTGGCTCTTTTAGTTTTTGTTTCTGTTATTCCCACAATAAATTTCTTTATAATTCTGCTGAAATACCGGTCTTTGTCCATGGAGGCGGGTCTGAAGCCTCCTCTTAGAAGCGCCCAACTGCCGTCAGTCATCTCTTGTGTAGATTTTCGCCGCCCCCTCAGCAATGTTATTGTGTGAATTCCGGTGCCTGCGCTCTGCTCTTCTGCCTTGCGCAGGCGCATTTGCCGTCCTAGCGCTGGTGCCGGGTTCCGTTCTGCGCCTGTGCGGGCAGTGCGGCCACCCTGTTACTGAATCCCCGCCCCGCACTGTGTTATGCATTATGCACAGTGCGGGGCTGGGATTCCTGGGCATGCGCACTGCACTTCTCAGACGCTCCACAGGTCCCCCGCCTTTCAGCGTTGCCGGAATATACAGGTATCCTTGCCGGCGTTTGGAACAGCCGCACAGAACAACGCTGGAAGGCGGGGGACCTGTGGAGCGTCTGACAAGCGCAGTGCGCATGCCCAGGAATCCCAGCCCCGCACTGTGCATACTGCATAACAGTGCGGGGCGGGGATTCAGTAACAGGCTGGCCGCACTGACCGCACAGGCGCAGAAAGGAACCCGGCACCAGCGCTCGGACGGATAATGCTCTATGCGCCTGCGCAAGGCAGAAGAGCAGAGCACAGGCGCCGGAATTCACACAATAACAGCGCTGAGGGGGCGGCAAAAATCTACACAAGAGATGACTGACGGCAGTTGGGCGCTTCTAAAAGGAGGCTTCAGACCCGCCTCCATGGACAAAGATAGGTATTTCAGCAGAATTATAAATACATTTATTGGGGCAATAACAGAAACAAAAACTAAAAGAGCCACCTTGTTAGAATGCAGCATTACTGCTGCACAAGGTGGCTCTTTTAGTTTATAACGGCTGGAGGGGGGTGACAGTGGCCCTTTAAGCCACTTTGCTTCTTCCTGGCAGAGTGGCCTTTCAGCCCTTGTAGATATTGACACAATCTGACCAGCTTCCACCATCATCTTCACAAGGTCTTTTGCCTTTTGTCCTTGGGCTGATATCCACATGTCGAAACAAAGCACGTTCATCTCTGGGACACAGAACCCATCTCCTTCCTGAGCGGTATGATGGCTGGACAATCCCATCTTATTTGTACTTGGGTATAAATGTTTGTACAAATGAACGAGGCACCTTCAGGTATCTTGAAATTATACCCAAGTATGAGCCAGACTTATGCAAGTCTACATTTCTCTTCCTGATATCTTGGCCAATTTCTTTAGACTTTCCCATGATGCTACTCAAGGAAGCAGTGTATTTCAGGTGTGCATTAAAATACATCCACAGGTGTCTCTCTAAGTCAGAAGTCACTATCAGAAACTTCCAAACACATGACATTATATGGGCAGTCCAAAATTGTTTAAAGGGAACCTGTCACCCCGAAAATCCCGGGTGAGGTAAGCCCACCAGCATCAGGGGCTTGTCTACAGCATTCTGTAATGCTGTAGATAAGCCCCCGATGTAACCTGAAAAGGGAGAAAAAGACGTTATATTATACTCACCCAGGGGCGGTCCCGCTGCTGGTCAGGTCGGATGGGCGTCTCCGGTCCGCTGCGGCGCCTCCTATCTTCTTTCCATGACGTCCTCTTCTGATCTTCAGCCACGGCTCCGGCACAGGCGTACTTTGCTCTGCCCTGTTGAGGGCAGACAAAGTACTGCAGTGCGCAGGCGCCGGGCCTCTGACCTTTCCGGCGCCTGCGCACTGCAGTACTATCCTCTGCCCTCAAGAGGGCAGAGCAAAGTACGCCTGCGCCGGAGCCGTGGCTGAAGATCAGAAGAGGACGTCATGGAAAGAAGATAGGAGGCGCCGCAGTGGACCGGAGACGCCCATCCGACCTGACCAGCAGCGGGACCGCCCCTGGGTGAGTATAATATAACGTTTTTTTCTCCCTTTTCAGGTTACATCGGGGGCTTATCTACAGCATTACAGAATGCTGTAGATAAGCCCCTGATGACGGTGGGCTTACCTCACCCGCGATTTTCGGGGTGACAGGTTCCCTTTAAAAGGCATAGTAATCTTAGTGTATGTAAACTTCTGACTTTGCAGTAAGTAAAAAAAATGCCTTAAAACATGCTCTCTCATTATTCTGGCATTTGGCAAATAATTATGGTAATCCTAATTGACCTAAAATGGGAAAGGTTTATTCTGATTTCATGTCTGATATTGAGAAAAACATGCATATGTGTATTTTTATATAGTGTATGTGAACTTCCGAATTCAACTGTATCTGCTGAAACACCTGGGAGTTTAGGGTCCATTCCCCTTGTTTCAGTCTGTTGCGGCTTAGGAAGTCTGGCTTGGTGATCTCGGTCGCCTTTATGTGCAGTGCTTTTAGTGACAGAAGGTGTTGCTCTGCTAGCTGGAAGAGCTTGTTTGCTTTCTCCATTAGGGTGTTGGGCATTGTTTGCCCCTGGTGGGTGAGCGTTGAGATCTCATCTCCCGAGATCTTGGTGCCAAGATCTCCATCTGCACTGCCCCTGGCAGCCATTTTCCCGGAGTCCATCGCACTGTAAGCCAAGTAAGTGCGGGGGCTCTGGGCTTTCCCAAAATGTAGGCAGAGCCCCCGCAACACCAAACACCTGCAGTGGTGTGTGCCTCCTCCAGATTGAGATCTCAGCAATGAGATCTCATCCAGAGATCTCAAATCTAAGCATGCACCACCCCCGGCGGCCATTTTCCCGGAGGCCACCGCATCACAACAATGGATGTGCGGGGGCCTCCGGGCTTTCACAAAATGCTGGCGGAGCCCACCACACGACCGCCGAACCTGCTGCACCAGCCAGGGAAGGGAGTGTGATTGTCGGACCGGGACCCCCGCAGAATCGCCCAACTCCTGCGGACGACACAGTATTTTTAAGTATATTCCGACTAAGACGAACCCCCATTTTGTTGGGAAAATGTTGGGAAAAAAGTGTGTCTTAGGCTATGTGCACACGTTCAGGATTTCTCACAGAAAATTCCTGAGAAAAACCGGACATTTTCTGCAAAAAATCCGCAAGAAAACCACATGCGTTTTTGCCGGACACTTACCAATGCATTTTGTAGTGGGAAAGACCGCAAACCCAACCCCCCCTGCAAAATTAATGAACATGCTGCGGTTTTTACCACGATGCGTTTTTTTTTCGCGGAAAAAAAAAACATCATGTGCACAAAACATGCGGAATTCATTCTAAATGATGGGATGCTTATTGCATGTGTTTTTTTTGCGGTTTTATAGCGTTATAACGTGTGCACACAGCCTTATAGTCCCAAAAAAACGGTATATTCTAAAAAGGTTGTCTAGGCTAATGATCTGATATTCTGTGGGATAGTTCATCAATTTCAGGTCGGCAAGGGTCGATAACTGCACCTCCGCTCATATTTAAGAGACTAGAAGAGAAAAAAAAGTGACAAAACACACCAAAAATGGCAAGTTTGTCGACTTTTTAATACATTACTAAAATCTTTTTAAAAAATATCTGTCCTTGGTGTTTGCTAAAAGCCATAAAAAATGCTGCAAAACTCTGCATGTGAATCCAGTCTCGACAAGATCTACGTACTCCTAGCATATACAGTAGTGTTCAAAATAATAGAAGAGTGTTCAAAAAACAGTCAGTTAATCAAATAATCTTTATACTGGTTATTTCCAGAATTGGCAATATTGCACGTCGCTTTCTAATTCAAATCATGGAGAAACGTAGATAATTTTAACTACTTTACAGAAAAACAACAAAAAATTAACATTGGGCCGTTCAAAAAAAATAGCAGTGTCTGCATTTATCTTAATAAACTTACAATATGTGCTATTTTTTTTGAGGATTTAGCATTCACCTGAATCACTAACCTAATATTTAGCTGTTACCCACAGTTTTTTAGAACTGCTTCACATCTGTGTTGCATAGAGTCAACACTTCTGTCACCTGTGAACTGTTATTCCAGCTCAGGATGCTTTGACGAGCAGCACGGTGGCTCAGTGGTTAGCACTGCATTCTTGCAGTGCTGGAGTCCTGGGTTCAAATCCCACCAAGGACAAAATCTGCAAGGAGTTTGTATGTTCTCTCTGTGTTTGTGTGGGTTTCCTCTGGGTTCTCCGGTTTCCACCCACACTCCAAAGACATACTGATAGGGAATCTAGATTGTGAGCCCCATCGGGGACAGATGCGATAATGTCTGTAAAGCGCTGTGGAATTAATAGCACTATAACTGAGTAAAATAAATAAACAAAAAAAATAAGGTTACATCCCACAACAAGAAACGGCATTTTTGATCTCACCCCACAACTGATCTATCAGATTCAGGTGCGGGGATTGGGCTGGACACTCCATAAAATCAATTTTGTTGGACTGGAACCAAGATAAGATTTTGCTCATTTACTGGTGTGTTTAGGATCGTTGTCTTGTTGAACCCCCATTTCAAGGGCATATCCTCTTCAGTGTAAGGCAACATGACCACTTCAAGTGTTTTAATATTTGCAAACTGGTCCATGATCCCTGGTATGTGGTAAATCGGTCCGGCACCATAGTAAGAGAAACATATCATGATGCTTCACCACCATGCGTCACTGTATTCAGAGTGGACTGTGGCCTGAATGCAGAGTTTGGGGGTCGTCTGATGAACTGCGGCCTTTGAACCCAAAAAAGAGGGATTTTTGGTACTCACCGTAAAATCTCTTTCTTGGAGCCTTCATTGGAGGACACAGGTAACCATGGGTGTATGCTGCTGTCGCTAGGAGGCTGACACTATGCAAAAAAAGGAAAATAGCTCCTCCTCTGCAGTATACACTGACCGACAGGCAGGAAGTACCTCAGTTAGTGTTAAAGCAGTAGGAGAAGCAACCAAAACTCAACATATGTACCAATCCAACAACGGAGGCACATAGACCAAATAATGGTACAACACATGTACCAATCCAACATGAAGACACATAGATCAAATAATGGTACCACATATGTGCCAATGCAACAACAAAGGCACATTAATGGTACAAACAGTTAGGGAGGGTGCTGTGTCCCCAATGAAGGCTCCAAGAAAGAGATTTTACAGTGAGTACCAAAAATCCCTCTTTCTTTATCGCTTCATTGGGGGACACATAACCATGGGACATCCCAAAGCAGTCCCTAGGGTGGGACACAGGAAGATTCAAGGAATAAATGGGCTCAGGTCGGTCGGTGCAAAACCGCCACCTGCAGCACCTTCCTTCCCAGGCCTGCATCAGACGAGTCATGGTATGAACCCTGTAAAGACTAACAAAAGAGGGCAAAAATGAACAGGTTGTGGCCTTACCGTCTGGAAAGCCAAATCCTGGTGACAAACAGCCTAGGAGGCCCCTACCGCAGGGCGGAGTGAGCCTTCAGCCCCAGAGGAGCCTGCACAGTCGGAAGAGGCTGTTTGTCCTGGAAGCGGACTGCCTCACGGCAATAGAGAAACTAGAAACTAGGAGCCCTTTAAGGCAACCTTCAGAGATGATGAGCAGGGAATCAGATTGACGAAAGGGAGCAGTCCTTGAAAGGTAGACTCGGAGAGCTGTGACGGAATCCAGCTTGTAGAGGGACTCCTCCAGGGGATGGACTGGAGAGACACAGAAGGAAGAACAACGACTTTGTTAATGAGAAAGGAAAAGACCACCTCGGGAATAAAGGAATGGCCAGGCCTGAGAGCCACCTTGTCCTGATATAGGATCAAGAGCGGGGAACGGCAGGACAATTCCGCTAACTTGGAAACTCTCCTGATGGACATAATTGAACAAAGAGAAATGTCATGTGTTGAATGGGCTAAAACAGGGGTGCGCTGCGGCGCGCCTAAGACAAGATTAAAATCCCATGGATTTATCGGAAGACAATAAGGAGGAGCCAGGTGGGCGACTCCTTGAAGAAAACCAAGAATTAAAGGAAAACGGACATAGGGACCAGACCCTTGTCCGTACTCCATTAAAAGAAGGCCTTTCAGTATTTGTAGTAGATACGCAAGGATGCCGGTTTCCCGGTCCCAACCATGGTCTGAATGACCAGCCGGGGAAAAACCAGCCTCCCCCAGGACTATGGCCTCAACGGCCATGCGGTTAAAGACAGAGACTATGAACTCTGGTGGAAGAGGGAACCTTGAGAGAGAGGATCTGGACAGCCTGGAAGCTTCCAAGGAGCGTCTATGAACATATTCACCGGGCATTTCTTGGCCAATCCGAAGATAACAGGAATATAGGGATCCCTTCTTCCTTTATGCTTTTCACAATTCTCGGGCCGTGGGGAGAGACGGAAAAGGAGAGAGCAGATGGAATTGTGACTACGATATTACTAGAGCATCGCAACAGGTGGCTAGCAGGTCCCGGAATCTGGCTACGAACCAAGGAACTTTGTGGTTTATCCAAGACGCCACGAGGACAACGTCCGGAGAGCCCCATTTCAGCATATATGGATGAAGACGGAGGGGCTGAGCCATTGGCTGCCCGAAGCGAGACCCAGATGGCTAATAAAATCGATTGCCCGGTTTCCTACCCTCGGAATGTGCATGGCTGATATGGCGGAAACATTACGCTCTGCCTCTCGCAGAATCCTTGTTAACTCTGACTTCACTTGTTTGATGCGAGTACCGCCTTAACGGTTTATGTAAACCTCGGCTGTGGTATTGCCTCTTGGGCGTTCCAGTAGCTCTGCACTGTGTGACGAAGAAAAAACGGCTCCGCAAAAGAAGAGACTGGCGTTGTTGGTGAAAACCTGCCACTAGAGAGGAAAGAGGAACTTCCTTTATAGAAATGATGTCGACGGCGTCACCAGATGAAACACTGCCTCACTAAGAGGAAGAAGCATAGGATTGTCTGTGGAGACGACCAGAGAGCCTGCAGAAGGGGGCGGGCATGGAACTGGGCAAAAGGAACGGTTTTCGAGGCGACAATCCATTTCCCCTAGAACTCCTATGCAGGACCATAGGAGAAGAGAAGCTGATCGCTTTAGAGTACAGAAACCCTTGGCAGAGGGATGAAAAACCTTCTCCATTGGAAGGAAGAGACGGGCTTGGGTCATGTTGAACCCATACCTAGAAACACCAAGTACTGAGCAAAGGTGAGGGAGGACTTTTCTCTGTTTATAATCTAGCTGAGATGGACCCGGATATGTAGAGTTAGGCTACGTTCACACTAGCGTTGTGCGCCGCAACGCACAACGCACGCAAAAACGCGGCAAAACGCACGCAAAAACGATGCGTTTTGCGACGCATGCGTCGTTTTTTGCCGAAAATCGGACGCAAGAAAAATGCAACTTGTTGCATTTTCTTGGTCAGACGCTTGCGGCAAAAAAGACGCATGCGTCGCACAACGCAACAAACAAAAACGCATGCGTCCCCCATGTTAAATATAGGGGCGCATGACGCGTGCGTTGCCCGACGCTAACCCGACGCACACTAGCATAACGCTAGTGTGAACGTAGCCTAAACTGAAGACTCTGGTTGCAGTCTCAGCGGGACGGCTCATTGATAAGAAGATTGTTTAAGTAGGGAAATATGAAAAATCCCTTGGATAGAAGAATGACCCTGACCGCTGCCATGACGTAAATAGTCTGGGAGCAGTGGCTAGGATGAAGGGGAGGGCCGTGAACTGATAAGGACCCTCCTGGATCGCACATCATAGGAGCCTCTGAAGCTAAACACAAACAAGAATGTGAGGAAAATTCTCCCAAGTCCATGAAAGTGATTACCGAACTTAGTTACATCGTCCTGAAAAGACAGGACCGAACGTGACCGGTAAACCGCTCAAGGACTAAAAACGGAGGAGCGTTCCGCCTTTCTTCGTGACTAAGAAAGAATAGTATAGAACCCGGAGAACAGTACGTTCCTGAGGACGGGTACGATCACTTCTGTGAATGGCAGGTAAAGACTGCCTGAAGAACTGCTGGGGCCTGCGACGTATGTCTTGACGGGAGAAAAAACAAAAGGAAACTTCTTCCTGGGGGAGAAGAACGGTCGATATTGTAGCCGGAAGTCGCTATCTCTCTCGAGGTTGAAGCAACCTTTTCCTATTAAAAGGACATTAGGTTTGGACCGGAAAAGCGAGGTGTTTTTCCCCGCCAGTGGCATCCGAAACTATTGATCCAGCTTGGATCCAAAAGATCTAGAGACTTGGAAGGCAAAACCAGTGAGGCCAGAGAATGCGACGTATGGCAACGATGCTGCCGGTAGTCATGACGGAACAACCAGCCGCATCAAAAGGGGAGCGGACACGAGATATTTACTGGCATGGGCAATCTGATCAGCCGGACGAGCGGCCGCTAGAATACCTTGACCAAGTATTCTTGCCCCGACAGACATGGAATTTGACACCCAGGTGTAGGCAAATGTGGGACAGCGAGAGAAAGAGTCGCCAGCTGCCTCCAAGGCTGACTTAACCAAGGATTCAATCTGTCTGTAGAATCCTTAAGGGATGCACTGATCAGTAGAGACAAGGCTGTCTAGGAAGACAGGTGAGAAGCAGGCGGATCCAACTTAGGGATTATGCCCATTTATCAAGAAGGCCTGGTCTAAAGGGGTAGAGGATGTGTAGCTTCCTCCTACCTTGGAGGCGCTTTTCAGAGTGTCCCCAGTGTTTAGACATAGTCATGACAAGTTCCCTGAAGAGAGAAAATTATGGGAAAAACATTTTTACCCATTTGAAAGTAACAGAGTGCTCGTGAGCAGGAGCCTCATCTTCCCGTAGGTTCAGAAATTTGGTATTTTGCCAAGATGAGGTTATTGAGCATATCTTGCATCTTTCAGGTCTGGTCCGTATCAGACTCAGACTGGGAATCCATATCCGACCCAAAAACAGCCTCCGAGGAGGGGCATGGGATGAGGAATGCATCCAGGATAAAGTAGAGGGACCAGCCGGTTCTTTTGCTTTGTACGCGATCTGTCCCTGTGAAGGTCACGGTCAGGTGCGTGCGAATCACCGTGAGAGATGTTCGGAGCACTGGTGGCAGAAGACAAACGTGAAGGACGCTCCAGGACCTGGACCAGGGATTGTGAGAGTTTGGTCAGATCTGAGAACGACTGTGACCTGGCAACAGCACACTCCGGAAGGAGGGGAGTGCTCTCATCCCAGGTGTTAGAGGGCCTATGTGCCCTTTGGAAGGTGATGGTGGCTGCACGATTCTTCATACGGTTTTTTCCAACCTTCACTCAACCTGAGATACACTATGTCCCCCCCCCCCCCCGGGTCGTGTACCGGGAGAGAGGAACAGAGAAAAAACACTCTCATTAGGCCAGGAGACGGGGCCTCAGCGTACGGCGTGCCCTAATGAGCAGAAAGTCCCGTAACAGGGCGTAGCTAAGCGGAATGCGACCGCGGTTACACAGAGTCCGGGGAAAAGGCCCCGACGCCAGGGGCTAAATTCTAAATTAACGGGTACATATAATTATGCGAAGCCTCCACACCGACAATGACAGGACCAGAAATTGGCATTAAAGGTCCTAGTCCGGTATGAAAATTGGCCACATCTGACAGTGTCAGGAAGTGGGGGCCCCAAAGCTGGGGACTAAAATAGCAAAGGACATGGAATTATGTGCAGTCTCGGCACCCGCAGTGGCAGGGCCGGTAAACGAAGGTCCTAGTCTGCGTCTGTTGGGAGTAGCGGCCCTTCCATTGACTGTGCCGCCAGAGGAGTGCAGCGGGTTGGGGGGAGGAGGCCCCTTGATAGGGAGAAAAGCGCGCGATAAATATGCGCGCTTAATGCGGAGGGCGTTAACCAGGGCCGGCGTCAGCACCCGGCGCACCTGGGCAAATGCCGGGGCCCTAGAGAGAGAGGGGGGCCCACTCACGCTGTCATAGATACAGCTGGGAGAGCAGAGCAGGAGAACATGCTCTCTCCGCCCACAAAGTCACTGCTGGCTGCGTTCTCTTAACCCCTATGTGCCAGCTCTGACACAAACTTCTTCTCACTCAGTCAGTGCAGCCAGGCAGGCACACATAGGGGTTAAGAGAAGGCAGCCAGTGTGACATTGTTTGTGGGCGGAGAGAGCACGTTCTCTGCTCTGATCTCCGCCCCTGGCTGGCTGCAGTGCTGCTGAACTTATGAGGCAGATTCGGAGGAGCTGCTACCAGTGACTGAGTGAGTGCTATGGTATCCAGCAGTGGTTGCAGTTGGTCTTATGGCTCAGTCTGCTGCTGTCTGTCTCCGCTGCCTAAAAATGTGGGTGATGTCTGGAGGAAAAGCTGGTGGGGTGCAGCCTGCAACCTGCAGCCACCCAGCTCTCCCAGAATACATGCATACTGCACCAAACCTGCACCAGTGGGGTAGGAAGAAGCTTAACCCCTTCCCATCTGTATGAAGGTTATTGCTGAACCTTAACGATAACAATCCGACCTGCATAAATGGGGTTAACCAGATGCCAGGAGGAAGGGGAGCTGCTGCCATGGATAAAACTGAGCTGTGGGCTGTACGTTGGGGCCCCGTGGCCCCAGGCTGGTGACTGGAGGGACTCTGCCCAGTGCTGGCATGTGGGTGATTTCTGCTCCGGAGTCTCAGCTTATCTCCTCCAGGTCACACTGTGCAGTCACAGCAACATTGGTTGTGGCTGTCCAGGTCCCAGCAGCTGCCACTGCTCCCACCAAGGACATGGCATCACTTAACCCTTCCCCTGCAGCCACCGGCAACAAATCCACATTATTCCTTGATTAAATCAGGTTCCAACCCAATAGAGGAGCAGACATTTCCTGCTGCCATTAGGGTCCGGGAGGGGGTGACATTGGCTGCCCTGCTACTCTGTAGTGGGGGGTGACAAGTGTAACATGGGGTAACGATGAAGGAGAAATGCACAGGATAATAGTGAGCGCGACAGAGGGCAGTGTATGGTATGGAGCAGTCAGGGGGTGGGCTGCAGGATCCCCCCATACTGTACATGACTGCTCGGGACAGGGAGGCGTTTAATGAGCTTCTAATGACGGGGCACTAATTGGGTCATTAGGGTTTGTGGAAAGGATTCAGCATCAGGTCCCTCATTAATGCCCGAGCCGCCTGTTACTTTGTAGCACAGATCTGTTAGGGCCGCAAAACCAAACAACGTTGTTTATGTAGAAAAGTCTTTGTTTCATAGAAAAACTCAAAACAGAAAAGATTTTCTGATACAACAACGCACAGCACCTCTCCTGTATATATACACTGCACAGCACCTTTCCTCCTGTATATGTACACTGCACAGCACCTTTCCTCCTGTATATGTACACTGCACAGCACCTTTCCTCCTGTATATATACACTGCACAGCACCTCTCCCCCTGTATATATACACTGCACAGCACCTCTCCCTCTGTATATATACACTGCACAGTACCGCTCCTCCTGTATATATACACTGCACAGTACCGCTCCTCCTGTATATATACACTGCACAGTACCGCTCCTCCTGTATATATACACTGCACAGTACCGCTCCTCCTGTATATATACACTGCACAGCACCTCTCCCCCTGTATATATACACTGCACAGCACCTTTCCTCCTGTATATATACACTGCACAGCACCTCTCCTGTATATATACACTGCACCTTTCCTCCTGTCCTATATGTACACTGCCCAGCACCTTTCCTCCTGTATGTATACACTACACAGCACCTCTCCTGTATATATACACTGCACAGTACCACTCCTCCTGTCCTGTATATATACACTGCAGAATTTACAATAGCAGTCACTCATGTAAGAAGTGAAATCTGGCAATGTACTATACATTTCTTTGCCGTATCTGTGCATCATAAATCGGGGTATGTGTTAAAGGGGGGGCCCACTGAGACTCTTTCGCCCGGGGCCCTCGAAAACCTGGAGCCGGCCCTGGCGTTAACGAAGCACTAGCTGAGGAAAAGATGGCCGTTGTTGTTCAGTGACGTCATGTTCTGTGCAGTGTTCCGCGGGTAAACGGTGAGGCAGGCGGGTAGCTGCCAGGGACAGAGAAAAGAACAATTTTACTTTCATCAGTCCACAAAATCTTTCTCCATTTCTCTTTGGGCCAGTTGATGTGTTCTTTGGCAAATTGTATAAGCTTCAGCACATGTCTTTTTTAACAGTGGGACTTTGCAGCGACTTCTTGCTAAGAGATTAGCGTCACACAGGCATCTTCTAACCGTCACAGTCCTCACAGGTAACGCGAGACTGTCTGTGATCACCCTGGAGCTGATCACTGGCTGAGCCTTTGCCACTCTTCCATCCATTAGAATGGTAGCCTTCAGTTTTCTTCCACGTCTCTCTGGTTTGGTTTTCCATTTTAAAGCATTGGAGATCATTTTAGCTGAACAGCCAATCATTGTCTGCACTTCTTTATAAGTTTTATACTCTCTAATCAACTTTTTAATCAAAGTACGCTGTTCTTCTTAATGTCTCAAACAACCCATAATTCTCAAGCTTTTCAAGGAGAAATGCGTACAATATGTCCTGGCTTCACACCGGTTTCTTCCCAGAATGATTGACCTCACTAATTGATCTTCACACTGCTATTATTTTGAACACTTCCCCCCTTTCAATTAATTCTAACACACAGACTCAGAATCCTGCAGATCATGAATGCAGAGTCTGGGGGTTTTCTTACAAACTACTGCACCAACTGGTAAATTGTGTGACACGTGGTAATGGAATTTATACCACAAACAGTGAATATTGGTCATATGGGACTGCTATTATTTTGAACACTACTGTAAGTATTGGACTTACCGCCGGCTCCAGCTTCGTGATCTGCTCCTGGGTTTTCCTCAGTTCTTTTAGTACTTTATTCAGCTGCTGTTGTACATTTTGTTGGTCGATCTTCCCATTTTCTAAATCAGAAGTACACCGCTGAATCTGAGAACACAAGGAGGCAAGGTTCACATTTGGACTATACAAGGATTTTAATTTATATCCATACAGGCTGGACTGGGAACGCAGCTACAAGGGTCAGGCCTGAGAGGTGTTTTATCAGCAAGAGATAATCTGCATATCCCCCACCACCAATTAGCTGCTTTCTGCCTATGCACACGGAAATCTGCCAGTGGTGTGGGCGGAGTTACACAAAGAATTGTTAGATTTACAGCAGATAAAACAGAGATTTTATCAAATCGCACCAAGTAGCCTAGAAAGTGACATTGCTGGAATCAGGGTCTCTGTTCCTACATTATGCCGCTTTCAGATTACATAGCAACAACCTGGTGCTAGATTCCCTTTAACGACATACTATGTACATCATCTCCCCGCCTTTGATGTGAGCTCGCATGCCAATTGTGGTGCATTATAGACGCCTCTCCATTACCAAGCCGTGGACCTGATGTCACAGGACAATACAAAGGTGACAACAACCCCACTTGCCACTGGGGAGGCTAAGGGCTGCTATTTTTTGGCTGGGGGAGTCATATCCATGGCCCCTTACCATTCTGATAATACCAACCCCCGGATGGCTGCTTTAGCTTGGCTGGTTTAAAAAAAAAAAAAAAAAGGGGTGATCCCCCACGCCCTTTTTTCTTTTAATAACTTATTTAAATAATTAAAAAATACGACATGGGGGCCCCTCTATTCTTCATATCCAGCCATGCTGAAGCTGAGGTTTGCAGCCCACAGCTGTCAATTTTGCCTGGCTGGTTATCATAAATACAGGGGCGCCACACGTCATTTAAAAAAAATATATATATATATTTTTTTAGTGCAGACGGTGGCTGACGAATACTCCCATCAGCTGCCACATGATCTCGCTGTTAACAGTTGAATTCAACTCTCAACCTTGTCCCCTGCTGGCGCTGATGGCAGCACGAGCAGGGAACAGTGATGCAAGCCGTCTTCACTTCAGCACCTGGTGCCGGGGAACAGCGCGAACAGTACCACTGATTCCCAGGCGCAGGTACGTGTCACAGTGATGCAATTTGTGTGTCATCAGTGTGCGGAACATTTTGCAGCCCGTGCTGCTACCGGAAACACAGTCGTATGAAAGAGCCTTTAGTGAACTCTGTCATTTACCGAACTTTGACCGACTTTTGCTAATTTTTAGGAAAAAATCTTGGGAATCCAAACACGAATCCGAATGGTCAACGTTCATGGCGAAATTGAGATTAGCGACTGTTAATCGCTCATCTCTAACAAGCACTTTACAATTTTACCCACTAAGGAACAAGAGACAACCCAACCCATTTAATATTTACTAAAACAAGTTAGGAGAGTGGACGGAAGAAAAAAAAAAAAAAAAAAACTTTAGTGGCTGATACAACAGTATAACAGATGCCTAAAACGACTACTGCAAAGTTCTTGAGCCTCGGCAATCGTATTGCCCAATTTTCTACATATGCATTCCGCCATCAGATTTTAACACCCAAAAAAGAAAATTTGTACCTGATTAGAAAGATCCCAGGTTTTCTTTTTTTCCGCTTCATACTTCTCACGATACAAATCAAGTTCGTCCTTTATCCTTTGCATTTTTTCCTTAAACCGTCTCCGCTCTTCCTCCCGCTGTCCCTTCTCGCTTTCTTGCAGGGATTTTAAGGCGGCGGATACATTTTCAAGCTCTTTGTTCTTCTCCTCGTGCTGCATTCTCACCGCAGAAAGCTCAGAATTGAGCTGGGCCGTTATCTGTCGTTCTCCTTCAAGATCCTTTTTAGCAGTGAGCAGAAGCCGGTCGTAGTATTTCTGCTTATCTTCTTGTGCTGAAATTAAAAAAAAAAAGATTACATAAATTACAAAGAGGCATAAGCTTGTCTTCATGATTACTAGGTTAAAGGGGATCTGACTGTTCTCAATCCAAGTCTGAAAATCTTTTTACTCCCTATGAACCAACATCTTTTCTTAGAGGAACGGCACAATGCAGAGTTAGGCTACGTTCACACTAGCGTTGTGCGCCGCTGCGTCGGCGACGCAACGCACGCAAATACGCGGCAAAACGCACGCAAAAACGCTGTGTTTTGCGACGCATGCGTCGGTTTTTGCCGAAAATCGGACGCAAGAAAAATGCAACTTGTTGCGTTTTCTTGGTCCAACGCTTGCGGCAAAAAAGACGCATGCGTCGCACAACGCAACAACAAAAAACGCATGCGTCCCCATGTTAAGTATAGGGGCGCATGACGCATGCGTCGCCGGCGCAAACCCGACGCACATTAGCTTAACGCTAATGTGAACGTAGCCTTATCTGTTATTCCACCTGTAACTGTACAAATCAGACAGACGAGTGCTGGCAACGCAAGTAGGCACTTTATGGTCTCAGGAGAAAGGTTGATGCCCCGTTAGACATGAAGTCAGTGGACATGTCAGCGGACGCAGTTTTTGTTCTATTTCTTTGACATGTGAAAAGTTTACAAAGGGAAACCTATCACCAGAAAAAAAGCCATTAACCTGCCCGGCATCAAATGCTGCGGGGAGAAAATTAACTTAATTCCCCCTGCAGTGCTCCGTCTTCATTCCCTGGGGGGGGGGGCGGTGCCGGCGCCAATGTAGAGAGTATGTCAGTCAGGGTTACAGCCGCCGCTCTGTATACTCATAGTGGTGACTGAACCCGTACCGGCGCGACCTGCGTGACTGAAACCCGAACGCTGCCGGAGGATTAAAATGCATTTTCTCCCTGCAGGATTCAACTAAGTGTGCGGCGCGCCAGGCAGGTTAATAACATTATTACCCTGCAGATTAACCCCATATGAGCAGGTTAATACCATATTTTTTCTGGTGACAGGTTCCCTTTATGGACGATTAAACACATATTCCCCTTGCTTTGCACAAATACTAACAAAGCAAAAAACAAACTGTCTTTCCCATCTGAGACATGCATCACTATTCCATATGTTTTTGATAGGCACCCTCCCCCCACTCAATTTTATACGTCAGGAGACCCCAAAATATAGGCGAGATTAACGACCCCAACTAAAATACAGGAATATGTCCCCTAGATGGTATACGCAGGACACGGAGAGAAGAAAATCAAACATGCATCCTCCTACCTTGCGAGTTGCTCTCTTTGGCTTGCTGAGTTTGCTTGGCATTTGCCACTTGCTGCTCCAGATCAACCATGCGTGCCATTAACCCTTGTACATACGCCTCTCGCTGCTGGTCGTATACCAACCACTGCCGGTTCTTTTCTAGAGCCTACAAAAAAAAAAGACAAAAAAAAAAGCCAAATATTAATACGTTATTCTTACACTAAAGACACTGTTTCTAGAGCAATAATCTAATCTAAATAGTACCAAGTAGTGGCCATATATGATACACAGGACGTCCACCAAGACCCCCAGACTTTGCTGCAGAATTAAAGGTTTATTTCTATTATTACTAAATCGTCAGGTTTAACTTTGTTTTTTATTACATTTTGTTGTTTTTAAGAAATTATATTTATATATTTTAAACCCATTTAAAAATCAAGGTTTAAAAGAAAAAAATATAAATATATATGTATTTTATTTTTTTAAAACCTAAAGCTGGTTTCACATTTGCGTTTTTTGCCGCTGCGTTTTAGCGCAAAAAAAGCATGCATTTTTTTTCTATACTTAACATTAAAAAAGCATGTGGGTTTTTTTTGCATGCGTTTTGCCGCCGCATGCGTCGTTTCTATGCTTGCGTTTTGTTGCGGAAATGCAACCTGTAGTAATTTCTAGCGCCGTTTTTTTTGCGGCAAAAAAACGCATTGCTGTTTATGTAAACGCATGTGTTTCAATAGAAAAACACAAGAATACACACTGATAAGCCACCCCCCAACCCTAACCCTAGGGATCCTAACCCTAGGGATCCTAACCCTAGGGATCCTAACCCTAGGGTTAGGATCCCTAGTAACCCTAGGGATCCTAACCCTAACCCTAGGGATCCTAACCCTAACGGTTAGGATCCTAACCCTAACCCTAGGGATCCTAACCGTTAGGATCCTAACCCTAAGGGTTAGGATCCCTAGGGTTAGGATCCCTAGGGTTAGGGTCCCTATGGTTACTAGGGATCCTAACCCTAACCCTAGCTATTTCTGTTTATAGTGGATTTTCTAGTTGATTTTGATGATTAAAAGCTGTCACACACTTCTCATCATGCATTTCAAAAACGCAAACGCAGGAAAAAACGCATGTAAACGCGTCAAAACGCCGCTTTTTTTTTTTACCACATGCAAAAACGCATGCGTCTAAAAAACGCAGCGTTTTAACGCGTTTACATGCGTTTTTGCACCACATGCGTTTGCGTTAAAAACGCTGCGTTTTTTAACGCAAATGTGAAACTAGCCTAACATGGTCATTTTTTTTTTTACCCATAATGTAGTTTTTAGCTGCAACTTTGATATCCACATGAGCCCCAGTTAAAATGGCATTCTGCCAGGTCAAAACTGTTTGCTCAGACCCCCCGCGAACGTACGATCTCTAGGAGCATTAGCCGTGCCAATGCTTCTCTGCACTATATGGTTCTCCTTGAGGGCTATATAGTGTACAAACAATAAAATACAAGTGGCAGTAAACCTGGGCCAAGCGTTCGAAGCTTCTAAATAGGAAGCTTGTGTGCTTCGTGCACAAATCTCAGTCCTAATAGAGTATAAAGTTTCCTTTCCACCATGCCAGTGTCAGTGGCCTAAAGGGCCGTTCACAGGGGGCAATAATGGACAAAACGATATCATGTACCTAGTCATCCCCAACAATTGCTCAGTGTAAACCTGTCCAGCAGTCCAACCGCATATAATGATTTGCTCGTCTCATTTTGATATGACACACAAAAAATAAAATGATAATTTCTCGGCAGCACTACCCATCGTATAAACAGGGGATGTGCTGCACAGGAAAGGAATTGCTCAAGTAAAAAAAAAAAAAAAAAAAGCTGAAGATGGCTAACATGTAAATGATAGCAAACAAGGGCCGAACGATCTTCTATATTGGTGATTGGTGCTTGTTACGGAGAATTTACCGGATCAGTGTAACGGTGCCTGCAGCGATCACTGCACTCACAGAGCACAGCGTCCGAGCTGCGCTATTATCCAGCCATTAGCGGGGGAAGGACTGAGCCGGCAACAGCTGGACGGCTTATCACAAGTCTTTATATGACTGGCAATATGAACTAACAAGACAGCGATACGTCGTCTATGATAATCCAGCTCTATAATGAGATCACATGAGGAATAGTAATAGCCCATTACTGGCACTTGTCCATGACGCTCAGTGCTTATACACAGCATCTGTTGTGTGTATGCAGAAATGTGAGCGCAGAGCGGACAGGACGCAGCTAATGGACGCATTACAACGGCACAATTACATTGTGCAAATAGGATTATGCAATGGGGAAAATGAGAGATTGCTGGGCAGGTGGCTCATTCACATGATGGCATTACACAAGGTATTGGAGGGACGGTACGGGACTGCACCCCGAGCATCCACGGAAAGAGAAAACACCGCTCTGTACACTAATTCATGTACTACACAGAAAAAAATGTATTTGTAGAAAAGCTTTTAAAAGGAAATCTGTCAACAGGTTTTTGCTATATGTAATCGGAAATCAGCATGATGTAGTGGCCCAGAGCCTGATTCCAGCGATGTGTCCATTACTGGGCTCCTTGGTGCAGTTTTGCTACAATCTGTTTTCTCTGTAGAAGTAGCAGTGCTCAGAATGCTGAGCCCTATATAACCCCGCCCACAACACTGATTGGCAGCTTGCGGACAATGCACCGTGTACACAGGAGGCAGCCAATCAGTGGTGGGGGTGGGGTTTACCAAAACATATCCAAGATAGTTATATAATCAATATGGTCTGAAGAGTTCAGACTCTCAGCTCCTAATTGGAGTAAGGATTTAGGAATTACAACTCTTTAATGTGTAGCTGTCTCTTTTTAAAAAGGGACCAAAACTAATTGGACAATTACCTCAAAAGCCCTTTAGAGGGCTGCATGGGCTATTTTCTCTTTAATCTATCAATTAAGTATGTAAAAGTTCTGGAGCCGATTCCAGGTGTGGCATTTGTATCCCGCTGCTGTGAACCCACAACATGCGGTAAAAAGAGCTCTCAATAGAAAAGAAACAGACCATAATTAGGCTATATAAAAAATAATAATAAAAAACAAGACAGAAAGCAGAAATGTTAAGAGTGGCCAAATCAATAGGATACGTTCAACTGCATCTCAGTTGTTTCTTTTTAAATAAAAAAAAAAAAAAATAGTGACACGCAGAGCACGAATCACAAAGATTCTGTCACAGGTCCAGAAATTAAATATTTGGTCAAGCTGTATATACAAAGAAATTTGACTGGTTTATGGTCATGCACACAAGATACTATAGATTGTTTTCCTCATTCAAAGTGTCTGCTGTAAAGCAATTCTTAGCAGCTGCTGTTAGGGCCCGCCCCCGCGGCATGGCGTGAGGCCCGCCCCGCAGCATGGCGTGAGGCCCGCCCCCGCGGCATGGCATGAGGCCCGCCCCCGCGGCATGGCGTGAGGCCCGCCCCCACGGCATGGCGTGAGGCCCGCCCCCACGGCATGGCGTGAGGCCCGCCCCCGCGGCATGGCGTGAGGCCCGCCCCCACACTAACGGCACGGCAGACAAATTCCATCGAACCCTTATGAATTTAATAGATTGTTGTTTGCTCGTCACCAATACTCACATCTTTTAATTGGGCCTCCAGGATGTGGACACGGTTAATATCTTCAGTCTTGGGTGGATGCTGAAAAAAATATAATATAAGTGAAAATATAGAAAAAGTTCTCAGCCATCATATATATTGGGTGCTAAAGCAAAACAGGAGAGGGAGTCTATGCCAGGAGGCGATGACAGTCATAGACCACATAGCAAAGCTGAAGGTAATATTACTTATTAAGACTTATCTAGAGAAAAAAAAAAAAAAGAAAAAAAAATACAATGCTTGGTCTGGGGGAAAATGTGTGTAAATGGGTTAGTAACTGGCTTAGTGATAGAAAGCAGAGGGTGGTTATAAATGGTATAGTCTCTAACTGGGTCGCTGTGACCAGTGGGGTACCGCAGGGGTCGGTATTGGGACCTGTTCTCTTCAACATATTCATTAATGATCTAGTAGAAGGTTTACACAGTAAAATATCGATATTTGCAGATGATACAAAACTATGTAAAGCAGTTAATACAAGAGAAGATAGTATTCTGCTACAGATGGATCTGGATAAGTTGGAAACTTGGGCTGAAAGGTGGCAGATGAGGTTTAACAATGATAAATGTAAGGTTATACACATGGGAAGAGGGAATCAATATCACCATTACACACTGAATGGGAAACCACTGGGTAAATCTGACAGGGAGAAGGACTTGGGGATCCTAGTTAATGATAAACTTACCTGGAGCAGCCAGTGCCAGGCAGCAGCTGCCAAGGCAAACAGGATCATGGGGTGCATTAAAAGAGGTCTGGATACACATGATGAGAGCATTATACTGCCTCTGTACAAATCCCTAGTTAGACCGCACATGGAGTACTGTGTCCAGTTTTGGGCACCGGTGCTCAGGAAGGATATAATGGAACTAGAGAGAGTACAAAGGAGGGCAACAAAATTAATAAAGGGGATGGGAGAACTACAATACCCAGAAAGATTAGCGAAATTAGGATTATTTAGTCTAGAAAAAAGACGACTGAGGGGCGATCTAATAACCATGTATAAGTATATAAGGGGACAATACAAATATCTCGCTGAGGATCTGTTTATACCAAGGAAGGTGACGGGCACAAGGGGGCATTCTTTGCGTCTGGAGGAGAGAAGGTTTTTCCACCAACATAGAAGAGGATTCTTTACTGTTAGGGCAGTGAGAATCTGGAATTGCTTGCCTGAGGAGGTGGTGATGGCGAACTCAGTCGAGGGGTTCAAGAGAGGCCTGGATGTCTTCCTGGAGCAGAACAATATTGTATCATACAATTATTAGGTTCTGTAGAAGGACGTAGATCTGGGGATTTATTATGATGGAATATAGGCTGAACTGGATGGACAAATGTCTTTTTTCGGCCTTACTAACTATGTTACTATGTTACTATGTATGTTTCTCACATATAGATAAGGATAGGATCCTCATCTCTTGGTCACGGTGGAGAGTGATTACAAGGAGGATCCCTTCCTCTGATGAACATGTCCTATTGATGACAGTCCACTGATGTGAACGGGCGCTATGCCTAATTTCCCCTGTGGTGGCGCTGCAGGAATACTGAAGTATTAGTGCCAGATTTCTCTGCAGTTTACAGCAGAGGGTCTGAGGAAGTGGAAACTTTGTGACCTTACTAATAAATCGGGGCTGGCTAATGAGAAAAAAAAAATTATATATTTTTCCTCCTGTGGTAATTTCTGGCGCACACATACAGCCAGCAGTCACTGTGCCCATCATTACATATTCGCTGGGGCCCAGAGGTCAAAGATGGTGAAATGTCGCCATCTGGTGGAATCATTTGTTCTTTGCGCCAGACATATGCTGCACGGCGCACACAGGTTTCTACTGTGCAGATGTAATTCAGAAGAGTTCAATGCTCCATGGAAATAATACTATACATATACATTCACAACCGAACAACTCAATGGCTTGTCACAAACAAAAATATAGTTCTATTAATAAAAAAAAAACCAGCACTATGTCCGAGCTAGAACTTTTTTTGACATTGATGTCGCTGTAATGAAGGCTTATTGCGTTTGCTGGACCAGTTGCAATTCTTTCAGTGGCGCTAATTGAGGTACATACAACATTTTATTAATCCTTTGTAGGGGAGGGCAGATAAATACAAAAAAAATCTATATCTATCTTTAAACCTGCCGCTGTTCTCTGGGACCCCCTATTTACTTACTCTAGGATTCAGTATAAATATGGTGAGAAATATGGGGGATCATTTTACATTGCAGTCATTTTGTACAATAAGATCATATTTTATGTGGATAAGAATATTTTGCATTTGAAACCCATCCCTTATGTCATTTTCGGTCAGTGCAGCTAAATGCAGGTCTGTTTTTCACAGGATAAGAAGAAAAACATTTTATAGATAGGTGGTGGGACTTTGATCATATAATTAGTTAATGGTGAAGTAGAGACCAAAATTCACTAGACTCGAATTAGCGTCTGACGCCCAAGGCCGGTAGCAGCAGTAGAAAACATCAAATTCTCTATTTCATCTGTATTAATGCCTTATGCAGTTTATCCTGTGGCTGGCGTGCAGGTACACCTTCAATTGTGGTTGCGCATGCTCAGCAACACGCATGCCCGGTAATAATGTGCCTGCGCGGGATTGCAGGGGCCGTGTTAGACCACTTTATCTGCAGATCTGGGGAGGCAGACGGGACAGGAGTGCGCAGAAGCGGCCTGCAATCCACTCTCTCCTACAAAATGTTGGCATATAAATATTATCTGGCCTAATTACTAATGAGAGTTTCCGCAACATATTATTCAGTGTATTGGCTTCTGTGGAACAAATAACTACAGAAGAATCAATTAGGGATGATTGGGTAAATATGTTACAATTGTGTTTGGAAATCCATTACAATTTTCCAATATGGTTTCCTCAGCAGGCTACAGTCACACATCTGGGTGAAATGTCCATGTGCGGTCTTAGTTATTTCTTTGACAGCACAAGATCCTTTAGTTTCATGGACTTATACAAACATCAGTGAAAACCAAAGGATCCGAGCGTGAGATCTGTGAGATTTGGAATACTGTAGGTGGCGTTTCGATCCTCGATTGGAAATCAGGCTCGGCCAAACACGTCCTTGAGGACCGGTGAAACACAGATGCAAACCGCAGTGTTTTTGAATCACACAGATCTGTGCCTTAATGATAAAATTGAGTATAATCACAATAAATAATAATAATAATAATAATAATAATAAAAACCTCCTAGGGGTCTGGTTAATGGCTTGGGAACAAACATCTCTTCACTGAAGGAAAAAAAACCCTGATAATTAATCTAGCCATAGACTGTCCACCGGCTTTACAACAGTCACCTGAGAAGCAAGAACAGAACTGCAGCCAAATGACAGTCGCCCGCACATCTGACCACGTCTATGTCTCTACAGAAATAAAAGTCTAAGTCTTGCAGTAGTAATTAGTGATGAGCGAACATGCCGAATGACTTTGGTGTGCTCGAATAATACGTTCGAGACCCCGCACGTCTGGCGGCTGTTAGGCTGCCGTCACATTATCAGTATTTGGTCAGTATTTTACATCAGTATTTGTAAGCCAAAACCAGGAGTGGGAGATAAATGCAGAAGTGGTGCATATGTTTCTATTATACTTTTCCTCTATGTTCCACTCCTGGTTTTGGCTTACAAATACTGATGTAAAATACTGACCAAATACTGCTAGTGTGACGGCAGCCTTAGACAATCTCTGCATGTGTTACCGCTGTCGAACATCCGCGAGACATGCAGCCACGGAGACTCAAACTAATTTTTCACGCACGCTGACGACACTTGGTTAGCACCTTATCCGAGCACATTCGCTCATCACTAGTGGTTATACTTCAGGACAGGTACAACTAGGTTAGTATCACAGGACAGGGTCGGGAATACCTGGACATCCGCAGACGGGCCGTCTTTCCAGTGAACCTTACAAGGTGGGAGCAGTTTCCGGATCCCTGTGGAGATTTCTTCTAGGCGCTCGGCTTCCTTCTCTACCAGGAGGACCTGTCCATTATTACTATCATGAAGGGCTTCACTGAAATTCTCTATTACTTCACCTTGTCTGGCCCTATCATTACTGTCTTTTACGTTTTGGGTTTCCAGGTCGAGAATTTTCTGCACCCAAAGAATAAAATTTTGCGCCCATTACTCACAATGCAAATAATACTAACAGAATAATCATGAACATAGCAAGACTCCAACTTCACAAAGAACAATTTTATCAAAACCAGATATCTGCATATACAAGGCATCCTGTCACATGTAGACAGTGTTAAACACTAAACAAGGAAAATGAAAAAATAATCCCTTAATTTTATGTTCTTTGGTCTATTTTGCTTCATATTACAAGTAAAGCAGACAAATATGGTAGATAAAATAAATATATATATTTATTTCAAAGCTTCTCACTAAGGGACCGAATTGACAGCATGTTGGTGCATTAAATAATAAGCTCTTTTCACTTGAATGAAGTGCTGCTTCCAATTTCAGGACATACACACAAACATATATATATATATATATATATATATATATATATATATATATATATATATATATACACACACAGTAGATAGATGGTGGCACGATTCTAACGCATTGGGTATTCTAGAATATGTATGTATATATGTATGTATGTGTATAGCAGCCACATAGTATATAGCACAGGCCACCTAGTATATAGCACAGGCCACCTAGTATATAGGAGCCATGTAGTATATAGCAGACACATACTACGTGGCCTGTGCTATATACTATGTGGCTGCTATATACATACATATTGTAGAATACCCGATGCGTTAATACAGGCCACGCAAGATATAACAGTGGCCATGCAGTATATAACACAGCCCAAATAGTATATAGCAGCCACGCGGTACATAACGCAGCCCACGCGGTACATAACGCAGCCCACGCGGTACATAACGCAGCCCACGCGGTACATAACGCAGCCCACGCGGTACATAACGCAGCCCACGCGGTACATAACGCAGCCCACGCGGTATATTGCAGTGTGGGTACATATCCATGTTAAAGAAAGATAATTAAAATAAAAAATAGTTATATACTCACCCGGGATCCAGCGAACCTCTGGCGATGCGAGCGCGGCTGCCGCCATCTTCCGTTCCCAGGATGCATTGCGAAATTACCCAGATGACTTAGCGGTCTCGCGAGACCGCTAAGTCTTCTGGGTAATTTCGCAATGCATCTCTGGTAACGGAAGCTGGCGGCAGCTGCGAGCGCATCGTCGGACTACGGAAGGTGAGCATAGCAGGTTTTTTGTTTTTTTTATTATTTTTAACATTACATCTTTTTACTATTGATGCTGCATAGGCAGCATCAATAGTAAAAAGTTGGGACACACAGGGTTAATAGCACCGTTAACGGAGTGCGGTACCTGTGGCCCGTTACCGCTCGCATTAGCCCTGCACTGACTGCAGGGGAGTAGGAAGGGACTAATCGGACTGTGCCCGTCACTGACTGGTCACGGCAGCCATGACAGGCAGCTGGCGAGACCAATCAGCGACGTGGGATTCCGTAACGTAAAATATATATATATATATATATATATATATATATATATATATATATATATATATATATATATATATATATATATATATATATATATATATATATGATTTTTTTTTTTTTCTGGCCAGGCACAAGCTGAAGATTGCACCAATTAGGAGACTAACCCATTTATTCTCTACAGGATTTCTACAAGACAGGATGTTTCAGGATCATGCAGAAAATGCTGCAGACTGACCAAACAGGAGCATAACTATAATTTTTGCTTAATTCAGACATTTATTTGTAGGTTCACTGTTCTTCTAACATGAAGGAGACAAAATTACCTTCCCTTCTCCTTTGCTCCCAAAAGGGACACAGCACACCAAGTATAATGAATGGTTTTAGACCATCAAAAAGCTGATTCCCAAGGCCGACTAAGCAAGAGGAACGGCCACCACTAGATAATTAAATATGTACACCTTCAGGGGGCATCTATCTTTTCCTCTACAACTGAGTGAACGTATCTTTGGCTAAAATAATGTTTCACTTCATGAATCTTAGCCTGTTTTCTGAATGGCCCTGATAAAGGTCATCTTGACAAAAACGCTGGCCAGTTTCAGGTTTCCTGTTGCATCAATATCAATGAATGACATTTGTTTTATCTGCAACTATTTCAGTGTTGTAGTATTTATATGATATAAAACCTATGTAACAAGGCAGCGACCTAGATTAAGGTATATGAGGGATGTTTATTTTTTTTAGCACTTTGGAGAAACACCTTCGTCAGAGAAGCACCATCAACATGTCCCCTGACGAAGGTGCTTCTTCGAAACGTGCGTTGGGGTGGGCGTGTGGACCACTTGAGCCCCCTGCTGGTGTACTCCCTCAGGTAAACAGCAAACCAATATATAACATACATTGTGTTGATCGCAGCTGTAATATATTTGATATCTTCTGTAATCCACTAGCAAGGGATACCTTACAGGTTCCTGTTTAATGATATACACCCATGATGTGTAAGGTTTACCTTATAGCAAGCTACCTTTTCTCGTATTTAGGACTGTACCTATGTATCTTCATGCATAATATATGTTAAGGTAGCCCTATGGGATTTCCTATGGTCCGGTATGCCCCATCATACAGACTATATCTTGGTTTATATGTGTTTGTCCACACTTATCCTTGCCTGCCTAATATATTTAATAAAGCAATTTTATATGCGCTTTATCATGGACCTTGAGTTTTTCTTTTTTGTGTTTCTTTCCCCCTCTCCCATTTATGCTACTCGCACGTTCCCACTGTGGGATAATGATTGTTGCATACCTGTATAGTGAGACCACTACACACACCCATATTACTATACTCCTCATTCTGGACACATACATTGCTCTATCATATACTAGATTGTTACACATTACATATAGTAAACGGGAATATTTAGGCTCAGAGTACAGACCATGTCCGATGATGATGCTCGGTCTCGTACACCAGCAGCACCTCTCTTACCTCCAATAGTCGGTTCCTCTCGCCACCTGACAGTTTGGATTTAGAGGACTCTTCCAATTTCTTCCTCAAGATTCCATTTTCCTTCTTGAGTTTTTCTAAATCACAGTCTGATTTTGACACAGCAGTTTTGAGACCCGGCTTGTTACTTCCATTTTTTGAATTCATTTTTTTTTGCTCTTAAGATTTTCTAAAAAAGAAAAACAGAAAAAAAGTTTATGATATGAAAGCACAAACATACATCAGGTAGCAACTTTATCATCCATGGTACAATGGTCAGGCAAACCATGAAGACTTCATCTTATCCTCAGAAGCAAAAGAAATGATGGTCCAACATATGGAATATTCTTCCTTTTTTCTATGAGAAGAGGCGAGGATCAGTCTGCTGCTGGGAAGACTAGTGATTATCTGACTCTTTGGGGAAACGGCAGGTAACTCCCAGTTGACATTAAAATCAATGGTCTCTGTATGTAATGTGCTACCAGGGAATATACAGGACTGCAAAGTCTAGAGAACAGCATATACAGACAGCAGTGAAGCATGGTGGAAGGCCCTTGCAATTTTTGAACAGCATTTCAGCAAATGAAATTGGAGGATTTGGCCAGGATTAGGGATGACCGGACTAGTGGAAGTTCAGCTCCATCCAAACTTTGGTCCAAAGTTCAATTCGGGTACAAGAACTTGATCCCGGACGTGAATCCCATATAAGTCAATGTGGACCGGGACTTTGGTGCTATAAAATGGTAGTAGTAACAGCTAGGGGGCTAAAAAGGAAGCAAAATGGGGTTAAAAGCAGGACAACTGCACTGCAAGCAAATATGGAAAGGAAAATGACTTTGAATAAAAAAAAAAAAATAATCTTTATTTTTATATAGCGCTAACATATTCTGCAGCGCTTTACAGTTTGCACACATTATAATAATATCTTGAACCAGGAGGTGGAGGTCCAAGTGGAGCAGTGCCTTGCATGTGTAGTTTACTGTATATGCTAATAAGTAACAAAAAAAAAAAAAACACAACAACGTGAGGTCCTCCTATTTTTTAATAACAAGCCAAGGTGAAGCAGACTGCTGTAAGCTGGTCTTATTATGCTAGAAAAGGGCCAATATCAGTGGACCTGTCCAGCCTATTAATATCAGCCCCAAGCTGTCCGCTTTGCCTCAGCTGATTAAAAATGGGGAGACCCTAAAAAAATGACATGGGGTTCCTCCTATTTTTAATAATAAGCAAAGGCTAAGCAGACAGCTGTGGGCTTATAGTAATAGGCTGGGAAGGGTCATGGATATTGACTCCTTCCCAGCCTAATAAGACCAGTCCTCGGCTGCTCGAAACATGGCGCATCCAATAGATGCGCCAACTCCGGAGCTTAGGAACGGATCTTTCCGATTGCCCTGAAGCAGTGGCAATCAAGGTAATGGGATTGTGGGGCTGATGTCAGCTGTGTATTATTCACAGACATCAACACCACGGGTTAGTAATGGAAATGCGTCTATCAGACACCCCCATTACTATCCAAGTAAGAGGGAAAAAAAAAATCTTTATTTGAAAAAAAAAAAAAAAAAACCCCAACAATGTACCTCTTTCACCCATTTATTAAAAGAGAAAACCATACAAGTCTGCCATAGTCTAAACACAGGTCCTAAGGCATTCGCCATCTTCCTGCGTTTAGAGAACGGGCCTCCACAGACTGCAGCAGCAGCCACAGCCAGGTCACTGCTCATCATTCCGGCTCACGCTGTACTCTGCAAGACTTAGCGGAGTGCAGCGCAAGACCCGGCAGTGGCTGCTGCTCCAGTCTATGTAGCCCCATTCTAAGGCCGGGATCACACACAGCGAGATACGGCCGAGTCTCACTGGTTAAAAGCAAGCTCTGACACCGGCACTCCGGAGCGGAGTGTGTGGCTCCATGTATTGCTATGCGGCCGCACGCTCCGCTCTGGAGTGCCAGAGCTTGTTTTTAACCAGCGAGACTCTGCCGTATCTCGCTGTGTGTGATCCCGGCCTAACACGTAAGGTACCGTTACACTTAACGATTTACCAACGATCACGACCAGCGATACGACCTGGCCGTGATCGTTGGCAAGTCGTGTGGTCGCTGGGGAGCTGTCACACAGACAGCTCTCCAGCAACCAACAATGCCGAAGTCCCTGGGTAACCAGGGTAAACATCGGGTTACTAAGCACAGGGCCACGCTTAGTAACCCGATGTTTACCCTGGTTACCATTGTAAATGTAAAAAAAAAAAAAAACACATACTCACATTCTGATTTCTGTCACGCCCACCGGCGTCCGCTTCCCTGCACTCCTCCTGCATCCTGTGTAAGCGCCGGCCGTAAAGCAGAGCGGTGACGTCACCGCTGTGCTCTGCTTTACGGCCGGCCGGCGCTGACACAGGATGCAGGAGGAGAGCAGGGAAGCAGACGCCGGGGACGTGACAGACATCAGAATGTGAGTATGTGTTTTTTTTACATTTACAATGGTAACCAGGGTAAACATCGGGTTACTAAGCGCGGCCCTGCACTTAGTAACCCGATATTTACCCTGGTTACCAGTGAACACATCGCTGGATCGGCGTCACACACGCCGATCCAGCGATAACAGCGGGTTATCAGCGACCGAATAAAGGTCCTGATCATTCACAGCGACCAACGATCTCCCAGCAGGGGCCTGATCGTTGGTCGCTGTCACGCATAACGATTTCGTTAACGATATCGTTGCTACGTCACAAAAAGCAACGATATCGTTTACGAAATCGTTATGTGTGACGGTACCTGTAGGTTTAATGTCGGTGGACAATACATTGCTGAAATCAACCCCACAATCTTGATTTACAGCGCACCAGGGCAATCGGGAAGAGCCGAGGAAAGCACCAGAATTGGCGCATCTAATGGATGCACCATTTCTGGGGTAGCTGTCATGTAATTTTTTTTAGCGTCTCCCCAATTTTAATAAACAGCAAAGGCAAAGCAGACCGCTGGGGGCTGATATTAATAGGCTGGGAAGGTCCATAGATATTGGCCCCTACCCAGCAGAAGACCAGCTCACATCTGTCGGCTTTCCTTTGGCTTGTCATTTATTTTTTTTAATTATTATTTATTTTACACTGTCAGGCCACGACACATGGTGCACCAGTCAATTACATAGCCTTAAAGCTTGTTGTTTGGCTGAGCTGCAGCCTTTCAACAAGCTTTATTAGGCTGCTGAAATTATACAGTAACACAGACATACAGTAAGAATGTGTCATGTATGAACCCCAAACTTTACCATTCAGGTTTGCTCATCTCTAGTCTCTAGATGATTAATGTGTCATCAATGCTGAAAAATACAGCCAGATACTTATCCATAATCTTTTATTTTTATTTTTTATTCTTTATATAGCGCTAACATATTCCGCAGCGCATAATGTAATACCATCAGGGAGGAGTCTGGCTTAAAGTTTATTCTTCCGCAGGACATACAACCCATGTCAAGGATTATCTTCAGTGTACAGAAGAACAATGAGACCTGGAAGTGATGATACGGCTCCACAGAGCCCTGATATCAACATCATCCAGTCGGTCTGCGACTACATAAGGAGACAGAAGGATTTGCGCAAGCGACACCCACAAAAGTTCTCCAAGATGTTTGAAACAACCTCCCTGATGAGTTCCTGCAAAAATCTGTGTGCAAGTGACAAGAAAAACTTGCGTTGTTTCGACCAGCAAAAGGCTATCACACCACACATTGATGTGATTTAGATTTCTCTTTTGATCAAACTATTAATACGTCTGTTTTGATAACATTACTTTGCAGCTTTCAAACATAGCAAAACTTTTGCACTACTGTATATAAAGGATTTTAATCACTGCACTTTTCCTAGACCAAAAGTTAATAAAAAGATAAAACAAATACTAAATTGGATCAAAGCATCTGTAAAAGTCTGATGCACGAAAACATAACATTAATTACCCACATGGTCACCACTCTAAAGAGAAGGAAAAAATATAGGCCGGCAGGTGCGGGGTAATTGTTCCAGAAGTCACATCTCTGAAGGAATGCTATTAAAACGTGATCAAAATGTTATCGAGAAAGACGTCAGCAGCCCGCACACAATAAAACACACAATTGCCAATGGAAATAATAATAAAAACAACAACAACAACAATAATAATAACAACAATAAAAAAAAAAAGTTGCACCCTTTAGAAGTTTGGTAACGCCATTATTGTTCTGTCCAGAAGAATTATGTTACCGGGCTATTTTTACCAAGAAATGTACGCCATAAAAACTAAACTCAAAATATTATTTAAAAAAAAAAAAAAAAATGAAAAAAAATGTGGTCATGCAAAGGAAAAAATAAATAAATAAAAAATAATATATACCAGTTGTGACTTGTATAGTTCAAGATTATTGTACTTGTTTTTATTATGTATACCCCTCCTCACATGTAAAGCGCCATGGAATAACTGGCACTATAATAATAAATAATAATAAATATATATATATATATATATATATATATATATATATATATATATATAAAGAAAAATTACAAATGGCAGCTGTTTATGTATAGAGTGTGTGCCCCCTCCCTGTGTCTACAGCCAGCTGCACAGCCCCTCCGCACACTGCACATAGTGCCGGCATTGTATACACCCACAGAGCAGCAGCCCAAACACTGCCAGACACGACCCCCGGCCACACTGTGGCCCCAGCCCCGCTCCCTCACACAGAGACAGAACCGGACCCCGGCACCGACCTGACACCGAGCAGCGCGGACACCTGCCGGGAAACCCCCGCATCACAACAACAAAACCGCTCACTTCCGGACTGTTTGAAAACCGCGCTGTACGTGGTGACGTCATTGTGCAGGCGGCCTCGACATAAGGCTTACCAGTGGCAGGACGGGCTGCGGAGAGGGACAATTGCAGACGTTTGCGTTCTGTATTGTGAGCTGTCTGCATACTGCGCTGTGCTGTCTGTACACGGCCCATTTATCATCTGAGGTTTTATCTTATTATGAAAATAATGAGTCTTCTAGATCCACGTGGGGAGCAGCTTGTTCCTCTATCGGTGTCCTAGGGGGTGCATACTAAAACCCTATCTGCCAAATTAACCTATACCTATGCCTATGGTAGATATTTTAGTCGTATTCATCTACACCTCTGCCTATTCCTATTTTAGATTTTTTTTTCACCATTTCAATTTCTTAAAGGGAACCTGTCACCCCGTTTTTTGAGATTGAGCTATAAATACTGTTAAATAGGGCCTGCGCTGTGTGTTCCTATAGTGTATGTAGTGTACCCCGATTCCCCACCTATGCTGAGAAATAACTTACCAAAGTCGCCGTTTTCGCCTGTCAATCAGGCTGGTCAGGTCGGGAGTTTGCATCTCGGCTTTGGGAAAATGGCCGCCGCGATCTCTAATGCGCACGCGCGGCATCCCGCGGCCATTTTCCTGAAGCCCCGTGCAGCAGAGCACTCGATCTGCGCACGCGCGGCCCCAGGAAGATGGCCGCCCCCACCGATGCAAGGGATTACAGCGCAGATCGCGCGCTGTGTCTTCACCACTACGCCACTACGCCACCAACGTAAAGCTGAGGAAGAACCAGCGATGTGAACACGCCCTCCCGACCTGACCAGCCTGATTGACAGGCGAAAACGGCGACTTTGGTAAGTTATTTCTCAGCATACATGGGGAATCGGGGTACACTACATACACTATAGGAACACACAGCGCAGGCCCTATTTAACAGTATTTATAGCTCAATCTCAAAAAACGGGGTGACAGGTTCCCTTTAATTTAGTTTTCCTTTCCACTTCACTCCATTTGAAGCAGAGTAACCAATTTATTGACATATGTATTTATTTGACATAAAGTTGCAATACATGAATGTAGGGGTTACATTTTTTGGAAACGGAATAACGGTTTTGAGCTCCGTTTTTTTTTATTGGAATATGTTCATATTAGTACAACAACGTTATCTTCCAAGTCTCATTGGGATCTTTTTAGGGATTCAGTCTTTATGCGCCATATTCTGCCATACCTATGCCTAGTGTGTTATCACGGTTGGAAACGGAAAAACGGTTTTGAGCTCCGTTTTTTTTATTGGAATTAGTTCATATTAGTACAACAACATTATCTTCCAAGTTTCATTAGGATCTTTTTAGGGATTCAGTCTTTATGCGCCATATTCTGCCATACCTATGCCTAGTGTGTTATCACGGTTGGAAACGGAAAAACGGTTTTGAGCTCCGTTTTTTTTATTGGAATATGTTCATATTAGTACAACAACGTTATCTTCCAAGTCTCATTGGGATCTTTTTAGGGATTCAGTCTTTATGCGCCATATTCTGCCATACCTATGCCTAGTGTGTTATCATGGTTGGAAACGGAAAAACGGTTTTGAGCTCCGTTTTTTTATTGGAATTAGTTCATATTAGTACAACAACGTTATCTTCCAAGTTTCATTAGGATCTTTTTAGGGATTCAGTATTTATGCGCCATATTCTGCCATACCTATGACTATGGTAGTTTTTTTTTCTAAAGTTGAATTTTTTGAATCTATTTTTCCTTTCCACTTCACTCTATTTAAAAATAAATTAGCGGAGGTTAAACTTTAATTACGTTTTCAACAAGGCAAACCCATACATTGCTATAGAGTAACTTTACATTTGAAATAAACACTGAATCCCTAAGAAGATCTTGATGAAACTTTGAAAATAATTTTGTCATTAATATGAACTTTTTCCAGCAAGAAAAACAGAGCTTTAGGCCGGCGTCACACTCAGCTTAAGATAATACAGTCCGTATATTATGGCGGTAATACGCTGAAATGTCCTGAAAATAGTGGTCCATAGCTCCTCCGTAGGCAGGGTGTGTCAGCGTGTTTTGCGCATGGCATCCTCCGTATGTATTCCGTAATGCATCCGTACTGCGTGTTTTTCTCGCAGGCTTGCAAAACCGACATACGGCTATACAAGGTATCCATGTGTAAAAAAAAAAAACATATATACTGTCTATATATATATATATATATATGTCAGTAGACACATATATGTATATATATTAATCTTTCATACAGCGCGAGATAGCTTTAAAGCCGGTAATTCAATTGCCGGCTTTTGCTATCTCCTTCCTAAACCCGACATGATATGAGACCTGGAATATCAGGTCTCCATAGACATGGAATATGCAAAAAAAAAGGGGGATGTGAGATGGTTTACTGTATGTAAACCATGTCTCATATCATGTCGGGTTTGGGAAGGAGATAGCAAAAGCCGGCAATTGAATTACCGGCTTTAAAGCTGTCTAGCGCTGTATGAAGTAATAATATATATACATATATGTGTCTCACTGACATATATATATATATATCTATACCTATTCTATGTGTACACATTTATTCTACGTATTCTACTGTAAACTGTCAGTGTGATTTTACTGTACACCGCACTGAATTGCCGGCTTTTCTCTCTAACACCGCTGTGTATTTCTCGCAAGTCACACTGCTGGTCCGTGTGTAATCCGTATTTTTCGGGCTTCCATAGACTTTCATTGGCGTTTTTTTTTGCGCAATACGGTGACAAACGCAGCATGCTGCAATTTTCTACGGCCGTAGAAAGCCGTATAAGGCTGCTTTCACACATCAGGTTTTTTGCCGGATGCGGCGTCGCGCCGCATCACCGGATCCGTTTTTTTTAAAAGAAACCGGAGGCAACCGGATGAGCCAGATCCGTTTTTTTAGCCGGATCAGGTGTCCGGATCCGGTGAAAAAACGGATCCAGCTCATCCGGTTGCCTCCGGTTTTTCCGGTTTTTTACGGATCCGGCTTTAAAAAACGCCCCCTGAAAGGCTAAAAAGGTGATTGGCCGGCTGAAAACTATATATACAGTGTTCTTAACATCTGTGACGGGTTGGAGAAGAGCAAGATACAAAGCAAGATGGATGGCATTATTGCAAAGATTCTGCAGAACAACGTGGACTTCATCACAGAGGCGAATCGATTAAAAGCTATTGTGATTGAGAAAGAGGAAGAGAGACGGCGTGCCATGCATCTGCGACGACGCCGTTTGTGGATCCACTCCATCACGGCACAGAGAATGACCCGGGGAGTCTTTTCAACGTTGTATATGGAGCTTCGAGGTGACCCTGAAAAGTTTTTCAGCTATGTTCGGATGAAAGCGGAGAACTTTGATATATTGGTGGAGCGGGTTCAACATCTGATAAGAAGGAGTGATACCTATTGCCGATTCTCCATTACCCCGGCTGAGCGTCTGATGGTGACTCTTCGGTAAGCATTCTTTTGAATCAACTTTTGTTGTTGACTCTTTATTTGATATTTTGAATTTGTAGTAATTTCAGCCTTCCTTTTCTTCACAGATTCCTAGCAACCGGTGAATCCCTGTCTTCCCTACATTTTCAATTTAGACTGGGCATTTCCACAATATCAGGAATAGTGAGGCACACTTGCCGTGCACTGTGGAACTGTCTGCATGAAGAATACATTCCACATCCCACAATGCAGACATGGTTGGAAGTAGCTGACAGATTCCTGGAAGTGTGCCAGTTTCCCAATTGCTTGGGTGCGGTGGACGGGAAACACATCCGTATCGTGAAACCGGCTGGTTCTGGATCTCCGTATTTCAACTACAAGCAGTACTTTTCCATCGTGCTGATGGCCATCGCCGATGCGGATTACAAATTTGTAGCGGTGGACTTTGGGGCGTATGGCCGTTCTAATGATTCGCAAGTTTTCAAACTGTCTTCTATGGGGCGGCATTTATATGGACAAACCTTTCAATTTTCCCTCCCCCAAGACCACTGCCTCAAACCTCTGTGCCACCAATGCCATTTGTATGTGTTGGGGATGAAGCTTTTCAGCTTTCAGAGCATCTTTTGAAACCCTACTCAAGCCGTGGTTTAACCAATACTAAAAGAATTTTCAACTACAGACTCACACGTGCAAGGAGAATGGTGGAGTGTGCGTTTGGGATCCTAACCGCCAAATGGAGAGTTCTCTTGACATCCATAAACTTGAAGACAGGCACTGTGGATGAGGTAGTGAAAGCCTGTGTTGTCCTACACAGTTATGTTATATCCAAGGAACAGCTTTCCATTGAGGACCACTCTGCCGAAACCACCTTGATGGATTATAGCAACCAGACATACAGAAGTTCTGCCACAGTTTCCAGAATATGGGATCACTTTGCAGAATATTTTATTTCACCCCAAGGAAGAATACACTGGCAGGATGAGAGAGTTTAAACACTTTGTATGTACCTAGTAATAACTTTAACCTTTACCCATGTTGTGTGCCTGTTGTTTTTACCTTACCCATGTTGTGTACCAGTTTGGTTTTTACCCTCATGTTGCGTACCTGTTTGGGTTTACCTTTGACCCATGTTGCGTACCTGTTTGGGTTTACCTTTTATCAATGTTCGGTACCTGTTTGAGTTTATTTTTAAACCAAGATGTGCATCTGTTTGGGTTTTACCCAAAGTACTACTGTTACCAATAAACCTTGTTTAACAAAAGTGTTATTTGTCCCTAATGAATAAATACAAGAGAGTTTTCAACCAAAAAGTTTTATTAACATAATTAAACAACATGCTAAAAAAAGGGGTAACTAAATGTTTTCATACGTCGGGGTGGAGATACTATCGGAGGCACTGTCTGATAGGGACACTTCGACAGTGGGAGTGTGGAGAGAGGAATGTGATGGTGGTGGAGAATGTTCAACGGTTAGGGGTGAAGGAGTGGAGAAAGCTATTGAGCGGGTGGACAAGAAAGTGGGATTGGGGTTAGAAATTTGGTAGGATGGAGGGGTGTAGGAAATGTTTTGTGAGGATTGGGTGGCAGAATGAGTGATGTGTGTAGAAGATGTTTGGGAAGAGGGTGATAGAGTCTGTTGGAAGTGGGCAGGGAGAGGAGGCGAGGATGAAGTAGATGTGAAGTTGTATGGGTCGGGATCATCATATGGGTGGGAAGTGGCACAGGCGGGAGGCTGGTAGTGTGGATGGTGGGAAGGGGCACGGGGCTGGTGGTGTGGCTGGTGGGAAGGGGCACGGGAACGCTGAAAGTGTTGTGGCTGTTGGGATGGGGCATGATGTGGATGATGGCGAGTTGGGCGGGATGGGGCAAGGTCAGTTTGGCGATACGGGTCAGGAGGATGGTACTGGCTGTAGTGGTGGACAGTGGAGGAAGGGGGGCCAGTTGGAGGATGGTTGGAAAGACTATCTGCTCTAGAGGCAATTAGCGCTAGAGTAGACTGGCAGGAGTCCATTACTTGCATCTGCTGAGAAGTAGATAGCGTCTCCATTTGCCCAAGCACCGACTGAAAAAAAAAGTGTTGTTCGGTGACTGTTTTGCCTCTGAACGCATCGTTACCAGAAGTGTATGCATCTCGAGCGTACTTTTATTTATGAAATTGAATCCTGCAGCCATTTGCTCAGACAAAACTTTCAGACAGTTCTGGAACGATGCGTTCAGGTGCAAGAACTCGGGAGCATAACTATGTACCTGACCCCTCTGGCGAAACCGCCCCGATGCTACAGGTGTACTAGAGGTGGCTGCAGCAGAGGGGTGGGGTACAGGAAACGCTATGTTCTCACCAGCAGCTACATGCAATGGAACCGGCCAGGATGCTCCAGCGCTCATGGATGGGAAAGAGGGATCAGTAGAGTGGGAAGGTGCAGAGTGGGAAGGTGCAGAGGGTTCCTCACTGTCAAAGTGTCCCTTGGTGGCGGCCTCCTGAGGGATCGCCCCAGAAGTGTTCAATTGTGCTGCAGGCTCCCGAGTGCTCCCAACGGTACTGTGGAAAAAGAGAGAAACAAACAATTAATATACTGTCATTGCATGGCCCTGGCTGAAAGAGCAAAAGAGGTTAGACATGTAAAACGTTAGTGCATGTGGTAGGTAATATTTACCTTCGGGTGACCATCGTTGACCTGAGGAACGACAGGGCCCTTGTGTATTTGTACGTGCTCCTGCGTCCTCCAGATCCACTCGGGGGCCCGCATCTCTTTATTGAACTCCTTCTTAAAGCGATCCCTGATCGACCGCCACCTTTTCACAATCCGCTCACCTGTTAAAAAAGGAGAAAGACAACTTGGTTAGAAACAGCATTTTAGAAATCGCTGTTTGGCGAACTAATATGGGGAGGGGAAAACCCAAGGTTTAAACAAGAAACTTTGCAGAGGCCAAAGGCGGTAGGGGGCTTGGCGCTCCCTAACCCTTGGGTATATTTTTTATCAGCACAATGCCAGCATATTGGAGGATGGGGGGAGGAGATGGGAAAGGGGCAATTGCCCAGTAGTTTGAGTTATTTGATGGGGAAATGGCCTCTGGGTGAGAGTTTGGAAGGGGGGCAATTTTTGAATCTTGGTTCTCGGTTTCCTACTGTTCTCCTAATTCATAAGGTATGGTAAAAAGTTAAACAGATTAGGGGTGTCACAGGCCTTACCAAATACTCACCTATATGGGATAATATAAACGTGCAAGAATTTAAGCAAATGGAAGGATATGGGCCATGGAGAGAGGCAGGAATTAGAAAGATGGGTCAGCTAATGGGTCAAGGGAGACTTAAGTCATTCGTGGAGTTACAAACAGAATTCCAGTTATCACATTTAAATTTATATCATTATAAAAGAATTCAGCATGCGTATCGGTCGCAATGTCGGAGAAAACTTATTGAGATCCAGATTGATATCACACTGGCTTCCATTTTGGAGAACAGCGGGACAAGGGGGGCAATTTCAGAAGTGTATAGAGATTTATTATTCACCTTTCTAGCCAAACATCCCATCAAGTCTAGAGTGAAATGGGAAGCTGAATTCGGAGAGATAAATGATGATAGATGGGAATCTATTCCAGAATATGTGACTAAGATCTCTATGAGCGAACCTGGGAGGATGTCTCAATTATATGTGATTCATAGAGCTTACAGAACTCCCGATAGACTGTTCAAGATGGGTTTGAGGTCTGATTCCGAGTGTCCACGATGTTCGCAGGAACAGGCAGACATGTTACACATGCTGTGGCACTGCCCTAGATTGTCTGCCTTCTGGACAGTTGTATTGAATCGGATTGAATTGATATATAGGTGCGTTATTCCCAGAGACCCTTTGGTCTGTATATTGGTCTATGTGGAAGAAATAATAGTGGTATCTATGGTTAAACTGGCGATTGCTAGACTGTTATTCATAGCAAGGAAATTGATAGCTCGGTTCTGGATCAGGGAGGAGCCTCCGACTAGACGAGACTTTCTTACGCAGGCGGACCATATAATTTTATTGGAAAAAAGTATCTATACTAAGAGAAATAAACTAGATGTATTTCAAAAGATTTGGCAGCCATGGATAGAATGGAATTAGAATTGTGGGGAGGATGCATAATGGTATAGATGATGTTCATACTATACAACTGTATTTGAATTGGGGAAGGAATATCGGATGGGAATTTGGGAAAGCATTAAAGGGGTCTCGAAGGGGGGGATATTGAGGGAAAAGGGGGGGGGAGTTATGTTCATAAAATATATGATTATCTGTGAATAACAGCTTGATGTCATTTGTTATCATTGATTTTCCTTAATAAAAATTTATCTGATTAAAAAAAGAAACAGCATTTTAGAATGCATCACCAAAACTGAACTGAGGATACTTACGTTCTTGAATCTGGGCCTGAACATCTAGGTCCTCCCACCTCGGTATCAGTTCAGAGCAGATTTGCTCCCAGAGTCGACGGGTCACTGAGAGATCAGCATGGCGGCGGTCACCCATATTCCACAACGGCCTGTCTCTGACAAGATCGATGAGGAGGTCAATATCAAGGCCGACCTCCTCACCGTCTGAATCTGGAGCACGCTGTGAAACCTGTTTGAAAAGGGGGAAAAAAATTAACACCAAATTTGAAACATTGCTAACCTCCACCCAAAAAATAACAGAAAACCTATACGACGACCGCCACCACGTGAATGTCGCCGACGACCCTGGGAGCCACTGGAAGGACCTATTGCTTGGGCACCAGATTCCGAACTCTAGAAGAAAAAAAAAAATTATGTGCTTGTTGGTAGCCATTCTATGTGTTGTGTGCCATGTGATATATATGTTTTGTATGTGTTGTGTAAGGTTTGAAAGTATCAGTTTCTATGTATTTTGTTGTAAGAATCTAGTGTTATGTTTTGTGTGTAGTGTAGGGTGTGTTTCCGCAATACATCACAGATACATACCAATTGTGAGCCCTCTCCATGTGTTTCTCCACCCCTTCCCTCATCTTCGGGGACCACCTCTTCTCCTGGGGAGTCAGCCTCATCAGCTTCTTACGATGAAAGATAATAAAATACATGATACACACACACACCTTAGGTTCATACTAACCTCTGTGCGTTGACGGCGAGGAGGAGGACGGCTCCCCGAAGACATGGCTGCAGGCTCTCGGCTCTGTGGCAGGCTCTCGGCTCTGTGGCAGGCTCTCGGCTCTGTGACAGGCTCTCGGCTCTGTGGCAGGCTCTCGGCTCTGTGACAGGCTCTCGGCTCTGTGGCAGGCTCTCGGCTCTGTGGCAGGCTCTCGGCTCTCGGCTCTGTGGCAGGCTCTCAGCTCTGTGGCAGGCTCTCGGCTCTGTGGCAGGCTCTCGGCTCTGTGACAGGCTCTCGGCTCTTTGACAGGCTCTCGGCTCTGTGGTAGGCTCTCGGCTCTGTGGCATGCTCTCGGCTCTGTGGCAGGCTCTCGGCTCTGTGGCAGGCTCTCGGCTCTCGGCTCTGTGGCAGGCTCTCAGCTCTGTGGCAGGCTCTCGGCTCTGTGGCAGGCTCTCGGCTCTGTGACAGGCTCTCGGCTCTTTGACAGGCTCTCGGCTCTGTGGCAGGCTCTCGGCTCTCGGCTCTGTGACAGGCTCTCAGCTCTGTGGCAGGCTCTCGGCTCTGTGGCAGGCTCTCGGCTCTGTGACAGGCTCTCGGCTCTTTGACAGGCTCTCGGCTCTGTGGCAGGCTCTCGGCTCTGTGGCTGGCTCTCGGCTCTTTGACAGGCTCTCGGCTCTGTGGTAGGCTCTCGGCTCTGTGGCAGGCTCTGGGCTCTGTGGCAGGCTCTGGGCTCTGTGGCAGGCTTTCGGCTCTGTGGCAGGCTCTGGGCTCTGTGGCAGGCTCTGGGCTCTGTGGCAGTCTCTCGGCTCTGTGACAGGCTCGCGGCTCTGTGGCAGGCTCTCGGCTCTGTGACAGGCTCTCAGCTCTGTGGCATGCTCTCGGCTTTGTGGCAGGCTCTCGGCTCTGTGGCAGGCTCTCAGCTCTGTGGCAGGCTCTCGGCTCTTTGACAGGCTCTCGGCTCTGTGGTAGGCTCTCGGCTCTGTGGCATGCTCTCGGCTCTGTGACAGGCTCTCGGCTCTTTGACAGGCTCTCGGCTCTGTGGTAGGCTCTCGGCTCTGTGGCAGGCTCTCGGCTCTGTGGCAGGCTCTCGGCTCTGTGGCTGGCTCTCGGCTCTGTGGCTGGCTCTGGGCTCTGTGGCAGGCTCTGGGCTCTGTGGCAGGCTCTGGGCTCTGTGGCAGGCTTTCGGCTCTGTGGCAGGCTCTGGGCTCTGTGGCAGGCTCTGGGCTCTGTGGCAGTCTCTCGGCTCTGTGACAGGCTCGCGGCTCTGTGGCAGGCTCTCGGCTCTGTGGCAGGCTCTCTGGCAGGTTTCTGGCTCCTTCCGTCGTGGCAGGGTGTTGGCTCTTCTGCTTTTGGGCTGGAAATGGCTGAAGGCCTCATGGCCCTGCTTTATATATAGTCTAGGGGGCTGATCAAAGTTTTTTGAGCATGCTCAGTGTAAAAAGCCGGATCCGGCTGCCGGATCCGACTTTTTCCGGATCCGGCGCTTTCCGGCGTCCATAGACATGCATTGTTGTAAAAAGCCGGAAAGGCCAGATCCGGCCTTTCCGGCTTTTTCGCCGGAGACAAAAAACGTTACAGTAGACGTTTTTTCCAGACGCCAGAATCGACTTGACGCCGGATCCGGCATCAGAACGGAAGGAACGCTGGCCGGATCCGGTTTCTCCGGTTTTCTATTCCGTTTTTTATCGGAAGAGCCGGAATTCGCCTGAAACAAAAAACCTGATGTGTGAAGGCAGCCTTATACTGATCAGTAAAATACGGCAGATAGGAGCAGGGGCATAGAGAATAATTGGGACGTTTGTTAGGCGTGTTTTACGGACGTATTTTATGCGCTCATACGTCCGTAAAACTCGCTAGTGTGATGCCGGCCTTACACCGCTGCGTATTTCTCGCAAGTCACACTGTTGGTCCGTGTGTAATCCGTATTTTTCTGGCCCCCATAGACTTTCATTGGCGCATTTTTTTGCGCAGTACGGTGACAAACGCAGCATGCTGCGATTTTCTACGGCCGTAGAAGACCGTATAATACGGATCAGTAAAATACGGCAGATAGGAGCTGGGCCACAGAGAATCATTGTACCGTATGCAATCCGTATTTTCTGCACCGCTCATACGTCCGTAAAACACGGTAGTGTGACGCCGGCCTAAGGCAAAAATTTTCGATAAAGATAAACTTAGGGATTCACTGTTTATTTGAAATGTAAAGTTAGGGTACCGTCACACAGTGGCACTTTTGTCGCTACGACGGTACCATTCGTGACGTTCTAGTGATATCCATACGATATCGCTGTGTCTGACACGCAGCAGCGATCAGGGATCCTGCTGAGAATCGTACGTCGTAGCAGATCGTTTGGAACATTCTTTCGTCGCTGGATCTCCCGCTGTCATCGCTGGATCGGTGTGTGTGACACCGATCTAGCGATGCGTTCGCTTGTAACCAGGGTAAACATCGGGTTACTAAGCGCGGTCCTGCGCTTAGTAACCCGATGTTTACCCTGGTTACCAGGGGACTTCGGCATCGTTGGTCGCTGGAGAGCTGTCTGTGTGACAGCTCTCCAGCTACCACACTACGACTTACCAACGATCACGGCCAGGTCGTATCGCTGGTCATGATCGTTGGTAAATCGTATAGTGTGACGGTACCCTTATTATATAGGAATGTATGAATTAACATTGTTGAAAACAGAATTACATTTTTAAGCTTTGTTTTTCTTGCTGGAAAAAGTTCATATTAATGACAAACTTATTTTCAAAGTTGCATCAAGTTCTTCTTAGGGATTCAGTGTTTATTTCAAATTTAAAGTTACTATATAGAAATTTTACAACTAAGACACAGAATGAACAGTGGACGGCATTAGAGAAGCACAAATCAGTATGGACCTTGACTCTTTGAAGGATATCCGAAAAACACACAGGTGGCACGACTGCTCTGGGTGTGCGGTGCTCTGCACTGATAAGCAATCCACAGTAAATTAAATGAAACAAGAAAAGAACACAGTGCGGCACTCACCCTTTTGAAGCTGTGTAATCGTGCTCTTTATTGGAGAAAAATATATAAAACATCCGTTAGGACATCAGGTCTGCAGGAGAGTGCGGAGGTGGAGTGTGGACGACGGCCGTTTCGCACGGTATGTGCTTCAACGGGTCCAGTATATATATAGAAATGTATGGGTTTGCCTTGTTGAAAACACAATTAAAGTTTAACCTCCGCTAATTTATTTTTAAATAGAGTGAATTGGAAAGGAAAAATAGATTAAAAAAATTCAACTTTAGAAAAAAAACTACCATAGTCATAGGTATGGCAGAATACGGCGCATAAAGACTGAATCCCTAAAAAGATCCTAACGAAACTTGGAAGATAATGTTGTTGTACTAATATGAACTAATTCCAATAAAAAAAACGGAGCTCAAAACCGTTATTCCGTTTCCAACCATGATAACACACTAGGCATAGGTATGGCAGAATATGGCGCATAAAGACTGAATCCCTAAAAAGATCCTAATGGAACTTGGAAGATAACGTTGTTGTACTAATATGAACATATTCCAATAAAAAAAACGGAGCTCAAAACCATAGTAACATAGTAACATAGTTAGTAAGGCCGAAAAAAGACATTTGTCCATCCAGTTCAGCCTATATTCCATCATAATAAATCCCCAGATCTACGTCCTTCTACAGAACCTAATAATTGCATGATACAATATTGTTCTGCTCCAGGAAGACATCCAGGCCTCTCTTGAACCCCTCAAGTTCGCCATCACCACCTCCTCAGGCAAGCAATTCCAGATTCTCACTGCCCTAACAGTAAAGAATCCTCTTCTATGTTGGTGGAAAAACCTTCTCTCCTCCAGACGCAAAGAATGCCCCCTTGTGCCCGTCACCTTCCTTGGTATAAACAGATCCTCAGCGAGATATTTGTATTGTCCCCTTATATACTTATACATGGTTATTAGATCGCCCCTCAGTCGTCTTTTTTCTAGACTAAATAATCCTAATTTTGCTAATCTATCTGGGTATTGTAGTTCTCCCATCCCCTTTATTAATTTTGTTGCCCTCCTTTGTACTCTCTCTAGTTCCATTATATCCTTCCTGAGCACCGGTGCCCAAAACTGGACACAGTACTCCATGTGCGGTCTAACTAGGGATTTGTACAGAGGCAGTATAATGCTCTCATCATGTGTATCCAGACCTGTTTTTCCGTTTCCAACCGTGATAACACACTAGGCATAGGTATGGAAGAATATGGCACATAAAGACTGAATCCCTAAAAAGATCCTAATGAAACTTGGAAGATAACGTTGTTGTACTAATATGAACTAATTCCAATAAAAAAAACTGAGCTCAAAACCGTTATTCCGTTTCCAACCGTGATAAGACATTAGGCATAGGTATGGCAGAATATGGCGCATAAAGACTGAATCCCTAAAAAGATCCTAATGAAACTTGGAAGATAACGTTGTTGTACTAATATGAACTAATTCCAATAAAAAAAACGGAGCTCAAAACCGTTATTCGTAATACTTACCAAAGTGATGATGGGAGAGCCTGGTGTTGCAGCTTGACTTCAGATATGCCCCAGCTAGCATGTCCACTTAGGCTACTTTCACACTAGCGTTAACTGCAAACCGTCACAAAAACGTCTTTTTGCTGAAAAAACGGATGCGTCAAAAAAGTGCAAAATGTATGCAACGCATACAGCATTTCGACGGATCCGTCTATTTGGGGATGTCTGGCCAATTAGCTAAAAAAATCCTGTTTCTGAGCATGCTCAGTAGAAAAAAACGTATTGCAGCGCTGCATTGCGTCGTACGACGTGTCTCGACGCATCCGTCGCTCATAGACTTTCATTGTAGCCAAAGACGCATGCCGATGGATGCGCCGAGACACGTTTTTTTGTCGGAGCCAAAAAACGTTGCAATCTACGTTTTTCCAGACGACGTGTTGCCTAATTTCGACGCATCCGTCGAAAGACGTATACCGACGTATGCAAATCCGTCGCAATGCGTCGCTAATACAAGTCTATGGGGAAAAAACGCATCCAGCAAAATATTTTGCTGGATGCGTTTTTTCTGCAAAACGACGCATTTTAACGTATTGCAGTTAACGCAAGTGTGAAAGTAGCCTTACTCTGCATTCTGTGGTTGCTAGGGTACTGAATGTGTGAGAGGAGGGTTTATAAACTATCTCATGGTAGACAATATTATTATCTCATTCAAAACATCCCCCTCCCTCTCTCAGTTCAGGTACACAGAGAAGGGAGTTGTAAGGCTATGTGCACACGTTCAGTAAAAACGTGAAAAAAACGCTTACATATGGTTCCCAATCATTTCAATGTAAATCCGCAAAACTTGTGCAAATGTTGCGATTTTTTTCCGCAAAAAAAAACATGTTCATTAATTTTGTGGAATCGCTGATTTCCCGCACACTGTAAAAAATCTACCATTGGTATAGACAAATATGACTAAAAAAATCTACCATAGGCATAGGTATAGACAAATATGTCACATAGGGTTTTAGTATTTTCCGTCCTAGGGGCTGCTATCAGCATAAGCCGGCAAGATGACCCAGGAAGTGGAACATGTGAGGAAATCATGTTATTGAGGAATAGGAAAACACAATTCATTCAGGAGACGTCAACTCAAGGCCGGTGTCAGCTCATGGCGAACCAGAGAGGGTGCAGGGGCCACACACTGCATCTGGGGGCCACTGCGGTTACTAAGACATTTTAGAGCATTTCATGCTTCCCTCTGCACACAAGCTTTTTGGAGATGGAAATTTCACTTGGCCCCTGTCCACACTGCCAAAAGTGCCAATACCTGGTTTACAAATAACAGTATTACTGTGCTTCATTGGCAGCAAACTCGCCCGACCTTAACCCCATAGAGAATCTATAGGATATTGTCAAGAGGAAGATGAGAGACATCAGATCCAACAATGCAGACGAGCTGAAGGCTGCTATCAAAGCAACCTGGGCTTCCATAACCCCTCAGCAGTGCCACAGGCTGATCGCCTCCATGCCACGCTGCATTGCTGCAGTTATTGATGTCAAAGGAGCCCCGACCAAATATTGAGTGCATTTACTGAGCATACATTTCAGTAAGGCTACTTTCACCCTTGCGTCAATACGGGGCCGTCGCCATGCGTCGGCCCGACGTACCAACGCAGGTTGGGAAAAAAATGAACAACGGGGGCAGCGGATGCAGTTTTTCAACGCATCCGCAGCCCCATTGTAATGTCCGGGGAGGAGGGGGCGGAGTTCCGGCCGCGCACGCGTGGTCGGAAATGGCGGACTCGACGCACAAAAAAAGGTTACATGTAACTTTTTTTGTGCCGAGTGTCTGCCAAAACACGACGGATGCAACGTGTGGCCATACGTCGCAATGCGTCGCTAATGCAATTCCATGGAGAAAAAACGCATCCTGCGGGCAACTTTGCAGGATGCGTTTTTTCTCCAAAACGACGCATTGCGACGTACGTCACACAACGCAAGTGTGAAAGTAGCCTAAGCCAACATTTCGGATTTTAAACTAATTTTTCAAGCTGGTGTTATAAAGTACCGTATATACTGTACTCGAGTATAAGCCGACCCCCCAAATTTTGCAACAATAAACTGGGAAAACTTATTGACTCGAGTATAAGCCTAGGGTGGAAAATGCAGCAGCTACGGGTAAATGTTAAAAATAAAAATAGATACCAATAAAAATAAAATTAATTGAGACATCAGTAAGGTTAAGTGTCTTTGAATATCCATATTGATTCAAGAGCCCCATATAATGCTCCATACAGTTCATTATGGCCCCATAAGATGCTCCATATACAAATATGCCCCATATAATGCTCCATGCAGTTCTTTATGGCCCCATAAGATGCTCCATACAAAATAGGCCCCATATAATGCTACATGCAGTTCTTTATGGCCCCATAAGATGCCCCATATAATGCTACATTCAGTTCTTTATGGCCCCATCGATGCCCCATATAATGCTCCATACAGTTCTTTATGGCCCCATAGGTGCCCCATATAATGCTCCATGCAGTTCTTTATGGCTCCATAGATGCCCCATATAATGCTCCATTCAGTTATTTATGGCCCCATAGATGCCCCATATAATGCTCCATTCAGTTCTTTATGGCCCCATAAATGCCCCATATAATGCTCCATGCAGTTCTTTATGGCCCCATAGATGCCGCATATAATGCTCCATTCAGTTATTTATGGCCCCATAGATGCCCCATATAATGCTCCATTCAGTTATTTATGGCCCCATAGATGCCCCATATAATGCAGATGGGGCATTATGCAGTTATACTCCATGCAGTTATACTCCATGCAGTTCTTTATAGCCCCATAGATGCTCCATATAATGCTCCATGCAGTTCTTTTTGGCCCCATAGATGCCCCATATAATGCTCCATGCAGTTATGGCCCCATAGATGCCCCATATAATGCTCCATGCAGTTATGGCCCCATAGATGCCCCATATAATGCTCCATGCAGTTATGGACCCATAGATGCCCCATATAATGCTCCATGCAGTTATGGCTGCATAGATGCCCCATATAATGCTCCATGCAGTTATGGCCCAATAAGATGCCCCATATAATGCTCCATGCAGTTCATTATGGCCCCATAGATGCCCCATAGATGCTCCATATAACATTGTGCCACATGTAATGCTAAAAAAAAAAAAATGACATACTCACCTATCATTGCTGCCCGCTGCTCCTCAGCGTCCCGTCTCTCCGCACTGACTGTTCAGGCAGAGGGTGGCGTGCACACTAATACATCATTGCGCCCTCTGACCTGAGCAGTCACTGCAAGTGAACGGGAAGATGAGGCGGCGGTGGAACGCTGAAAGGTGAATATGACATACTCACCTGCTCCCAGCGCTCCTGATGCAGTCTCTGCATGTCCCACGGTCTTCGGGAGCCGCAGCTTCTTCCTGTAGTGAGCGGTCACATGGTACCGCTCATTACAGTAATGAATATGCGGCTCCACCCCTATGGGAGTGGAGTCCATATTCATAACTTTAATGAGCAGTACCAGTGACCGCTAAACAGGGGAAGAAGCTGCAGGCGCCTGAAGACCGTGGGACATGCAGGGACCGCGTCAGGAGCGCTGGGAGCAGGTGAGTATTTGACAGGCGTCGCTCCCCCTCACCCGCCAACCCCCCCGCCTTCCATGACTCGGGTATAAGCCGAGAGGGGCACTTTCAGCCCATTTTTTGGGGCTGAAAATCTCAGCTTATACTCGAGTATATATGGTATTCTAACTTACTGAGATAATGACTTTTGGGTTTTCATTGGCTGTAAGCCATAATCATCAACATTAACGGAAATAAACACTTGAAATAGATCACTCTGTTTGTAATGACTCTATATAATTATTATATGATATACAAGTTTCACTTTTTGTATTGAAGAACTGAAATAAATTAAGGGGAACCTGTACCCTCCCCCCCCTTCCACCCGGGCATATTAAAGTAAAAGAGCAGCACTAAGGCTGCATTCTGTGAAGGTGGCTCTTATGTTTATTATCCCTAGGAACACTGAAATAATAACTTTTATAAATTTCCCGCCTTACCTACCTCTCTGGCCCAGAGGTCACCTGTCTGCTGTCCAGAATCCCGGAGTGTCTATCAGCCATATCCTCCTTCTTCACCTCTCGCTTCCTAAAACTCAATGTAGACAAAACTGAACTCATCATCTTTCCCCCATCTCGCGTATCCCCCCTACCTGATCTATCTATTATGGTAAACGGCATCACGCTCTGTCCCGCACCTGAAATCCGCTACCTCGGGGTAACTCTTGATTCTGCCCTCTGTCCTTCAAACCGCACGTCCAAACTCTTGCCACCTCCTGTTGCCTCCAACTCAAAAATATTTCCAGAATCCATCCCTTCCTCAGCGCACAATCTACTAAAACTCTTGTGCATGCCCTCATCATCTCCTGCCTCAATTACTGCAACACCCTCCTCTGTGGCCTCCCCACTAACTCTCTTGCACCACTCCAGTCTGTTCTCAACTCTGCTGCCCGACTAATCCACCTCTCTCCTCGCTACTCCCCTGTTTCTCCCCTCTGTAAATCCCTCCACTGGCTCCCAATTCCCCAACGAATCCAGTTCAAACTACTAACACTGATCTACAAAGCCATCCACAACCTGTCCCCTCCCTATATCTCTGAATTAATCTCCCACTATCTGCCCTCACGTAATCTCTGATCCTCCCAAGACCTCCTACTCTCAACACACAACCGCCTCCAAGATTTCTCCCGAATATCCCCATCCTCTGGAATTCCACGCCTCAACACATCCGATTATCCACCACCCTCGGATCCTTCAGACGGAACCTGAAAACCCATCTGTTCAGGAAAGCCTACAGCCTGCAATAACCACCTCACCAACCACCCGAGCTGCCGCCTCACAACCACCAGAGCTGCCGCCTCACCACCACCAGAGCTGCCGCCTCACCACCACCAGAACTGAAGCCTCACCACCACCAGAGCTGCCGCCTCACCACCACCAGAGCTGCCGCCTCACCACCACCAGAGCTACCGCCTCACCACCACCAGAGCTGCCGCCTCACCACCACCAGAGCTGCCGCCTCACCACCACCAGAGCTACCGCCTCACCACCACCAGAGCTGCCGCCTCACCACCACCAGAGCTGCCGCCTCACCACCCCCTGAGCTGCCGCCTCACCACCACCAGAGCTACCGCCTCACCACCCCCTGAGCTGCCGCCTCACCACCACCTGAGCTGCCGCCTCACCACCCCCTGAGCTGCCGCCTCACCACCACCTGAGCTGCCGCCTGACCACTAGCAGAGCTGCCTCCTCACCACCACCAGAGCTGCCGCACCCCGACCTTCTGTCTCATCCCCATTATCCCGTAGAATGTAAGTCCGCAAGGACAGGGTCCTCTCCCCTCTGTACCAGTCTGTCATTGTAAATTTGTTTACTGTAAACGTTATCTGTAACCCTGTATGTAACCCCTTTCTCATGTACAGCACCATTAAATTAATGGTGCTATATAAATAATAATAATAAATACCTCTATTGAGTCAGGGAGTTATGTTTTCTCCCCCTGACTCAACCGCCTCGCAGCCGTCCATCATCCCCCTCTCTCCGGGTGCTGCCTCCTCTCTTTGTCGTGATGTCACCGGCGCCTTCGTGTAGCGGAAGCCCCAGATCCCGCCCCGCAGTTTGTAATGATGTATTCACACTGCGGGGGTGGGAATCTGGCGCCTGCATAGTAGAGTGGGTCACCGTGCTCCATTGAAGATCGGCACTATCTTCAATGGAGCACGGTGACCCGCTCCATTGTGCAGGCGCCAGATTCCCAGCCCCGCAGTGTGAATACATCATTACACACTGCGGGGCGGGATCTGGGGCTTCCGCTACACGAAGGCGCCGGTGACGTCACGACAAATCCTTTCATGACAAAGGCCCTTTAATAGGCCCTGGGGAAGGTGACAGTTCCCTTTAACTTTTTGATGATATTCTAATTTTGTGAGAAGCACTTGTAGTAAGCCAATGCATCTGGGGTCTGCTGCATATATTAAGACACTGCATCTGGGGCCCACTGCATATAGTAAGCCACTGCATCTGGGGTCCAGTGTGTATAATGGCTGCATGTGTGGTCTACTGCATATACTGATCCACTGTGTATAGTAAGCTGCTGCATCTGGGGTCCACTGCATACAATGAGTCGCTTCATCTGGGGTCCACTGTGTATAGTAAACCACTGCATTTGGAGTCCGCTGCGTATAGTGAGCCACTGCATATAGTAAGCTACTGCATCTGGGGTCCACTGCATATAGTAAGCTACTGCATCTGGAGTCCATTGTGTATTGTAATCCACTGCATCTGAAATTCACTGTGTATAGAGACTTACTGCATCTGAAGTTCCCTGGGTATAGAAAGCTACTGCATCTGGGGTCCACTGCATATAGTAAACTACTGCATCTGTGATCCACTGTGTAAAGTGAGCTACTGTTCCTGCCTTCTACCTCCGTGTACCATTAGATAAGGTACTAGAATGTAGTATTGGGTACACGGGAGGCCAAAAATTCATATATTATCCACATATGTATGGGAAAGGTCCCTGATAGTGTCTCTTGCTCTCTCTCCCCCGTGTCTGCCCTGACATGACTGCACCCTGATAAGTGCAAAATGGCGCCCCATCTCAGCATAGGCTGACCCTATTGTCTTAGCTTACCCTAAATCACTAAATAGTAGTAAATGGCCAGAATAAGACAGAAATGATGATAAACTCTGCAAGTGAATATACTACAATGGACAAAAATGCCCCGAGTGCATATAGTAAACATATATTTATATATAGTACGGATGACTTGCTGATAATGAGAACGTACCCCTAAATAATGCACTTATTAATTATCCTATGCATCTTTTAGCTCACGAGTAGTGTTGAGCGATACCTTCCGATATCGGAAAGTATCGGTATCGGATAGGATCGGCCGATATTCAAAAAATATCGGATATCGCCGATACCGATACCCGATCCCAATGCAAGTCAATGGGACCAAAATATCGGAATTAAAATAAACCCTTCCTTGCCTTGTAGGTTCATTCTACATGAAGGAAAACAACTAAGAATAATGCCGGATGTATTTGGGGAGGTGGCGGAGACATTAAAGTCATAGAGGTTTATCCCAATCAAATAGAATAGCATGTTTTTTGTTTTTTTTTAAGACGTTCGGAGTGACAAAGATATTGACTATGTAAATTTTTTTTTTTATTTTGTCAGATATTGATGTTTCACTATTCCTCGCCCTTCCCCTTCTTTTTTTTCTTTTTTTTTTTTCTTTTCCCACACTTTCATCTTCATCATCATCAGCATCTTTGACATCAACTTCTTCTTCACCTTATTCATCTTCTTCTTCATCCTTTACCTTTTTTTTTTTTTTTTTTTTAATTACATTCTTCATATTCATTTTATTCAACTATTATTATTCTTCCTATTCTACATATTCTTTTTATTCCACTGTTATTATTCTTCCTATTCTACTTCTTCATCATATTCTCATTTGTGACAGGCATTCCCTTAGTTGTTATCTATAAAAGTTGGAAGATTACACCTTCCGTTCTGCCAGTCACAAAAGTTACATTTGTCCGCGTTCAGTTTGGCCTGCAGCATCAGGCTTTATCCAGGGGCACCACGAGGAGGAACGGACTCACCCCCATACACTGCTTAGTCTTCTTCTGCATATAATTTAGATAATATCTTTTGCTCTGATATTAAGTCTTATGCTTAATGTTCTTCTGCTCTTTGTTCTGCAGCCTCTTGTTCTTCTGCTTCTCGGTCTTCCATGTCGTCGTCTCCAGGGTCGTCGTCTCCAGTGTCGTCATCTCCGCCGTCATTGTCTCAGCCGTCGTCGTCTCCGCCGCCGTCGTCTCCGTCGTCGTCGTCATCGGGGTGGTCTTCCGGGTCGTCGTCGTCATCGGGGTGGTCTTCCGGGTCGTCGACTTTAGGGTCTTCAACTTGGAAATGTAGCAGAAGGTACAAGAAGGCTGAGAAAATGCCAAGAACCAGCTGATGGAACTGGAACTCGGATGGCTACCCGAAGGTTCAAGAGCCTATGGAACTACCGAGGACCAGCTGACGTTACTGGAACCCGGTTACTAAGCAGGAGGTACCCGTGCTAAAAAGCACTACCAAGGACCGCCTGACGTTGGCGGAACTCGGATACCCAGAAGGAGGCACCTAAGCCAAAGGCTCTGCCTGGAACCAGCTGACGGTACTGGAACCAGGATGGGGAGCAGAAGGTACAAGAGCAAAAGACACTGCCGAGAACCAGCTGACGGTACTGGAACCCGGATAGGTAGCCGAAGGTCCAAGAGCCAATGGAACTACCGAGGACCAGCTGACGTTACTGGAACCCGGTTACTAAGCAGGAGGTACCCGTGCCTGAAAGCACTACCAAGAACCACCTGACGTTGGTGGAACTTGGATACCCAGAAGGAGGCACCTAAGCCAAAGGCTCTGCCCGGAACCAGCTGACGGTACTGGAACCAGGATGGGGAGCAGAAGGTACAAGAGCAAAAGACACTGCCGAGAACAGGCTGACGGTGCTGGAACCAGGTGGTGGACCCGAAGGCCCACAGGAGAGGAGAGAACAGCTAGGCCGCGAGGCAGCCGCAGTTACCGAACCCCAACAGTCCTACAGGGGGAGCTGGGCCTACTGGCACTACAGAACCAGCCTTGACTACCAGTTCACGCAGCCCACATAGGAAGCTCCTAAACTGGAGGCACCCTGGAGTTGGCTAACCCGACAGCACCACGACGGGGCAAGCATAGGCGTCTCAGTGAGCTTGACACAACCCGGAAACAGCTGACGGTGCTGAAACCAGGCTTGGCACGAGGGAGTACCTGTGTCAAAAACACTGCCGAGAACCAGCTGGCGTTGCTGGAACCCAGATGCGTTGCCCCAGTGTGCAAGAGCCAATGGCACGACCGAGGACCAGCTGACGGTGCTGGAACCCGGTTACTAAGCTGTAGGTGCCCGCGCTTAAAAGCACTACCAAGGACCGCCTGACGTTGGCGGAACTCGGATACCCAGGAGGAGGCACCTAAGCCAAAGGCTCGGCCCGGAACCAGCTGACGGTGCTGGAACCAGGAGGTGGACCCGAAGGCCCACAGGAGAGGAGAGAACAGCTAGGCCGCAAGGCAGCCGCAGTTACCGAACCCCAACAGTCCTACAGGGGGAGCTGGGCCTACTGGCACTACAGAACCAGCCTTGACTACCAGTTCACGCAGCCCACATAGGAAGCTCCTAAACTGGAGGCACCCTGGAGTTGGCTAACCCGACCGCACCACGACGGGGCAAGCATAGGCGTCTCAGTGAACTTGACACAACCCGGAAACAGCTGACGGTGCTGAAACCAGGCTTGGCACGAGGGAGTACCTGTGACAAGAACACTGCCGAGAACCAGCTGGCGGTGCTGGAACCTGGATGCGTTGCCCCAGTGTGCAAGAGCCAATGGCACCGAGGACCAGCTGATGGTGCTGGAACCCGGTTACTAAGCTGTAGGTGCCCGCGCTTAAAAGCACTACCAAGGACCGCCTGGCGTTGGCGGAACTCGGATACCCAGGAGGAGGCACCTAAGCCAAAGGCTCGGCCCGGAACCAGCTGACAGTGCTGGAACCAGGTGGTGGACCCGAAGGTCCACAGGAGAGGAGAGAACAGCTAGGCCGCGAGGCAGCCGCAGTTACCGAACCCCAACAGTCCTACAGGGGGAGCTGGGCCTACTGGCACTACAGAACCAGCCTTGACTACCAGTTCACGCAGCCCACATAGGAAGCTCCTAAACTGGAGGCACCCTGGAGTTGGCTAACCCGACAGCACCATGACGGGGCAAGCATAGGCGTCTCAGTGAGCTTGACACAACCCGGAAACAGCTGACGGTGCTGAAACCAGGCTTGGCACGAGGGAGTACCTGTGACAAGAACACTGCCGAGAACCAGCTGGCGGTGCTGGAACCCAGATGCGTTGCCCCAGTGTGCAAGAGCCAATGGCACCGAGGACCAGCTGGCGGTGCTGGAACCCGGTTGCTAAGCTGTAGGTGCCCGCGCTTAAAAGCACTACCAAGGACCGCCTGGCGTTGGCGGAACTCGGATACCCAGGAGGAGGCACCTAAGCCAAAGGCTCGGCCTGGAACCAGCTGACGGTGCTGGAACCAGGAGGTGGACCCGAAGGCCCACAGGAGAGGAGAGAACAGCTAGGCCGCGAGGCAGCCGCAGTTACCGAACCCCAACAGTCCTACAGGGGGAGCTGGGCCTACTGGCACTACAGAACCAGCCTTGACTACCAGTTCACGCAGCCCACATAGGAAGCTCCTAAACTGGAGGCACCCTGGAGTTGGCTAACCCGACAGCACCACGACGGGGCAAGCATAGGCGTCTCAGTGAGCTTGACACAACCCGGAAACAGCTGACGGTGCTGAAACCAGGCTTGGCACGAGGGAGTACCTGTGTCAAAAACACTGCCGAGAACCAGCTGGCGTTGCTGGAACCCAGATGCGTTGCCCCAGTGTGCAAGAGCCAATGGCACGACCGAGGACCAGCTGACGGTGCTGGAACCCGGTTACTAAGCTGTAGGTGCCCTTGCTTAAAAGCACTACCAAGGACCGCCTGACGTTGGCGGAACTCGGATACCCAGGAGGAGGCACCTAAGCCAAAGGCTCGGCCCGGAACCAGCTGACAGTGCTGGAACCAGGAGGTGGACCCGAAGGCCCACAGGAGAGGAGAGAACAGCTAGGCCGCGAGGCAGCCGCAGTTACCGAACCCCAACAGTCCTACAGGGGGAGCTGGGCCTACTGGCACTACAGAACCAGCCTTGACTACCAGTTCACGCAGCCCACATAGGAAGCTCCTAAACTGGAGGCACCCTGGAGTTGGCTAACCCGACCGCACCACGACGGGGCAAGCATAGGCGTCTCAGTGAACTTGACACAACCCGGAAACAGCTGACGGTGCTGAAACCAGGCTTGGCACGAGAGAGTACCTGTGACAAGAACACTGCCGAGAACCAGCTGGCGGTGCTGGAACCCGGATGCGTTGCCCCAGTGTGCAAGAGCCAATGGCACCGAGAACCAGCTGACGGTGCTGGAACCCGGTTACTAAGCTGTAGGTGCCCGCGCTTAAAAGCACTAACAAGGACCGCCTGGCGTTGGCGGAACTCGGATACCCAGGCGGAGGCACCTAAGCCAAAGGCTCGGCCCGGAACCAGCTGACAGTGCTGGAACCAGGTGGTGGACCCGAAGGTCCACAGGAGAGGAGAGAACAGCTAGGCCGCGAGGCAGCCGCAGTTACCGAACCCCAACAGTCCTACAGGGGGAGCTGGGCCTACTGGCACTACAGAACCAGCCTTGACTACCAGTTCACGCAGCCCACATAGGAAGCTCCTAAACTGGAGGCACCCTGGAGTTGGCTAACCCGACAGCACCACGACGGGGCAAGCATAGGCGTCTCAGTGAGCTTGACACAACCCGGAAACAGCTGACGGTGCTGAAACCAGGCTTGGCACGAGGGAGTACCTGTGTCAAAAACACTGCCGAGAACCAGCTGGCGTTGCTGGAACCCAGATGCGTTGCCCCAGTGTGCAAGAGCCAATGGCACGACCGAGGACCAGCTGACGGTGCTGGAACCCGGTTACTAAGCTGTAGGTGCCCGCGCTTAAAAGCACTACCAAGGACCGCCTGACGTTGGCGGAACTCGGATACCCAGGAGGAGGCACCTAAGCCAAAGGCTCGGCCCGGAACCAGCTGACGGTGCTGGAACCAGGAGGTGGACCCGAAGGCCCACAGGAGAGGAGAGAACAGCTAGGCCGCGAGGCAGCCGCAGTTACCGAACCCCAACAGTCCTACAGGGGGAGCTGGGCCTACTGGCACTACAGAACCAGCCTTGACTACCAGTTCACGCAGCCCACATAGGAAGCTCCTAAACTGGAGGCACCCTGGAGTTGGCTAACCCGACCGCACCACGACGGGGCAAGCATAGGTGTCTCAGTGAACTTGACACAACCCGGAAACAGCTGACGGTGCTGAAACCAGGCTTGGCACGAGGGAGTACCTGTGACAAGAACACTGCCGAGAACCAGCTGGCGGTGCTGGAACCCGGATGCGTTGCCCCAGTGTGCAAGAGCCAATGGCACCGAGGACCAGCTGACGGTGCTGGAACCCGGTTACTAAGCTGTAGGTGCCCGCGCTTAAAAGCACTACCAAGGACCGCCTGGCGTTGGCGGAACTCGGATACCCAGGAGGAGGCACCTAAGCCAAAGGCTCGGCCCGGAACCAGCTGACAGTGCTGGAACCAGGTGGTGGACCCGAAGGTCCACAGGAGAGGAGAGAACAGCTAGGCCGCGAGGCAGCCGCAGTTACCGAACCCCAACAGTCCTACAGGAGAAGCTGGGCCTACTGGCACTACAGAACCAGCCTTGACTACCAGTTCACGCAGCCCACATAGGAAGCTCCTAAACTGGAGGCACCCTGGAGTTGGCTAACCCGACAGCACCACGACGGGGCAAGCATAGGCGTCTCAGTGAGCTTGACACAACCCGGAAACAGCTGACGGTGCTGAAACCAGGCTTGGCACGAGGGAGTACCTGTGTCAAAAACACTGCCGAGAACCAGCTGGCGTTGCTGGAACCCAGATGCGTTGCCCCAGTGTGCAAGAGCCAATGGCACGACCGAGGACCAGCTGACGGTGCTGGAACCCGGTTACTAAGCTGTAGGTGCCCGCGCTTAAAAGCACTACCAAGGACCGCCTGACGTTGGCGGAACTCGGATACCCAGGAGGAGGCACCTAAGCCAAAGGCTCGGCCCGGAACCAGCTGACGGTGCTGGAACCAGGAGGTGGACCCGAAGGCCCACAGGAGAGGAGAGAACAGCTAGGCCGCGAGGCAGCCGCAGTTACCGAACCCCAACAGTCCTACAGGGGGAGCTGGGCCTACTGGCACTACAGAACCAGCCTTGACTACCAGTTCACGCAGCCCACATAGGAAGCTCCTAAACTGGAGGCACCCTGGAGTTGGCTAACCCGACCGCACCACGACGGGGCAAGCATAGGTGTCTCAGTGAACTTGACACAACCCGGAAACAGCTGACGGTGCTGAAACAAGGCTTGGCACGAGGGAGTACCTGTGACAAGAACACTGCCGAGAACCAGCTGGCGGTGCTGGAACCCGGATGCGTTGCCCCAGTGTGCAAGAGCCAATGGCACCGAGGACCAGCTGACGGTGCTGGAACCCGGTTACTAAGCTGTAGGTGCCCGCGCTTAAAAGCACTACCAAGGACCGCCTGGCGTTGGCGGAACTCGGATACCCAGGAGGAGGCACCTAAGCCAAAGGCTCGGCCCGGAACCAGCTGACAGTGCTGGAACCAGGTGGTGGACCCGAAGGTCCACAGGAGAGGAGAGAACAGCTAGGCCGCGAGGCAGCCGCAGTTACCGAACCCCAACAGTCCTACAGGAGAAGCTGGGCCTACTGGCACTACAGAACCAGCCTTGACTACCAGTTCACGCAGCCCACATAGGAAGCTCCTAAACTGGAGGCACCCTGGAGTTGGCTAACCCGACAGCACCACGACGGGGCAAGCATAGGCGTCTCAGTGAGCTTGACACAACCCGGAAACAGCTGACGGTGCTGAAACCAGGCTTGGCACGAGGGAGTACCTGTGTCAAAAACACTGCCGAGAACCAGCTGGCGTTGCTGGAACCCAGATGCGTTGCCCCAGTGTGCAAGAGCCAATGGCACGACCGAGGACCAGCTGACGGTGCTGGAACCCGGTTACTAAGCTGTAGGTGCCCGCGCTTAAAAGCACTACCAAGGACCGCCTGACGTTGGCGGAACTCGGATACCCAGGAGGAGGCACCTAAGCCAAAGGCTCGGCCCGGAACCAGCTGACGGTGCTGGAACCAGGAGGTGGACCCGAAGGCCCACAGGAGAGGAGAGAACAGCTAGGCCGCGAGGCAGCCACAGTTACCGGACCCCAACAGTCCTACAGGGGGAGCTGGGCCTACTGGCACTACAGAACCAGCCTTGACTACCAGTTCACGCAGCCCACATAGGAAGCTCCTAAACTGGAGGCACCCTGGAGTTGGCTAACCCGACCGCACCACGACGGGGCAAGCATAGGCGTCTCAGTGAACTTGACACAACCCGGAAACAGCTGACGGTGCTGAAACCAGGCTTGGCACGAGGGAGTACCTGTGACAAGAACACTGCCGAGAACCAGCTGGCGGTGCTGGAACCCAGATGCGTTGCCCCAGTGTGCAAGAGCCAATGGCACCGAGGACCAGCTGGCGGTGCTGGAACCCGGTTACTAAGCTGTAGGTGCCCGCGCTTAAAAGCACTACCAAGGACCGCCTGGCGTTGGCGGAACTCGGATACCCAGGAGGAGGCACCTAAGCCAAAGGCTCGGCCTGGAACCAGCTGACGGTGCTGGAACCAGGAGGTGGACCCGAAGGCCCACAGGAGAGGAGAGAACAGCTAGGCCGCGAGGCAGCTGCAGTTACCGAACCCCAACAGTCCTACAGGGGGAGCTGGGCCTACTGGCACTACATAACCAGCTTTGACTACCAGTTCACGCAGCCCACATAGGAAGCTCCTAAACTGGAGGCACCCTGGAGTTGGCTAACCCGACCGCACCACGACGGGGCAACGCATAGGTGTCTCAGTGAACTTGACACAACCCGGAAACAGCTGACGGTGCTGAAACCAGGCTTGGCACGAGGGAGTACCTGTGACAAGAACACTGCCGAGAACCAGCTGGCGGTGCTGGAACCCGGATGCGTTGCCCCAGTGTGCAAGAGCCAATGGCACCGAGGACCAGCTGACGGTGCTGGAACCCAGTTACTAAGCTGTAGGTGCCCGCGCTTAAAAGCACTACCAAGGACCGCCTGGCGTTGGCGGAACTCGGATACCCAGGAGGAGGCACCTAAGCCAAAGGCTCGGCCCGGAACCAGCTGACGGTGCTGGAACCAGGTGGTGGACCCCAAGGCCCATAGGAGAGGAGAGAACAGCTAGGCCGCGAGGCAGCCGCAGTTACCGAACCCCAACAGTCCTACAGGGGGAGCTGGGCCTACTGGCACTACAGAACCAGCCTTGACTACCAATTCATGCAGCCCACATAGGAAGCTCCTAAACTGGAGGCACCCTGGAGTTGGCTAACTCGACCGCAACACGACGGGGCAACGCATAGGTGTCTCAGTGAGTTTGACAGTACCCGGAAACAGCTGACGGTGCTGGAACCAGGCTGGGCACGAGGGAGTACCCGTGACAAAAACACTGCCGAGAACCAGCTGGCGGTGCTGGAACTCAGATGCGTTGCCCCAGTGTGCAAGAGCCAATGGCACGACCGAGAACCAGCTGACGGTGCTGGAACCCGGTTACTAAGCTGTAGGTGCCCGCGCTTAAAAGCACTACCAAGGACCGCCTGGCGTTGGCGGAACTCGGATACCCAGGAGGAGGCACCTAAGCCAAAGGCTCGGCCCGGAACCAGCTGACGGTGCTGGAACCAGGTGGTGGACCCCAAGGCCCACAGGAGAGGAGAGAACAGCTAGGCCGCGAGGCAGCCGCAGTTACCGAACCCCAACAGTCCTACAGGGGGAGCTGGGCCTACTGGCACTACAGAACCAGCCTTGACTACCAATTCATGCAGCCCACATAGGAAGCTCCTAAACTGGAGGCACCCTGGAGTTGGCTAACCCGACTGCAACACGACGGGGCAAGCATAGGCGTCTCAGCGAGTTTGACACAACCCGGAAACAGCTGACGGTGCTGAAACCAGGTTTGGCACGAGGGAGTACCTGTGACAAAAACACTGCCGAGAACCAGCTGGCGGTGCTGGAACCCGGATGCTTTGCCTATCAAACATTGTCTTCCTACAGCCCCAACTAGCGGTGTTGGAGCAAAGGGTAAGCAGGGGGAGCAGAGTGTAGGCCGAAGCCTGCACTGGAGTCAGCTTTGTGCCTGCGTTGCGTTTGCAGGACACTTTGCCGGCTACACAGTGGGGGAACAGCAGGCGGTGCTGAACCCCACTAACACATTGGCTGGTGTTTTTCTCTGTGCAGCTAGCACTTCCGGGCAAAAACTAGCGTTGTTACAGCCCAGGGTCAGCAGGAGGAGGAGAGGAGCAGAGTGTAGGCCGAAGCCTAGTTGAACCAATTTCAAAGGTAACCTTTAACCCCCCCTCAGGTGTTACAAAGTACAAGAGCCACACCTTGTGCAGCATTAATGCTGCACAAGAAAAGGTTGCTCTATTAATTTGTCTACTTGCACACACTGAATGCAACACGTACACAATTTAGCCCATTCTACAGTCAAACTGTAGTTGAGGCGTGACTTGTATTTTTAAGGAGACGTAGCATAGGTGTCCCAAATAATGCCTTTGTGCTTGGCGCTGCTTCCTGAGCGTTGTTTTTTGCTGTACAGGAGTCTGCGCTCTTGTGTTATCCCTTGGCAATGCCCTGTTAGCGCTGCCCGTCTTATGACCTCATTTCATGTTGGCCGCTGCGGTTAACGATGGCTATAAATCCCAGACCCACACTGCCTTTTCATAAAGTCACACTCCGGTGCTGGGATTCGTGGCCTTGAGCAGTAAATATTTTCGACGCTCACACACGTCCTTACACCTGCTTCAGACTGGGCGGCCTCTGCTGATCCCTTTTCGCATGCCGCGGCCAGGAGGCCGCACAGTCTGAAGAAGGCGGAAGGAGATGAGTGACGACAGGCGAAGATATGCACTGCTCGTGCCCATAAACCACACCCTCGCTGACAAAATAAATAAGACAACGAGGGGCGTTGTTTCACGCAGGGCGGATGCACAGGCGCAGCCAGCTAACCATGATGTCAAAAGACGGGAAGCGCTACCAAGGGGGGTGCTGCGTATAATTACAAAGGAAAGTCACACCTCAGGGACAGTGGAATGGTCTCAATGAGACACATTTTGTACGTGTTGAGTTCCACGTGGGCAAGGAGAAAAAGTCAGCCACCTTGTACAAATGCAGCAGTACTGCTGAACAAGGTGGCTGTTATACATAGAAACACCTGGGGGTGGGGGGCAGGCTCCCTTCAATTTCAGTTCATGTGCCTGCATGGCGTTTGCAGGGCACGTTGCCGGCTACACAGCTGGGGAACAGCTGGCGGTGCTGAACCCCACTGACACATTGGCTGGTGTTTTTCTCTGTGCAGCTAGCACTTCCAGGCTAAAACTGGCGGTGTTATGAGCCCAGGGTCAGCAGGAGGAGGAGAGGAGCAGAGTGTAGGCCGAAGCCTGCACTGGTGGCAGCTTTTGTTCTGTTGTGCCTGCGTGGCGTTTGCAGGTCACGTTGCCGGCTACACAGCTGGGGAACAGCTGGCGGTGCTGAACCCCACTGACACATTGGCTGGTGTTTTTCTCTGTGCAGCTAGCACTTCCGGGCAAAAACTGGCGGTGTTAGAGCCCAGGGTCAGCAGGAGGAGGAGAGGAGCAGAGTGTAGGCCGAAGCCTAGTTGAACCAATTTCAAAGGAAACCTTTAACCCCCCCTTAGGTGTTTCAAGGTACAAGAGCAACACCTTGAACAGCATTAATGTTGCACAAGTCTAAGGTTGCTCTCTTCATTTTGCTCCTTGCACACGCTGAATAAAACACGTACACTATTTAGCCCATTATACTGTCAAACAGTAGTGGAGGCGTGACTTTTCTTTTGAAGAAGACGCAGCACAGGTGTCAAAATTTACACCTAGGTGCTGGGCGCAGACTCCTTACCGTTGTTATTTGCAGTACAGGAGAGTGCGCTCTTGTGTTATCCCTTGGCAATACCCTGTTAGTGCAGGCCGTCTTATGACCTCATTTCATGTTGGCCGGTGCGGTTAACGATGGCCATAAATCCCAGACCCACAGTGCCTTTCCATAAAGTCACACTGCGGTGCTGGGATTCGTGGCCTTGTGCAGTAAATATGTTCGCCGCTCACACATGTCCTTACACCTGCTTCAGACTGGGCGGCCTCAGCTGATCCCTTATTGCCTGCCACGGCCATGAGGCCGCACAGTCTGAAGAAGGCGGAAGGAGGGGAGTGAAGACAGGCGAACATATGCACTGCTCGTGCCCATCAATCACACCCTCGCAGTCAAAATATATGAGACAACGAGGGGCGTTGTGTCGGGCAGGGCGGACGCACAGGCACAGCCAGCCAACCAATGATGTCTGAAGACGGGCAGCGCTAACAATGGGGGTGCTGCGTGTCATTAAAAAGGAAAGTCACACCTCAGGGACATTGTAATGGTCTCTAATGAGACATATTTTGTACGTGTTGAGTTCCACGTGGGCAAGGAGAAAAAGTCAGCCACCTTGTACAAATGCAGCAGTACTGCTGTACAAGGTGGCTGTTATACATAGAAACACCTGGGGGTGGGGGGCAGGCTCACTTCAATTTCAGTTCATGTGCCTGCGTGGCGTTTGCAGGTCACGTTGCCGGCTACACAGCAGGGGAACAGCTGGCGGTGCTGAACCCCACTAACACATTGGCTGGTGTTTTTCTCTGTGCAGCTAGCAATTCCGGGCAAAAACTAGCGTTGTTAGAGCCCAGGGTCAGCAGGAGGAGGAGAGGAGCAGAGTGTAGGCCGAAGCCAGCACTGGTGGCAGCTTTTGGTCAGTTGTGCCAGCGTGGCTTGTGCTGGACACGATGCAGGCTACACAGCAGGGGAACAGCTGGCGGTGCTGAACCCCACTAACACATTGGCTGTTTTTTTTCTCTGTGCAGCTCGCATTTCCGGGCAAAAACTAGCGGTGTTTGAGCCCAGGGGCAGCAGGAGGAGGAGAGGAGCAGAGTGTAGGCCGAAGCCAGCACTGGTGGCAGCTTTTGGTCAGTTGTGCCAGCGTGGCTTGTGCTGGACACGATGCCGGCTACACAGCAGGGGAACAGCTGGCGGTGCTGAACCCCACTATCACATTGGCGGGTGTTTTTCTCTGTGCAGCTAGCACTTCCAGGCTACAACTGGCGGTGTTATAGCCCAGGGTCAGCAGGAGGAGGAGAGGAGCAGAGTGTAGGCCGAAGCCTAGTTGAACCAATTTCAAAGGTAACCTTTAACCCCCCCTCAGGTGTTGCAAGGTACAAGAGCCACACCTTGTGCATCATTAATGCTGCACAAGTAAAAGGTTGCTCTCTTAATTTTGCTCCTTGCACACGCTGAATAAAACACGTACACTATTTAGCCCATTCTACTGTAGAACAGTAGTGGAGGCGTGACTTGTCTTTTTAAAGAAAAGCAGCACAGGTGTCGAAAATAACACCTTGGTGCATGGGCGCAGCTTCCTGAGCGTTGTTATTTGCTGTACAGGAGTCTGCGCTCTTGTTATCCCTTGGCCATGCGCTGTGAGCGCTTCCTGTCTTCTGACCTCATTTCATGTCGGCCGTTGCGGTTAGCGATGGACATGAATCCCAGACCCACAGTGTGTTTTCTAAAAATCACACTGCGTGGCTGGGATTTGTGGCCTTGTGCAGTAAATATGTTTGCCGCTCACACATGTCCTTACACCTGCTTCAGACTGGGCGGCCTCATCTGATCCCTTATCGCATGCCGCGGTCATGAGGCCACCCAGTCTGAAGAAGGCGGAAGGAGATGAGTGAACACAGGCAAACATATGCACTGCACATGCCCATCAATCACATCCTCGTTGTCCAAAAAAATAAGACACCGAGGGGCGTTGTTTCGAGCAGGGCAGACGCACAGGCGCAGCCAGCTAACCAATGATGTCAAAAGACGGGCAGCGCTAACAAGGGTGGTGCTGCGTATCATTAGAAAGGAAAGTCACACCTCAGGGACAGTGGAATGGTCTCAATGAGACACATTTAGTACGTGTTTAATTAAACGTGGGCAAGGAGAAAAAGTCTGCCACCTTGTACAAATGCAGCAGTACTGCTGTACAAGGTGGCTGTTATACATAGAAACACCTGGGGGTGGGGGGCAGGCTTCCTTCAATTTCAGTTCATGTGCCTGCGTGGCGTTTGCAGGACACGTTGCCAGCTACACAGCAGGGGAACAGCTGGCGTTGCTGAACCCCACTGACACATTGACTGGTGTTTTTCTCTGTGCAGCTCGCATGTCCGGGCAAAAACTGGCGGTGTTAGAGCCCAGGGTCAGCAGGAGGAGAAGAGGAGCAAAGTGTAGGCCGAAGCCTGCACTGGTGGCAGCTTTTGGTCGGTTGTGCCAGCGTGGCTTGTGTGTTGTGAATTCTGTGGCTGAATTCACTCCTGTGGTCACAAGTGGTACTGCAGCTTCTGAGCTTCCTCCCTCAGGTGTTCTGGTGAGCTCGTTAACTGCTTCATTACTTAACTCCGCCTGATGCTGCTATCCTTGCTCCTTGTCAATGTTTCAGTGTTGGATCTGAGCTTCTCCTGATTGTTCCTGTGACCTTCTGCTCTGTATAGCTAAGTGCTTTTTGCTTTTTTGTTGCTTTTTTTCTGTCCAGCTTGTCTTTTGTTTTGCTGGAAGCTCTGAGACGCAAAGGGTGTACCGCCGTGCCGTTAGTTCGGCACGGTGGGGTTTTTTTGCCCCCTTTGCGTGGTTTTGCTTTATGGTTTTTTGTATACTGCAAAGTTCGCTTTACTGTTCTCGCTCTGTCCTAGAATATCGGGCCCCACTTTGCTGAATCTATTTCATCCCTACGTTTTGTCTTTTCATCTTACTCACAGTCATTATATGTGGGGGGCTGCCTTTTCCTTTGGGGAATTTCTCTGGGGCAAGTCAGGCCTATTTTTCTATCTTCAGGCTAGCTAGTTTCTTAGGCTGTGCCGAGTTGCCTAGGTAGTTGTTAGGCGCAATCCACAGCCGCTTTTAGTTGTGTTTAGGATAGGATCAGGTGTGCAGTCTACAGAGTTTCCACGTCTCAGAGCTCGTTCTTGTATTTTTGGGTATTTGTCAGATCACTGTGTGCGCTCTGATCGCTAAGCACACTGTGTTTCTGGATTGCCTTCATAACACCTGTCATTAGCAAACATAACAGTACAAGGAGCCAAAACTAATGATTCTCAATAGAGGGAAAGAAAAAGTTCTGACATCATTTTTTTTTTCTCTGCTCTGTGTTCACTTTTTTTTTTTTCCCCTAGACATTTGGGTGATTCTGGACACAGGTGTGGACATGGATATTCAGGGTCTGTGCTCTTCAATGGATAATCTCGTTATAAATGTACAAAAATTCAAGATACTATTGATCAGAAATCTATGTTAGAACCAAGAATTCCTATTCCTGATTTGTTTTTTGGAGATAGAACTAAGTTTCTAAGTTTCAAAAATAATTGTAAGCTATTTCTGGCCTTGAAACCTCATTCTTCTGGTAATCCTATTCAACAGGTTTTGATTATTATTTATTTTTTGCGCGGCGACCCTCAAGACTGGGCATTTTCTCTTGCGCCAGGAGACCCTGCATTGAGTAGTGTCGATGCGTTTTTCCTGGCGCTCGGATTGCTGTACGATGAGCCTAATTCAGTGGATCAGGCTGAGAAAAATTTGCTGGCTTTGTGTCAGGGTCAGGATGATATAGAAGTATATTGTCAGAAATTTAGGAAATGGTCAGTACTCACTCAGTGGAATGAATCTGCGCTGGCAGCTTTGTTCAGAAAGGGTCTCTCTGAGGCTCTTAAGGATGTCATGGTGGGATTTCCTATGCCTGCTGGTTTGAATGAGTCTTTGTCTTTGGCCATTCAGATCGGTCGACGCTTGCGCGAGCGTAAATCTGTGCACCATTTGGCGGTACTGCCTGAGGTTAAACCTGAGCCTATGCAGTGTGATAGGACTATGACTAGAGTTGAACGGCAGGAATACAGACGTCTGAATGGTCTGTGTTTCTACTGTGGTGATTCCACTCATGCTATTTCTGATTGTCCTAAACGCACTAAGCGGTCCGCTAGGTCTGCCGTCATTGGTACTGTACAGTCCAAATTCCTTCTGTCCATTACCTTGATATGCTCTTTGTCGTCGTTTTCTGTCATGGCGTTTGTGGATTCGGGCGCTGCCCTGAATCTGATGGATTTGGATTATGCTAAACGTTGTGGGTTTTTCTTGGAGCCTTTGCGGTGTCCTATTCCATTGAGAGGAATTGATGCTACACCTTTGGCCAAGAATAAACCTCAATACTGGGCCCAGCTGACCATGTGCATGGCTCCTGCACATCAGGAAGTTATTCGCTTTCTGGTGTTGCATAATCTGCATGATGTGGTCGTGTTGGGGTTGCCATGGCTACAAACCCATAATCCAGTATTGGATTGGAATTCCATGTCGGTATCCAGCTGGGGTTGTCAGGGGGTACATGGTGATGTTCCATTTTTGTCGATTTCGTCATCCACCCCTTCTGAGGTCCCAGAGTTCTTGTCTGATTATCAGGATGTATTTGAAGAGCCCAAGTCCGATGCTCTACCTCCGCATAGGGATTGTGATTGTGCTATCAATTTGATTCCTGGTAGTAAATTCCCTAAAGGTCGATTATTTAATTTATCCGTGCCCGAACACGCCGCTATGCGCAGTTATGTGAAGGAATCCCTGGAGAAGGGACATATTCGCCCATCGTCATCACCACTGGGAGCAGGGTTCTTCTTTGTAGCCAAGAAGGATGGTTCGCTGAGACCGTGTATTGATTACCGCCTTCTTAATAAGATCACTGTTAAATTTCAGTATCCCTTGCCATTGTTATCTGACTTGTTTGCTCGGATTAAGGGGGCTAGTTGGTTCACTAAGATAGATCTTCGTGGTGCGTATAATCTGGTGAGAATCAGGCAAGGAGATGAATGGAAAACTGCATTCAATACGCCCGAGGGTCATTTTGAGTATCTAGTGATGCCGTTCGGACTTGCCAATGCTCCATCTGTGTTTCAGTCTTTTATGCATGACATCTTCCGTGATTATCTGGATAAATTCCTGATTGTTTACTTGGATGACATTTTGATCTTCTCAGATGATTGGGAGTCTCATGTGAAGCAGGTCAGAATGGTTTTTCAGGTCCTGCGTGCTAACTCTTTGTTTGTGAAGGGATCAAAGTGTCTCTTCGGTGTGCAGAAAGTTTCATTTTTGGGGTTCATCTTTACCCCTTCTACTATCGAGATGGATCCAGTTAAGGTACAAGCCATCCAGGATTGGATTCAGCTGACATCTCTGAAAAGTCTGCAAAAGTTCCTGGGCTTTGCTAATTTTTATCGTCGCTTCATCTGTAATTTTTCTAGCATTGCCAAACCATTGACCGATTTGACCAAGAAGGGTGCTGATTTGGTTAATTGGTCTTCTGCTGCTGTGGAAGCTTTTCAGGAGTTGAAGCGTCGTTTTTGTTCTGCCCCTGTGTTGTGTCAGCCAGATGTTTCTCTTCCGTTCCAGGTCGAGGTTGATGCTTCTGAGATTGGAGCAGGGGCGGTTTTGTCACAGAGATGTTCTGATTGCTCAGTGATGAAACCATGTGCTTTCTTTTCCAGGAAGTTTTCGCCCGCTGAGCGTAATTATGATGTGGGCAATCGAGAGTTGCTGGCCATGAAGTGGGCATTCGAGGAGTGGCGTCATTGGCTTGAAGGAGCTAAGCATCGCGTGGTGGTATTGACTGATCATAAGAACTTGACTTATCTCGAGTCTGCCAAGTGCTTGAATCCTAGACAGGCCCGTTGGTCGTTATTTTTTGCCCGCTTCGACTTTGTGATTTCGTACCTTCCGGGCTCTAAAAATGTGAAGGCGGATGCTCTGTCTAGGAGTTTTGTGCCCGACTCTCCGGGTTTATCTGAGCCAGCGGGTATCCTCAAGGAAGGAGTCATTGTGTCTGCCATCTCCCCTGATTTGCGGCGGGTGCTGCAAAAATTTCAGGCGAATAAACCTGATCGTTGTCCAGCAGAGAAACTGTTCGTCCCTGATAGGTGGACTAATAAACTTATCTCTGAACTTCATTGTTCGGTGTTGGCTGGTCATCCTGGAATCTTTGGTACCAGAGAGTTAGTGGCTAGATCCTTCTGGTGGCCATCTCTGTCACGGGATGTACGTACTTTTGTGCAGTCCTGTGGGATTTGTGCTAGGGCTAAGCCCTGCTGTTCTCGTGCCAGTGGGTTGCTTTTGCCCTTGCCGGTCCCAAAGAGGCCTTGGACACATATTTTGATGGATTTCATTTCTGACCTTCCCGTTTCTCAAAAGATGTCAGTCATTTGGGTGGTCTGTGATCGCTTTTCTAAAATGGTCCATCTGGTGCCCTTGGCTAAATTGCCTTCCTCCTCCGATTTGGTACCTTTGTTCTTTCAGCATGTGGTTCGGTTGCATGGCATTCCTGAGAATATTGTTTCTGACAGAGGTTCCCAGTTTGTTTCAAGGTTTTGGCGAGCCTTTTGTGGTAGGATGGGCATTGACCTATCCTTTTCCTCGGCTTTCCATCCTCAGACTAATGGCCAGACCGAACGAACCAATCAGACCTTGGAAACATATCTGAGATGTTTTGTTTCTGCAGACCAGGATGATTGGGTGTCCTTTTTGCCGTTGGCTGAGTTCGCCCTTAATAATCGGGCCAGCTCGGCTACCTTGGTTTCTCCATTTTTTTGCAATTCTGGGTTCCATCCTCGTTTCTCTTCAGGACAGGTTGAGTCTTCGGACTGTCCTGGTGTGGATTCTGTGGTGGATAGGTTGCAGCAGATCTGGACTCAGGTAGTGGACAATTTGATCTTGTCCCAGGAGAAAGCTCAACTTTTCGCTAATCGCAGACGCCGTGTGGGTCCCCGACTTCGTGTTGGGGATCTGGTTTGGTTATCTTCTCGTCATATTCCTATGAAGGTTTCCTCTCCTAAATTTAAACCTCGTTTTATTGGTCCGTATAGGATTTCTGAGGTTCTCAATCCTGTGTCTTTTCGTTTGACCCTCCCAGACTCCTTTTCCATACATAATGTATTCCATAGGTCGTTGTTGCGGAGATACGTGGCACCTATGGTTCCATCTGTTGAGCCTCCTGCCCCGGTTTTGGTGGAGGGGGAATTGGAGTATATTGTGGAGAAGATTTTGGATTCTCGTGTTTCTAGACGGAAACTCCAGTATCTGGTTAAATGGAAGGGTTATGCTCAGGAAGATAATTCCTGGGTTTTTGCCTCTGATGTTCATGCTTCCGATCTTGTTCGTGCCTTTCATGCGGCTCATCCTGGTCGGCCTGGGGGCTCTGGTGAGGGTTCGGTGACCCCTCCTCAAGGGGGGGTACTGTTGTGAATTCTGTGGCTGAATTCACTCCTGTGGTCACAAGTGGTACTGCAGCTTCTGAGCTTCCTCCCTCAGGTGTTCTGGTGAGCTCGTTAACTGCTTCATTACTTAACTCCGCCTGATGCTGCTATCCTTGCTCCTTGTCAATGTTTCAGTGTTGGATCTGAGCTTCTCCTGATTGTTCCTGTGACCTTCTGCTCTGTATAGCTAAGTGCTTTTTGCTTTTTTGTTGCTTTTTTTCTGTCCAGCTTGTCTTTTGTTTTGCTGGAAGCTCTGAGACGCAAAGGGTGTACCGCCGTGCCGTTAGTTCGGCACGGTGGGTTTTTTTGCCCCCTTTGCGTGGTTTTGCTTTAGGGTTTTTTGTAGACTGCAAAGTTCGCTTTACTGTCCTCGCTCTGTCCTAGAATATCGGGCCCCACTTTGCTGAATCTATTTCATCCCTACGTTTTGTCTTTTCATCTTACTCACAGTCATTATATGTGGGGGGCTGCCTTTTCCTTTGGGGAATTTCTCTGGGGCAAGTCAGGCCTATTTTTCTATCTTCAGGCTAGCTAGTTTCTTAGGCTGTGCCGAGTTGCCTAGGTAGTTGTTAGGCGCAATCCACAGCCACTTTTAGTTGTGTTTAGGATAGGATCAGGTGTGCAGTCTACAGAGTTTCCACGTCTCAGAGCTCGTTCTTGTATTTTTGGGTATTTGTCAGATCACTGTGTGCGCTCTGATCGCTAAGCACACTGTGTTTCTGGATTGCCTTCATAACACCTGTCATTAGCAAACATAACACTTGTGCTGGACACGATGCCGGCTACACAGCAGGGGAACAGCTGGCGGTGCTGAACCCCACTAACACATTGGCTGTTGTTTTTCTCTGTGAAGCTCGCATTTCCGGGCAAAAACTAGCGGTGTTAGAGCCCAGGGTCAGCAGGAGGTGGAGAGGAGCAGAGTGTAGGCCGAAGCCTAGTTGAACCAATTTCAAAGGTAACCTTTAACCCCCCCTCAGGTGTTGCAAGGTACATTAATGCTGCACAAGTAAAAGGTTGCTCTATTTAGTTTGCTCCTTGCACACGCTGAATAAAACACGTACACTATTTAGCCCATTATACTGTCGAACAGTAGTGGAGGCGTGACTTGTCTTTTTAAAGAGACGCAGCACAGGTGTCAAAATTTACACCTAGGTGGTGGGCGCAGATTCCTGAGCGTTGTATTAGCTGTACAGGAGTCTGCGCTATTGTGATCCCTTGGCCATGCGCTGTGAGCGCTGCCTGTCTTCTCACCTCATTTCATGTTGGCCGTTGCGGTTAGCAATGGATATGAATCCCAGGCCCACAGTGTGTTTTCAAAAAATCACACTGCGTGGCTGGGATTCGTGGCCTTGTGCAGTAAATATGTTTGCCGCTCACACATGTCCTTACACCTGCTTCAGACTGGGCGGCCTCAGCTGATCCCTTATCGCCTACCACGGCCAGGAGGCCGCACAGTCTGAAGAAGGCGGAAGGAGATGAGTTAAGACAGGCGTACATATGCACTGCACATGCCCATCAATCACACCCTCGCAGCCAAAATATATGAAACGAGGGGGGTTGTGTCGGGCAGGGCGGACGCACAGGCACAGGCAGCCAACCAATGATGTCAGAAGATGGGCAGCGCTACCAAGGGGGGTGGTGCGTGTCATTAAAAAGTGAAGTCACACCTCAGGGACATTGTAATGGTCTGTAATGAGACACATATTTTACGTGTTTAATTCTACGTGGGCAAGGATAAAAAAAACAGCCACCTTGTACAAATGCAGCAGTACTGCTGTACTAGGTGGCTGTTATACATAGAAACACCTGGGGGGGTGGGGCCAGGTTCCCTTTAATTTCAGTTCATGTGCCTGCGTGGCGTTTGCAGGTCACGTTGCCGGCTACACAGCAGGGGAACAGCTGGCGGTGCTGAACCCCACTAACACATTGGCTGGTGTTTTTCTCTGTGCAGCTAGCACTTCCGGGCAAAAACTAGCGGTGTTTGAGCCCAGGGTCAGCAGGAGGAGGAGAGGAGCAGAGTCTAGGCCGAAGCCTGCACTGGTGGCAGCTTTTGTTCTGTTGTGCCAGCGTGGCTTGTGCTGGACACGTTGCCGACTACACAGCAGGGGAACAGCTGGCGGTGCTGAACCCCACTGACACATCACCTAGTGTTTTTTCTGTGTAGACAACACTTCCAGGTGGCAACTGACAGTGTTGAAACCCAGGGAATCAAAGAGGAGCAGAGTGTAGGCCGAAGCCTGCAGTGGAGCAAGTTGAAAGGGAACCTTTAACCCCCCCCCCCCAGGCATTTGTTGCTGAAAGAGCCATCTTGTACAGCAGTAATACTGCACATGGAAAATGGTGGCTCCGAAAATTATGCTCCTTGCAAACGCTGAAGTACACACTCATATAATGTGTCCCCTCACACCGTCAAACCATCCCGGAAGTGGGACTTTCCTTTGTAATGTGACACAGCACAGCCGTCATTCCAACCCCCTTGGTGCCGGGCGCCACCTCCTCAACGTTGTTTGGTTCTGTCACGGAGCCCGCGCTGTAATGTTATCCCTTGGCCATGCACAGTTAGCGGTGCCCGTCTTCTGACATCATGTAGGTGTCAGGCTGGCAGTGCCTGTGCGTCCAAGCTGCCTGAGATCCAACCTTGCAGTGTAATCTAATGTAGTCCCACTGCGGGCCAGGGATCCATGGGCATGCGCAGTGCATATCATCGCCTCTCACTCACCTCCTTCCTGCTTCTTCAGACTGTGCGGCGTCACGGCCGTGGCATGCTATTAGGGATCAGCTGACGCCGCCTAGTCTGAAGAAGCGTGAAGAAGGGGAGTGAGAGGCTAGTATATGCACTGCGCATGGCCATGGATACCAGGCCCACTGTGGGATCACATTAGACGACACTGCGAGGTGTGATTTCGGGCAGCGTGGACGCACAGGCGCAGCCAGGACGACAACAAATGATGTCAGAGGACGGGCAGCGCAAACTGTGCATGGCCAAGGGATAACATAACAGCGCAGGGTCCATGACGGAATCAAACAACGCTAAGGAGGCAGCGCACGGTGCCAAGGGGGTAGCAATGACGGCTGTGCTGCGTCACATTACAAAGGAAAGTCCCACCTCCGGGACGGTTGGACGGTGTGAGGGGACACATTACATGAGTGTGTAGTTCAGCGTTTGCAAGGAGCATAATTTCAAGAGCGACCTTTCCCTTGTGCAGTATTAGTGCTGCACATGGTGGCTCTTTCAGTAACAAACGCCTAGGGGGGGGGGGGGACAGGTCCCCTTACATTTTAGTTGTGCCAGCGTGGCGGTCGCATGACACGTTGCCGGATACCCAGCTGGGGATCAGCTGACGTTACTGAACCCAAATAACAGAGGAGCGACTGTTGACTGTGCACACAGCACTTCCAGGCACCAACTGGCGGTGTTAGAGCCCAGGGACAGCAGGAGGAGCAGATTGGAGGTATTGCCGCACACACAGCTGGGGATCAGCTGACGTTACTGAACCCCAATAACAGAGGAGCGACTGTTGACTGTGCAGACAGCACTTCCAGGCACAAACTGGCGGCGTTAGAGCCCAGGGACAGCAGGAGGAGCAGATTGGAGGTATTGCCGCACACACAGCTGGGGATCAGCTGACGTTACTGAACCCCAATAACAGAGGAGCGACTGTTGACTGTGCACACAGCACTTCCATGCACCAACTGGCGGTGTTAGAGCCCAGGGACAGCAGGAGGAGCAGATTGGAGGTATTGCCGTACACACAGCTGGGGATCAGCTGACGTTACTGAACCCCAATAACAGAGGAGCGACTGTTGACTGTGCACACAGCACTTCCAGGCACCAACTGGCGGTGTTAGAGCCCAGGGACAGCAGGAGGAGCAGAGGAACAGAGTGTAGGCCGAAGCCTGATTGGAGCAAGTTGAAAGGGAACCTTTAACCCCCCCCCCCCAAGACGTTTGTAGCTGAAAGAGCCATCTTGTGCAGCACTAAGGATGCAAAAGGAAAAGGTGGTTCTTTTAATTATGCTCCTTGCAAACACCGAAGTAAACACTAAAAATGTGTCCCCTTATACCGTTAAACCATCCCGGAGGTGCGAATTTCCTTCGTAATGGGACACAGCACAGCTGTCATTCCTATCCCCTTGGTGCCGTGCGCTGCCTCCTCAGCGTTGTTTTAAGCTGTCACGGAGCCTGCGCTGTTCTGTTAGCCCTTGGCCATGCCCAATTAGCGCTGCCTGTCTTCTGACATAATTTGGTGTCAGGCTGTCAGTGCCTGTGCGTCCACGCTGCTCCAGATCCCACCTCGCAGTCTCGTCTAACATAATCCCACTGCGGGCCTTGGAACCATGGGCATGCACAGTGCATATCCTCGACTCTCACTCCCCTCCTTCCCTCTTCTTCAGACTGTGCGGTGTCACGGCCGTGGCATGCTATTAGGGATCAGCTGACGGCGCACAGTCTAAAGAAGGCGGAGGGAAATGAGCGAGAGCCCGAGGGGAAGATATGCACTGCGCATGCCCATGGATCCCAGGCCCGCAGTGTGACTCAATCAGAAGACACTGCGAGGCGGGATCTCGGGCAGCGCGGCCGCACAGGCGCAGCCAGCCTGACACCAAATTATGTCAGAAGACAGGCAGCGCAAATAGGGCATGCCCAAGGGATAACAGAACAGCGCAGGCTCCGTGACAGCTTAAAACAACGCTGAGGAGGCAGCGCATGGCACCAAGGGGGTAGGAATGACGGCTGTGCTGCGTCACATTACGAAGGAAAGTCCCAGCTCCGGGACAGTATAACGGTATCAGTGAACACATTTTATAAGTGTTAAGTTCTGCGTGTGCAAGGAGCTAAAAAAAAAGAGCTACCTTTTCCTTGGGCAGCATTACTGCTGCACAAGATGGCTCTTTCAGTAACAAACGACGGGGGGTGGGGGGGACAGGTTCCCTTACATTTAGGTTGTTGTGCCAGCGTGGCGGTCGCAGGACACATTGCCGGCTACACAGCTGGGGATCAGCTGACGTTACTGAAACCCAATAACACTGGGTCGTATGTTTTTACTGTGCAGCCTGCACTTCTGAGCCGCAACTGGCGGTGTTGGAGCCCAGGAATAGCAGTTCAGGTGGTAGAAAGATGAACACAGCAGGAGACCTGGATGACACCCAATTACTTAATCAGGCAGAGGAGTGGCAAATTCCTGCGAGATCCAGGCCTGGTTCATTTTCAGGAAAGTAAGCCGGTCAACGTTATCGGAGGATAGTCGCATGCGACGGTCTGTTAGTACACCACCTGCGGCACTAAAGACACGTTCCGATAAGACACTAGCCGCAGGGCAAGCCAGCACCTCCAATGCATACTGGCTTAGCTCTGGCCATGTATCCAGCTTAGAGACCCAAAACTTGAACGGGGAAGAGCCGTCTGGGAGTACAGTAAGAGGGCAAGCCATGTAGTCTGTCACCATCTGACGGAACCGTTGCCTCCTGCTGACTGGAGCCGCCGGTGATGGTGTAGACATTTGGGGCGGGCACACAAAAGTGTGCCAGAGTTGTGCCATACTGGGCTTGCCTTGGGCAGAGGCACTGCTTCTGCTCCCTCTTTGGGCAGAGCCTCCCCCACTGCCTCGACGCACTGAGCTGCTTTGTAAAGCACTAGCAGCACTCCTCTCAGTTGGACAGGAGAAGATGATGGAATTCACCAGTGTGTCGTGGTACTCCCGCAATTTACGCTCCCGGGTCAACGCAGGGATGAGGTTTTGGACGTTGTCCCGGTAGCGAGGATCGAGGAGGGTGAACACCCAATAATCAGGCATGTTGAGAATGTGGTCGATGCGGCGGTCGTTTCTCAGGCACTGCAGCATGAAATCCACCATGTGCTGCAGAGTGCCAACCGGCCCAGAAACGCTGTCCCCTGCTTGAGACATGATCTCTGCCCGCTCGTCATCACCCCACCCTCGCTGTACACACTGACCACTGGACAATTGTGTCGCTCCCTCCTCTGGACGGAGCTCTTCCTCCTCCATTGACTCCTCCTCATCCTCCTCACAAATTGGCCCCTGCGTACCCCTTTGTGAGGAACCACGTGGCGCTGACTCTCCAGAAGCTGATGGAAAAGGTGACTCCTCATCCTCCACCTCTTCCACAACATCATCCCTTAACCCTTGCAAAGTTTGCTGAAGCAGGCAGATAAGGGGGACAGTCATGCTGACTAGTGCATCATCTGCACTTGCCATCCGCGTGGAATAATCAAAAGGACGCAAAACCTGGCAGACGTCCTTCATAGTGGCCCACTCTGTGGTTGTGAAGTCTGATCGGCGCTGACTGCGACTTCTTTGCGCCTGATGCAGCTGGTACTCCATAACTGCTTGCTGCTGGTCACACAACCGCTCCAACATATGTAACGTGGAATTCCACCGGGTAGGTAGGTCACATATGATGCGGTGTTCCGGAAGGCGGAATCGGCGCTGCAGAGCAGCAATGCGGGATCTGGCCAAGCTGGAACGCCGCAAGTGAGCACACTCTAGGCGGACCTTGTGCAGCAGGGCATCAAGATCCGGATAGTCCCTCAGAAAACTCTGCACAACCAAATTGAGCACATGTGCCAGACATGGGATGTGAGTGAGGTTGCCAAGGGCCAAAGCTGCCACCAGATTTCGGCCATTGTCACACACTACCATGCCTGGCTGGAGATTCGCTGGCAGTAACCACACATCGCTCTCCTGCTTGATGGCATTCCAGAGCTCCTGCGCTGTGTGGCTTCGATGCCCCAATGAAACTAGTTTCAAGAAGGCCTGCTGACGTTTGGCCACGGCTGTGCTCATGTCGGTCATAGGTAAACGTTCACGGGTCCATGTGGAGGTGGACTGTGACGGATCCTGCAGAGAGGAATCTGAGGAACTGGTGTAAGAGGAGGAGTCGATGCGTACAGACTGGATTCCTGCAATCCTTGGAGTGGGCAGGACACGTCCTGCGCCACTCGCACGATCTGTACCTGGCTCAACAACATTAACCCAATGGGCAGTGAGGGAAACATATCGCCCCTGTCCATGCTGACTGGTCCACGCATCGGTGGTGAGGTGGACTGTTATGGCAGGCAATCAGGCAACACAGCGTGCAGTAATCAGCGCACATACAGAGATCTGGCAATAACCAAAAACAATAGGACGAGCTCTGAGACGTGGAATCTCTGTAGACTGCAGTACCTGATCTATCCTCACACAACTATAAGCAGCAGTGGATTGCGCCTATCAACTACCTATGCAACTCGGCACTGCCTGAGGAGCTGACTAGCCTGAAGATAGAAATACAAGCCTGACTTACCTCAGAGAAATACCCCAAAGGAATAGGCAGCCCCCCACATATAATGACTGTTAGCAAGATGAAAGACAAACGTAGGAATGAAATAGATTCAGCAAAGTGAGGCCCGATATTCTAGACAGAGTGAGGATAGCAAAGAGAACTATGCAGTCTACAAAAAACCCTAAAACGAAAACCACGCAAAGGGGCAAAAAGACCCACCGTGCCGAACTAACAGCACGGCGGTGCACCCCTTTGCTTCTCAGAGCTTCCAGCAAAAGTTAATAGCAAGCTGGACAGAAAAAACAGAAAACAAACTAGAAGCACTTATCTAGCAGAGCAGCAGGCCCAAGGAAAGATGCAGTAGCTCAGATCCAACACTGGAACATTGACAAGGAGCAAGGAAGACAGACTCAGGTGGAGCTAAATAGCAAGGCAGCCAACGAGCTCACCAAAACACCTGAGGGAGGAAGCCCAGAGACTGCAATACCACTTGTGACCACAGAAGTGAACTCAGCCACAGAATTCACAACAGTGGACCTTGCTACTGACGGCGTTCAGTAGCGCATGTTTTATGTTTGCCTCAACATGCCTGTGCAGGGCAGGGACAGCCTGCCTGCTGAAGTAAAAGCGGCTGGGCACCTTGTACTGTGGGACTGCCAATGCCATCAAGTCACGGAAGCTGTCAGTCTCCACCAGCCTGAACGAGAGCATTTCCAGGGACAACAGTTTGGCAATGCCTGCATTCAGAGCCTGTGCTCGGGGGTGGTTGGCCGAGAATGCCCGCCTTTTCTCCCATGCCTGTACTACCGATGGCTGTAGAGTAGACTGGGAGTGTGAGGATGACTGGGAAGGTGGTGCTGTGGGTGGAATTACACAAGGTCTCTGGACAACAGTGCCAGAGGTTCTTCCATGGCGATCCTGGGAGGAAGCCAAACCAGCTGTGCGTGAGCTGGAGGAAGAGGCAACACGAGCTGAAGAGGTGGTAGCTGCCGCTGTTGGTTGGCCTACATCTTCAGTCTGTTTCTGTAACTCCACCGCGTGCCTGGTCCGCACATGTTTCCACATATTTGTGGTATTGAGGTTGCTGACATTTTTCCCTCTTTTTACTTTCTGATGACACAGCTTGCATTTGACAAAACAAATGTCATCTGCAACTGTGTCAAAAAAGGACCAGGCACTGCAAGTCTTGGGAGCGCCCTTTTTGGCTTTGGAAAGAGACAGGCTCCTAACGGGTGCCAAAGTGGAGGCTACAGGCTCCGCAGTCTTCCCCCTCCCTCTCCCTCTTTGGCCCGTAAGAGGAAGCTCTTCCTCAGAGCTGCTCCCACCACCTTCCTGTTCCTCACGCCACGATGGGTCAAGGACCTCATCATCTCCACTACCCTCTGCCACCAACTGCTCCTCCTGGGTAGTCTCGGCAGCACAGTACGCATCAGAAAGCGGCACCTGAGTTTCATCATCAGATGCGTACTGCGCTGTGGTCACCGGAGGCACTGGCCCACCTGCCTCTTCAGAGTCAGAGAGAAAAAGCTGTTGGGCATCACTGCACACTGCCTCTTCTTCCATTTCTCCAATGCTGCTTGGCTGGCCCCCTGTTTCCAAGCCAAGAGATTCAGAGAACAGAAGTAGAGACGGCTCCTGTCCTGGGCTCTCTGACTGCCTGGCCAATTTGGCAGGTGGTGAAGAGACAGATGGCTGCTCTCCAGTGCTCTGTGCCTGAGAGGATGTGGCACTAACTGAAGTCGATGCCGAGGCGTTAGCTGCCATCCACCCGACAACGGCTTCAATTTGGTCTTCACGCAGCAGCGGTGCACGGCGCTCTCCGACAAAGCTGCGCATGAAGGACTGTTCCCTGCTGAAACTGAGTGACGACGAGTCACCGGCGCCCGCAGCAGGCACAGAATCACCACGTCCTCTCCCTGCTCCTCTCCCTGCTCCGCGCCCACGCCCACGTGCCTTACTCCCTGCCCTCTTCATCTTGGTTGACAGATAAAGATAAGCAGAAAAGTACTAAGGCCTTAGTGTGCTTATTCCTGAAATGCTCCTCCTAACAGGTGTAAGAAACACTAATGTTGTAAAGTGTGGACTAAACTTTATTATTTTTCAAATGTGGCCTACACAAGTGTTAAGTTGTGTTTGGTGAACTTTACTTTTTTTTTTGTGCAGATCGGGCTACAGAGCTAGTTTAAATCACACGGAGACCGTGCAGACAGCCGTAAACGGCGCTGCAAGGCCAAAAAACCCTCCTCTAGGTTATCCTATGTAGTGTTTTTCCACTATTTAGCTGGAGACGGGTGGAAAGACACTAATAGGAATTTTTTTTTTACATTTTAAACAGGCTGCACTATTTGAAAAAAAGGAAATTGTTTTTCAAGGTATGAGGCAGTAACGCACCCTGAGCTGAATCCAACCGGCTATGGCTGCACACAGACTACAGGGCGAGCTGCGCTCACACAGAGACCGTGCAGACAGGCGTAAACGGCGCTGCAAGGCCCAATAAACCCCCTCTAGGTTATCCTATGTAGTGTTTTTCCACTATTTAGCTGGAGACGGGTGGAAAAACACTAATAGGGAATTTTTTTTTTAATTTTTAAACAGGCTGCACTATTTGAAAGAAAGGAAAATTTTTCTCAAGGTATGAGCCAGTAACGAACCCTGAGCTGAATCCAACCGGCTATGGCTGCACACAGACTACAGGGCGAGCTGGGCTCACATGGAGACCGTGCAGACAGCCGTAAACGGCGCTGCAAGGCCCAAAAACCCCCCTCTAGGTTATCCTATGTAGTGTTTTTCCACAATTTAGCTGGAGACGGGTGGAAAAACACTAATAGGAAATTTGAGAAAAAATGTGCAGCAGGCTGCACTATGAGCAAAAAAGGACAACTGTGTGAGGCAGTGTGAACCCCCCCTGAGCTGAATACAACCGGGTATATGGCTGCACACAGACTACAGAGTGAGCTGCACACACACACACACACAGAGACCTTGCAGAATGCTGTTAAAACAGCGCTGCAAGGCAAGAGCAAGGTGAACAGTGAAGAACACACAGCGTTTTGCTAAATTAGCCTTTGGAAAGGAAAATAAAGCAATTAGCTAGCTCAACTGGCCCTCAGTTAGAACACAGCGTCCTGTCCCTAACTGAAATCACAGCAGAGTGAGCGCAAAATGGCGGCAGCGTTTTTATAGTGCAGAGTGACATCATTTCAGCAGCCAATCACAGCCTTGCCAGTACTTACATGCCCACCATGCTAAACAGGATGTGCCCACACTTCCAATCATTCCTCATTGGCTGCTGCGTTCAGTTTGAATTCTGGGAACTTCCGATTCCGGTATCCGATACGCGGGAAATATCGGCCGATACCCGATACTTGCGGTATCGGAATGCTCAACACTACTCACGAGTAGTGGACAAACCCTTTAACAAATCTGCTGTTCAAGCTTCCAGACATTAAATGACCTTCAACTATTTTGGCCACTAGGTGGCACCTGTGCTATTTTCTTAGGGGGCTACATATGTAACAATGCAGACATGCAGGGAAAAAAATCCAGGAATTTCTGCATAAAATAAGAACAATTAAAATCTATTTTTTAAGCATTTACAAGATCATCTGAATATGCAAATATTACGCTACCAGAGCCTAGGAGTCAAAAGTCACATTACTTTTGCACTATTATTCCTTTGCAACTTTTTGATGCCAGAAAACTTTTGTAACTGGATGGTAAATCCCATTATACTTTGTAGAGATATAAGTGCTAAGTGTAATAATGTATGTCTGTTGTTTTTAGTGTTATCATTTTGTAAACAGAATTTCCTTAAAGCGTTGTCCAGGCTTGGGGATCAAGTCTGACGTCACTCTGTGACTGCAGACTTGTGAATCCTCACAGCGCGCACACCACACACCGTCAGGATTCTTTAGTACCATCCCCTGGCAGCGGGCGGGCGTATGTGATTTGCATACATGCAGTCACATGCTAACTAGACATGCATGACTTCACTCAATGGAAGTGAATTGAGAGAGGCTAGACACGTCTAGTTGGAAGTGAATGCAAATTTCATACTTCTGGTCACATGATCGCCGACAACGGAGAATCCTGACAGTGTTCAGTGTGCTCGCTGTGAGGATTCACCAGTCAGCAGTCGCCTGTGACTACAGAATTGTACCCCAAGCCTGGTCAATCCCTTTAAGTAAATTCCTACAGGCATAAATAGGACGGCCCAGGTGGTGACAGGCTGGCTCATTTCTCTTATTTCCAGTGTATATTGAGAATCAGCCTCGTACATCTCACTCTATACAGAAAAAGCTCAAAGAAATTATGTTATTTTAACAAGTTTACCTATTTAAATCTTTTTTTTTCCCACAAATTTGTTTTCTCCACCCTACAAAATAATAACAATCTAATACTACACCTAGGAAAAAGTAAGAAATGCACAGACCTCCTGGCACTGAGACTTTTATGAAATCATTACTTCTCTGCGCTTCACTTGTCAATCTCATATGGAGAATACAATTACTTATTTCCTTGTTGCTTGACTTCAGTACAAGTATGTCGAAGGATGCAGCAGTAAAATAGAAACCTTCTAAGGCTGGTTTCACATTTGCGTTTTTTTTTTTGCGTTTTTGCGCAAAAAAAACGCAAAAAAAGCATGCGTTTTTTTCCCCTATACTTAACATTAAAAACGCATGCGTTTTTTGCATGCGTTTTGACGCGTTTTTGCAACTCATGCGTTTTTTCTCTGCATGCGTTGTGTTGCAGAAATGCAACATGTAGTAATTTTAGCAGCGTTTTTTTGCCGCAAAAAAAACCTATTGATGTCTATGTAAACGCATGCGTTTTTAAGCACATGCGTTTGCATGCGTTTTTATAGAAAAACACAAGAATACACACTGAAAAGCCACCCCCCACCCCTAACCCTAATCCTAACCCTAAGGGATCCTAACCCTAACCCTAAGGGTTAGGGATAGGATCCCTAGGGTTAGGGTTAGGGTCAGGATCCCTAGGGTTAGGGTCCCTAGGGTTAGGGTTAGGATCCCTAGGGTTAGGGTTAGGATCCCTAGGGTTAGGGTCCCTAGGGTTAGGGTTACAGTTTGTGTTAGGGTTAGAGTTTGTGTTAGAGTTTGTGTTAAGGTTAGGGTTAGAGTTTGTGTTAGAGTTTGTGTTAGGGTTAGAGTTTGGGTTAGGGTTAGAGTTTTTGTTTTAGGGTTAGGGTTAGAGTTTGTGTTTTAGGGTTAGGGTTAGAGTTTGTGTTAGGGTTAGGGTTAGAGTTTGTGTTAGAGTTTGTGTTAGGGTTAGAGTTTGGGTTAGGGTTAGGGTTAGAGTTTTTGTTTTAGGGTTAGGGTTAGGATTCCTAGGGTTGCTAGGGATCCTAACCCTAACCCTAACCCTAGGTATTTCTGTTTATAGTGGGTTTTCTAGTTGATTTTGATGATTGGCAGCTGTCACACACTTCTCATCATACGTTTCAAAAAGGCAAACGCAGGAAAAACGCATGTAAACGCGTCAAAACGACGCGTTTGCGTTAAAACATGCAAAAATGCATGCGCCTAAAAAACGCAGCGTTTAAACGCGTTTTTTCACCAAATGCGTTTGCGTTTAAAACGCTGCGTTTTTAAACGCAAATGTGAAACCAGCCTTAGACATCTTCAAGTCCATCACGACACAAGATGATTTTTCTGATCCATGTGAAGTATAATTCCTAACGAAATGGTAAAAAGCACAATAGAAATAGAATAGTTTCCAAATTTTGTGATTGATGGGAACACTTATAATTTCTTTACAAATCACCCCAAATATAATCTACACACAGAATTACACAACTTACAGTGGTGTTTAAAAGTTTGTGATCCATGAAGAATTCTTCATATTTCTGCATAAATTTGACCTAAAACTACAGCAGATTTTCACACAAGTCCTAAAAGTAGATACAAAGAGGCAAATTAAACAAATGAGTCAAATTTATTAGACTTTGGCATTTTTTTTATTGCGCAAAATGGTCCAATATCACTTGTCTGTGAGTGGCAAAAGTATGTGAACCTCTAAATCTAAACATTTCTGGTAATTGTTGAGGAGTCTTGAACATTGGCTTGTAGGAACTTTAGCCCATTCCTCCCTATGAAAGCCTTAAACTCTGGTATGTTGGTGGATTTTCTCCCATGAACTGCTCGCTTCACATCTTTCCATAACATTTCTATATGATTAATGTCAGGACGTTGACTTGGTCTTTCCAAAGCTTTACGACTTCCATGCTTTGAGTCATTCCTTTACCTCATAACCCACGTTCTCTTCAGTTCTCATCTCATTGACAGATGTCCTGACATTTTCCTTTATAGTTTACTGATAAAATTCAGAATTCCATGTTTCATCTATGATGGCAACCATCTTGGCCGAGATGCAACAAAAAAGGCCCAAACCATGATAATACCATCAAAGTGTTTCACATATGATGTTTTTTATGCTGTAATTATGTGTTTTTCTTACCTCCAACATAACGCTTCTCATTTAAACCCAAAAATTCTATTTTGGGACTCATCTATCCACAAAACATTGTTGCAATAGCCTTCTGGCTTGTCCAAGTGATCTTTGTCCAGTAGCATTCTCCTTGCAGTCCTGCCATGTACACCATTACTAATCAGTATCCACCTGATGGTGAACTCATTAACATTAACTAATGTGAGAGAGGCCTTTAGTTGCTTAGAGATTACCTTGGGTTCCTTTATGACCACACTGACATCCCTTTTACGTTGTTTTACCTAGTTGACAAAGAGTGGTATGCTCTTGTCATGAAAATTGGGGCACACGTCTAGGTAGTGAATGCATCCACCTTGCTGTGGGTGCGGGCCATTGAGGGTCTACTCTTACGGCAGTAGGGGATAAAAGTATGAAGTGTCGGTGGCTAGAAAAGTCAGATGAAGGACCACCTCTGTGAGGCTGAATTTACATCCGACTGAAAGGCAGTAGAAGTAGTGTGATAGACAACTTTCCTGCACGTGAACCATAACGATTAAACCAAGCAACCAGGTTGAACTGATGTCCCAATTTTGGTCTAAATATGATAGCAACTACAGTTGTGGTGGAAAGGAGCTTTCCTCTCTGATTACATAAATTAAAAGAGTAACAGCGGGCACCTCAAAATAGTGGAGGTCTTTGGGAACTTTCAGGCAACTCAGACAAATGTTGACTGTGGAATGTCCAATGTTAGCATTGTTGGGTCAACAGCTACATATGGGCCAGCCTGTGTGTCTGCCCTTGGAAGCCCAGAATTCTCCAGACTTCATTACCTAATTCTGTAGGGTCTTACCACAAACTTGCGTAACAAAGGTGACAACAATTTCGAAGAATACTGCAGCAATACCCGGAGCTTTTGAAGGAAAGGAATGTGAACTGTGTTTTAACTTGTTATGGCCACAAGCCCCCATTGTCATGTTATTTACTGCAATATTCAAATATTTGTTCTCTCCCTTGGGGAATGAGAAATATATATTGATGTTCAGTAAAGTTTTGGGTTGACCTTCGAAATTGATCATTGTCTCCTTATTCCACCCCATTCTGTAACCACTCTAATGGTTTGTTTTTCTTTACGCCTGAGAAGTAAAGTATGGAGGAGACAGAGGGCGAAATTCCTTGTATTTGCCACTTCATTAAGTAGTATACGTAAGATCAAAGCAGGAATGAAAAGAATTTTCTGAGAGTAATATATGGGTATTCCATTAATAAGGAGTGTGTGGAAATACCTTACAATTGGCCGGTACTTGAGTACAAGGAATACATCAAATATTTTTATGTGTAATGGATTTTTGTGCTGTGTGTAAACTAGGCATCAACAATCATTGTATACAGTCAGAAAGGAACAATCAGCTCCCAAACTCGTGAACACGTTGTCCTTCATAGATAACCAAGATAACATAATAAATACATTCATGCAGAACATAAACTGGAAAATTCTATTTGCTTAAACCAGGAATCTCCCAACTTTTTTACCATGAGACTCTGGGAGATCGTGAATCACATTCTATATAAAAATATTCTAAAGCCCTCTGTGCACCCCTCTATAAAGAATTAATGACCTGTGGGCCTCTTATAAAGTAATATTGCCCCTAATGTACCCTTTTACAATACAATACTGATCCCTGGGGGAAATTACGGTATTACAGCAGCAATACAAACAGCAGTACATAAAATATTAGGACACAAATATTAGCAAGCATCAATGCCCCAGTTTCCCCCTATTAAGTAATATTTTCCTGAGGGCCTCTTATAAAGTAATAATGCCCCTACTGTGCCCTCTTAACAAGTATCAATGCCCAAGTGCCTCCTATTAAGTAATATTGTCCTGAGTGCTTCTTATAAAGTAATAATGCTCCTATTGTACCCTCTTAACAAGTATCAATGTCCCAGGTTCCCCCCATTAGGTAATATTGTTCTGAGCGCCTCTTACAAAGTAATAATGCCCCCAGGGTGCCCTTTAACAAATAATAATAGTGCTCCCCAAAAAGTAATAATGCACCCAAGAGCCCCCTTCAACTATGCCCTAAGTTACCCCTTAAAGGTTATTAATACCCCGTGTTTTTTAAAACGTAATTACCGTATATACTCGAGTATAAGCCGAGATTTTCAGCCCACTTTTTTGGGCTGAAAGTCCCCCTCTCGGCTTATACTCGAGTCATAGGAAGGGTCGGCAGGGGAGGGGGAGCGGGGGCTGTGAAATTATACTCACCTGGTCCTGGCACGGTCCCTGCAGGTCCCTGGCTTCCCCGGCGCCGGCAGCAGCAGATTCTTCCTGTACTGAGCGATCACATGGTACCGCTCATTACAGTAATGAATATGCGGCTCCACCTCCCATAGAGGTGGAGCCGCATATTCATTACTGTAGTGAGCGGTGACGGTGACCGCTCAGTACAGGATGAAGCTGCGGCGTCGGGAAAGCAGGGACTGCACCGCGCCAGGACCAGGTGAGTATACGGGGAGGGGAGCGCTGCGCTGCGCGATAGTCACCTTTTCTCGTTTCGGGCGTCGCTCTGTCTTCAGCAGTGACGCTCAGGTCAGAGGGCGCGGTGACGTAGTTAGTGCGCGCCCTCTGCACTGTCAGTGCAGAAGACTGAGCCGCACCGGAACAAGGAGCAGGTAACTATTGAAAGCTCCGGGGGCCTGAGAGACGGAGAGGTGAGTATGTGATTTATTTTTTTTTATCGCAGCAAATGGGGCAAGTGTCTGTATGGAGCATCTATGGGGCCATAATGTTTGTGCAGCACTATATGGGGCCATAACGTTTGTGCAGCACTATATGGGGCCATAACATTTGTGCAGCACTATATGGGGCCATAACGTTTCTGCAGCACTATATGGGGCCATAACATTTGTGCAGCACTATATGGGGCCATAACATTTGTGCAGCACTATATGGGGCCATAACATTTGTGCAGCACCATATGGGGCCATAACGTTTGTGCAGCACTATATGGGGCCATAATGTTTGTGCAGCACTATATGGGGCCATAATGTTTATGCAGCACTATATGGGGCCATAATGTTTGTGCATCACTATATGGGGCCATAATGTTTGTGCAGCACTATATGGGGCCATAACGTTTGTGCAACACTATATGGGGCCATAATGTTTGTGCAGCACTATATGGGCCCATAACATTTGTGCAGCACTATATGGGGCCATAACATTTGTACAACACTATATGGGGCCAAAACGTTTGTGCAGCACTATATGGGGCCATAAAGTTTGTGCAGCACTATATGGGGCCATAATGTTTGTGCAGCACTATATGGGGCCATAATGTTTGTGCAGCACTATATGGGGCCATAACGTTTGTGCAGCACTATATGGGGCCATAATGTTTGTGCAGCACTATATGGGGCCATAACATTTGTGCAGCACTATATGGGGCCATAACATTTGTGCAGCACTATATGGGGCCAAAACGTTTGTGCAGCATGATGTGGGGCCATAACTAGAGTTGAGCGACCTTGACCTTTTTAGAGTCGAGCCGGGTTTTGCGAAACCCGACTATGTCCAAAGTCGGGTCGAGTGAAATCGGCCGATTATGACGTAAAGTCGGGATCGACCGAAACACGAAACCCAATGCAAGTCAATGGGGCAGCATAGTCGGCAGTGAGTGGGGGCCAGGAAAACACCTAGAGTGGCCATTTTAATGTCAAAACCATCCATTCTTCTTAATGAAGCTTGTCAAGCGTAATTTACCTTATAATAATTGGAAGGCATTTGAAATTGGGGGTCATTTGGCTAAAGTTGTGGGGGGTAGGGCTGGTTCAAGTAATTAGTGGGCCCAGGAAATCTGGACCACGTCACGGCAGTGGAGCAGGGAGAGGTAAGTATTTCAACTTTGCAAGTGCTGTGAACCTGAGCAAGCAGGGGGGGCCCACTCGTTGGCATTGGCACTGGCACAGGGCCCCTCAAAGTACAGCGGTGTGTTTGCACGGCGGGGGCGCCTCCCACCGGCAGCAACACTTTTGCGTACTATGAGAGGCCCTGTGCCAGTGACGTCGCCAACTAGTATTCCTCCCCCCACCTGATGAAGGAACCTGCACTTTCATCTGCACCTTCCTCTTTGTCCCCGTGTAAGGTGGTATGGTATGCGGGAAGAGCAACCTGACTTTCAGCAGGGTCACAATGTTGTTGTGTAGCGTGCACGGGGAATGTTGCGTTATGGGTCAATGTACCAGCAGACTCATCTATCACTGGCTGGGCAATGGGCACGATGAAGTGGAAACACAGATATAGGCCCAAAGAAGAAAGTGGGCTAAATGCAGTTCAAAATTGGTAACACAGGAATAACCAGGGGGCATTGCAGTGGAGGACAACTGGAATGAGAGGCTGACACAGAGAGTAGGGCCAAATCAGTAAGTAGTCGAAATGCAGTTCAAAATTGGCAACCGTAGTAAACAGGCGGCACAGCTTTGTTCAGTGGAGGAGAACAGCAAGGAGTGGCAGACACCGATAGTAGGCCCCAAACCAACTAGTACGCCAAATGCAGTTGTTCCATTTAACCACAATTTAATGAGAGCCTGAAGATAGAAGCTCAGGAAAGGCAACCTGGGGAACACCTTGGAGTGTAACACACCATCTCTCTCCACCCCATACCCATTTTGTATGGCCTAATGCAGTGTACTTTTCTACAACTACTAAACGAGAGTCGGAAGACCGAAGCAATGGCAAGGAAACCTGGGGAACACCTTAGAGTGTAACACACCCTCTCTCTACACCCCATACCCAATTTGAAGGCCTAATGCAGTGTAGTTTCCAAGAACTACTAAACGAGAGCCGGAAGATCGAAGCTCAGGAAAGGCAACCTGGGGAACACCTTGGAGTGTAACACACCCTCTCGCTACACCCCATACCCAATTTGAAGGCCTAATGCAGCGTAGTTTCCAACAACTACTAAACGAGAGCCGGAAGATCGAAGCTCAGGAAAGGCAACCTGGGGAACACCTTGGAGTGTAACACACCCTCTCTCTACACCCCATACCCAATTTGAAGGCCTAATGCAGTGTAGTTTCCAAGAACTACTAAACGAGAGCCGGAAGATCGAAGCTCAGGAAAGGCAACCTGGGGAACACCTTGGAGTGTAACACACCCTCTCGCTACACCCCATACCCAATTTGAAGGCCTAATGCAGCGTAGTTTCCAACAACTACTAAACGAGAGCCGGAAGATCGAAGCTCAGGAAAGGCAACCTGGGGAACACCTTGGAGTGGAACACACCATCTCTCTACACCCCATACCCAATTTGAAGGCCTAATGCAGAGTAGTTTCCAAGAACTACTAAACGAGAGCCGGAAGATCGAAGCTCAGGAAAGGCAACCTGGGGAACACCTTGGAGTGTAACACAACGTCTCTCTACACGACGGAAGGGCTGATTCTTAGGAAGGAAGGCTGTTGGAAATAAGCATTGCGCGTCCGAGGGTGATTATATTCTTATTAGGTATATACTCACCCTCGGACGCGCCCTGCTTCTTTATTTGGAATGAATGTTTATTTGCAATGTGGTGTTGACTTTCTCTATTATTTTGGTAATTAATGATTTTATTATTTTCATTATTTTGCATCTTCTCGGCAATAATATAAAGAAGACGCGACAGGACAACACTCGGTGGATGCCATATGTGTGTTTTCAATTTAAAAAAACTTTCAGTTAACTACTTGCAGGAGAAAGTAATTGTAGCTGGTGGCCATTTTTAGTACTGTACCAGATTAGAGTTGTGTGTTTGTTTTTAATGTTAAAATGTCTGCATTTGATATCTCACCAGTATTTTCTTTTTTATAAGCAAAATACTTATTTTTATATTTTCTGATGTTGGTTCCAGGGGTACACGGCCAGCAGTGCCCTGGTCAGTGTAGTAGTAGTTGAAAGAATGGACCGCAGACAGGCATCGAAGGCCTAAAATAATAACACATGGCTGTAGGCAATTTTAAATTGGTTCCAGGGGTACACGGACAGCAGTGGTGTGGTCAGTGGAGGCCTAGTGGAAGGAGTGACCGCAGACAGGCATCGAAGGCCTAAAATAATAACACATGGCTGTAGGCAATTTTAAATTGGTTCCAGGGGTACACGGACAGCAGTGGTGTGGTCAGTGGAGGCCTAGTGGAAGGAGTGACCGCAGACAGGCATCGAAGGCCTAAAATAATAACACATGGCTGTAGGCAATTTTAAATTGGTTCCAGGGGTACACGGGCAGCAGTGACCTGGTCAGTGTAGTAGTAGTTGAAAGAATGGACCGCAGACAGGCATCGAAGGCCTAAAATAAAAAAATTGGGCTGGCTGTAGGCAATTTTAAATTGGTTCCAGGGGTACACGGGCAGCAGTGACCTGGTCAGTGTAGTAGTAGTTGAAAGAATGGACCGCAGACAGGCATCGAAGGCCTAAAATAAAAAAATTGGGCTGGCTGTAGGCAATTTTAAATTGGTTCCAGGGGTACACGGGCAGCAGTGGTGTGGTCAGTGGAGGCCTAGTGGAAGGAGTGACCGCAGACAGGCATCGAAGGCCTAACATAACAAACTTGGGCTGGCTGTAGGCACTTTTAAATTGGTTCCAGGGGTACACGGGCAGCAGTGGTCTGGTCAGTGGAAGTCTAGTGGAAGGAGTGACCGCAGACAGGCATCGAAGGCCTAAAATAATAACACATGGCTGTAGGCAATTTTAAATTGGTTCCAGGGGTACACGGACAGCAGTGGTGTGGTCAGTGGAGGCCTAGTGGAAGGAGTGACCGCAGACAGGCATCGAAGGCCTAAAATAATAACACATGGCTGTAGGCAATTTTAAATTGGTTCCAGGGGTACACGGACAGCAGTGGTGTGGTCAGTGGAGGCCTAGTGGAAGGAGTGACCGCAGACAGGCATCGAAGGCCTAAAATAATAACACATGGCTGTAGGCAATTTTAAATTGGTTCCAGGGGTACACGGGCAGCAGTGACCTGGTCAGTGTAGTAGTAGTTGAAAGAATGGACCGCAGACAGGCATCGAAGGCCTAAAATAAAAAAATTGGGCTGGCTGTAGGCAATTTTAAATTGGTTCCAGGGGTACACGGGCAGCAGTGACCTGGTCAGTGTAGTAGTAGTTGAAAGAATGGACCGCAGACAGGCATCGAAGGCCTAACATAACAAACTTGGGCTGGCTGTAGGCACTTTTAAATTGGTTCCAGGGGTACACGGGCAGCAGTGGTCTGGTCAGTGGAAGTCTAGTGGAAGGAGTGACCGCAGACAGGCATCGAAGGCCTAAAATAATAACACATGGCTGTAGGCAATTTTAAATTGGTTCCAGGGGTACACGGACAGCAGTGGTGTGGTCAGTGGAGGCCTAGTGGAAGGAGTGACCGCAGACAGGCATCGAAGGCCTAAAATAATAACACATGGCTGTAGGCAATTTTAAATTGGTTCCAGGGGTACACGGGCAGCAGTGACCTGGTCAGTGTAGTAGTAGTTGAAAGAATGGACCGCAGACAGGCATCGAAGGCCTAAAATAAAAAAATTGGGCTGGCTGTAGGCAATTTTAAATTGGTTCCAGGGGTACACGGGCAGCAGTGACCTGGTCAGTGTAGTAGTAGTTGAAAGAATGGACCGCAGACAGGCATCGAAGGCCTAAAATAAAAAAATTGGGCTGGCTGTAGGCAATTTTAAATTGGTTCCAGGGGTACACGGACAGCAGTGGTGTGGTCAGTGGAGGCCTAGTGGAAGGAGTGACCGCAGACAGGCATCGAAGGCCTAAAATAATAACACATGGCTGTAGGCAATTTTAAATTGGTTCCAGGGGTACACGGACAGCAGTGGTGTGGTCAGTGGAGGCCTAGTGGAAGGAGTGACCGCAGACAGGCATCGAAGGCCTAAAATAATAACACATGGCTGTAGGCAATTTTAAATTGGTTCCAGGGGTACACGGGCAGCAGTGACCTGGTCAGTGTAGTAGTAGTTGAAAGAATGGACCGCAGACAGGCATCGAAGGCCTAAAATAAAAAAATTGGGCTGGCTGTAGGCAATTTTAAATTGGTTCCAGGGGTACACGGGCAGCAGTGGTGTGGTCAGTGGAGGCCTAGTGGAAGGAGTGACCGCAGACAGGCATCGAAGGCCTAACATAACAAACTTGGGCTGGCTGTAGGCACTTTTAAATTGGTTCCAGGGGTACACGGGCAGCAGTGGTCTGGTCAGTGGAAGTCTAGTGGAAGGAGTGACCGCAGACAGGCATCGAAGGCCTAAAATAATAACACATGGCTGTAGGCAATTTTAAATTGGTTCCAGGGGTACACGGACAGCAGTGGTGTGGTCAGTGGAGGCCTAGTGGAAGGAGTGACCGCAGACAGGCATCGAAGGCCTAAAATAATAACACATGGCTGTAGGCAATTTTAAATTGGTTCCAGGGGTACACGGACAGCAGTGGTGTGGTCAGTGGAGGCCTAGTGGAAGGAGTGACCGCAGACAGGCATCGAAGGCCTAAAATAATAACACATGGCTGTAGGCAATTTTAAATTGGTTCCAGGGGTACACGGGCAGCAGTGACCTGGTCAGTGTAGTAGTAGTTGAAAGAATGGACCGCAGACAGGCATCGAAGGCCTAAAATAAAAAAATTGGGCTGGCTGTAGGCAATTTTAAATTGGTTCCAGGGGTACACGGGCAGCAGTGACCTGGTCAGTGTAGTAGTAGTTGAAAGAATGGACCGCAGACAGGCATCGAAGGCCTAAAATAAAAAAATTGGGCTGGCTGTAGGCAATTTTAAATTGGTTCCAGGGGTACACGGGCAGCAGTGGTGTGGTCAGTGGAGGCCTAGTGGAAGGAGTGACCGCAGACAGGCATCGAAGGCCTAACATAACAAACTTGGGCTGGCTGTAGGCACTTTTAAATTGGTTCCAGGGGTACACGGGCAGCAGTGGTCTGGTCAGTGGAAGTCTAGTGGAAGGAGTGACCGCAGACAGGCATCGAAGGCCTAAAATAATAACACATGGCTGTAGGCAATTTTAAATTGGTTCCAGGGGTACACGGACAGCAGTGGTGTGGTCAGTGGAGGCCTAGTGGAAGGAGTGACCGCAGACAGGCATCGAAGGCCTAAAATAATAACACATGGCTGTAGGCAATTTTAAATTGGTTCCAGGGGTACACGGACAGCAGTGGTGTGGTCAGTGGAGGCCTAGTGGAAGGAGTGACCGCAGACAGGCATCGAAGGCCTAAAATAATAACACATGGCTGTAGGCAATTTTAAATTGGTTCCAGGGGTACACGGGCAGCAGTGACCTGGTCAGTGTAGTAGTAGTTGAAAGAATGGACCGCAGACAGGCATCGAAGGCCTAAAATAAAAAAATTGGGCTGGCTGTAGGCAATTTTAAATTGGTTCCAGGGGTACACGGGCAGCAGTGGTGTGGTCAGTGGAGGCCTAGTGGAAGGAGTGACCGCAGACAGGCATCGAAGGCCTAACATAACAAACTTGGGCTGGCTGTAGGCACTTTTAAATTGGTTCCAGGGGTACACGGGCAGCAGTGGTCTGGTCAGTGGAAGTCTAGTGGAAGGAGTGACCGCAGACAGGCATCGAAGGCCTAAAATAATAACACATGGCTGTAGGCAATTTTAAATTGGTTCCAGGGGTACACGGACAGCAGTGGTGTGGTCAGTGGAGGCCTAGTGGAAGGAGTGACCGCAGACAGGCATCGAAGGCCTAAAATAATAACACATGGCTGTAGGCAATTTTAAATTGGTTCCAGGGGTACACGGACAGCAGTGGTGTGGTCAGTGGAGGCCTAGTGGAAGGAGTGACCGCAGACAGGCATCGAAGGCCTAAAATAATAACACATGGCTGTAGGCAATTTTAAATTGGTTCCAGGGGTACACGGGCAGCAGTGACCTGGTCAGTGTAGTAGTAGTTGAAAGAATGGACCGCAGACAGGCATCGAAGGCCTAAAATAAAAAAATTGGGCTGGCTGTAGGCAATTTTAAATTGGTTCCAGGGGTACACGGGCAGCAGTGACCTGGTCAGTGTAGTAGTAGTTGAAAGAATGGACCGCAGACAGGCATCGAAGGCCTAAAATAAAAAAATTGGGCTGGCTGTAGGCAATTTTAAATTGGTTCCAGGGGTACACGGGCAGCAGTGGTGTGGTCAGTGGAGGCCTAGTGGAAGGAGTGACCGCAGACAGGCATCGAAGGCCTAACATAACAAACTTGGGCTGGCTGTAGGCACTTTTAAATTGGTTCCAGGGGTACACGGGCAGCAGTGGTCTGGTCAGTGGAAGTCTAGTGGAAGGAGTGACCGCAGACAGGCATCGAAGGCCTAAAATAATAACACATGGCTGTAGGCAATTTTAAATTGGTTCCAGGGGTACACGGACAGCAGTGGTGTGGTCAGTGGAGGCCTAGTGGAAGGAGTGACCGCAGACAGGCATCGAAGGCCTAAAATAATAACACATGGCTGTAGGCAATTTTAAATTGGTTCCAGGGGTACACGGACAGCAGTGGTGTGGTCAGTGGAGGCCTAGTGGAAGGAGTGACCGCAGACAGGCATCGAAGGCCTAAAATAATAACACATGGCTGTAGGCAATTTTAAATTGGTTCCAGGGGTACACGGGCAGCAGTGACCTGGTCAGTGTAGTAGTAGTTGAAAGAATGGACCGCAGACAGGCATCGAAGGCCTAAAATAAAAAAATTGGGCTGGCTGTAGGCAATTTTAAATTGGTTCCAGGGGTACACGGGCAGCAGTGACCTGGTCAGTGTAGTAGTAGTTGAAAGAATGGACCGCAGACAGGCATCGAAGGCCTAACATAACAAACTTGGGCTGGCTGTAGGCACTTTTAAATTGGTTCCAGGGGTACACGGGCAGCAGTGGTCTGGTCAGTGGAAGTCTAGTGGAAGGAGTGACCGCAGACAGGCATCGAAGGCCTAAAATAATAACACATGGCTGTAGGCAATTTTAAATTGGTTCCAGGGGTACACGGACAGCAGTGGTGTGGTCAGTGGAGGCCTAGTGGAAGGAGTGACCGCAGACAGGCATCGAAGGCCTAAAATAATAACACATGGCTGTAGGCACTTTTAAATTGGTTCCAGGGGTACACGGGCAGCAGTGGTCTGGTCAGTGGAAGTCTAGTGGAAGGAGTGACCGCAGACAGGCTTCGAAGGCCTAACATAACAAAATTGGGCTGGCTGTAGGCACTTTAAATTGGTTCCAGGGGTACATGGGCAGCAGTGTATGGTCAGTGGAAGTCTAGTGGAAGGAGTGACGGCAGACAGTCTTCGAAGGCCTAACATAACAAAATTGGGCTGACTGTAGGCACTTTTAAATTGGTTCCAGGGTAACACGGCCAGCAGTGGCCTGGTCAGTGTAGTAGTTGTAGAAAGAAGGGACCGCAGACAGGCTTCGAAGGCCTAACATAACAAAAATGTCAAAACAATGGTATTGTCAGTGCCAGGCATTGAAGGATGTCAGCGGCTAGACTACACATTGGTGAAGCTGTGAGAGATAATTTTGCTAGTGGTAGAGCACTGTTTGAGCTGGGGGGGGGAACTGTCTTGTGGCCGGCGGTACAGGCACAGGGCCCCTCATATTACAACGGTGTGTCTGACGTTGGGTGCGCACCACCACCGCCAGAGACACTTTATTGTACTATGAGGGACCCAGTGGCAGTGCCGTCGACCAAAAGCGGCCACACCCACCTCTTCAGACAAACAGCACTCTCAAGGGTCCAAGCGCAAAGTGGCGATAGCACGGCCCCGTGTGGGGAGTTTGGCCATTTCGTGAGGTGGAAACATGTCGTATGCTGGACAATCAGGTGAAGAAAATTACGAGATTGGAAAAGTCATTCAGAATAGTCCACAGGCAAGACCTTTTCATAGGAAAGCTAGGTGTCAGCCGGGCAGGGTGGGGCAAAAGATTTTGAAATCCAGTTGTGGTTCATTTTAATGAAGGTTAGATCATCTACATTTTGGGTAGCCAGACGAGTCCTTTTTTCTGTTAGTATTGAACCTGCAGCACTGAATACTCTTTCTGATAGGACACTAGCTGCCGGGCAAGCAAGCTCCTGCAATGCATATTCTGCCAATTCTGGCCAGGTGTCTAATTTGGATGCCCAGTAATCAAATGGGAATGACGGTTGAGGGAGAACGTCGATAAGGGATGAAAAATAGTTTGTAACCATACTGGACAAATGTTGTCTCCTGTCACTTTGAATTGATGCTGCAGTACCTGTCCTGTCTGCGGTCATAGAAAAATCACTCCACAACCTGGTCAGAAAACCCCTCTGTCCAACGCCACTTCTGATTTCTGCCCCTCTAACACCTCTGGTCTGCTGGCCCCTGGAGCTCGTGTGAGAACGATCACGGGCGCTGTGTGCAGGGAATGCCAGAAGCAAACGGTCAACAAGAGTTGATTGTTTTGTTGCTAATATTAGTTCCAAGTTCTCATGTGGCATAATATTTTGCAATTTGCCTTTATAGCGAGGATCAAGGAGGCAGGCCAACCAGTAATCGTCATCGTTCATCATTTTTGTAATGCGTGTGTCCCTTTTGAGGATACGCAAGGCATAATCCGCCATGTGGGCCAAAGTTCCCGTTGTCAAATCTGCGGTTGTGCTTGGTTGAGGGGCAGTTGCAGGCAAATCTACGTCACTTGTGTCCCTCAAAAAACCAGAACCCGGCCTTGCCACGCCACCAATTTCCCGTGCCCCCGGGAAAGCTTCCTCATTAAAAATATACTCATCCCCATCATCCTCCTCATCCTCCACCTCCTCTTCGCCCGGTACCTCGTCATGTACACTGCCCTGACCAGACAATCGCTGACTGTCATCAAGGCTTTCCTCTTCCTCTGGTGCAGACGCCTGATCCTTTATGTGCGTCAAACTTTGCATCAGCAGACGCATTAGGGGGATGCTCATGCTTATTATGGCGTTGTCTGCACTAACCAGCCGTGTGCATTCCTCAAAACACTGAAGGACTTGACACATGTCTTGAATCTTCGACCACTGCACACCTGACAACTCCATGTCTGCCATCCTACTGCCTGCCCGTGTATGTGTATCCTCCCACAAAAACATAACAGCCCGCCTCTGTTCGCACAGTCTCTGAAGCATGTGCAGTGTTGAGTTCCACCTTGTTGCAACGTCTATGATTAGGCGATGCTGGGGAAGGTTCAAAGAACGCTGATAGGTCTGCATACGGCTGGAGTGTACAGGCGAACGGCGGATATGTGCGCAAAGTCCACGCACTTTGAGGAGCAGGTCGGATAACCCCGGATAACTTTTCAGGAAGCACTGCACCACCAGGTTTAAGGTGTGAGCCAGGCAAGGAATGTGTTTCAGTTGGGAAAGGGAGATGGCAGCCATGAAATTCCTTCCGTTATCACTCACTACCTTGCCTGCCTCAAGATCTACAGTGCCCAGCCACGACTGCGTTTCTTGCTGCAAGAACTCGGACAGAACTTCCGCGGTGTGTCTATTGTCGCCCAAACACTTCATAGCCAATACAGCCTGCTGACGTATGCCAGTAGCTGCCCCATAATGGGAGACCTGGTGTGCAACAGTGGCAGGTGCGGATGGAGTGTTTGTGCGACTGCGGTCTGTGGACGAGCTCTTGCTTCTGCAGGAGGACGAGGAGGAGGAGGAGGAGGGGGTGCGAACGGCTACAGACAACTGTTTACTAGACCGTGGGCTAGGCAGAACTGTCCCAAACTTGCTGTCCCCTGTGGACCCTGAATCCACCACATTTACCCAGTGTGCCGTGATGGACACGTAACGTCCCTGGCCATGCCTACTGGTCCATGCATCTGTTGTCAGGTGCACCTTTGTGCTCACAGATTGCCTGAGTGCATGGACGATGCGCTCTTTAACATGCTGGTGGAGGGCTGGGATGGCTTTTCTGGAAAAAAAGTGTCGACTGGGTAGCTCGTAGCGTGGTACAGCGTAGTCCATCAGGTCTTTGAAAGCTTCGCTTTCAACTAACCGGTAGGGCATCATCTCTAACGAGATTAGTCTAGCTATGTGGGCGTTCAAACCCTGTGTACGCGGATGCGAGGCTAAGTATTTCCTTTTTCTAACCATAGTCTCATGTAGGGTGAGCTGGACTGGAGAGCTGGAGATCGTGGAACTAGCGGGGGTGCCGGTGGACATGGCAGACTGAGAGACGGTGGGAGATGGTATTGTTGCCGCCGGTGCCCTAGATGCAGTGTTTCCTACTACGAAACTGGTGATTCCCTGACCCTGACTGCTTTGGCCTGGCAAAGATACCTGCACAGATACAGCAGGTGGTGCGCTAAATGGTGGTCCTACACTGCCGGAAGGGATGTTGCGTTGATGACTAGCTTCATTGGCCGAGGGTGCAACAACCTTAAGGGACGTTTGGTAGTTAGTCCAAGCTTTCAAATGCATGGTGGTTAAATGTCTATGCATGCAACTAGTATTGAGACTTTTCAGATTCTGACCTCTGCTTAAGGAAGTAGAACATTTTTGACAGATGACTTTGCGCTGATCAATTGGATGTTGTTTAAAAAAATGCCAGACTGCACTCTTTCTAGCATCGGATACCTTTTCAGGCATTGCAGACTGAGCTTTAACCGGATGGCCACGCTGTCCTCCACCAGGTTTTGGCTTTGCCACGCGTTTTGGGCAAGATACGGGCCCGGCAGATGGAACCTGTGGCGATGTTGATGCCTGCTGCGGCCCCTCCTCCTCCTCTGCTTCAGAACTGCTGCCGCCTGCACCCTGTTCCCCCAATGGCTGCCAATGGGGGTCAAGAACTGGGTCATCTAATAACTCTTCTTGTACCTCCTGCGCAACTTCGTCTGTGTCACCGTGTCGTTCGGTGGTATAGCGTTCGTGATGGGGCAACATAGTCTCATCAGGGTCTGATTCTTGATCAGCACCCTGCGAGGGCAATGTTGTGGTCTGAGTCAAAGGACCAGCATAGTAGTCTGGCTGTGGCTGTGCGTCAGTGCACTCCATGTCAGATTCAATTTGTAATGGGCATGGACTGTTAACTGCTTCACTTTCTAAGCCAGGGACGGTATGTGTAAAGAGCTCCATGGAGTAACCCGTTGTGTCGCCTGCTGCATTCTTCTCTGTTGTTGTTTTTGCTGAAGAGGACAAGGAAGTGACTTGTCCCTGACCGTGAACATCCACTAACGACGCGCTGCTTTTACTTTTACCAGTTTCACGAGATGAGGCAAAAGAGCTAGAGGCTGAGTCAGCAAGATAAGCCAAAACTTGCTCTTGCTGCTCCGGCTTTAAAAGCGGTTTTCCTAATCCCAGAAAAGGGAGCGTTCGAGGCCTTGTGTAGCCGGACGACGAACCTGGCTCCACAGCTCCAGACTTAGGTGCAATATTTTTTCCCCCACGACCACCTGATGCTCCACCACTACCACTACCCTCATTACCAGCTGACAATGAACGCCCCCGGCCACGACCTCTTCCACTAGACTTCCTCATTGTTTTAAAAACGTAACCAAACTAACGTTATTTGTTGCAGTCACACAACTTACACGGTGAGCTATAACTTCTGTATGATTTAGCTACCCCTTTACAGGTTGGTGAGACCACAGCGAAAATCAGGCCCAATGTTACACACTCTTTTTTTGGTGGCTGCAAATTAGAGAGATGCCCCACACGCAGGACTGTCACTGAAGCACAAATGTTAATATTAATGTCACACTATTATTTTTTTTTTATTTTTATTTTTTTCAGGAACACTTTAGAAACCCCCCAAAAAAAAAAAAATAGATTTTTGCAGGGAGAATTTAGAAAACAAATGTAACAAACTATATGCTTTCTATGGGCCACTGAGTGAGAGATGACGCACACAGGAATCAGGAGTGGCACACAAGCCCAGAGGCCAATATTTTTCTACCAATGATTGATGGAGTTATTTTCTCTGGTAGATTTTGGAACCCAAATCAAGGAAAAAAAATGTAGGCTTTCTATGGACCACAATTGGAGAGAGAGAGAGAGAGAGATGGCACACCCAGGAGTCAAGACTGGCACACAAGCAGAAAGGCCAATATTAATCTCCCACTGTTTTTTTTGGTTGTTTTTTTTTTTTTTTTTTTCAGGGAGACTTTAGAAAAAAAAATAATAAAAAAAATATGATTTTATCAGGAAGAATTTAGAAACCAAATAAAATAAAATGATTTTTTCAGGGAGAATTTAGAAAACAAATAAAACCAAAAATAGGCGTTCTATGGCCCACTGACTGAGAGATGACGCACCCAGGAGTCAAGACTGGCACACAAGCAGAAAGGCCAATATTAATCTCCCACTGTTTTTTTTGGTTGTTTTTTTTTTTTTTTTTTTCAGGGAGACTTTAGAAAAAAAAATAATAAAAAAAATATGATTTTATCAGGAAGAATTTAGAAACCAAATAAAATAAAATGATTTTTTCAGGGAGAATTTAGAAAACAAATAAAACCAAAAATAGGCGTTCTATGGCCCACTGACTGAGAGAGAGAGAGAGATGGAACGCTTAGTACTGGCACACAAGCCCAAAGGGCAATATTAATCTCCCTTTTTTTTTCCAGGGAGAATTTCTGAAACCCAAAAAAAAAATAAAATAGGCTTTCTATGGCCCACTATTTGTGAGAGAGATGGGACGCTCAGGACTGGCACAGATGGCACGCTCAGGACTGGCACAGAAGCCCAGAGGCCAATATTAATCTCCCTTTTTTTCTGGGAGAATTTATAAAACCAAAAAAATATTTAAATAGGCTTTCTATGGCCCACTATTTGTGAGAGAGATGGCACGCTCAGGACTGGCACAGATGGCACGCTCACAACTGGCACAGAAGCCCAGAGGCCAATATTAATCTCCCTTTTTTTCTGGGAGAATTTATAAAACCAAAAAAATATTTAAATAGGCTTTCTATGGCCCACTATTTGTGAGAGAGATGGCACGCTCAGGACTGGCACAGATGGCACGCTCACAACTGGCACACAAGCCCAGAGGCCAATATTAATCTCCCTTTTTTCAGGGAAAATTTATAAAACCAAAAAAAAAATTAAATAGGCTTTCTATGGCCCACTATTTGTGAGAGAGATGGCACGCTCAGGACTGGCACAGATGGCACGCTCACAACTGGCACACAAGCCCAGAGGCCAATATTAATCTCCCTTTTTTCAGGGAAAATTTATAAAACCAAAAAAAAAATTAAATAGGCTTTCTATGGCCCACTATTTGTGAGAGAGATGGGACGCTCAGGACTGGCACAGATGGCACGCTCAGGACTGGCACAGAAGCCCAGAGGCCAATATTAATCTCCCTTTTTTTCAGGGAGAATTTATAAAACCCAAAAAAAAATAAAATAGGCTTTCTATGGCCCACTATTTGTGAGAGAGATGGCACACTCAGGACTGGCACACAAGCCCAAAGGCCAATATTAATCTCCCACTGTATTTTTATCAGGGAGAATTTATACACCCCACAAAAAAAAATACAGAAAAATGAAAAGGCTTTCTATGGCCCACTATGTGAGAGAGATGGCACACACAGGGATGGCACTCTAGCAGAAATGCCAAATTGCCAATCTTAATCTCCCACCAAAAAAAAAAAAAAAAAAAAAACAGGGAATGTCCTACAATTACTATCTCCCTGCCTGCAGTAATCTCAGCCAGGTATGGCAGGCAGCTACTATCTCCCTGCCTGCAGTAATCTCAGCCAGGTATGGCAGGCAGCAATAAGGAGTGGACTGATGCACAAATGAAATAAAAAGTGTGGACAAACAAAAAAGATAGCTGTGCAGAAAGGAAGGAACAAGAGGATTTGTGCTTTGAAAAAAGCAGTTGGTTTGCACAGCGGCGTACACACAGCAATGCAGCTATCAGGGAGCCTTCTAGGGCAGCCCAATGAGCTACAGCGCTGAGGGGAAAAAAAAAAAAAAAAAAAATTCCACTGTCCCTGCACACCGAGGGTGGTGTTGGACAGTGCAAATCGCTGCAGCACAAGCGGTTTTGTGGTTAATGGACCCTGCCTAACGCTATCCCTGCTTCTGACAAAGCGGCAGCAACCTCTCCCTAAGCTCAGATCAGCAGCAGTAAGATGGCGGTCGGCGGGAACGCCTCTTTATAGCCCCTGTGACGTCGCAGACAGCAAGCCAATCACTGCAATGCCCTTCTCTAAGATGGTGGGGACCAGGACCTATGTCATCACGCTGCCCACACTCTGCGTTTACCTTCATTGGCTGAGAAATGGCGCTTTTCGCGTCATTGAAACGCGACTTTGGCGCGAAAGTCGCGTACCGCATGGCCGACCCCGCACAGGGGTCGGATCGGGTTTCATGAAACCCCGACTTAGCCAAAAGTCGGCGACTTTTGAAAATGTTCGACCCGTTTCGCTCAACCCTAGCCATAACATTTGTGCAGCACTATATGGAGCCATAACATTTGTACAGCACTATACGGGGCCATAACATTTGTACAGCACTATATGGGGCCATAACATTTGTACAGCACTATATGGGGCCATAACATTTGTGCAGCACTATATGGGGCCATAACATTTGTGCAGCACTATATGGGGCCATAACATTTGTGCAGCACTATAAAGGGCCATAACGTTTGTGCAGCACTATATGGGGCCATAACGTTTGTGCAGCACTATATGGGGCCATAACATTTGTGCAGCACTATATGGGGCCATAACATTTGTGCAGCAATATAAGGGGCCATAACGTTTGTGCAGCACTATAATGGGCCATAACATTTGTGCAGCACTATAAGGGGCCATAACGTTTGTGCAGCACTATATGGGGCCATAACATTTGTGCAGCACTATATGGGGCCATAACGTTTGTGCAGCACTATATGGGGCCATAACGTTTGTGCAGCACTATATGGGGCCAAGACATTTGTGCAGCAATATAAGGGGCCATAACGTTTGTGCAGCACTGTATGGGGCCATAACGTTTGTGCAGCACTATATGGGGCCATAACGTTTGTGCAGCACTGTATGGGGCCATAACGTTTGAGCAGCACTATATGGGGCCATAAAGTTTGTGCAGCACTATATGGCGCCATAACGTTTGTGCAGCACTATATGGGGTCAAGACGTTTGTGCAGCATTATAAGGGGCCATAACGTTTGTGCAGCACTCAGGGCCGGCGTCAGCACCCGGCGCACCCGGGCAAATGCCGGGGCCCTGGCAAGAGAGGGGGGCCCACTCACGCTGTCATAGATACAGCTGCCGGCACAAGCATCTTCTCACTCACTCAGTCAGTGCAGGCAGGCAGGCAGCAGGCACATAGGGGTTAAGAGAACGCAGCCAGCCGTGACTTTGTGGGCGGAGAGAGCATGTTCGCCTGCTCTGCTCTCTGCCCCTGGCTGGCTGCAGTGCTCCGGAGTCCGGTCTGTGCAGAGAGTGGACATGAGCCTGGTTCTGAGGTAAAAGGCTGGCTGCCAGGACCTACCCTGGGAGCGTGACCGCACATTGCGTGTTCTCTATGGCGGGAGATGACTGAGCTACATTAGTTCCAGTGGGTCTCCAGGAGCCTGCAGTGCGGAGCTTTCTGGGATGTGAGGGTGCAGCTGCAGGACTCCGGGGGTCTCCAGGAGCCTGCAGTGCTGGGGGTGCAGCTGCAAGAATCCGGGGGTTACCAGGAGCCTGCACTACGGAGCTCTCTGGGATGTGGGGTGCAGCTGCAGGAATCCGGGGGTCACCAGGAGCCTGCACTGCGGAGCTCTCTGGGATGTGGAGGTGCAGCTGCAGGAATCCGGGGGTCTCCAGGAGCCTGCACTGCGGAGCTCTCTGGGATGTAGGGGTACAGCTGCAGGAATCCGGGGGTCTCCAGGAGCCTGCACTGCGGAGCTCTCTGGGATGTGGGGGTGCAGCTGCAGGAATCCGGGGGTCTCCAGGAGCCTGCACTACAGATTTCTCTGGGATGTGGGGGTGCAGCTGCAGGAATCTGAAGGTCTCCAGGGGCCTGCACTGCGGAGCTCTCTGGGATGTGGGGTGCATCTGCAGGAATCCGGGGGTCTCCAGGAGCCTGCACTGCGGAGTTCTCTGGGATGTCCTCCTCCTGTATATATACATTGCACAGTACCACTCCTTCTATATATATATATACACTGCACAGTACCACTCCTCCTGTCCTGTATATATACAGTGCACAGCACCACTCCTCCTGTATATATACACTGCACAGTACCACTCCTCCTGTCCTGTATATATACACTGCACATACTACTCCTCCTGTCCTGTATATATACACTGCACACTACCACTCCTCCTGTCCTGTATATATACACTGCACAGTACCACTCCTCTGTCCTGTATATATACACTGCACACTACCACTCCTCTGTCCTGTATATATACACTGCACAGTACCACTCCTCTGTCCTGTATATATACACTGCACAGTACCACTCCTCTGTCCTGTATATATACACTGCACACTACCACTCCTCCTGTCCTGTATATATACACTGCACACTACCACTCCTCTGTCCTGTATATATACACTGCACACTACCACTCCTCCTGTCCTGTATATATACACTGCACAGTACCACTCCTCCTGTATATATACACTGCACAGTACCACTCCTCCTGTCCTGTATATATACACTGCACAGTACCACTCCTCCTGTCCTGTATATATACAGTGCACAGCACCACTCCTCCTGTATATATACACTGCACAGTACCACTCCTCCTGTCCTGTATATATACACTGCACAGTACCACTCCTCCTGTCCTGTAAATATACACTGCACAGTACCACTCCTCCTGTCCTGTATATATACACTGCACAGTACCACTCCTCCTGTATATATACACTGCACAGTACCACTCCTCCTGTATATATACACTGCACAGTACCGCTCCTCCTGTCCTATATATATACACTGCTAAGTACCGCTCCTCCTGTCCTGTATATATACACTGCACAGTACCACTCCTCCTGTATATATACACTGCACAGTACCGCTCCTCCTGTCCTATATATATACACTGCTAAGTACCGCTCCTCCTGTCCTGTATATATACACTGCAGAATTTACAATAGCTGTCACTCATGTAAGAAGTGAAACCTGGCATTGTACTATACATTTCTCTGCCGTATCTGGGCATCATGAATTGGGGTATGTGTTAAAGGTGGGGGCCCACTGAGACTCTTTCGCCCGGGGCCCTCAAAAACCTGGAGCCGGCCCTGGCAGCACTATATGGGGCAAGTGTCTGTATGGGGCCATAATTAACGTTTGTGGAGCATTACGGTATATGGGACAAGTGTCTGTATGGAGCATCTTATGGGGCCATAATCAAGGTTTGTGCAGCAATATATGGGGCAAATATCTTTATGGAGCATCTTGTGGGGCCATAATCAGCATTTGTGCAGCATTATATTGGGCAAATGTGTCTATGGAGTATCTTATGGGGCCATTATTAGCCTTTATGCAGGATTATATGGGGCATATTTTAATATGGAGCATCTTATGGGGCCCATCATAAACTGTATGGAGCATGATATGGGGCTCCTGATTCAATATGGATATTCAAAAACACTTAACCTACTGATGTCTCAATTAATTTTACTTTTATTGGTATCTATTTTTACTTTTGACATTTACCGGTAGCTGCTGCATTTCCACCTTAGGCTTATACTCGAGTCATTAAGTTTTCCCAGTTTTTTGTGGCAAAATTAGGGGGTCGGCTTATACTCGGGTAGGCTTATACTCAAGTATATACGGTAAGTCACCAAGGTGCATATATAAAAGTAGCAATGCCCCAGACATCCTGTTGAGAGTGGCTCTCTCCTGATCAGCCAGCCTTGAGACACACAGCCCAGATTGAGGATCCTTAGAGCAAAAGGAACCTTTATAAGTACACCACCACCTCAGATCACTGCACCAAGTTTATTTTCATCGGTTACAATCGATTAGATGTATCTAATAGATAATGGCTGATAAAACTGATGTTCACGCCCATGATCATGTTGAGCTCCAGGATCCACACACATGGGGAAGAATATAGAAAGGTCTGGGCTGGGGTCTGCATGAATTAGGGGTCTGGTCTAAATTAATTGAATTCATGTATGGTTCTGGTTTGGGGTCTGAATTTATTTAAGGGTCTGGGTCTGTTTATTTTGGAGTTTGATATGGGGTCTGAATTTAATGGTGTTCTTATAGTAGTTGGAGAAGCCAGGTGCCAAAGAAGTCTCAGGAACAACTTTACTTAGAGGTTTTCGTTCTGACAACCCCCTGCTATTCCTCCTAAAAATAAAGGAATTAAATATGTCCTGCATGGAGACTTTTTGCAGCCCAACAGGGTGAATTATACTACGAAGCTACAGCGTCACTTGCATTCAGTCTTGTGAGTGCGGATCTCACATGCTTAAAATCAATTAATGGCACTACAGAAAGTCTTTATGAGGCCTCATTCAGATGTCCAATGTTTGCATAGCAGTCGTACCTGTGATAGTCTACGGCGCCGTTCACGTTAGTGATTTTTCGTGAGGGTTGGATCAAAATTGTAAATGCAGAAGAAGAAGAAACTCGGACCGCTCTCGGATGACATTCAGGTCCGATTTTCACAGACTGACAGAATGGAGATGGTGGGAATTTATTTACTTTTTTTCAATTTTCTCCACATATGAGAAAATCGGATGACACTCGGACAACGCTCTGATCAGAATAATTGGTCCGTTTTCCTTTTATGTGGAGAAATCGGATGTGTGAATGAGCCCTGGGGCCCAGGATTAATTAGCAGTTGGGTGTTCCTATTTTTCTTGTAAATGCTAATGTTGCTGTCAAAGATAACTGAATACTGGCTGACTGTTTGCAGATGTCAATTTATTCATTTCCTGGAGGAATAACAAAGGAATAGCACACTTCTAAGGAATGATGCTGCAGAATTGTTATCTTATTGGGAAATCTAAATAAATTACAAAGAATAACATACCAATGGTAGAACATCAGATGGAAGGCCAGCACAGAAATAGACCCAAACACATGTTTCGCATGTTCAACAAGTGTCACGCTGTGACTGTTCGTGCTTAGTGAATGTGGCCCTGAACTGTCCCCAGTACTGGAGCCCTAACTATCCCTGCTCCCAAAGGTTTCCTCTAAAGGTGAGGAGGTTTGGGCCACAAGCCTTACTGTTCTCCTGTTGTTACCTAAGCTGTCTCCTCCCCCAGGAGGCCTGGGACAGAAATGCTAGTTTATCAACACATAAGACAGGGGTAACAGAAAGCAACAAACATACAAACACTCAAAGGAAGAGCAGTATATAGGGACGGATAGAAATGGACCAACTAAATTGGAGTAAGACAATGAGGAAAGCATACACCCAAAAACAGCATGCAACAATCTTGAGTTGATCTCCAATTCATCACAGCATTTCCAAGGAGCAAGGAAGCAAAGCTTTCACTGGCAAAGAAGAGAAGGTCTGGCCAGATTTTATAAGGAGAGGAAATGACCAGGTCAGGAACAGCTGTGAGATGCAGCTGCAAGTTTCTATTCAGCATAAAAAGGGTTGTTAACCTCTTCAGCACCAAAGGAAACAAAATCCATTTAATATGCAACACAAACACATAAGCTAAATGGAAGATCTGCAATTCACAATACGTAGTAATTTTTTAACTCCAGAAATCCCAGGAGGATGTGACACACTCGTGACACTAGTACACTTCTTCAAGGGGGACTATTTGAACATGCAAAACGTGTGTCGGGGGTCTCTCATTGTGTGCTGGCCTTCCATCTAGCATTCCACCATTGGTATGTTATCTTTTGTCATGCAATTTCTTGATAATATCTGTAGTCCCTGTCCATTGTTTCATTGAGGACTTTTATGTCTGAATTTTCATTCACTTATTTACGGGCTGTGATATAAGATATCTGCATGATATGCAGCTCCAGATGCCTGGCTAACTATGTACTGTCGATGTCATTTTAGCATTATTATGCATGTTTATTTGGAATTTTGTATATCAATAAAATATATGTATTTCTTTAAGCTTTCAAAGGTCCATTTGTTCTTCTTGATTCTAACCATATGCAACCAGTCTGTGTACAGGACTTTCCCTGTCTGAGCCTCTCAGCTTTCCTCCCCAGAACACAGATAGGGAAGTTCTCATACACAGACTGGTAGTATAGGGTTCTTTGCTGAGCAGCACTGCATATGCCGCAGCACGGCAGCATAGTAATTGAGGGAGAAGGAAGCAAAATAGGGTAATGAAGTATGTTACAAAAATGCATATTTTTGGAATGCTTGGAAGATAAATAAGAAAAAGTTTAGGCTACGTTCACATTAGCGTTGCGCGCCGGCGACGCAACGGCGACGCAACGCACGACGCACCAAAAACGCACGCAAAAACGCTGCGTTTTGCGACGCGTGCGTCGTTTTTTGACGAAAATCGGACGCACGAAAAATGCAACTTGTTGCATTTTCTTGCGTCCGACGCTAGCGTCGAAAACGACGCACGTGTCGGAAAACGCAACAAAAAAAACGCACGCGTCCCCCATGTTAAACATAGGGGCGCGTCGCCGCTGCGTCGCTGCTGCGTCGCCGACGCAACAGCGACGCACATTAGCGGAACGCTAATGTGAACGTAGCCTTAGATACTCTTAAATTCTAGACACATAGTAACCACGTGCAGCATAAATATTTCAATTCAATACTTATCCATGTAGAAGAATTGAAACAGTGAACACACCCTGACTAAAATTACTGGGTGATAGATATAACCTCAGGCAATGCAGCCGATTACAGTCATGCAGACTGTACAGAGTCATAATTACCAACAGTAAAGGTTTGGAGCACATTCAAGCCAGTATAAAACATCGAACTCAATGAGTATACAATGAGCCACACTGGGTATACAATAAGCCACACTGGGTATACAATAAGCCACATTGGGTATACAATAAGCCACACTGAGTATACAATAAGCCACGCTGAGTGTACAATGAGCCACACTGAGTATACAATGAGCCACACTGAGTATACAATAAGCCACACTGGGTATACAATAAACCACACTGAGCATACAATAAGCCACACTGAGTATACAATAAGCCACACTGAGTATACAATGAGCCACACTGGGTATACAATAAGCCACACTGAGTATACAATAAGCCACACTGGGTATACAATAAGCCACATTGGGTATACAATGAGCCACACTGAGTATACAATAAGCCACACTGAGTATAAAATAAGCCACACTGAGTATACAATAAGCCACACTGAGTATACAATAAGCCACATTGGGTATACAATGAGCCACACTGAGTATACAATAAGCCACACTGAGTATAAAATAAGCCACACTGAGTATAAAATAAGCCACACTGAGTATACAATAAGCCACACTGGGTATACAATAAGCCACATTGGGTATACAATGAGCCACACTGAGTATACAATAAGCCACACTGAGTATAAAATAAGCCACACTGAGTATACAATAAGCCACACTGAGCATACAATAAGCCACACTGGGTATACAATAAGCCACACTGGGTATACAATAAGCCACATTGGGTATACAATAAGCCACACTGAGTATACAATAAGCCACGCTGAGTGTACAATGAGCCACACTGAGTATACAATGAGCCACACTGAGTATACAATAAGCCACACTGGGTATACAATAAACCACACTGAGCATACAATAAGCCACACTGAGTATACAATAAGCCACACTGAGTATACAATGAGCCACACTGGGTATACAATAAGCCACACTGGGTATACAATAAACCACACTGAGCATACAATAAGCCACATTGGGTATACAATAAGCCACACTGAGTATACAATAAGCCACGCTGAGTGTACAATGAGCCACACTGAGTATACAATGAGCCACACTGAGTATACAATAAGCCACACTGGGTATACAATAAACCACACTGAGCATACAATAAGCCACACTGAGTATACAATAAGCCACACTGAGTATACAATGAGCCACACTGGGTATACAATAAGCCACACTGGGTATACAATAATCCACACTGAGCATACAATAAGCCACATTGGGTATACAATAAGCCACATTGGGTATACAATGAGCCACACTGAGTATACAATAAGCCACACTGAGTATACAATAAGCCACACTGAGTATACAATAAGCCACACTGGGTATGCAATAAGCCACACTGGGTATACAATAAGCCACATTGGGTATACAATAAGCCACACTGAGTATACAATAAGCCACGCTGAGTGTACAATGAGCCACACTGAGTATACAATGAGGCACACTGAGTATACAATAAGCCACACTGGGTATACAATAAACCACACTGAGCATACAATAAGCCACACTGAGTATACAATAAGCCACACTGAGTATACAATGAGCCACACTGGGTATACAATAAGCCACACTGGGTATACAATAAACCACACTGAGCATACAATAAGCCACATTGGGTATACAATAAGCCACATTGGGTATACAATAAGCCACACTGAGTATACAATAAACCACATTGGGTATACAATAAGCCACATTGGGTATACAATAAGCCACACTGAGTATACAATAAGCCACATTGGGTATACAATAAGCCACATTGGGTATACAATAAGCCACACTGAGTATACAATAAGCCACATTGGGTATACAATAAGCCACATTGGGTATACAATAAGCCACACTGAGTATACAATAAGCCACACTGAGTATACAATAAGCCACATTGGGTATACAATAAGCCACACTGAGTATACAATAAGCCACATTGGGTATACAATAAGCCACATTGGGTATACAATAAGCCACACTGAGTATACAATAAGCCACACTGGGTATACAATAAGCCACACTTAGTATACAATAAGCCACACTGGGTATACAATAAGCCACACTGGGTATACAATAAGCCACATTGGGTATACAATAAGCCACATTGGGTATACAGTAAGCCACACTGAGTATACAATAAGCCACACTGGGTATACAATAAGCCACACTGGGTATACAATAAGCCACACTGGGTATACAATAAGCCACACTGGGTATACAATAAGTCACACTGGGTATACAATAAGCCACACTGAGTATACAATAAGCCACACTGAGTATACAATAAGCCACACTGAGTATACAATAAGCCACACTGGGTATACAATAAGCCACACGGGGTATACAATAAGCCACACTGGGTATACAATAAGTCACACTGGGTATACAATAAGCCACACTGAGTATACAATAAGCCACACTGAGTATACAATAAGCCACACTGAGTATACAATAAGCCACACTGAGCATACAATAAGCCACACGGGGTATACAATAAGCCACACTGAGTATACAATAAGCCACACTGAGCATACAATAAGCCACACGGGGTATACAATAAGCCACACTGAGTATACAATAAGCCACACTGAGCATACAATAAGCCACACGGGGTATACAATAAGCCACACTGAGTATACAATAAGCCACACTGAGTATACAATAAGCCACACTGAGTATACAATAAGCCACACTGAGCATACAATAAGCCACACGGGGTATACAATAAGCCACACTGAGTATACAATGAGCCACACTGAGTATACAATAAGCCACACTGAGTATACAATAAGCCACACTGGGTATACAATAAGCCACACGGGGTATACAATAAGCTACACTGAGTATACAATGAGCCACACTGAGTATACAATAAGCCACACTGAGTATACAATAAGCCACACTGAGTATACAATAAGCCACGCTGAGTATACAATAAGCCACACTGAGTATACAATAAGCCACACTGAGTATACAATAAGCCACATAGAGAGAAAAATACTCGCAAAAGCAGTCAGCATGACGTCATATAGATATCTCAATGTTTAGAAAAGGTCAACCATAATGGATAGCCAGCTGCACACCACGGACTACACAGTAAGGGCTAGTCGCTAATACAATACGAAAGCAGAAAACAAGGCTAGCAAGCCAAGAAGAACGACCAAAAAAGCCCATATGGTATATAAAAATGAAAATTCTTTATTAATAGAAACTAACATAGACAAAATGGCTATCAGGATGGGAGATAGTATGCTAAAAAAGTAACCCAAAGATAACAATGATAAAAAACGAAACGGTGTGCGCACATACCAGAAGTATCCCGCATATAATACAAAATATGTAATAATACACTCCCCATTAATTGTCCACGGTGTAGGAGAGGTTACCTAGATAAAATCACGTTCCTCAGGTGAAATGAGAGGTACTCCAAGAATAGGGAGCACATGGTAACTAAAAAAACCTAAAATTAGGCTATAAATAAGAGGATACCAGATAGACAATACCTTACTTCAGCTGGCAACAGATGTGGGGACTCCTGGAATGTGCGCACACACCCCAACGCACGTTTCGGATGTTAACCTTCCTCAGGGGGCCCACTAAGCCACGCTGAGTATACAATAAGCCATGCTGAGTATACAAATTAGCCGCTCTGAGAATATGGAGTGCCTGCTAGGGCCGTGGGGCACTCAGGCCTGGTTCGGTGGTCATTAAAGGGGTAGTCACGGCGGCAGTGACCCGGTCCGTGGCCCTGGGCGTCCAAGTTAAAGGGAATGTCTTTAAAGGGGTTGTTTGAATAAAGAATGTTCGTGATGCCACCTGTGGTATTCGGTCAGGGATGACCTACGCTGCTTAAAGGGGTCCACTGGGGATGATGGTACTGCAGCAGGGATGGTATGGCTTCCCACAGGTGAAGATTAGTCCCCAGTGGGTACAGATGACACACGGTGTAGTGCCAGAAAGAATTGGAGGACACAAAGTTGCAGTCTCTTTACCTTTTAATGACCTGTTTGTGGCCCTCGAGGAATGCAGTTTGACACCTCTGCGCTAAAGAGTGGAGCCAATTTTTCATTCAAAAAGTCAAATGGCGCTCCTTTTCTTCCAAGCCCTGCCGTGCGCCCAAACAGTGGTTTACCCCCACATATGAGGTATCAGCGTACTCAGGACAAATTGGACAACAACTTTCATGGTTCAGTTTCTCCTTTTACCATTGGGAAAATAAAAAAATTGTTGCTAAAAGATAATTTTTGTGACTAAAAAGTTAAATGTTCATTTTTTCCTTCCATGTTGCTTCTGCTGCTGTGAAGCACCTGAAGGGTTAATAAACTTCTTGAATGTGGTTTTGTGCACCTTGAGGGGTGCAGTTTTTAGAATGGTGTCACTTTTGGGTATTTTCAGCCATATAGACTCCCTCAAACTGACTTCAAATGTGAGGTGGTCCCTAAAAAAAATGGTTTTGTAAATTTTGTTGCAAAAATGAGAAATCGCTGGTCAAATTTTAACTCTTATAACTTCCTAGCAAAAAAAAATGTTGTTTCCAAAATTGTGCTGATGTAAAGTATACATGTGGGAAATGTTATTTATTAACTATTTTGTGTCACATAGCTCTCTGGTTTAACAGAATAAAAATTCAAAATGTGAAAATTGCGAAATTTTCAAAATTTTCGCCAAATTTCCGCTTTTATCACAAATAAACGCAGAATTTATTGACCTAAATTTACCACTAACATGAAGCCCAATATGTCACAAAAAAAAATCTCAGAACCGCTAGGATCCGTTGAAGCGTTTCTGAGTTATTACCTCATAAAGGGACACTGGTCAGAATTGCAAAAAACGGCCAGGTCATTAAGGTCAAAATAGGCTGGGTCATGAAGGGGTTAAGTGTTTCAACATCACATTAATAACATTTTCATTCAGCAAGTTGTGAGATCTCTCTCACCAACAACAGTAGTATGGGGGACCCGCTCCAAACCCCCAACGTAGATCTTGGGCATGCTGCAAGGCATACTGGCCTTCTCTCTGTACCACTTCTTCGGCTACACCAAATGGGTTTTTGTTCTTGGTCATATTAAGGCAATAAGTTTTAGTGCCAACAATAAACAATGTCTTCATTGGGTATGTGTAAAACCAGTAAGAAGCATCTTAAGAAGTGCTAACTATGTACAACGGAAAGTTTCTTGATCATTCACCGTCCATGATCTGAATGTCTTTTCAAACAGATTAACTCTTAAACTTCAGCAATCATTTAACTGTCTATTTCCTCTTCCAGGGTAGCTCTTGTTGGCTACTACTCCCTGATCAGGAAAACTCAGGATGGTACCTTTCAACTGGTACATCATACCATGGCTGATTAGTTGGTTCCACCACTGGTGTCTGGGTGGATTTGTGACATTTAGTAACTGGTCGGGCCGGGCCTGCTGCTGCACCTGCAGGAACTAATGCTGCAGCCTGGTCTGCATGCTTTGGCTGCTTCTGTACTAGCACACATTTTCTGCAGTCAAGAGCGTAAAAACCTTTGTTGCCAATGTGGCGGGTATAAGTGACCTTATCTACGGGGTAAAAGTCACGATCAATGTGGCCTTCCATTAGGTGGGACTCTATATCTCTCCGGTTGACAAAGATCTCATTTATCATCCCTGCTTCTTTAATAAAGCTCCAGCCTTTCTTTTGGTTGAAGACAACCACTTCTCCTTGCCGTAGGGGTCCCCTTTCTGCCTGAGGGATTTTACGGGTCCGGGCCTTTGCTTGTAGGTTCCTTTCCTCGTAGGCTGCCTGTCGCGTCAAGGATTGCTGCCTCTCCTGCTCCTTCCGCCGTCTGCAGTGCTCCCGCCATGTCATAATGGGCATTTCCCCTTGGAGCGCTATCATGTCTACCCCTGCGGGTTCCCCTGCAAACACCACGGGGTTCGTTGTATTTAACCCAGGACCCACTGGTTGGAATTAGCGGGGCTGTCATCTGGTTGAGGCTGCCGTCCCCCTGGTCCCAGTGCAGTCGATGGCTTACTCCTCCGGGACTTGGAGTCGGCGGGATCGGTAAGGTCGGCGTCACACTCAGCGTAGGCAAATACAGTCCATTTTTTATGGCCGTTATACACAGAAATATTCCCAAAATAGTGATCCGTATGTCATCTGTAGGCAGGGTGTGTCAGCGTACTTTGCGCATGTAAACCTCCGTATGTAATCCGTATGGCATCCGTACAGCGTGATTTTCTCGCCGGCTTGCAAAACCGACATACGGACATACAATGGATCCATGGGATCAAATATTCCTGAAAACATATATACAGTCTATATATATATATATATATATATATATGTCAGTGAGACACACATATATATATTTATATTTCATACAGCGCTAGATAGCTGAAAAGCCAGTAATTCAAGTGCCGGCTTTTGCTATCACCTTCCTAAACCCGACAGGATATGAGACATGGTTTACATACAGTAAACCATTTCATATCCCTTATTTTTTTTGCATATTCCTCACTAATAATGTCCCAAGTGTCTGTGTGTAAAATTTGGTGGCTCTAGCTATTAAAATAAAGGGTTAAATCCAGAAAAAATTGGTGTGGGCTCCCGCGCAATTTTCTCCACCAGTGACTGAGGGCAGATATTAATAGCCTGGAGAGGGTCCACGGTTTTTGCCCCTGGCTAAAAAACATCTACCCCCAGCCATCGCAGAAAAGGCACATCTGTATTTTAATGAAATAAAGACACATGGTGTTTTAATATTTTATTATACTCTTAAAACACCTGAAGACCCTTGTCATCTGAAACAAAGTTAAAAAAACAAACAACAATATTCCATACCTTCCATCATTGAGTCTTGCCCCAAGCTGTAAATCCATCTGAAGGGGTTAAATCATTTTACACCCAGGAGCTCTGCTGATGCAGCTGTGCTCCTAGCTGTAAAACTTGGTGAATGAATGGAATGCTGGGGAATGTACTGTAGTTACCTCGAGTCGCGGTGATGCGCCCTCTGCTAGATGAACTCATATGAACTTGAGCCTGGGAACTTTTCAGAATATTTTCCCACGCTCGAGTTCATATGAGTTCATCCAGCAGAGGGCGCAGCACCGCGACTCGGGGTAACTACAATACATTCCCCAGCATTCCATTCATTCACCAAGTTTTACAGCTAGGAGCACAGCTGCATTAGCAGAGCTCCTGGGTGTAAAATGATTTAACCCCTTCAGATGGATTTACAGCTTGGGGCAAGACTCAACGATGGAAGGTATGGAATATTGTTGTTTGTTTTTTTTAACTTTGTTTCAGATGACAAGGGTCTTCAGGTGGATTAAGAGTATAATAAAATATTAAAACACCATGTGTCTTTATTTCATTAAAATACAGATGTGCCTTTTCTGGGATGGCTGGGGGTAGATATTTAGCCAGGGGGGCCAATAACCGTGGACCCTCTCCAGGCTATTAATATCTGCCCTCAGTCACTGGCTTTCCCACTCTGGCGGAGAAAATTGTGCGGGAGCCCACACCAATTTTTTCAGTGATTTAACCCTTTATTTTAATAGCTAGAGCCCCCAAATTTTACACACAGACACTTGGGACATTATTGGTGTGGAATATGTCCAAAAAAAGGGATATGAAATGGTTTACTGTATGTAAACCATGTCTCATATCCTGTGGGGTTTAGGAAGGAGATAGCAAAAGCCGGCACTTGAATTACCAGCTTTTAAGCTATCTAGCGCTGTATGAAATAGAAATACATATATATATGTGTCTCACTGACATATATATGTATATATATCCCTATACTATGTGTAGACATTTATTATATCTATTCTAACCTGTCAGTGTGATTTTACTGTACACCGCACTGAATTTCCGGCTTTTCTATAGAACACCGATGCGTATTTCTCGCAAGTCACACTGTTGGTCCGTGTGTAATCCGTATTTTTTGCGCCCCATAGACTTTCATTGGCGTATTTTATGCGCAATACGGTGACAAATGCAGCATGCTGCGATTTTCTACGGCCGTACAAGACCGTATCATGCGGATCAGTAAAATACGGCCGATAGGAGCTGGGCCATAGAGAATCATTGTACCGTGTGCAATCCGTATTTTCTGCGCCTCTCATACGTCCGTAAAACTCGCTAGTGTGACGCCGGCCTAAGAAACCCACCAGGGTGTCGTCTGGCGCAGGAGTTGCAGAGGGAACTTGTGGCCGGAGTACTGTACAGTGACATTTCACCGAGGGACCCAAAACCCTGGTCGGGGGTATATAGCTGTGGCCAGAAGGAGAAAATTAAAAAAAAAAGTCTGTAGGGTCACGGCATTTGGATCCAATTGGTCTGATCATTGCATGTTAGGTGTTAAGTCATAAACCTCTTGAGATACCTTTCCTCCATGCGCTGAAGAATTTGCTGTAAATCGGTGACTACTTATTGACGCGTGATAGAAAGGTTTCTGGTTTAGTCGCCATCAGACACTTATCCTACTATATCCCTATATGACGTGTTATTACCCGTAGGGAGGCCACAGTATATACTGTATATACCACTGTCCGCCAGCGATGCAGACCTGGGAAATGGTGAAATGTGCCATGTCCTCCCCAGCCCAGGGTGACAGGCTGGGACCTGCACCCTACACCAGCACTCAGCTGCAGGGATCATTTTACAGGTATTTTTGAAGCCTCCTCTATGCAATTGCTGGTGAGATCCACCCAACTTTTTTTTTTTTTTTCTTAAAGCAACCTTCCCTTTTGTGCAGCAGCTTCCCTCTCCTCTGCCTGCAGATGAGCAGTCCCAGCTGGGAGTTCTCTGCAGCTGAGCTTACAGCTTTCCTCCTCCACACAGTCACAGCTCTGCAGCCATGCTGAAGGTCTTTGTGGACTCCGCTTCCAATATCCCTAAAACCAAGCTTGGAAAGCCTGATCCCATAGTGACCCTGACCTTCAGAGGTAAGATTAGGACCAAGTCTCCTGGAGCCTTGGCTGTGGCTTTCTGAGCTCTGCCTCTTCTATAACTGCCATGTAATAAGCTGCTCTTCCCTCATCAAGGGCACAACCGCCTGCACTGTGTATGGTAATGGGGCCGGTTACGCTTCATCTAGCATTACATGCTGTGGCTGGTCAACTCATTCCATCTCTGACATGGTGAACTACAAATCCCAGAATTCCTCATAGTCTGTCTTGTTCTGCACTAACCGGAGTGCTGCAGGTCTCCCCTCCCAGATTTCGCTGGATAATTACATGGTCCCCTCTCTCCAGGTGTGATTAGCTTGTGCTCCATGTTACTAGCCTATGTATTATGTGCTTTATTATGTTTCTGCCTTTTATATGTATTTTTTTTATTATTTTTTTTATGCTTGATTAATTCAGTGGGCACCACGGGGTGCGGCGAACATGTGGCGTTTGCCGCGTCGTCTGTGGGGATCGTGTATCGCTACGTTACCGACTGATAAATAAAACAACACAATGTCTGTTATTCCATCTCGAAATTGGGAATGAAAAAAAGTTCAGACAACTCCGACCCCCTGTTCTCATTGTAGCATGTCGTGGGGGGATACACCGGGCCCTGGTGTAATGGCCAAGGTGGTGCAGAAGGAGAGGCCTTCCCTGTCTATAGAATATGCCATAAATGTCTGATAGACGCCGTCCCACCTCTGTGACCAGCCCCTATTTCCAGAACAGGCGTCCTCTGATCCCTTGTTCTGGCTGGCGTCTGACTATTAGGGCAAATGCAGACCACCGTATTTTCTGTCCAAGTACAATCAAGCAAAACATCGGATCACACTCCAGAGAAATGTTGTTTTATGGGCCGTGCACATCAGATTAATTTCCTGCGATAGTGTACGTCCGAGGGGAAGAAAACAATCCATACATGTTCAATATTCCGATTGCAGTCGGCCATGCAAGTCAATGAGTGCGTGGGAAACATCGGATTGCACTCAGATGACATCTGAGTGCAGTTTGATTTTTGCAGCCTCACAGAATGGAGAGGATCTTCTCTTCACCCGAGAGAATCTGATCACCTCTGACCACTCTCTGATCAGCGTGCGACTTTCGTAATCGGACCGATTCTCTCAGACGAGAGAAAATACGCTGGTGTGAACCGAGCCTTAGTGAGAGGAGAGGTCGCGCTGCGTGTTCGACTCTTTGCCTTCATTCCCATGGCAGTTCTGGGTACAGCCGGGACTCCTGCCGCTGTGGTTGGAGAGAGATGGCGCATGCGCCACCACCGCTCCACTCGCTAGTGGTTAGATGCCGGCTAAGGCCGGGGTCACACTTGCGAGTGCAATGCGAGAAACTCTCATCAATACCCGGCACTCGGGACCGGAGCGTGCGGCTACGTGTATTTCTATGCAGCTGAACGCTCCGGTGCCGGGTATTGAGGCGAGAGACTCGCGCAAGTTTCTTGCATTGCACTTGCAAGTGTGACCCCCGACCTAAATGGAATAAGGGGACCCCTGTTTTGGATGTGGAGTCAGGTCTTCCTTCTTGGACCCCCACTTATCACACACTCACGATGTGCCAGAAATGTCTCTCATGAGAAAACCCCTGTAAAGGGAACGTCAGTATGTTTGTTGCTGTACCCTAATACAAATGATACCTTTTGTGTAGAGATCTGAAGTGGAATTGTAGAAACCACATGCAAATCGGCGTGTAAGTGCAGTGTGGGCGTGGCAGTATATTTCCAGGTACTAGGACACACCCAATATGCGCACAGAACACAGACCCGTAAGGCCACGTTCCCGCAATGTGTTATTGATGCTGCGGATATTCTGGAAAAATGCAAGTAATCCGTTTTACTTAACAGGTGCAGAAATCAAAACCTCACCAAAAAGCTCATCGTGTGGACGTGGCCTTATAATTTATTTTTGCAGATAAAAATGTCCAACGTTGATCAGTATTGTGGAATGTCTGAATGAGGCCTGAGCTACACAGCAGCGTCGGCCACCACATGGGTCAGGCGGCCTAAAACGGCTGTGCCGCTGCTCCACTGCAGCCGTAGTACAGGTGAATAGTGTCACTGTGCAACAACTAGGTGACCGCGACCCCCATTCACCTGCATTACACTGATGTAGCAGTGACACGGAGCCATCTTTGGCCCCACAACCTGTGTTACGGTTGTGTATCCCAAGTATTGCCGGACTTTTAGCCATTCAGATATTTACTGTTCTCCCGCACAGGAAAAACATACCGATGACTTTGATCACAGTGGAGTCCGAGCTTCATCATCTTTTCTCTTTCGTGGAGGAAAAAAAGAAAAGTTCCTCCACCTTCTCCTTTCCGACAGTCCATGAAAATCGGGTGTCATCTGAGTGCAGTCCGATTATTTATTTCTTTCTTTAATTATTTATTTTTTATTAATTAATTTTCTTTCCTCCCACCACCACCTATGTCCATAGACGTTTATTGCCCATTTTTATCTGACACTTGGATCAAAATGCTTCTGCGAAAAATGATGTGAATGGCCCCGTAGAATACTACAGGTATGAGTGCGATCTATGGGAAAAAAAATGGATAGCAGTAGTTGTGTCTGAATGAGGCCTTATGTATCTGGTTGCAATCTGCAGATTTTTGACCCTAGAATGATTCCTGTGGTTCCTCCTTGTGGAGGAGCGGACCCACTAACCCTAGTATGGGGTCTCCCTGATGGCTTTGTACTATTAGCCCATAATCTGAATGTAATCAGTGATGGCGTCATATTGATTGTTGGCCCGAAGCGCGTCCACGCAGGCAAACATTCTCCAAGTGTGCTGTTCTCTAAGCAACTTGTCTGGATGTCCCGAAAGTCCAAATTTTAAAGGGATACCGTGCTCTTTTTAGTATGTCGGCTCTCCTAGTCTGGACCACTGATACCGCCATTGTGTACATATTAACACTGCTATTACATGGCGTCCGATAAGTCTTGTCTTGATGCATTTCTGCCATATTTTCTGCAAGGAAAAGAAGCCAGCTTCTGGAAATAATCTTTGATCCAGGACAAGGAGGAAACACATCTGGGCCTGATCTGTGACGCGGCTCATGTTACACTGGATGCAGACTGTCCTCAGGACAGGGGGCTGCAGAACAGTGGGGGGCTTATTAGGCGAGAGAAGCCTTCGAGGTTAGGGTATGTGCACAGATGCAGAAAACGCTGCGGATCCGCAGTGTTTCTGCATCTCCCGGGCCCGCAGCAATTTCCCATGAGTTTACATTACAATGTAAACCTATGGGAAACAAAAAGCGCTGTGCACATGCTGCAGAAAAAAACGCGCGGAAACGCAGCGGTTTACATTCCGCAGCATGCCACTTCTTTCTGCGGATTCCGCAGCGGTTTTACAGCTGCTCCTATAGAAAACCGCAGTTGTAAAACCGCAGTGAAATCCGCAGAAAAACTGCGGTAAATCTGCAGCAAAAAAGCAGCGTTTTTGCCCTGCAGATTTATCAAATCCGCAGAGGACCATTCGACGTGTGCACATAGCCTAAGGAATAACTGTGGATGATGGAGGGAGACGTGAGGTGACATTGCGTGGAGGGATAGTCGCCGCTGTTGGCTCACGTCGCTAAAATTAAAAGGGTATGTGTTAAATCTGGGGGCAAAAAAGCACCGTATTCTGTCCATTTTTGGTTTCTTGCATTCCGTTTTTGTGCTACCTGTCTTCTCTGTTTTTCTCGGATGCCATTTGTATTTTTGTTTCCCTTTTTTTTGTTTTTTTAGTGCGTTCAGCTAATCTATGGACGTGTTGGTACAGCCAGATCAACCTGTAGGAAAGCGTAATAAAAACTTAATATGATGCACATTCCAGCCCAATATGTACTGGGACTGTCCAAAATCTCATGCTGTGTAAACTCGCCAGCCACTCTTTTTGAGTGAATAGTTTCTTTCTGCCAGAAATCAGCATGCGTTTTTGACGCGTTTTTTGTGCGCTTTTTCCCAAATGCATAGAATAGTGGGAAAAACGCAGAAAATATATATATATATATATGTAATATCCTGGAAAATCATGGCGTCAACTGAATTGTTGGTTGTGCCATAGTCAGATTAAAGGCTGGAGCTACACAACGTCATGTGTTGGGTGACATTGAGATCGTGGTTTCACATTGAATCATCGCATCTAATGATTTCCTATGGTGTTGCATAGGTCACTGGTCATGTTGCACAAAACTCTAGTGCCATATATGTCAATGGAAGTCATGTGGATGTGACTTACCCTCAATTTGGCTACTTTTTTATTTTTTATTTTTTTTATTTTTTTTTATAGCTCTAAAATAATGCAGCGACATCAAGCTGCACAGATTTTTTATTTTTTTTTGGTCTGGGGCAACTTATCTGAGATTTGCCACAAGTTTGTGCATAGCCCCAGCCTAAAGGGGGTCTCTGGTATTTGCAAAAAAACCAACGCCACGTCTACAGGTTGTGTGGTTTTGCAGCTTATCGCCTTTGAAGAACATGAGACTGAACTGTAATACGACACAGAACCTGTTGACTTTGGAAGAAAGCGGCCATGCTTTTCTAATCCTGGACAACCCCATTAAAGGGAATCTTTCACTGGACTTTTTCTACCCCCATCTGACACCAGTTTGATATTGGGGCAGAGACCCTGATTCCAAAGATATGTCCCTTAGTTTACACGATAGAGCAGTTGTGATACAATCCCTGTTTTCTCTGCTGCAGATCTAGCAGAGCTCTGAATGCTGAGCTGTGTATGTGTACACTGTATAGTGATAGCTGCTAATCAGTAGTGGGGATGTGGTTGGATTAGGTAGCTTAAGATAACTGGTTCTTTACTGATTTTATTACTGCTAATAAATCACTGATTTTATTAAAACAGAACACAGCCTGGTAAGTGGCACAGCACTGGAATCGGGCTCTCTGTTCCTACATCATGCTACTCTCAGATTACATAGCAAAAACCTGCTGACCGATTACCTTCAAGCTTGATGGGGCCCATAGAAAAAACAGGCCCACCACTTGATGGTTCTTTTGGGTGGTGAGAACTTGGGTAGGATGCCATTATCCATAGGAGCGCAATAGTTTGCAAACAAAGGGTGAAGAATTGACCTAAGGGTCATAGAAATGTGTTGTGGAGGCCTCTTGGTCTGTGCGCTCAGTGAAAGTCCTGAAACTTCATCCCCCTCCCTCCCTTATATGTAGAAATCTAAGCCGTGTCTGGCAGACGCTACATCCTGCGTTATTTTCTGTTGAATCATTGCTTTTCTTGCATTTACATGGCTGTGACTCTCGGCGGAGAGCCCTGCTTGTATGATGTCTTCATCTGTCGTAACTCGTATCCACATTCCACCAATGTCCATATCTAGCTCCTGAAATATTAGGAACAGTAAAAATGTGGAGTATCCATGTGTATATAGTTACAGGTTGTGTTCTCGACTTCCTGAAGCTGAAGTACTAATATAACACAGCCATAATTGTTAGCGGATGCAAAGCGAGCAGGACGTGGGGGAGGCCATCATCCTCTGGTCAAACAACCTGAGAGGGGCTGCTGATCCTCTCCATAAACATATGTAAGGCTACTTTCACACTAGCGTTTTGTGACGTATGTCACAATGCGTAGTTTTGGAGAAAAAACGCATCCTGCAAATTTGCCCGCAGGATGCGGTTTTTCTCCATAGACTTGCATTAGCGGACGCATTGCAACGTATGGCCACACGTCGTGCGACGGATGCATCGTGTTTTGGCGGACCGTCGGCACAATAAAAAGTTACATGTAACTTTCTTTTTTTGTGCGACGTGTCTGCCATTTCCGACCGCGCATGCGCGGCCGAAACTCTGCCCCCTCCTCCCTGGACATGACAATGGGGCAGCGGATGCGCTGATAAACTGCATGCGCTGCCCCCGTTGTTCATTTATTTCACAACGTCCGTCGGGCCGACGCATGGCGATGGCCCCGTACCGACAAGTGTGAAAGTAGCCTAAAGATGTCACTCGGATTCTCTGCTGCCGGTGTGCAGCGAATCCTCATAATCCGGTCCATTGTTACTAAGGCCACATTCACACGTTCAGTATTTGGTCAGTATTTTACCTCAGTATCTATAAGCCAAAACCAGGAGTGGGCGATAAATAAAGAAGTGGTGACTTGTTTCTATTCTACTGTTCCTCTGATTGTTCCACTCCTGGTCTTGGCTTACAAACACTGAGGTAAAATGCTGACCAAATACTGAGGTAAATTACTGAACGTTTGAACGTGGCCTCAGTGTGGATCATCCGCACTTTTTCCATGCAAAATTTGTAAAACTATGTAGCATTATTTTCAAAGCTAATCTTTTTTTGTTTTCTTTTTTTTTTTTTTTTCCTGTAATGTAGACAAATTTGCATGGAAATATTCTATTGCATGTGACTGGGATTTTTTATTTTTTTTTGGAAATCCCTTTCACTTGCATGATATTTGAGGTATGTGCAATAGGTTTGTATTTGTTTTTTTTTTTTTTTAAATGGTTTTTGTTCAATCGGGATCAAAAAGCCAGAGAAATCTTTTTTTAGGATATATGCACACATTCAGTATTTGCAGCAGATTTTTTTTTTCTGCAGGAAAAATGTTGTGTAAATTGTAAATGTAAATGTTGTGCGTGATATATAATTTATTTATTTTTTTAAGGATTTTTGAATTTTTATTGAAGGATTATATTATTTGCGGTTAACCCCTTACCGACATCGGACGTACTATACCGTCCGAGGTCAGATCCCCTGCTTTCATGCGGGCTCCGGCGGTGAGCCCGCACCAAAGCCGGGACATGTCAGCTGTTTTGAACAGCTGACATGTGCCCGCAATAGGCGCGGGCAGAATCGCGATCTGCCCGCACCTATTAACTAGTTAAATGCCGCTGTCAATCGCAGACAGCGGCATTTAACTACCGCTTGCGGCCGGAAATGACGTCATCGCCGACCCCCGTCACATGATCGGGGGTCGGCGATGCGTCTCCATTGTAACCATAAAGGTCCTAGAGACCTCTATGGTTACTGATCGCCGGCAGCTGTGAGCGCCACCCTGTGGTCGGCGCTCACAGCACACCTCCATTTCTGCTACATAGCAGCGATCAGCAGATCGCTTCTATGTAGCAGAGGCGATTGCGTTGTGCCTGCTTCTAGCCTCCCATGGAGGCTATTGAAGCATGGCAAAAGTGAAAAAAAAAAGTTGAAAAAAATTGTTAAAAAAATATATAAGTTTAAATCACCCCCCTTTCGCCCCAATCAAAATAAATCAATAAAAAAAATATAAAATCTACGCATATTTGGTATTGCCGCTCTCAGAATCGCCCGATCTATCAACTAAAAAAAAGCATTAACCTGATAGCTAAACAACGTAGCGGGAAAAAAATTTGAAACGCCAGAATTGCGTTTTTTTGGTCGCCGCGACATTGCATTTAAATGCAATAACGGGCGATCAAAAGAACGTATCTGCACCGAAATGCTATCATTAAAAACGTCATCTCGGCACGCAAAAAATAAGCCCTCAACCGACCCCCAGATCATGAAAAATGGAGACGCTACGGGTATCGGAAAATGGCTCAATTTTTTTTTTTAGCAAAGTTTGGAATTTTTTTTTCACCACTTAGGTAAAAAATAACCTAGTCATGTTTGGTGTCTATGAACTCGTACTTACCTGGAGAATCATAATGGCAGGTCATTTTAAGCATTTAGTGAACCTAGCAAAAAAGCCAAACAAAAAACAAGTGTGGGACTACACTTTTTTTTTTGCTATTTCACCGCACTTGGAATTTTTTTCCCGTTTTCTAGTACACGACATGGTAAAACCAATGATGTCGTTCAAAAGTACAACTCGTCCCGCAAAAAATAAGCCCTCACATGGCCAAATTGACGGAAAAATGAAAAAGTTATGGCTCTGGGAAGGAGAGGAGCGAAAAACGAACACGGAAAAACAAAAAATCCCACGGTCATGAAGGGGTTAAAAAAGGAATAAAAGGGACAATATCCGCATTAATATATGATAAAATATAAGTAGGACGTCCAATAAAACAGCGAGTTATAGGAAGAGAAAGGTAAAAAATGCTGGAAGAATAAGACTCACTGCAGATGTGAAAGAAGTTTTGAAGGTTCAAATATGCGAGTAAAAAATAAGCAGCGTGTGCATGTAATGTCAGAAATATCATTCACTTTCCTGGTACTGTAACACACTTATTTATTTTTTTTTTCCTATAGCAAAAAAAGTGTGAACAAGTCCTAAAATTCTTATTAGACTCTACCTATTCATTTCTATGTTAAATCCACTTTGTAGTTCCTATATTGAGTCCTTTTTTTTTTCTTTTTTTTTTTTTTTCCCACTTGAAGGTTTTGAGAGAAATTTTTGGGTAGGGGGACAATAAAGCACACTCCAAACAAGGCACTGTCCAATCAAAACACTACAAAAACACTTTTGGAGATGTTGTATTGATGCCCACGGGCTTCAGGCTGCTCATCTGATTGGGGGAGAGCACGCCGCCTGTAGCGCGGCATTTGTTGCTATATATGACTGGGTTACATCTACAAGCAGTTTGTATATTCTCCTTCCGTTTGCATATGGGTTTTCTCGCTTATTAGCTCGTTCTATAAACTGATGGCGTAATTGGCCCTCATGAATGTGACTGATGTGAAATGTAGATTGTGAGAGGTGACGATCTTTGCACAGTGACGCAGAATATTTTGGTTTTGAAAGGATTAAAAAGTGATAAATTTTCGCACTTTTTGTGAGTTTCCACCCGTACAGCTCTGATCTGCGGCGTGATTGTATATATGAGGCCTGATTGAACCTTATATGACGTTTGCTTCATTGTAAGTGTTATCTGTGTCTCTAGTGTTTCCCGTCATTGCGGAGGTGGATAATCCTCTTCTGTGGATACTTGACGTTGGTGCGCTGTGTATAGAGCGCTGATGTTTTCTTACCCACGCTTTGTTGTTTGTCTTTTCCACCTCTTCTTCCACCTATCAGCGGTCCGAAGTAAAATAATTTCACTATGTTTTTGTTAAATCTGATGAGGAACCACACAGGGTATTCTAGGAAACCTTATTGTGCACCACACGTGCTCCTTAAGGTACCCTCACACTGAGCAACTTTAGAACGATAACGATCTGTGACGTTGCAGCGTCCTGGATAGCGATATCGTTGTGTTTGACACGCAGCAGCGATCTGGATCCTGCTGTGACATCGCTGGTCGGAGCTAGAAGGCCAGAACTTTATTTCGTCGCTGGATCACCCGCTGACATCGCTGAATCGGCGTGTGTGACGCCGATCCAGCGACGTGTTCACTTGTAACCAGGGTAAACATCGGGTTACTAAGCGCAGGGCCGCGCTTAGTAACCCGATATTTACCCTGGTTACCATTGTAAATGTAAAAAAAACAAAACACTACATACTTACATTCCGGTGTCTATCGCGTCCCCCGGCGTCAGCTTCCCTGCACTGTCAGCGCCGGCCGGCCGTAAAGCAGACCACAGCGGTGACGTCACCGTTCTGCTTTACAGCCGGCGCTTACACAGTGCAGGGAAGCGGACGCCACAGACACCGGAATGTAAGTATGTAGGTTTTTTTTTTTTTACATTTACAATGGTAACCAGGGTAAACATCGGGTTACTAAGCGCGGCCCTGCACTTAGTAACCCGATGTTTACCCTGGTTACCCGGGGACCTCGGCATCGTTGGTCGCTGGAGAGCTGTCTGTGTGACAGCTCTCCAGCGACCACACAATGACTAAACAGCGACGCTGCAGCGATCGGCATCGTTGTCTTTTATCGCTGCAGCGTCGCTTAATGTGATGGTACCTTTAGAGATGTGTTTTCAGGAAACCTATCCAAGTACTTAAAGGAGTTTACTCAAGATCTGCACTGATTAGTATCTGATTGGTGGAGCGCTGACTCCTGGGACCTCTACCATTCATTATAATGGTAGTTCTCCGACTTCCCGTTTTAATGACTAGCGTGGGCTCTAGTGCTCCCTTCTATTTTTGTGGTACTCCCATAGCCGAATACAGCGCTCTGTTATCTATTTTTGGGACCCCCAATATTACTAATCCTGTAAGTATATACCTTGGGCCTCCTTTTTATTCTTTTTGTTTTGAATAACTATAGAACAGCGATGGCAAAACATATTTAAAATTGTAAAAAACTTTATTTTTATGTTCTGTTTTGCATCCTCATATATCATCCCTTTATATACATTATTATCACTGTCCCCATTGGGGCTCACAATCTAAATTTCCTATCAGTACGCCTTAGGCTATGTGCCCGCGTCGCAGATTTGGGTGCAGAATTTGAACTCTGGATCCCAGCCCTGGAAGACTGCAGTGCTAATCACGGAGTCACCATACTGCCCCTACAATTCTATTGATACATTCAGTACAGGATTATTGCCATCTTCTTAGACAGTTATGTTGTAAGTCCTAATAAATAAATACATACATTTTTGTTTGCAGAATCATAACTATTAAAATTTGCCCCCATTCTCCAGATATATCATAACTACTTTTCTGTTTCCAGATTATTAACGAAGGGTCCAGCTACTGCTTTGCTTTGGAGTGTTGGCTGAGCTTGTTCAGTGCTTACAAGATCTTTCCTATTGACCTGGGGCCAAGGGTACCGATGGAACGTGGTTTGCTCCTAATCCCCGCCACCTCTCCAGTTTATCTGCTTTTTGGATGCATGAAAGGCAAATTTGCCTTCTATAACAGCATGGAGAGGCTAGCTGAGCGAGGAAGCTGGTGGCCTGACCTGTCACTCAAGCAGGATTGCCTGCCCATCCAGGAAGTTAGGAGGCTGGGGAGCGCTGTACTCCTGATGGGACCAACCGTATAATGCCAAGGCCACAAGATATGTGAAGTGTCGGGCTGCTTACACCCACATATTGTTGACGTGGCTGTGTGCACGGCGGATAGGTGCTATTCAGCAAAATTGAAATTAGTGCTAGAAAAGTGAATGCACCAAAACCATCCACTAGAAGAAGGTTCTGATCTACTGGACTTCTTGTAACCTGTCTGGTCAACGGTAGACTGTAAGGGAGTCGGTAATCTGCAGCACAATCCTACCCAGTAAAGATTATACGTAAAATCGAAGGACCTATTGCAATTCACTTGTGGGTTTTTAAATTTTTTTTTTTATTGGTATTTTATTTACAACAGATCCATCACATTTGTCATGAATCTTTATTTAAAAAAAAAAAAAAAAAGGAAGTAAAATCAGTGTGAACAGAAGCTTTGTTTGTTTCTTTTTGGAACTGTTCCCCACCTTATTTGCTACCATGTTCACTAAACCAGTTAATCTGACATCAGACCTGTCCAGCCTTGTATTAGCCCTCATTATCCTTACATTATTATACTCTTCTTCTCACCCTGTTCAAAAACATACCAAACTCTCTGCCATTGTTTTTTTTTTTATTTTTTTTTTTAATTTTTTTAGCAAGTCACAACATGACCAAGATGGAGAGAATTTCACCTATTGGAGTACTGACTTAGAGTAGGTCCATAACTGTGATCAGTTTTCTTTGTTTTGTACCAGCTGCACAATGTTTTATTTGTAGTCTGTTGCCATGGAGACATAAAGATCTGAAATGGAGCTGTAGACAAAAAATAATGTTAAATATTATTTAGACCATTTTCCAAGTTGCTTACTTTATTTTTTATAATTTGAGATTTCAAGGGGTTTTCTCCTACACAACTATGAGGCCTTATGTGATTAGCGCAAGTCATAATTGTAATAGATATCTTGATGGCTCCCTGTAATACTACATTACCTATGCAGCACATGTCCGCCTTCCCGGCTGTTTACTGGTTGTGATGGTATAAGAATTTGGCTATATTCACACACGGTGATGGCAGAGACTGAAAATGGCTTCAATGTGCGTGTAAGGGAAAGGTTTACGTAACATGTTGGAGCTTTAGTTATAACCTAAAGTATTGGTAGAGATGGAATTAAAACCTTGGTCGATCTTTATCTTTTGATAAGAAAAATCATATCCAAAGAAATTGAATAACATTTATTTCTAATCCCCTAATGGGGTTGTACCAAGACTATAAGTTATCGGATGGATGGATGATGGCCTACTAATCTATGGGACCCCAAACAATCATGACGAAAGATGCACTAAATGTATCAATAGGATATTCACTCATCGTTTAGTTTACTTTGCACCAACAATTTGTGCCCAAATTTTGGCAAAATTTTGTTAAATTTCAGTCTGCTCTACTTGTCCAAAAAGCCACAGCCCGTTTCAGTGAGGTCTTGCCCCCACGTTTTGTAATAGAAAAAGTGTGTACAACACACAATCATGTACATTGTATCAATAAAAGTGCAGTCTGGTATCGTTCTCACATACTTATGGTAGTCCCGTCGTGCTACTGTGTAACATCAAAGCCCTTCCAATAATATTCCCTACAGGCTGTCGCCCCGAGGGGTTTGGCAACGCTTTACATTTCAGTTGTAGAGGTTTATTACTTCCTGAAAAAGAAGCTAGCGCTCAGGAAATAGGTGATGGGAGTACAGAAATCAAATTTTTCCAGTGTTTTTAATAATTTTTTTTTTTTCTATTTTTAATTAAAGAGGTTTCTCAAAATTGCTATTTGTTGGGTAGTCGGACCCCCAGCGATCTCGAGAACGGGACTCTGTACCCCTGGCTTTAATTTAAATACGGTAGATGTGCACATACTCTACCTCTGCTCTGTTCATGGTCTGTGGGTCTCCCGGAAAAAGCAGAGTTCAGAGCTGTGCTATTTCTGGCAGTGCCATTGACCATGAATGACAGAGGTCGAGCATGTGCACCTCTACTTCGTTCTAGGAGAGGCTCTAGACGTCTGACTGCTGAGACCCCCAGCGTATTCCGGAACCTGTCACTCGAAGGAAAAAATAAACAAAAAAGCAACCCTCTTAATCTGCAGGTTGATAACGTTTTGAGCCTGACCAGTGCCTGCACTTAGAGCTCCGCTGCCAGGAGGAGATTAACGTTATTCCTCCCAGCAGTGTTGGGGATTCAGTCACAGGGTGGCACCGTTGCCGATTCAGTCACCGCTCAGTGTATAGAGGGGCAGCTGTAACTGCGCCCCCGGCACTGACTGATAGCCGGCCCTATTGCTGAGCGAGCTGTCAGTCAGCTCCGGAGTGCGGTTACAGCGGCCGCTCACCATACACAATGGTGACTGTAACCCGAACGTTTCCGGGAGGAATAAAGTTAATTTCCTCCCAGCAGCGGGGGTCTGAGGGCCCGCGCCGGGCAGATTAACCCCATATCTGCAGCTTACTTGCGTTTTTTCATGTGACCGGTTCCTGTTTACGAGTAGTGCTTGCCCTGAACGGGACTTGTGAGCAACCTCTGCTCCATTGGTCAGTGGGAGCACTGCACTATGCTTCCTCCTGCAGTCCTATAGACAATGAATGGAGTGGAAGATGAGCATGCCGACCTCTGCTCGATTCAAGATGGGGTCCGCAGAACCTCTTTCCTGGAATCGCTCTTTATAAGATTGCAATTCTGGGAAAACCTCTTTAATGTCGGCTTACTGTCAGTGGTTGGGGACGTTCTTGGTTACATCCAGAGGCTGAGAACATGTAGACTTCCTACAGCTGAAGGTTTGTTGTTTTTATATCCCCTGTATATGATCTTTTATGAGCTAAATGCACAACGGCGCACACTCTCCTGCGGCGATAACCTGCTACAATACATCGCTGCATATTATAGGGGTTGTGTAATGAAATGATCCTAAATTACTAACTTAGCGGTATGTAACTTACTAATATGCTTCACATCGGACCTGCCCTGATCTTCCGCTCCCCTTTATGAAATCCCCAGTCTGCAATAACCCTAAAGGAAGAAATACATTTATACCGCGCTAATCTGTGGATTGAAAAGATAAAAATTGAGTGATCAGTTGTTGATGGGTTTTACTGTTTCCTCTGCGCCCTACTATTCTTCCGCCCATCCTTCTCCTTCCCCGTACTCTCGCCTCACAGGTGACTTTAACATTGCAGGTGGGATCCATAGTACAAAGGTAGCTATGCCCTTGAGATATTTGTCACAAATTTCAGGAGTGAGAGGCAGCTGACCTATCCTGCAAGGTTATGCCTGGGGCACCATTGTATAGGCGCAGTATTGATAGAATGGCTAAATGGTATTTTGCGTTGTACCATTTAAAGTTCAGCATGAGCACAGACATATAGGAAAAGTTTAAGGCTATGTAACCACAGTGTGTGTTGTTTTTTTTTTTTTTTTCTTTTTTTTTTATGTTTTCCCCATCCATCAACTCTGCAATAATTCATATATTTTTGCTTTTTGTAATGCCGTTCTCCGAAAGGCTTTGATGACCTCAGCAGCACTTCACGCTCTCTTGTTAATGTCTAATCCTGCAACTACTTATGAAGTGTTGGATTTTATGCGGCACATAAAGCCCGTCCCGTCCCAGGTAAGGGCCCGCCAGTAGTTTCCACAAACAAGTCTGGTATTTACCTGCGGTAACTGAGCTCATACGTTACTGTTTCAGGACTAGTGTGGGTGTTGGCCCGGCTCACAACCTGTTCTATACCCTATGGTCATGTACAATTGCATCTGTGTATCTTCACATTGAGTCACACATCTCGGCATGGTTTTTTTTGGTGTAGATTGTGCTTCTACCTTTATGCTGTAAATACACATTGCTCGACGTTGAAATTGTAACAGCAAGAAGTAAGAGTCGTGGAATGATGGAAATCACAGGACCGGCAAACATGTTATTGAAATGGAAAGAACATTTTCAGAACGTCTCGATTTTATTCTGTATCGAGTATAAATGCTCAGAAATCCACACACTTGGCTGCTATCGATTAAGGTTATTAATGGTTGTCTGAGGAATCTTCTACTGTGCTGATTTCCCTTGGCAAATCATCAAGATGCTGTTTGGCATCCAGAGGAGCAGGGAGCCCCCTTTTGATGTCTTCTTGCCCTAATGGACAGAGTTGTTCAAGTCCTGCATTCGTGTTCTACAAAGGGGTGGTGGGGCTGGGGGGGTTACATTTTGGACATTTTTCTATTAGCCTATATAAAGTTCAACTTTGTTTTTTCGTGTGTGTGTATGTGTCCATTTTTACAACCTGTTGCATGTGTTTTGCTCATATACAAAAATAAACCTTTTCTAAGCTTCCTCTACCCACTAAACGGTAAAAACGGGCAGCACCTGGATGGCACCCGAGTGCTCTGTTTTTTTTTGTTTTGTTTTTTTGTTTTTTTTTTGCACCCACGAATTTACTTTGTCAACTTTTATACATAATCCAGAATGAACATGTCTGTAGTTTTGGGGTTTGTTTTGTAGACACCTGGATGCAAAAAAAAACAAAAAACCAGAACACCCCACAACACTTAGGCTATGTGCACACGTATTTTTGAGGTCTGCGGATTTGAGAAATCCGCAGGTAAGACACTCTGTTTTACCGTGGATTCCACCTGCGGATTCCTATTGAGGAGCAGGTGTAAACCGCTGCTGAATCCGCACAAAGAATTGACATGCTGCGGAATGTAAACCGCTGCGTTTCCGCACTTTTTTTTTCTGCAGCATGGGCACAGCGATTTCTGTTTTCCATAGGTTTACATGGTACTATAAACTCATGGGAAACTGCTGCAGACCCGCAGCAAAATCCGCAACGTGGGCACATAGCCTCACACTGAATAAAATGATACCTGGGGTGAAGAAATGTCTTGTGGTTCTTGTGTAATCAGTGTCAGACGTTTTCAGTTAATGATATGCCCATGGTCCAGGGTGGGACTGTAGGCAGACTCTTATCTTCCTGCTCTAAGAACAAAACCACAAAAAGAAGACTTGAAAATCCTCCAAAAGTCTATAAAGCACACCAGGAAAAAGGCAGAGACGCTTACCTGCCTAGGCCTCAAAACAAATGCACTATCGGGGTTCAGTGGACCCAAATAAAGATGGCGGCTACACAGGTGCGGTAATACCGATGGGACAGCCAGCCTACAATTGGCCATTTGGTACACCAGTGCAGAAAAGATAGTCTGTATGTGGCAATGTTCACACACAGAAGATGCAGAACATCTGGCTTACAGGCAGCCTATTAATGACGCCCATACTCTTGGATCAGGCGGGCTGCCCAGTGCTAACTAAAATGCAGTCTGTGTGAACAGAGGCCACCAAGGAAAGATCTGCCCACAGGCCGCCCCGAAGTGCAAACAGTCTCTCTCTATGATGAGGATCATGTTTGTTTTTCGGGGGCAGTCTGTGGTCATGTCTTTCCTTGGTTTCTCTGGCTTAGAGCAGGAAGATAAGACTCTGCCTACAGTCCCGCCCCAGAGCACGAGCATATCATTAACTGAACACTTCTAACCCTGATTACACAAGAACCACAAGACGGATTTCTTCACCCCAGGTATTATTTTAATCTGTGTAACGCTGCCAACCTGACAATGCTTCTAGTTTACTTGGCAAAATCCTGCTGACAGGTTCCCTTTATCCCCTTAGACTATAAAAGCATGTGCACACATCGAGTATTTGAAGCAGATTTTTCAGTACCAAATATGAGATTGTGGGCAGAAAAACCACTGCATATACTTATTATGCATTTTAGTTGTTGTTTTTTTATTTTATTTTTTTTCCCATACATTTGAATGGTTGAAAATTGCTGCAAACAATGCTGACAAAATTGACATGCTGCAGATTAAAAAACAAACACTTTGGTTCAAATCTGCCAGGAAAAAAAAGCAGAATGCTCATGAGAGTTAAGAATTCTCATTTGCTGGTACTGTAAAGTGCAAGTTTTTTTTTTTTTAACCCCTTTCTGACATTGGGTGTAATAGTACGCAGATGTCGGACTCTCTCCCTTTGATGTGGGCTCCGGCACTGAGCCCACATCTTTTCTGGCACATGTCAGCTGTTTTGAACAGCTGATATGTGGGTTTAACATCTGCGGGTGGAATAACGATCCACCCACGGCTGTTAAATGCCACTGTCAAACTCTGACAGCGGCATTTAACACTTGCTTCCTGCAAGCGTGCCAGAAATCCCACCCATCAGCGCCCATGTCACATGACCACAGTTCGCCGATGGGTTGGCATGACAACCTGAGGTCTCCAGCAGACTTCTATGGTTGTCACTGTCCAGGGGTTTGCGCTCATAGCAAGTCAGCAATTCTGCTACATACAGGTGATCTGATCATCCCATGAAGACTATTGAAGCATGCCAAAATTAAAAAAAATAAAAGTTCAAATTACCCCCCTTTCGCCCCATTCAAAATAAAACAATAAAATCAAACATAGACATATTTGGTATCGCCGCGTTCAGAATCTCATGATCTATCACAAAAAAAAAAAAATTAACACGATTGCTAAACAGCATAACGAAAAAGTCAAAACAACGCAACATTCTATTAAAATGCAATAACGGGCGATCAAAAGATCGTATCTGTACCAAAATGGTATAATTAACCCCTTTCTACCATTGGGTGGGCCCTACTTACAATGGATGGAATAGTACGTCCAGCGCGATCAGCCGCGCTCACGGGGGGACTATCGCAGCTGACATCCGGCACTATGTGCCGAGAGCGGTCACGAACCGCTTCTGGCACACTAACCCCCGGAACGCTGCTATCAAAGAAACTGATCGCAGCATTCTGGCGGCACAGGGAAGCATCGCGCAGGGAGGGGGCTCCCTGCTTACTTCCCTGAGACCCTCGGAGCAACGTGATGTGATCGCGTTGCTCTGAGGGTCTCCTACCTCCTCCCTGCAGGCCCGGATCCAAAATGGCCACGAGGGGCCTTCCGGGTCCTGCGGGGAGGTGGCTTTCCAGCGCCTGCTCAGAAGTGTCAGATCAGCGATCTGATCATATATAGTGATGTACCCCCCTGGGGCAATGTAGAAAAGTAAAAAAACAAACCTTTACGTGTGTATGTATCTGTATATAAAAATTGCTGGTCAACTTTTAACCCTTATAAAAATTGTACTGATGTAAAGTAGACAGGTGGGAAAAGTATTTTGTGTGACATAACTCTGTGATTTAAGGGCATCAAAATTCAAAGTTGGAAAATTGCTAAATTTTCAAAATTTTCACCAAATTTCCATTTTTTTTTTCACAAACGCAGGTAATATCAAAGAAATTTTACCACTAACATGAAGTACAATATATCACAAGAAAACATTGTCAAAATCACTAGGTTCCATTGAAGCGTTCCAGAGTTATAACCTCATAAAGGGACAGTGGTCAAAATTGTATAAACTGGCCCCGTCATTAATGTGAAAACCACCCTTGGGGGTAAAGGGATTAAAAACGTCAGCTCAGTGTAAAGAATAAGCCTTTACCCAACCCGTGATCATGAAAAATGGAGACGCTATGGGTATCAGATAATGGCGCCATTTTTTTTTTTATTTGCTATTTTACTGCACTTGTAATTTTTTTTTTCTTCTTGTTTTCCAGGACATATGTTAAAACCAATAGTGTCGTTAAAGTATAACTCGTCCCACGCAAAACAAGCTCTCACATGGCCATGTTGACCGAAAAATAAAAAAAGTTATGGCTCTGGGAAGAACGGGACCAAAAAACAAAAATGCAAAACGAAAATACCTCTGGGGGTTAAGGGGTTATTCCTGGGGGGCACAGCATGTTGCCAAGCCCCAATGGGTATGGGGCTGTTAACAGGTCCGTTTTCTGGGGAAAAAAAAAGACGTCTGAATGAGGCTCTACTCATAGTTCCCTAGTTTCTCTGATTGCTCCGTGGGAAATTCTTGCCTCTGCCTTGATAACTGCTAACGAGGAATCTATGAAATGTTTTCCAGCCGCAGCAATGGGAGCGGAGCGGACTACTGTAGATGGAAATAAACCAGAATATAACTATGCCTAAGGGAACGCTGGTGGTCACATCATCCTATGTCCCTAATTTCTGAAATGCGCCATTGATTTGGCCCAGCGATACCTGTAGTCTTCTTTCTTTACCCCCGTGTGTTCCTGTGGTTACAAAATAATTATGGTAGTTGAAAAATGGAAATGGAGTTCCCTGAATGTGAAGAGCAGGGGTCTCTTTTCTCTGGGGGTCACATTTTGCCTACACTCTGTGATTCTATTTTGGGCTTTGTATGACTCTTGCAGGCAAACAGAAGTTATATTTTTATGCTTTTATAATTTTATTTATTAGAAGAATTTTCCCCACTGCAAACTGATTGTAACGGGAAGATTGACAGTTCTGCAATTTGTAAAATCTAAAATGAAGTCACTTAAACTATGAAGTTATTCCCAGTGACACGGGAGGCGAGGCGGACAATCCTGGCTTTGTGGTTTTCCATAGGGCTGACTCTGGCTTCATATTCCCACATTCTCCGCAGCCAAGTATTTACCTAACGAAGTCGTCCTTTCATCTTCTGTTTATTCATTGGACAATTCATCCGCGTTTCCCTCCCTTGTGTACACAGTGTTTCCTAATATTGCTCAGTAGTCGCCATCTTCGTAGGTTAATAGTTACTATGTCATGTGGGGAAACCTGCTTTTACAACCTAAATAGATCATCTTTGTGTACAGCTAACTACATTCACTGATTAGCCATGACATTAAAACCACTTTTATTGTGTGGTCCTCCTCATGCTACTAAAGCCATTCCAGCCAATCAAGGAACGGACTCCACAAGATCACTTAAAAGATCAGATTGGACTGCACGATTATTGAGATTGAACTTTCCTCTTTTCGTGATAATTGTGCAGCCTAAACAGGCTGCTGCCAATCACATGATCTCCTGTTTGTATGACGCAGACTTGTGAATCCTCCTAGTGCACGCACTATGCGCTGCGAGGATTCCGCCGGTGTCTCTGCCGGGATCGTTCGTCTACTATGCGATATATACACAAGTCTGCATCACTAACAGAGACTGCAGTCTTGTCATTCTAGACCAGACAACCCCCTTAAGGCTATGTGCACACGTTGCGGATTTTGCTGCAGATCTGCAGCTGCGGGTCCGCAGCAGTTTCCCATGAGTTTACAGTACAATGTAAATCTATAGAAAACAGAAAACGTTGTGCCCATGTTGCGTAAAAAAAACGCACGGAAACGCAGCGGGTTACATTCCGCAGCATGTCAATTCTTTGTATGGATTCCGCAGTGGTTTACACCTGCTCCACAATAGGTATCCGCAGGTGTAAAACCGCAGTGGAATCCGCACAATAACCGCGGTAAATCCACAGGTAAAACGCAGTGCCTTTTACCTGCGGATTTCTAAAATCCGCAGAGGTCGATTCTACGTGTGCGCATAGCCTAACAATTAGTGTCCATACCAGTCAATACAATGACTCCTGCAGGTTGGCAATAGCCATCTTCCTTGGAGTGTGAGTTATGAGAGAACCACTTGCACTTTTTATGACTAGACTGCCAGGAGTGTATGGACCGAGTGGGAGCCCACCCTAGTCTCCACTCTCGTCACCAGACCCTATTACTAATGCAGGGAATCAACACTTTATCTGCTAAGCATATTCTCCAGTTGCCAGGAATGTTGTTTTTTGACATTTATCCTTTCTTTTTAGTAGTTACCGTAATTCCCACCTTTCTTTGCCCTTTTTGGAGGTTACGGTATATTGCATTTCATAAAATAAAAAAATGTTATGCTGTTCCCTTCGCTATGATATCAAGATGTGTTAAGTCAACCTCCAAAGACAAATTCAAAAATATACGTTCTGATTTATGTGTATATATATATATATATATATATATATATATATATATATATATATATATATATATACACACATACAGTTAGGGCCAGAAATATTTGGACAGTGACACAAGTTTTGTTATTTTAGCTGTTTACAAAAACATGTTCAGAAATACAATTATATATATAATATGGGCTGAAAGTGCACACTCCCAGCTGCAATATGATAGTTTCCACATCCAAATCGGAGAAAGGGTTTAGGAATCATAGCTCTGTAATGCATAGCGTCCTCTTTTTCAAGGGACCAAAAGTAATTGAACAATGAACTCTAAGGGCTGCAATTAACTCTGAAGGCGTCTCCCTCGTTAACCTGTAATCAATGAAGTAGTTAAAAGGTCAGGGGTGGATTCCAGGTGTGTGGTTTTGCATTTGGAAGCTGTTGCTGTGAGCAGACAACATGCAGTCAAAGGAACTCTCAATTGAGGTGAAGCAGAACATCCTGAGGCTGAAAAAACAGAAAAAATCCATCAGAGAGATAGCAGACATGCTTGGAGTAGCAAAATCAACAGTTGGGTACATTCTGAGAAAAAAGGAATTGACTGGTGAGCTTGGGAACTCAAAAAGGCCTGGGCGTCCACGGATGACAACAGTGGTGGATGATCGCCGCATACTTAATTTGGTGAAGAAGAACCCGTTCACAACATCAACTGAAGTCCAGAACACTCTCAGTGAAGTAGGTGTATCTGTCTCTAAGTCAACAGTAAAGAGAAGACTCCATGACAGTAAATACAAAGGGTTCACATCTAGATGCAAACCATTCATCAATACCAAAAATAGACAGGCCAGAGTTAAATTTGCAGAAAAACACCTCAAGAAGCCAGCTCAGTTCTGGAAAAGTATTCTATGGACAGATGAGACAAAGATCAACCTGTACCAGAATGATGGGAAGAAAAAAGTTTGGAGAAGAAAGGGAACGGCACATGATCCAAGGCACACCACATCCTCTGTAAAACATGGTGGAGGCAACGTGATGGCATGGGCATGCATGGCTTTCAATGGCACTGGGTCACTTGTGTTTATTGATGACATAAGAGCAGACAAGAGTAGCCGGATGAATTCTGAAGTGTACCGGGATATACTTTCAGCCCAGATTCAGCCAAATGCTGCAAAGTTGATTGGACGGCGCTTCATAGTACAGATGGACAATGACCCCAAGCATACATCCAAAGCTACCCAGGAGTTCATGAGTGCCAAAAAGTGGAACATTGTGCAATGGCCAAGTCAATCTCCAGATCTAAACCCAATTGAGCATGCATTTCACTTGCTCAAATCCAGACTTAAGACGGAAAGACCCATAAACAAGCAAGACCTGAAGGCTGCGGCTGTAAAGGCCTGGCAAAGCATTAAGAAGGAGGAAACCCAGCGTTTGGTGATGTCCATGGGTTCCAGACTTAAGGCAGTGATTGCCTCCAAAGGATTTGCAACAAAATATTGAAAATAAAAATATTTTGTTTGGGTTATGTTTATTTGTCCAATTACTTTTGACCTCCTAAAATGTGGAGTGTTTGTAAAGAAATGTGTACAATTCCTACATTTTCTATCAGATATTTTTGTTCAACCCTTCAAATTAAACGTTACAATCTGCACTTGAATTCTGTTGTAGAGGTTTAATTTCAAATCCAATGTGGTGGCATGCAGAGCCCAACTCGCGAAAATTGTGTCACTGTCCAAATATTTCTGGCCCTAACTGTATGTGTGTGTGTATGTGTATATATATATATATATATATAATTTTACCCCCAAAAATTAAACTTTTTTTTTGTTTTATTTTCACACCTAAAGCCCAATAATTTTGGCAATCCTTTCTTGCCAAAAATAAACCTTTAAAAATGTTAATTTCATCTCCAAATAGCTGGATATTGGTGTTTAATGACGTTGCACAGAAGGATAATGTGGGGATTCCAATTTCAGGTACGGTAAATTACCATTCTACATTTTGTAACATTACTGAAATCCCAATGGATTACACCAGTAACGCTTCTCACTGGAGCACGAATATTTCTAAGTTCTTATGTAATCCTTTTTTAGCTTTTTTTTTTTTTTTTTTTTTTTTTTTTTTTATGCCTTTTTGAATACATGGTTGTACAAATTCAGATTTTGAATAATTGCCAAATCGCAAACTTTCCTAATAGAGCAATCCTCCTTGGGGCTGGGGCAGATAGCCATATTTTTTTTGTCCGAGTGCAATCCGACCAAACAAAAATATAATTTTACGTTTATATCCACCTATCTCGGGCCTCTTCTTCCTTGCTTAGCTTTACTAATTCCAGAGAGTGATGATGGATGGAAAACGACTAGGAGGGAGGGTGTGCCGAACCGTTTGGCCACGCCAAGGGTGCACCGAGACAGCAACATGAGTCTTCATAGTAAGTACCGGCGGACAGACTCCCTTCAATCAGGTCTTTTGTATGAATTACTTGAATTTATTGTAGATTTCATGGAAAATATTTGACCAATAACGGAAAAATCCACTCCAATTCCAGGAATCCTGGAAATAATAAAGATGACATTTAGTGCCTCGATACAGATTTTGTATGACTGCATATTCCTCTGTGGCCTCCTTATTGCCAAGTGACAGAGGAACTGCCACTTCCCTACCTGTTATTGTTAGAACAATGGCTTTGTACTGTGGTTCCTTTTGTAAGGAATCCTTTGGCCGCATCGTCCCACACGCTGGATCACGATGGAGCAATTATCAATATTTCCTTCCGTGGATTTCCTGTGCTTTGTAGTGATTCATACGTGCCGCACAATCACTGCTTGTATGGCTTATTAGTCACTGTGTATTGCAAAAATGTTCTACTTTTTTTTTTTTTCCCCCATGTGTTCAGCTTTGTGGTCACAGTTCCCATAGCTGTGTACAGATCATTACGTTGGTGTGATGATTAGGGTTGAGCGAAACGGATCGTTCATTTTCAAAAGTCGCCGACTTTTGGCAAAGTCGGGTTTCATGAAACCCGACCCGATCCCTGTGTGGGGTCGGCCATGCGGTACGCGACTTTCGCGCCAAAGTCGCGTTTCGTATGACGCGCTTGGCGCCATTTTTTTCAGCCAATGAAGGGGCGTGGGCAGAGTGATGACATAGGTCTTAGGGGCGTGGACGCCTATCGCCATGTTGTCGCTTGTGCGCTGTAGCGATTTGCACTGTGTAACACCAGCTTTTCAGTTCAGGGACGGAGGAGAGAGAGAAAAAAAAAAATTCCCATTGGGTTTCGTGTTTCGGTCGATCCTCGACTTTTCGCCATAATCGGCCGATTTCACTCGACTTTTGAGATAGTCGGGTTTCGCGAAACCCGGCTCGACCCTAAAAAAGTCAGTCGCTCAACCCTAGTGATGATGTCTCAGGCTAGATGCATCTAATGCCGGGTGCACTCCGGCACTTGGTGCTAAGAAATGCACCAGCTCCAAAGGGTACAGAAGTGTTGTGAAATCACTAAAAGAGGTTACCCGTCTATTTATTTGGTATCCACCACTGTTTGCTATATATACAGTGTGTGTATGTATATGTATATGTATATGTATATGTGTATATATATATATATATATATATATATATTTGCGTCAAAGCCTCTTGAAACGACCTCCGAAGTGACACATAAGGGAAAACGCAGTCTGTTCTGTTACTGAGAAATCCGTGTTTGAATTGATCTGCAAATGAGTCAGAAGGACTATGGTAGATCTGACGCCTCAGTCGCTCCAGCTCTATTCCCCATCTAGCACCACCTCTTCTTGCTTGGCTAACGACACATTTGTTGTGTGACTTCAGGCAAAGGAGCCGCCAGTCACGCAGAAGGAGGCAGCATCGGGCGGAGAATAGAGCTGGAGTGACAGAGGCTTCAGAGCTCCCATTGCTCTTTGTTTGCTTATCCATACTAATGCTAATTTCTTAGTAGTAGAGGAATGGACTTGCCCTGTAAAGGTATTGATGAACTTTTCTTTGAAAGAATTGCGTACATATCAACAGTTTGCGGTGAAAATTCCTACTGCCCCATTAAAGATTTAGGACCAAGTTTTTTAATTTTTTTTTTTCAATTTATCACTTACTGCTCCGCTTCTTTCATTTCATTCATTCATTCATTCATTCATTCTCTATTGGACTGCCGGAGATACTTGAGCCCAGTACTATCTTCGGCAGTGTCAGAATGAAGGAAGTGGAGGTGCGTGTTCTCGATAATTTTTTTTCCCCTTAAGGGCTCATCTCAACTTGTGAGGAAAACGGACGAGTGCAATCTGATAAAAAATCGGATTGCACTCGGACCAATGTTAATCAACATGTGACACTCCATTTGCGATTTTTTTTTTTTTTTTTTTTTTTTTTTTTTTTTTTTTTTTTTTTCCCCCAGCCGAAATCGGACTGAGAAAAATCTGTGTCGGCTGAGAAAAAAATCGCAGCATGCTGCGTATTGCTGAGATTCTCGGACGAGACTCGCCAATGCAAGTCAATGGGTGCGAGAAAAAAAACGCACAGCACTCGCACCATGCGAGTGCTGTCCGATTTTTACGCACCGGTGTCCTTAGAAAAGCCGGCAATTCAGCGCAGAGTACAGTAAAATCACACTGACAGGTTAGATGAGAGTAGATATATACACATAGAATAGGTATATATACATATATATATATATATATATATATATATTTAATGCAGCGCGAGATAGCTTTAAAGCTGGTAATTCAGTTACCGGCTTTTGCTTTCTCCTTCACAAACCCGACATATGAGACCTGGTTTACATACAGTAAACCATCTCATATCACCATTTTTTTTGCATATTCCACACTACTAATGTCAGTAGTGTGTATATGCAAAATTTGGGCGTTCTAGCTATTATATTTAAGGGTTAAATGGCGGAAAAAATTGGCGTGGGCTCCCGCACAATTTTCTCCGCCAGAGTAGTAAAGCCAGTGACTGAGGGCAGATATTAATAGCCTGGAGAGGGTCCATGGTTATTGGCCTCCCCCTGGCTAAAAACACCTGCCCCCAGCCACCCCAGAAAAGGCACATCTGGAAGATGCGCCTATTCTGGCACTTGGCCACTCTTCCCATTCCCGTGTAGCGGTGGGATATGGGGTAATGAAGGGTTAATGCCACCTTGCTATTGTAAGGTGACATTAAGCCTAATTAATAATGGAGAGGCGTCAATTATGACACCTATCCATTATTAATCCAATTGAAAGAAAGGGTTAAAAAAATACACACACACACATTATTAAAAATTATTTTAATGAAAGTTCCCACGATCTATGAACATCCAGCAGAGGGCGCCTCACCTCAAATGAAGCTAAATATAGCTCATTGATCTATATTTAGACTCATTCCCCGGGGTTTTGCAGCGAGGAGTAGCATTGCATTAGCAAAGCTCCTGGCTGCAAAATGTTTTAACCCCTTCAGAAGGATTTTCATCGTTGGACTTTACAGATCTGTGGAAGGTAAGTATATTGTTGGTTTATTTTTTTTTTTTGTCACAGAACGAGGGTCTTCACTGAGTGGATTGGGCGTTAAATAAAAAATTACAACAACCTTTGTTTTTATTTCATTAAAATAATTTTTAATAATGTGTGTATTTTTTTAACCCTTTCTTTCAATTGGATTAATAATGGATAGGTGTCATAATTGACGCCTCTCCATTATTAATTAGGCTTAATGTCACCTTACAATAGCAAGGTGGCATTAACCCTTCATTACCCCATATCCCACCGCTACACGGGAATGGGAAGAGAGTGGCCAAGTGCCAGAATAGGCGCATCTTCCAGATGTGCCTTTTCTGGGGTGGCTGGGGGCAGGTGTTTTTAGCCAGGGGGGGCCAATAACCGTGGACCCTCTCCAGGCAATTAATATCTGCCCTCAGTCACTGGCTTTACTACTCTGGCGGAGAAAATTGTGCGGGAGCCCACGCCAATTTTTTCCGCCATTTAACCCTTAAATATAATAGCTAGAATGCCCAAATTTTGCATATATACACTACTAACATTAGTAGTGTGGAATATGCAAAAAAATGGTGATATGAGATGGTTTACTGTATGTAAACCAGGTCTCATATCATGTCGGGTTTGTGAAGGAGAAAGCAAAAGCCGGTAATTGAATTACCAGCTTTAAAGCGATCTAGCTCTGCATATATATATATATATATATATATATATATATATATATATATATATATATATATATATATATATATATATATCTATTCTATGTGTATATATCTAATCTAACCTGTCACTGTGATTTTACTGTACTCTGCGCTGAATTACCGGCTTTTCAAAGGAGACCCGTGCGTAAAAATCGGACAGCAATACGGATGTCATACGGATGTTGCGATAAAAAAATCGCATGGCACTCGCAGACGTTACATCAGTTTTTTCGGTCCGTAAATCGGACCGTTTTTTTCTCACACAAGTGGAGATGAGCCCTAAATCTCATCCATTTATCACCTTAGAAGTTGGCAAGTATGGAATATGTGGAATGTATATTTTTCACTAATGTTCACAAATATAAAAATATTACAGTTAAGTACTGTACATGGATTCTCAGGGCTCTGGTCTTGTGACCTTGTCAGTGGTCCATGACTACTGGGGCAGGACCCAACCTCTTCCTACCTGTCGGCCTCCCTGGGTCATCTTCTGATTAGTAGGCCCAGTGTCTCATCATGCAGGGCTTCTGTCTAGCGACATGGAGTACTGATGCACCCTCTCTATACCACGGTTCTGCAAATTAATTTTCTCATCTAGTAAGTAGTAACAAATCGGCATTAAATTGAAAGTTGTATAACTAATAGAAGAATCTTGTGTAATACAACTATCTTCTGGTAGCAGGACGAGGAATTACACGATTAGCAGTGAATTGGGGGAAACTGGGATAATGCAATTATGTTGGTCAGCTGTTTTATAAAACAATGTTTTCTGGAAAACCTCTTTAATTTTTCGAAGATCATATCCATATACATTTTTTCAGAATGGTGTTGAAGGTGAATGTCTAAAGTTTGAGTGTAGCTTCCCATTAGGGTGGCCTCCCTTTCATGACCCTTACCTTGTACCCTCGCGCAGCATGACGTTCGGTGATGCAATCCTTTTTTTTTTTACTGATTGATGGAACGATATGACGGCTCTACACAACCGCATTGAATCTATTAGTTCCATCTGCTTGCCTAATGTGGGACGTCGAGGGTCTGACTTCCTGGAGGGTAAAATATACCGAATTAACTACAGCTACATATAGTCCCATAGTCTGTTTACTCTTTTTCATGTGTTGATTTCTTCTTTTTCTTACAGGGGAAAAAAAGAAAACCAAGTCCATAGACAATGAACTTAATCCAGTGTGGAAGGAGGTAAGTGTGCTGCACAGATGCGTTGAGGGTTTTCTTTGATTTTTAGCAAATATCAAATGTACTGCTAAGTTCTTGATATCTCTGTTTATCAGGGAACTCTTCCGAAATGCCTGTTGGGAACAGGGAACAACCACTGCCCATATATCCTATTGGGGCATATGGATGTCATAGAAGGTAGAGGTCCCTATAATACATTATGGGGCCCCTCTGTTCCCAAGCATTCTATCTATGGGTTGGACTCATTGAAAGGACCTCTGGGCTGTCTGGAATGTGATATGCATATATACGGTCACATGCCAACTTGGACTCGAGTATGTCTAGTTGGCATGTGACCATATGTATTGAGCAAGGCTAATTGGAATATGTCCGGAAACATGCAAATTACATACTTGAGATCATATGACTGCCCGCGAAAAGTGCCGAAGAATCCTCACAGCACGTAGTGCACTCGATGTGAGAATTAGCAAGTCTGCAGTCACGTAGAGTGACTGCAGACTTGTTAGGCTAACGCCGGACAACCCCTTTAATTTAATATTTGCAATAAAACTACAAACATTTTCACTTGAATAATAACATTGACCATTAGTGTTGAGCATTCCGATACTGAAATATTGGGTATCGGCCGATATTCGCTGTATCGGGGTTCCGATACTGAGTTCCAATACTTTTAGAATATCGAATACCGGAATCTGAAGTTCCCATAATGCAATGAGCCAGTTTGATTTTACTCAGACAATGAGGATCCTAAGAAATGTGGGCACATCCTGTTAGGCATGTTAACTAATGACATGGCTGTGATTGGCTGCTGAAATGATGTCATAATGCACTATAAAAGCCGCCACCACCATTTTGGGTTCACTCTGCTGTGAATTTACTTAGGGACAGGACGCTGCTGTTCTGACTCTGAGGGACAGATTGAGCTAGTGATTTGCTTTATTGTGCTTTACCCAGGCTTCTTTAGCAACCGCTGTGTGAGAAGCTTTTTTTTTTGCCTTGCAGCGCTGTTCACGGCTGTCTGCGAGGTCTGTGAGTGAGTGCAGCTCACGCTGTAGTGTGTTCTGCAGCCACCTCCGGTTGTAGTCCGCTCGGCGTACGTCACTGCCTCATACATTGTCCTTTTTTGCATTAGTGCTGCTCATTTTTCTGATTTCTCCTATTAGTGTGGTTCCATCCGTATCCAGCTAGATTGCTTGTAAACACTATATAGGAGTAGATAGAGGAGCCTTTCTGCTGGCTTGTGCCCTGCAGCCCCAGCCAGATTAGTATTAGCCTATTTTTTTTGGAGCCTCATCTATTGCATTGTAGGTTACCTTCCTGCATTGTAATAGCTACAAAAAGTTTGTGATACTATCGGTTCTACATCTTTGGGCACATCGTGTCTTTTTGTGAAAAAAAACAAACAAAAAGTTAATAAAGTTCACCAAACACTCTACTTTACAGTTGTGTAGGCCACATTAGCTCATATTAAAGTCTAGTCCACACTTTATAAAATTAGTGTTTCTTATACCTGTTAGCAGCTGTTCAGGAATAAACACACTAAGCCCTTAGTACTTTTCTGCCTATCTTTATCAGTCTACCAAGATGAAGAAGGCAGAGAGTAAGGCACGTGGTTGTGGGGGTGGAGTTTCTGCAGGGAGAGGATGTGGGGATTCTGTGCTTGCTGCGGGCACCGGTGACTCATCATCCCCCAGTTTTACCAGGGAACAGTCCTTTATGCGCAGCTTTGTAGGAGCTCCCCGTACCCCACTGCTGCGGGACGAACAAATTGAAGCCGTTGTCGGATGGACGGCAGCTAACGCATTGACTTCAATTAGTTCCAGATCCTCTCAGGTCCTGAGCACTGAAGAGCACCCATCTGTCTCTTCACCACCTGCCAAATTGCCCAGGCAGTCAGAAAGCCCTGGACAGGAGCCATCTCTACTTCTGTTCTCTGAATCTCTTGGCTTGGAAAGAGGGGGCCAGCCAAGCAGCATTCTAGAATTTGGAGAAGAGGCAGTATGCAGTGATGCGCAACAGCTTTGTCTCTTTGAATCTGAAGAGGCGGGTGAGCCAGTGCCTATGGTCAGCACACCTCAGTACGCATATGATGATGAGACTCAGGTGCCACTTTCTGGTGCATTCTGTGCTGTCGAGACTACCCAGGAGAAGCAGTTGTTGGAAGAGGGTAGTGTAGATGATGAGGTCCTTGACCCATCATGGCATGAGGTAAAGGAAGGTGGTGGGAGCAGCTCTGAGGAAGAGATTCCCCGAACTGCCAAAAAAGGAGGGAGAGGGAGGGGGCAGAGTCGATTGCCTGTAGCCTCCACTTCGGCACCCATTAGGAGCATGCATCTTCCAAAACGGGCGCTCCCAAGACTTGCAGTGCCTGGTCCTTTTTTGACACAGTTGCAGATGACATTTGCTTTGTCAAATGCAAGCTGTGTAATCAGAAAGTGAAAAGAGGGAAAAGTGTCAGCAACCTCAATACCACAAATATGTGGAAACCTGTGCGGACCAAGCACTGGGTGGAGTTACAAAGACACACTGAAGACCTAGGCCAACCTACAGAGCCACCTACCACCTCATGTTGTAGCCTCTTCCTCAGCTCACACACAGCTGGTTCGGCTTCCTCACAGGATCGCCATGGAAGAACCTCTGGCACTGTTGTACAGAGACATAGTGTCATTCCTCCCACAGCACCACGTTCCCTGTTATCTCCACACTCCCAGGCCAGTCTACAGCCATCGGTAGCACAGGCATGGGAGAAAAGGCGCCCATACTCGGCAAACCACCCCCGAGCACAGGCTCTGAATGCTGGCATTGCAAAACTACTGCCCCTTGAAATGATCTCATTCAGGCTAGTGGAGACTGACACCTTCTGTAACTTCATGGCATTGGCAGTCCCACAATACGACGTGCCCAGCCGCTTTTATTTCAGCAGGCAAGCTGTCCCTGCCCTGCAAAAACATGTGGAGGGAAACATTTAAACATGCGCTACTAAACGCCGTCAGTAGCAAGGTCCACCTCACCTCCGATGTGTGGACCGGTCACAATGGACAGGGACGATACCTTTCCCTCACTGCCCATTGGGTCAATGTTGTGGAGCCGGGTACAGATCTGGCGAGTGGCGCTGTACGTGTTCTGCAAATCCAAGGATTGCAGGAATCCAGTCTGTACACATTGACTCCTCCTCATACTCCAGTTCCTCTGAATCAGTGCTGCAGGAGCCGTCACGATCTACCTTCACATGGATCCGTGAATGCTTACTTGTTATGACCGATATGAGCACAGCCGTGGCCAAACGTCAACAGGCCACATTGAAATTAATTTCTTTTGGGGAATCGAAGCAACACAGCGCAGGAGCTCTGGAATGCCATCAAGCAGCAGAGCGACGTGTGGTTTGTGCCAGCGAATCTCCAGCCAGGCATGGTAGTGTGTGACAATGGCCGAAATCTGGTGGCAGCTCTGGGTCTAGGAAACCTCACTCACATCCCATGTCTGGCACATGTTTTTTGATGGACTCTCCGGATCTTGATGCACTGCTGCACAAGGTGCGCCTAGAGTGCACTCACTTGTGGCGTTCCAGCATGGCAAGATCGCACATTGCAGCTCTGCAGCGCCGATTCCACCTTCCGGATCATCGCATCATATGTGACCTACCCACCAGGTGGAATTCAACGTTACATATGTTGGAGCGTTTGTGTGAGCAGCAGGCAGCAGTAATGGAGTACCAGCTGCATCAGGCGCAAACAAGTCTCACTGTGCGCCGTTCACACTTAACCACCACTGAGTGGGCCTCTATGAAGGACACCTGCCACGTTTTGCGTGCCTTCGATGATTCCACGCGGATGGCGAGTGCAGATGATGCACTATTCAGCATGACTATCCCCCTTATCTGCCTGCTTGAAAAAACACTGCAGGCACTAAGGGAAGAGGTTTTGGAAGAGGTGGAGGATGAGGAGTCACAAATGCAATCTGCTTCTGGACAATCTGTGCAACGTGGTTCCTCACAAAGGCCTAGGCAGGTGACACTTTTTGATGAGGAGGAGTCAATGCAGGAGGAAGACATCTGTCCACAGGAGGGAGGAACACAATGCTCTAGTAGTCAGTATGTAGAGCGAGGGTGGGGTGATGCAGAGCAGGCAGAGATCATGCCTCAAGCAGGGGGCAGCGTTTCTTGGCCAGTTGGCAGTCTGCAACACATGGTTGATTTCATGCTGCAGTGCCTGAGAAACGACCGCTGCATCGCCCACATTCTCAACACGGCTGATTATTGGGTGTCCACCCTCCTAGATCCTCGCTACCGGGACAACTTACAAAGCTTTATAACGCCGTTGAACCCGGAGCGTAAAATGCGGGAGTACCAAGACGCACTGGTGCATTCCATCATGTTCTCCATTCCACCCGAGAGCAGTGCTGCTAGTGCTTTACAAAGCAGCTCAGTGCGTCGAGGCAGTGGAGGAAGCTCTGCACAAAGAGGGAGCAGAAGCAGCGCCTCAGCACAAGGCAAGACCAGTATGGCCCAAATGTGGCAAAGTTTTGTGTCCCCGCCACAAATGTCTACACCATCACAGACGGCTCCAGTCAGCAGGAGGCAACGTTTCTGTCAGATGGTGACAGACTACATGTCTTGCCCTCTCGGTGTACTCCCAGATGGCTCTTCCCTCCCCCCCCTTCAGGTTTTGGGTCTCCAAGCTGGATACATGGCCAGAGCTTAGCCAGCATGCATTGGAGGTGCTGGCTTGCTCTGCTGCTAGTGTATTATCAGAACGTGTCTTTAGTGCCGCGGGTGGTGTACTAACAGACCATCGCATGCGACTATCCTCCAATAACGTTGACCGGCTTACTTTTCTGAAAATGAACCAGGCCTGGATCTCGCAGGAATTTGCCACTCCTCTTCCAGATTAAATAATTGGTTGGCAACAGTATCCAGGTCTCCTGTTGTGTTCATGTTTCTACCACCTGAACTGTAATCCCTGGGCTCCAACACTGCCAGTTGCTGCTCAGAAGTGCCGTCTGCACAGTTAACACATGCTCCAGTGTTATTGGGGTTCAGTAACGTCAGCTGATCCCCCCCCCCCCCCCCCCTGCTGTGTCCGGCAATCTCTCCTGCTCTGTCCACATTCACACTACTACTGACTTTAAACTTGCTTCAATTAAGCCTCTGCCTCCACTCTGTTTCTAGTATTTACCCTGGGCTCCAGCACCGCCAGCTGTTACCCGGCAGTGTCTTTGGCATGGGTACTCCCTCCTGCCCAGCCTGGTTCCAGCACGCCAGCTGTTTCCCGGTAGTGTCAACGTCACTTTGCCTCCAATACGGTGTCCTGTCTTGTTGCGGTCGGGTTAGCCGACTCTATGGTGCCTGCAGTTTAGGTGCTTCCTATGTGGGCTGCGGGATCTGGTAATGAAGGCTGGTTCCATAGTGCCAATAGGACAAGCTCCCCCTGTAGGACTGTGAGTTTCGGTAACTCTGGCCGGCTCGCGGCCTCGCAACTTTTTTTTTCATGTGTACCTTCTGCTGCCTATCTGAGTTCCAGTACCGTCAGCTGGTTCTTGGCAGTTTCTCAGCCTTCTTGTACCTTCTGCTACATTTCCAAGTTCAAGCTTTTTGAAATGGTTTCTGATCACTCTGGATCTCCCTGACGACGACCCTGAAGACGACGACCAAGAAGCTGCAGAACATTAAGCATAAGAATAAAAATCAGAGCAAAAGATATTATCTAAATTATAAGCAGAAGAAGACTAAGCAGTGTATGGGGGTGAGTCCGTTCCTCCTTGTGGTGCCCCTGGAAAATACCTGCTGCTGCAGGCCAAACTGAACGCGGACAAATCCTGTTGTAAATCTTTTGTGACTGGCAGAACGGAAGGTGTAATCTTCAAACTTTTATAGATAACAACTACAGGAATGCCTGTCACAAATTAGAATATGATGATGAAGAAGAAGAATATGAAGTAGTAGAATATGAAGAATAATAGTTGAATAAGAAGAATATGAATGTTTAAAAAAAATAGAAAGCAGGTGAAGAAGAAGATGAATAAGGTGAAGAAGTTTATGAAAAAGATGATGCTGCTGAGGATGATGGAGAAAGTGTGGGAGAAGTAAAAAAAGGTGAAGAGCATGGAAGTAGTGAAACATAAATATCTGACAATATAAAAAAGCTTAACATAGTCAATATCTTTGACTCCGAACGTCTTAAAAAAAAAAAAAATGTACCGTAATTCCTGCTATTTAATTTGATTGGGCTAAACCTCTATGCCTTTAATGTCTCCTACCTCCCCCAATACATCCTACATTATTCTTAGTTTTTTTCCTTCATGTAGAATTAACCTGCAAGGAAAGAAAGGGTTTATTCTCATTCCGATATGTGTCCCATTGACTTGCATTGGTTTCCGGTATCGGAATCGGCAATATCCGATATTTTTTTGGGTATCGGTCAGGTCCAATCCGATCCGATAATTCCCAATATCAGAAGGAATCGCTCAACACTATTGACCATAAAAAAAATTGGTCTCCAAAATTTGGTATTTCGCTTTAGTTATTTTACTGTGGCGGCCATTTAAACAAAAAATAACAGGAACTATCACCTTATTCGTTGTCATAATAAAAAATAAATAAATCTATATGCGAGAAATGGCCAAACTGACATGACAAGAAAGAGATGAGGATCACCATGGTCAAATATCAGCTAATTGGACATTGGTGGTAGATCCTAATGATGCAACACCAATGATTTCATAGACAAAATTTTTGGAGTTGAGCAAAAAGATTCTCGGGACCCTGGTTGAGTGGCAGCGTCAGAGCCCTGCGGACCTCCTACTACCTGCGGTGTCTGTGGAGCCTCTCCTCATTTTAGGAGGAGGTTTGCAGTTCTTTGGTCTACTGATATGGCTGCAGGACAAGGATCCTGCCAATCTTCTCAACTCTAAGCAACCTATATAGATGAGATGTGTTTATAAAGGACGCAAATGGATAGATTTTTTTACTACTTTTTTTTCTAGGGATCTTTATACCCTTCATTTTCCACGTCTGTGAAATAGTTCAAAATTACTGCATTCACAAAATGAAGTATGTTGTCTGTCCTTACAGACCCTGTGGGGGGCATTATGTAACTTCTGTATGCAAGCAAACCATCCTAATTTCCTTTATTTCTTCCTAACTAGGCATAACTTTGCCGTACGGAAGTCTGCAAACTTGGTTAGAACTCATGAACCGTAAAAACAAACCATATCTAAAAACCATGAACGATATAAAACATTTGGTTGTGTTTATAAAGAATATTGTCCTGTGATCTGTAATGGTGACATGGCGTTCACTTGTGGGGCACAAAAAAAAAAAAAAAAACAAATAAAGGCAAACCACTCATTCCATAATTGCTGCACTTCAGCCCTTTACAAATTAAAAGGAATTTTTCATCAGGTTTATGCTTTCCGATCTGAAGGCTTAATGAAATGGGGACAGAGACCCTGATTCCTGCACTGGGTCACTTCCTGGTTTTCTTGCTGCAGATTGGCTAATCTTCCCAGTGATGAGCTCTGTATAACCCTGCCAAGACCACTGATTGACCACTTTGTCAAAACTGTGCATAGGCAGAAAGCTGCTAATTTGTGGGTCAGGAGCCTTGGATAGCTGGAAGTCAAAAATATTGAGGTTTACATTGCAGCAGTTCAGTAAGGGACCCAGCGCTGGAATTTGGATCTCTGGCCCTACTTTATGATGCTCTTAGATTGGGCAGCAAAAACCTGGTGATAGATTCCCTTTAAAATTAGATTGTGGAATTATTGTGAAATTGTTTAAGAAATTATGGCCGTTACTGAATCACATTTCTGCTTTCACAATTTCTTCTTTGTCTTTTCAACAGTATAATATAGGTAGCTTATGAAAGAATTAATGACCTAAAGCCACATATCTTTGGTCCCCAGTACTTAAAGGGGTTGACATATTTGGGGCATATATAACATATCGACCAAATAGGCCATAACTGTTGGATAAATTCACCCTCGCGTATTTCAAGAACGAATCCCGTTGCACGCTTTCAGGGTCTCATCTTTGTTCCTCTCTTTAGGAGCTCTGTAAATTGGTGAATGTGCTTGCTCTGTAGTTTTTCAAGCACCCATAGAAATAAATGAGAAGGGCACTGGTGGGAGTGAAGGATCTATTAGACACCCGTAAGGCTACGTTCAGATTAGCGTTGCGCGCCGCTGCGTCGGCGACGCAACGCACGACGCACGCTAAAACGCTGCATTTTGCGACGCGTGCGTCGTTTTTTTGACGAAATCGGACGCAAGAAAAATGCAACTTGTTGCGTTTTCTTGCGTCCGACGCTAGCGTCAAAAACGACGCACGTGTCGGAAAACGCAACAAGAAAAACGCATGCGTCCCCCATGTAAAACATAGGGGCGCATGACGCGTGCGTCGCCGCTGCGTTTCCCGACGCAGCGTCGGCAAACGCTAATCTGAACGTAGCCTAATGCAGTTGTAACACTGGGTATGATCATAAAAAGTTTTTGTTTTTGCAATTTTTCTGGGGTTAAACACCTTTTTAAGTTTCAAAATGTTTGCGCACCTCGAAGTTTTTACACCAGACGTGTAGAACAGTGTATAAATACAGTGACATTTCGAGCAGAGGCATTCTCTTAATTACCGGTAATTAGGGGCATGTTACTCTGCTGGCGCCCTCATTGTACAGTGTACGCCACCAGTCTTATTCTTTGCAGTGGTCAGACGGTGTCGTCTATAGGCGCAAATAGGCTTCAGATGCTCCAGATTTGCCTGAATTAGGCACAAATAGGCTTCAGATGCTCCAGATTTGCCTGAATTAGGCACAGATAGGCCTCAGATGCTCCAGATTCGCCTGAATTAGGCACAAATAGGCTTCAGATGCTCCAGATTCGCCTGAATTACATTCTGTTATGGTGGGGTCTTAAGTGGAGAGCCTCCATATGGGCTAATATGACATGAAAAGGGTCTTGATAAGAGACCCAATTTAACCTCTTTACTTTTAGCTGTTTCTTGGGAAGCTGTATCTTTTTTTTTTTTTTTTTTTTCCCCCCCATAATTTATATACACTGCATGCAGAATTATTAGGCAAGTTGTATTTTAGAGGATTATTTTTATTATTGATCAACAACTATGTTCTCAATCAACCCAGAAGACTCGTAAATATCAAAGCTTAATATTTTTGGAAGTTATACTGTTTTTTTTTTTTTTTTGTTTTTTTTTTTTAGATTTGGTTATCTTAGGAGGATATCTGTTTGTGCAGGTAACTATTACTGTGCAGAATTATTGGGCAACTTAATAAAAACCAAATATATTCCCATCTCGCTTGTTTCTTTTCACCAGGTAAACCAATATAACTGCACAAAATTTAGAAATAAACATTTCTGACATGCAAAAACAAAACCCCAAAAAATGAGTGACCAATATAGCCACCTTTCTTTATGATGACACTAACCGCCTCCATCCATAGATTCTGTCAGTTGCTTGATCTGTTTTACTATCAGCATTGTGTGCAGCAGCCACCACAGCCTCCCAGACACTGTTCCGAGAGGTGGACTGTTTTCCCTCCCTGTAGATCTCACATTTTATGAGGGACCACAGGTTCTCTATAGGGTTCAGATCAGGTGAACAAGGGGCCATGTCATTATTTTTTCTTCTTTGAGACCTGTACTGGCCAGCCACGCTGTGGAGTAGTTGGAGGCATGTGATGGAGCATTGTCCTGCATGAAAATCATGTTTTTCTTGAACGATACCGACTTCTTCCTGTACCACTGCTTGAAGAAGCTGTCTCCCAAAAACTGGCAGTAGGTCTGGGAGTTCAGCTTCACTCCATCCTCAACCCGAAAAGGGCCCACAAATTCATCTTTGATGATCCCAGCCCATACCAGTACCCCACCTCCACCTTGCTGGCATCTGAGTCGGAGTGGAGCTCCCTGCCCTTTACTGATCCAGCCTCTGGCCCATCCATCTGGCCCATCAAGAGTCACTCTCATTTCATCAGTCCATAAAACCTTTGAAAAGTCAGTCTTAAGATATTTCTAGGCCCAGTCTTGACGTTTTATCTTATGTCGTTTTTCAGCCTTCCTTAACTTGGCCATGTCCCTGAATATTGCACACCTTGTGCCTTTTGTTACTCCCGTAACGTTGCAGCTCTGAAATATGGCAAAACTGGTGACAAACGGCATCTTGGCAGCTTCACGCTTGATTTTCCTCAATTCATGGGCAATTATTTTGCATCTTTTTTGCCCAACACGCTTCTTGCGACCGTGTTGGCTATTGGCCATGAAACGCTTGATTGTTCGGTGATCGCGCTTAAAAAGTTTGGCAGTTTCAAGACTGCTGCATCCCTCTGCAAGACATCTCACAATTTTGGACTTTTCAGAGCCCGTCAAATCTCTCTTCTGACCCATTTTGCCAAAGGAAAGGAAGTTGCCTAATAATTACGCACACCTTATATAGGGTTTTCTTGTCATTAGACAACGCCCCTCCTCATTACGGAGATGCACATCACCTGATTTACTTAATTGGTAGTTGGCTCTCAAGCCTGAACAGCTTGGAGTAGGACAACATGTATAAAAAGTATCATGTGATCAAAATACAACTTGCCTAATAATTCTGCACACAGTGTATTATGTGTGCACTGTTTATTCACTTTGTAGAGTCTGGAACTTATCGGCGTGCAGGGAAACTAATTGAATTTCGGAGCTCGTGACCCGGGGTGGAGAATGAGCTTTGTTTGATAGTTTTAGTAGTATAATGTGATGACATAGTTGTGGTTTTACGTACGGCTACATATATCCTGTTTCACACTTTTCTCTTCCAGCTTATTGAGTTTGATCTGAAAGGAGCACCCATTGATTATTCCTCATCATTGGAAATCGTCGTGAAGGATTTTGAAACGATCGGAAAAGACAAGTAGGTTATCTGCCTCTTATTTCTTGCATATAAACTGTAATGCCTGCTGCTGGGAAGCCACAAGATTTCCTAAAGCATATGCAAATGGTCATACGCAGTTAGACCATGCTGGGAGCGATAGTGCTTCAGCTGTAGAGTGACGGCTGCTTTACTGCAAACACTGTACAAAGGAATGAATGGAATACAAACCTCAGAAATAATCTTCTATTGGAGAAGAGTAGCCACTGTGTAATGTCAGCTCGCAGGCACTCGAGCCTTCCTGAGGTCTATAATGGTTTTCTGCTTTCTGCTCCAGGAGGTCAAATATGATCCTTTATTGGCGAGATTCTACTGAAAACCGAACGAAGAATGAATAGTTTTCTAGTGTTTATACTTCATTACTATTAATTATCTTGTGATTTGTTAACAAATTTATATGTATATATTGCAAAAATTTTCCTGCAACGATATCCAGTGTCAACACTTTCAACCATGACTTTATGTGTATGATGAAAAAAAGTAAATATATTATAGTGTGTATATATATATATATATATATATATATATATATATATATATATATATATATATATATATATATATATATATTTTTTTTTTTTCTTACATATATCGTATATACTTGAGTATAAGACAAGACCCCTAATTTTGCCACAGAAAATTGGGAAAACTTATTGACTCGAGTATAAGCCTAGGGTGGGAAATGCAGCATCTACTGGTAAATTAAAAAAAAAAAAAAAAAAAAAAAAAAATAGATACCAATAAAAGTAAAATTAATTGAGACATCAGTAGGTTAAGTGTTTTTGAATATCCATATTGAATCAGGAGCCCCAAATAATGCTCCATACAGTTCATGATGGGCCCCATAAGATGTTCCATACAAAAATATGCCCCATATAATGCTGGACAGAGGTTAATAATGGGCCCCATAAGATGCTCCATATTAAAATATGCCCCATATAATGCTGCACAAAGATTAATGATGGCCCCATAAGATGCTCCATAGAATAATATGCCCCATATAATGCTCCATAAAGGTTGATGACTCCATAAGGTGCTCCATAGCATAATATGCCTCCGGCACTTGCGATATTCACCTGTCCCTGTTCCGCCGCTGTGTCTTCCGGCTTTCTGCAGTGACTGTTCAGGCAGAGGGCGCGCACTAAACACGTCATCGCGTTCTCTGACCTGAACGTCACAGCCAGAGGACGCGGAAGACAGTGTGGTGGTGGAATGGGGACAGGTGAATATCGCATGGCTCATCCTCCCCGTCATACTCGCCCCTTCCTGGTGCAGTCTTTGCAAGTCCCTGCTTCTCCGATGGTCTCCAGGCGCCGGCAGCTTGTTCCTGTGTTCAGCGGTCACATGGTACCGCTCATTAAAGTAATGAATATGCGCTCCACGCCTGTGGGAGTGGAGGCGCCTCCATATTCATTACTTTAATGAGCGGTACCACGTGACCGCCAAACACAGGAAGAGCTGCAGGCACTAGACCAGGGGTGGGCAATTAATTTTGCCATGGGGCCGCATGAGAAAGTGGGATGGTTTTAGAGGGCCAAACTAATATAATTACCGTATTTTTCGGACTATAAGATGCACCGGACCATAAGGCGCACCCCAAATTTGGGGTGAAAATTGCAGAAAAAAAGATTTTTTTTTATAAGATGGGGGTCCGCCTTATTGTCCGAATTTACAGTATCTTACGGTAAGATTCTTACCTGAGGGCTGGCGGTGGCAGAGCAGGGTCACAGGAGGCATGGTGTCGGCAGAGGTGGGGTGATGCGGTGTGGCGTGCGGCGTGCACCTGAGCAGGGTCCCTTCCTGCTTGGGCGGGTGACGCCACGGCCTGGTGTCCATGGGGGGGGTTGCAGCAGTGGTGGTGCGGTATGGTGTGCGCGGGGTCCCTTCCACCGGTGAGGTGACGCAGCGGCCAGGAATGCGATGTGCGCACCAGAGCCGGGTTGAATATCGATGGCGGCGGCCATCTTCCCGAGGCCGCACGTGCGCAGATGGAGTGCTCTGCTTCACGGGGCTTCAGGAAAATGCCCGCCGTGATCTCCATCTGCACACGCGCGGCCTCCCGCGGCCATTTTCCTGAAGCCCCGTGAAGCCGAGCACTCCCATCTGCGCACGCGCGGCCTCGGGAAGATGGCCACCGATGAATAGGTAATCAACCCGGCTCTGCTCCTCCTCAGAAAACGGCTAGCCGAGCGGTGCCGAGGGCGGCTGTCAGAAGTGACAGCTAGCTGGCGGGCCGCTTAAAATCATCAGGCGGGCCGGATGGGGCCCGCGGGCCGCATCTTGCCCAGGTCTGCACTAGACCATCTGAGAAGCAGGGAAATGCTGAGACGCTGGGGGTGAGTATGATGTGACAGCTGCCCCTCCCCCGCCGACCCCCTGGGACAATGACTGGAGCATAAGCTGGGAGGGGCACTTTCAGCCTAAAAAAATGGGCTGAAAATCTCAGCTTATACTCGAATATATATACGGTACATAAAGTAATGGCCGAAAGTGATATTCCAGGAAATTATTGCAATTACACATGTTTATTTCCTTTTGTGTATTGGAGCAACATAAAAGGGGAAAAAGTCAAATTGGGCACACACCATTTCACACAACTCCAAAAATGGAACGGACAAAATTACTGGCACTCTAAACTTGGTTATTTATTGCAAAGGGCAGGCAATCAAATATTATCAATCGCTTCCTACAACAATCAGCAAGCTTCTTACACCTTTCAACTTTAGTTTTCGACCATTCTTCTTTTGCAAACTGCTCCAGGTCTCTCCTATTTCAAGGCGCCTTCTCGCAACAACAATTTTAAGATGTCTCCACAGGTGTTCAATGGGTTTTGGATCCGGACTAATTACTGGCCATTTGAGGACTCACCAGCGCTTTGTTTCCATTTTTTCTGGGTGCTTCTTAAAGTATGTTTGGGGTCATTGTCCTTCTGGAAGATCCATGACCTAGGATGCAAACCCAGCTTTCTGGCACTGGGCACTACATTGCCACCAAAAATCTGTTGGTAATTTTCAGGTTTCATGATACCTTGCATACAGTCAAGATACCCAGTGCCAGAGGCAGCGAAACAACCCCAAATCATCTTTGTACCTCCACAATATTTGACTGTAGGTACTGTGTTCTCTTCTTTGCAGGCCTCGTTTCGGTTAACAGTAGAATTATGTGCTTTACCAAAAAGCTCTAGCTTGGTCTCCTATTTCCACACTAGAAGGATTTTGGCTTACTCTCATACATTTTAGAAAACTGCAGTCTAGCTTTATGTCTGTGTCAGCAGTGGGGTCCTCCTGGGTCTCCTATCATAGCGTTTCAGTTCATTCACATGTCGACGGATAGTTCGAGCTGACACTGATGCACCCTGAGCCTGCAGGACTGCTTGAATTTCTTTGGAACGTAAGGCTGCTTATCCACCATTACACTACCCTGCGTTGTAATCTTTTTTTTTTATCAATTTTTCTCTCCCAACCACATCCAGGGAGATTGGCTACAGTGCCATAGGGTGTAAACTTCTTGATTTATGTTGTGCATCCATGGACAAGGGAACATCAAGATCTCTGGAGATGGTCTTGTAACCTTGACATTGTTGATATCGTTCAGCAATTTTGGTTCTCAACTCCTCAGACAGTTCTCTTCTCTTTTTGTTCTCCATGCTTAGTGTGGCACACAGTCACACAATACAAATATTTAATCAACTACTCCCCCTTTTATCTGGTTTCAGGTGTGAGTTTCACATATATTGTTTTTCTTCTAGTCAATTGGGGAGGAATTATAACACTTCAGAAAGCTGTACCCCCTCTTGCTCCATTTATATGAGCCAATAATTGGAAAACATTTGTAGAAACTCTCATTCAAGTTATTAGCCTCTTTAAACCGGCCCAACAAAGAATCAATGCAAAATAAAATATTTTTTTTTATCAGCAGTGCATCATCCTGGGATAGGCTGCTAGTCACATGATATGGGAACAGAACTTTTTTTTTTTTTTTTTTTAATGGGTCTGTTTAAATGGGCTTTAAGGGTAGACTTTCCATCCAGATTTGTAGGCAGAAAATATGCACCATTTTCCGTTAGTAGTAAAATAGATGGGAATTTCCTGAATTCCACTCATGTGCAGTGGAAAGAAATTTACAGTGGGAGCTGACCAACTCTGTGGAATTGTGAATTAAATACAACAGAACCTTTGTTACAGTTGTGGGAATTTCTTCATTGAGTTGAATTCTCACACTGCAGATTTTGATGCAAACATTTCTGCATCTGAAAATAATTTTTCAGATGAATGGGACAGTAGTAAAATATTCTGCAACACAATCGGCAGCATCCAAATTCCTCCTTCAAGGGAAAATCTGTAGTAAAATCTGTTCTATAGGCATAATTCGTTGCTTATTGCTTTGGATCACTGGAAAACCTGCAGCAGAAATTTTGTACAGAAATCTTCTGCAGAAAAACATACCCCAAGTCTCGCACCATGCCAACTCTACTAATATCCCCTTCTGATAGGTCAAATTTTTTTGGCAAACTTCCTTTTTTAAAGTTTTTTTTTTTTTTTTTTTAAATTCCCACTTTCACGTTTACATGGCTGACCTCCTCCTTCTTTAGAATAGTTGTTTTAGTGAGCCGCTTATCTTTTGTATGCATAATTAATATCGGCAAATAGAATGGGTGGGGTGAAAGGTTTACTGCATATCTCTCTGTTAGAAAATACACAAGCTAAAGGCGTGGGTCCCATATTCCCACCGCCGGCTTTATTCAGAGCTGCTATTTGTACATGAGTCAACTTGTGACCAATGGTTGAAAAATTAAAGGGAATAGCAGCTGGGAATTCTGACTTCTGAGCTATTCTAGCACAACCTCACTTTTTGCACTGTATATTTGACTATTTAAATGCAAAAATATCTCCATGCCTATTATATAATTTAGGATCACATTTGGAAGATGATGATTATCCATATCAAGGATCCTAAGCAAAAGAAAAACTTGACAGCTCTGGAACAATGAGGTCTTGAGTTACTTAGAAAAATCCCTTTAGGGCGCAGGCAGCATTGTAAAATTTAGGTTGAGGCTGCTAAACACAACAGAGATCACTTGGCCAAAGTATGTGTAGCTGCTACATCATGGCTTCATACAAGTAAATGGTGTATTGTGATTCTTAGTGTACCCCACATCTCCCCTACAAACAGTATGATGGCCCCACATCTCCCCTACATACAGTATGAAGGCCCACAGCTGCCCTACATGCAATGTGATGGCCCCACAGTTTCCCTACATGCAGTATGATGGTCTCACAGTTCCTCCTACATGCAGTATGATGGTCTCACAGTTCCTCCTACATGCAGTATGATGGCCACACAGCTTCCCTACATGCAGTATGATGGTCTCACAGCTTCCCTACATGCAGTGTGATGGCCCCACAGCTCCCCTACATGCAGTATGATGGCCCCACAGCGCCCCTACATGCAGTATGATGGCTGCACAGTTCCTCCTACATGCAGTGTGATGGCCCCACAGTTCCCCCTACATGCAGTATGATGGTCTCACAGTTCCCCCTACATGCAGTATGATGGTCTCACAGTTCCCCCTACATGCAGTATTATGGCCCCACAGCTCCCCTACATGCAGTATGATGGTCTCACAGTTCCCCCTACATGCAGTATTATGGCCCCACAGCTCCCCTACATGCAGTATTATGGCCCCACAGATCCCCTACATGCAGTATGATGGCCTCACAGCTCCCCTACATGCAGTATGATGGTCTCACAGTTCCCCCTACATGCAGTATTATGGCCCCACAGCTCCCCTACATGCAGTATTATGGCCCCACAGCTCCCCTACATGCAGTATGATGGCTGCACAGTTCCCCTACATGCAGTCTACTATTCTGTAAAGTTGCCAGGGTTGCGCCCAGCCTGCCCCTGGCTGCAGGCTGCAAACATTTTTTATCTGGGGCCTGCATGTGGCACACAGCTGCATGTATGAGACCCCTGCCCTAGACAATGACTTTGTATGCAAAAAAGAATATTTAAAATTCACTCCATGTAATCTAGTAGTATGATATAATTGGAGAAATAGGACTGGTGGCCACGTCTCTACCTTGCTGCCCATAGGGTGGTCCTATTCCATGATTGACAGTCTTCCCTGTATGACTAGCCATGCATTGATACCTGTCAATCACTAGTAGAGCCACCCAGTGGACTCCTTTATCAAACACCAGGGATCTCAATCAGTGAAATACTGTTGGAATAAGTTTAAATGCAACAACTCCATTCCTGTTGTAGTCTGCATTGAATGTCTATGAGTGTTCATTTGTCAGCTATGCTGTGATTGTTAAAGTTTGTACAAAAAAAAAGGTCAGAGGACTCTCACTGATTGCATCATTCTGCTGCTGTTTCCTTCACAGAGAGACATGTGTTACATGGACTAGATTATATCGGTAGTTACTGTCAAAGCTTTCTTATTTTGTTCCAGTTCAAGCTGCATATATTAAACACAGTTTGCCTTACGTTGGATTCTGCTGCTTATATGAAGTAACACGCGCTGCTGTGGTAATACTCCGGCTAACAGGTTATGGGCCCAGCCACCGGAAAGTAAATGGTAAAAAGCCCAGTCACCGGAATAAGCAGCGAGCCAAGCGCAGACAGCACAGAGGAACCCCCGGAATACAAGGACACCGGAACGCAAAGGTACCGCAGTGTACAGAGCACCGGACAGCGCAGCTTAAAGGGCCAGTAACAAAAAAAAAAAAAAAAAAAAGGTACAAGAGACAAGAATGTCTACAGAAAGGAATGCAGTGAAGTACACAGTGCCAAGTCTCACAAATCACAATTACAGCTCCTGGAAATTCAAGGTAAAGATGTTACTTATAAGAGAGGGTACATGGAAATGTATTGAACAGCCTGTGCCTGACCCAGTACCGGGTGATTGGCTAGAGACTGATCAGAAAGCACAAAGCACTATTTCCCTCAGCATAGATGATAACCAGATTGTACATGTATGCAAATGTGATACTGCAAAGAAAATGTGGGAAGAATTACAGAAAGTGCATGAAAGGTCAAATCTCAGCAATAAGCTATATCTTATGAGAAAGCTGTATCAGTCTAAATTAAGTGATGGCCAGCATATGCAGGACTATATCAGAAACACCCTAGAGATTGTGGAGCGCCTAAGGGGTATTGGTGAAGAAATTAAAGATTTTCATGTTGCTGCATTACTATTAAGTGGTCTTCCAGAAAGTTATGACACGCTTGTGACTGCATTAGATGCCAGACCAGATGATGAACTCACACTAGAATATGTGAAAGGGAAACTTGCAGATGAATACAAGAGAAAGTCAGAGACTATTAGCAATAATATATGCAAAGCAGAAGCAGCATTAAAGACACAGTACTTTTCTAAAGCTCAGAGTCATTTAAAGGAAACTCGTGAATGTTTTGTCTGTAAAAAGCCTGGTCACCTTAAAGCAGACTGCAGAGTGTGGAAAGCAAGAATGAATCAGTTTAAAAAGCAGGACAGTCATCAAAAGGTTAAAACAGCTGTAAAGAAGGAAGATGCATGTATTGCGACTGCATTTGGGGTCAGCACAAGCCCATATGCAAACCATGTTTGGTGTATTGACTCTGGAGCGACTGCTCACATGACACGTGATAAAGATTTCTTCATTAATCTAGATGAAAGCAAGTCTGAAAAGGTAATTTTAGCTAATGGTCACTATATGACATCAGAAGGAATAGGAGATGGTTATCTCCATTGTCAAGTTCAATCCTCAGCACAAGTCAGAAAAATCCCAGTTAAAGACGTGCTGTATGTTCCCAAACTTGAAAGTAACCTTTTATCTGTAAAGAAGCTTGCACAACAGGGAAATATAGTTACATTTAAGGATGACAGATGCATCATTTCAAAGAAGGGTCATACCCTTGCCGAAGGAAAAATCAAAGATGAACTTTATCAGCTGAAATGCAATGAAACTGTTTACAGTGCTAGACAAGATTTTCATAAGGACTGTATTCATGTGTGGCACAGACGCCTAGGCCACAGAGATCCAGAAGCAGTAAAGAAACTAGCTCAACTTGCAAATGGTATTGCAATCAACCAGTGTAATCAAACAATGAAGTGCACAAGTTGCCTAAAAGGGAAAATGTCCAGAAAATCGTTTCCTAAAGTAAGCACTACTAAATCTGCACAGATACTGGATTTGATACATACAGATGTGTGTGGTCCAATGAGTGTTCTTACTCCCAGCAAGAAGAGATATTTTCTCACATTCATTGATGATTATTCCAGATATACTGTTACTTACCTACTTCAAAGTAAAGATGAAGTTCCACAGAAACTTGAAGAATATCTTGCTGCAGTTCTTAACAAATTTGGAAGAATACCAAAGGTACTGCGAGCAGATAATGGAACTGAATATACAAGTGGTAAAGTGCAAACCATCCTGAAAAAGAATGGAATCGTGTTCCAGACAACCGTTCCATACAACCCAGAGCAGAATGGCACAGCAGAGAGAAAGAACCGAACTCTTTGTGAAAGTGGAAGAAGTATGCTATTTGATGGAAACCTACCTACAACATATTGGGGAGAAGCCATCATGACTGCTACCTATCTTCAAAATCGACTGCCAAGTAAAGCTACAAGTAAAACTCCATATGAGCTATGGAACTGTGAGAAGCCCAACCTGAAGCATCTCAGGATATTTGGAAGCAAAACTTTTGTGCATGTTCCCAAAGAAAAACGTTCTAAGTGGGAATCTCATGCAAAGGAAGGAGTTCTTGTGGGGTACAGTGAAACTCAGAAAGGATACAGAATCCTGCACCCACAGACCAACACAGTAACAATCAGCAGAGATGTAGTGATTGATGAAAACTCAGTATCGCTCAAATTTCATGAGGTTACGCAAATAATTCAACCTAAGGAACAAGAATTTCAGTCAGTGATTCCAGACATTGAAGAGAATCTCAAAGAAAATACTGAAGTCTGGATATGCTCTGAAAGTACTGAAAAAGAAACAGAAGAACCAAGCCAACCTCAGGAGATCAGAAGATCAGAAAGATCAAATAAAGGAATTCCAGCTAAACGCCTTTCTTATATGGTCAGATCAATTCCAGAAGAAGAGCCACAGTCATGGCAGGAAATGCAAAAACTGCCTATTCATAAGAAGCAAAAATGGATAAAAGCTGCTGATGAAGAAATGGAATCCCTTCATAAGCTCAAAACATGGGAGCTCACAGAGCTACCTCAAGGCAAGAAAGCAATTGGATGTAAGTGGGTCTTTAAGAACAAATATGACTCCGAAGGTAATGTTCACCGTTTTAAAGCAAGATTGGTCGCAAAAGGATATTCACAAAAATATGGTGAAGATTATGATGCTACTTTTGCTCCAGTTGCCAAGCAAACTACATTCAGAACTTTATTATCCATAGCTGCTGTTCAGCAGATGAAAGTAAGACATTTTGACATCAAAACAGCCTTTCTACATGGAGACATTGAAGAAGAGCTGTACATGACTCAACCAGAAGGCTATGTTAAAAGGGGTAAAGAGAACCTTGTTTGCAGAATGCAAAAATCTCTCTACGGCCTTAAGCAATCAGCAAGAGCATGGAACACTAAGATGAACAAAGTGTTAATCGACGAAGGATTTAAAAGGTCTCAAGCGGATCCATGTTTGTATACAAAAGGTGTATCACAAGATTGGATGTATGTTATTCTATATGTGGATGATGTAATAATAGCGCATCAAGAAGAGAGAGAAATTTCAAAACTAGGTCAAATTCTGAACAAGCATTTCGAGACCAAGGACCTTGGAGATGTGACATACTATTTGGGAATCCAAATCCAGAGAGAGGAAGATGGAAGTTTTCTTCTTAATCAAAATTCTAAAATCTCCACAGTTCTAAACCAGTTTGGAATGTCAGAAGCCAAAGGCATATCAACTCCAATGGATCCATCTTACCTAAAATTGGAAGGAGAAGAAGATCTGCTACCCACAAATGACAGTTACAGACAAGCAGTGGGGGCACTTCTATACATAGCAACCACAACCCGTCCAGATATCTCAGCCACAGTGGGAATTCTCTGCCGACGTGTAAGCAAGCCACGCCAAAGAGATTGGAATGCAATTAAGAGACTTCTTCAGTATCTTAAGGCAACCCAAGAGTTAAGTCTAAAGATTTCTGCATCAGGAGATCTAATTCTCAGAGGATATGTAGATGCAGATTGGGCTGGAGACTCAAGTGATCGAAGATCAACAAGTGGTTACTTGTTCAAGTTAGGACACACTTCAATCTCATGGTCCAGTAGAAAACAAGTGTCAGTTGCATTGTCTTCTACAGAAGCAGAATATACATCAGCTGCTCATGCAAGTCAAGAGTTAATTTGGTTGAAGCAACTTTTGGAAGAATTCGGCAAACCACTAGCTGAACCAACTGTTATCTATGAGGACAACCAAGGATGTATCAAGCTCGCCAGCAGTGAAAGGATAAGTGCAAGAACAAAGCACATTGATGTTAAACATCATCACTTGCGTGACTTAGTAGAGCGTGAAGTTCTAAAGTTTGTTTACTGTGAATCTGACAAGATGTTAGCAGATGTTTTGACAAAGCCATTGTCAAGAGCCAAGTTTGAAGAATTCAGAACTGCAATGGGACTAACAGGATAAGCAGTTGTTGAGTGGGGGTGTTGGAATAAGTTTAAATGCAACAACTCCATTCCTGTTGTAGTCTGCATTGAATGTCTATGAGTGTTCATTTGTCAGCTATGCTGTGATTGTTAAAGTTTGTACAAAAAAAAAGGTCAGAGGACTCTCACTGATTGCATCATTCTGCTGCTGTTTCCTTCACAGAGAGACATGTGTTACATGGACTAGATTATATCGGTAGTTACTGTCAAAGCTTTCTTATTTTGTTCCAGTTCAAGCTGCATATATTAAACACAGTTTGCCTTACGTTGGATTCTGCTGCTTATATGAAGTAACACGCGCTGCTGTGGTAATACTCCGGCTAACAAATACAAGTTATACTGAATCGTTTCCAGCCAGTGATGAGAGAACGTGCTCAGATAAGGTGTTATCCGCCATGCTCGGGTGCTAAGAGTGACTTCGGTGTGCTCGAATAATATGTTCAGTCCCCGTGGCTGCATGTCTCGTGGCTGTTTGACAGCCGCAACACATATAGGGAATGCCGCTGCGGGGAGTGTAACATATTATTTGAGCACACCGAAGTCACTTGAGTAACATCTTATATCCTTCTGCTCAGCGTCTTCTCTTTACAGGGCTGTCCACAGATCAGACAGAATATACAATGTGACGGGCTCCTTTCAATTATGTACAGCACAGGGACATTCGTTGTGTTCGGTGGACTGTACAGTTATGGACCTTGTGCTTTACATAGACATGCATTTTTCATGCCTTTCCACCAAAGCTTCCTCCTTTCCTCCTAGCAGTCGGCTTTAAAAATGACCTCAATTATATAGGAAATAGTTTTGTCTGTAGACAACAAAAATCCAGTTATAGTACATGTGGCGGTCTCCTCTTGTATAGTTAGTTTCCTAGTAACACTAAGCAATAATGTCCGCCCTGCTACGCGGACTAACGCCGGCACATTCCTATGTTACTCATTGTTTCCTGGCAGAGTTACACTTGTGAGTTTGCAGTACATTTTACGAGGCTTCCAGCTACAATTTCTCTGCCTGCCGAGACTGGGAAAAGCCCTGATTGGAGCTGTAACTTTTTTACATTTGAACCTTTAGTCCAGTCCCGTGCTGAAACTCCCATCATCGGAGCTGCTTGGTTATGCTGGCCGCTCTCCCATGTTATATACTGCAGTCCTCATTCTGGAAGGAGATGTGGTCAAATAAAGTTTCCTGCAAAGAGAAAGTTTTAATGGGGAAAAAAAATCAGCATCTTTACAAACCAGTAATAATGAGGGGTGTAAGATTAACGGGAGTACAATTAGTCAAACACCCGCTATTGTAACTTTTAGGGACACCTTTCTGGGAGAATGGTGTGTGAATCGTGTTGAAACTTTTGGCCCCATTGCCACTGCCACTTTTCAGGCCATGACCCGTCTATACCACGCTATCCACACCTACTTTACACCCCCCTGTATGTGCCGCGGTGCTCATAGACTGTCCTGCAGTCTAGTCGTAGTCCGTAGTGATGCGCGAACGTGCTTGGATAAGGTGTTATCCGCCATGATCAGGTCCTAAAATATGTCCGAGTCCCCGCGGGGTTGCATGTCTCGTGGCTGTTCGACAGCCTCAACAAATGCATATATTGCCTAACGGGGAATCCATGCATGTGTTGTCTGTCGAATAGCCAGGAGACATGCAACCGCTGGGACTCTAACATATATTTCGAGCACACAAGCATGGCGGATAACACCTTATCCAACCTCGTTTGCTCATCGTTACTCACAACCTTACTTCCCCACCTCTGCCACTTAGGTTAATTTGCTTCTGATGAAAACCATAAAATATCAGCATGAATAAACTAGAATACGTGATTGGAACACATGAGAACACATTCTCCGTGCAGATATTGTCTTTGGGTGGATTCGAACCCTAGATCCCACTACAAGTCAATGCTACTAGCCAATGAGAGAATATGTTCTAAATTTGTTTGGTTTCACTATTGCGCTGGCAATGGCTGACTTTGAGGTTGGCTAATGTCAGGAGAACGTTACCTGCTGGACTGCATTGTGTTAGCTGTAGAGCTTGGTGGAAGAGGGATTGTGTTGTGGGCTTGTGTTTCAGGGATCAGCTTCATGCTTGGTTCCATCGAAGGGAAATCTTAATGTTTTAGCATTCCATGAAATTTTGGACAATTGTAACTTCCACCTTATGTGGGAACAAGATTGGGGAAGACCTTTTTCTGCTCCCTATGACTGTGCTGAAAGCAAGCTCCATGAAGACATGGTTGAGTGCGTCTGGTTTAAAAGAACATGACCCTGACCTCAACCCCATCCAACACCTTTTGGAATGAAATAGAACTGGTCCTGCTCCCCAACATCAGTGTCTGACCTCATACATTTTCTTCTAGATTACTGGGCAAAAATTCCCACACAAATATCCAAATTATATAGAAATCCTTCCCGGAAGAGTGGATTTTTTTTTTTTTTTATTGCTGAAAATGGACCAACTCCATATTAATGTCTATGCGTTAAGAATGGGATGTAAGAACAGCACCTGTTGGTGTAACGTGGAGGTGTCCCAATACGTTGTCCATATAGTGTATTTATTATATTTCCCCTGTACACGTTTGGTTAATGTCAGATGATATTAGTGGGCAATGGCAGACATGCTATCACTAAACATGGGGACAAATGGTCACAATATATGGCTTTCTGATAAATGCGGAGTTCTTATGAGCGACACGAATAAAGCATTTTTTTGTGCCTAAAATATTGCAATAATTCCATAATGGTATAATTTTATTCTTCTGGGAACCCGGTCATACACAGCGAGTCTTGCCAATTTAACATTTAACCTTATTACACACAGAATATTCATTTAGCTGTTGCAATAGGCAATTCTTTATCATTGTATAGGGCTGTATATATAGTATTTTGCTTGGGGCCTGGTTAAAAAGGGAGGTGGGCTCACAAACTAAATAAAATTAACTCCACTCTTGGAGCTGGTTCATGTCAGCAAACTCCCTACATTCTCTGGACAAATTAACAATCGTTCCTCTCCCCATCCTAATCGTTCCATCATCCCCATCTATAGGAGAGAAAGGCGACCTAATCCTGCCAAGCTTTGTCTATGAAGATATGAGCCTGTGCATGTCGGGCTGCATAGGGGAATGGGTCTAATGTGTTTGGTATAGATCTACTCTCCCAGGCGTCGTGTGAACCTTCGAATATATATATATATATATATATATATATATATATGTGTGGCACCCCTAGGGGTATTTGCCACAAAAATAGTTACTGACAGTAAATGCAAATACTAAAATAGCAAGACTGCACTACCACCTCCGGCCAGAAGGGGGAGCTCCAGAGACTCCCCTTGATCCATTCTGGTCTGAGAGAAAAACTGGCAGTTGGGCTAAGGAGCTGATAGTGAGAGGTCATACAGCTGAATTTCTAACAGCCCTATGACGGTTTCCAGGCCCAAATCACCGGCCTGAGGAGAAGAGGGACAGAGAAAAGGGACATTGTGAGAAATGGGTAGCATTAATCACTACCCAGAACAGGCGCAAAGACAGATACCGGATCCGTGGCTGTATTCATTATATGTAATACAGCAACCGGAAAAACGTGAGGTGATATCAGCTTCACTAGGGTCGGACTCAGCAACAGACACAGAGTTCAGCGGTACTCCCGGAGGGGGTAAGCCGATAAAAGGACTCGGGTTGCCCGTCGAACCAGGACCCGGAGGGGACAGATTGGGCCGGCAGCCAGTTCACATACAGCAGCAGGGCCACACAGAAATTGCGTACAATAAGAGGCGAAGACCCCGGCAGGGTCAAAGTAACTCAGAGTTCCCATACAGACTCCGGTGACAGGACTGGTTGTAAATCCTTTTATGTTAAAGTAAACTGGTTAAACGTTTCAGTGCCTCAGTCTTTCATTTGGACAATAGCCATCTATCCAGGATCGGGATCGTCACCGCTGGGAGAACCTGCTGCTGATCAAGTAAGTGCCTGTCCCCTCACGATACCCCTTACACTGTGCATTGCCTGAGGCCACAGCACCGGGTCAAGCCACCCGTGACATCCCCCTCAAGAGACAGACCCCATTGGTCCGGTGCTGGGTATCCCGGTCTCTTGGGCGTCACAAAATATATATATATATATATATATATATATATATATATATATATATATATATATATATATATATATATATATACATACATACATACATACATACATACATACATACATACATACATACATACATACATACATACATACACATATATACATATATACATATATATATATATATATATATATATATATATACATATATACATACATACAGGGCCGCCATCAGGGCATTACAGCCGTGACTGGCATATGGGGCCCGGTGGGCATAGGGGGCCCGCATCGGGCCCAATCTCATCTGCTTACCGGGCCCCTACTCGCAGCCGCAGGCTGAACCGGGCCCTTAGCGGCCGCCGGCGCTGCAGCTGTTTAAAGTTATTTTGGTGGCTTAAAAAATCTTTATGTGTGATCTGGTGATGGGAACTGTCAATGTGTGATAGGTGAGAAGTGGAGATTTTCCAAGAGAGAGCGGTGGGACTGTGGACAGTTCGAGGGGTGGAGCGTGGAGGCGGGGCTGGGGTGGAGCCTGGGCAGAGTCTCAAGGGGGCCCCGAAAATTTTGACAGTATGGGGCCCCGAAATTTCTAGTGGCAGCCCTGTGTATATATATATATAATTTATTTGTCTGAGAGTTTTTCTGTCTGTCTGTCTTGGAAATCCCGCGTCTCTGATGGTCGAGGCCGCCAAATCAGCGACGGGCACAGCATGGCGACGATGTCATAAAAGTTGCCTCGACCAATCAGCGACGGGCACAGTATCGACGTAGATGTCATAATGGTTGCCATGGCGACGATGATGTCATAAAGGTTGCCTCGACCAATCAGCGACGGGCACAGTCTGCCGCGAATTCTGGAATCATAATTGTCCATATACTACGGGGACATGCATATTCTAGAATACTCGATGCGTTAGAATCGGGCCACAATCTAGTAGATATATACATTCCTATTATTGTTAAACAGAGCTTTCCGCCCAAACTTACGGTATAAACTAAGCACATAGCCTTGTAATGGGAATTGCTAAATAGGCTGCTCGGTGCACACAGCATGTGGCCAAGATGCTCAGTGCACTGTTCTGCCCACTTGTTTTGCATGCCCCGCTTCCCTTTCTGGTGATTGACAGCACTGACCTGTTTTCTCTGCAGACAGTGCTCAATCCATGCTAGCTTGTCTGTCACTAATGAGAGAGGTTAGGACATGTAAAACCAGTGGGTGGAGTGGTGCATTTGTTCCTCTTGGCCACACCTGGGGTGCACTGAGCAACTCAATTACCCTATTTGATTAAAATTCACTTTCTTAAGCACAGAGGCTGCGATTAGAACAACAGTGTATTTATTTTTTTTATATAGGAGTTATGTCCCCTACAAGATTATGTACTTGGTTTATACTACTGGTTGCCAGACTCCCCACTGGCCAGAGTTATATGGAGAAGCATGCATTATATTAGTATGTGCTTGTTTAACATCTCCATTGTGCCCACCTCCCTCACTGTTTTTTTTTTTTTTTTTTTTTTAATGCTACCAGAATTTTGAAAATTTTACTATGAAGTTAGATTTAAAGAAAACAAAATTAATGTCTTGCAGTTATTGGGCAGCAAGTAGATAAGTTATAGGACAATGTCCCTGCGCACTATTCGGCATGCAAAACCTGTTGTCATTTAGGATGGTGCTAATGGCCCAGCGATGGTTTCTGGGTTTATGGGCCAGGAGCCCTCCTTGCACCATTAGGCTGCATTCACACCGTCTTTCTGTAGTCTTTCCAATGTCTACATTTTGGAACGTATGTGCTGGCTCTATAGGGTATCCTGCACCAGGAGAGGTTGAGGTGTGATATGTTGGGGGCAGGTAACGCCTTGATCCACCATAAAAGCACAATATGCAAGATTGGTCCAAGGCACGGCCGCGCATATGATGCGGAGTCTATATACTGGAGTTAATCCGCGGATGTTTTCTACATACAGCACATTAATTCCATCTAGTAATTACTGTATGTTGTTGACCTTGAGTTAGTCTGTGTTAGCCTGGTGTGGAGGAGCGTTCTCTGCACACACCGTTTTTTCTGCGACTTTCTTTCTGCTCTGAGGATCTCCATATTTCATGCGTACAGTTAGTTATTTTGGCTGATTTCCCAGACTGCTTTCCAAAGAAAACTCTGCTAGCTCCTGCACGATCCTGGCACCTGTCCAAGTTGCAATCTTAATTTTTGTTCCTACTTTTTGATGACTTTGTAACCTCTCTGCCCGTGCACGTCCTACCTCTAACACCTGCAACTACAGTAGAAACACTCTGGGGTGGGAAAAAACTGTAGCACCAGAGAGGCCTATGGAGTAAAGTGATGCTGTCACCAGGGAAAAAAGTCCTAATCCCTGAAACCCCTTTTAATAAGTGTAAAATGACATCCTTACATTTTTTAAATAGCGATGTGGCGCCTAGAAGCGTTAACTTCCAGAGTTATGACTTCGCCTGACTTATTTTGAAAGTCTGTGGAATTTATCGGTAATTTTTAGATCTGACGATCGCTCGTAAAAATGAATTTCATGGTTTCCGATCTGTGAGTTGTGTATTTATTTTCTGATCAATAAATTGTGCAGCTTTTACAAGGAGGCTTTGATTTCACTCACTTTGTTCATTCTCGTTCCAGAAACTCCATTAAGTGTAACTTCTTGTAATATGCAGAATATGATAATTTGGTAATTATTCGCCATTTGTTCTGGTCACGACTACCATTCGCACCAATGCTAATCGTGTCCTGAACTGACCCTTTTACTACCAGCATGTATACTCCATTTTTGTTCTGATATCAACACAGCTGAGCTAGGCTGGGAAAAAAGCAGAGGGTTGGAAGCCACTTACATACTTTTTTTTTTTTTAAGTTTTGTAGAAAAATTCCCTTTTTTAAAGCGATTTGCCAAGTTTTGGAACTTTCCATGCTGGACAAAATTATGAAAAATTAAGTATGACTCTCTTTAAAGATGTTGGCAACCACTTTTTTTTGCCTATCCTCATTTGACTAGGGGTGGATCTGTAGTACCTGGCTACAGCCACTATAGTTTTGGTGGCACTGCTGAGTTCTGACGGCATCCTAGAACTTTCGACTGGCCCCGGTAACAGCTGATAGGCGAGGGTGCTGGCCGGGTGTCTTACCCCCTACAAATCAGATATTGAAGAACAGATGACTCTTTGTTTTTCGGACTAGAAAGACATCTTGGTCACTTTGTACCAGTTTTCACATGTTGGGGGGGTGATGGCTGTACCCGGCTTACATCCTGGTGACCAATTATGAGAGAAAACTGAACTAAGTGGCCAGGCATATGTGTAGCGCTTTCCATTGAAGTCCATGGGAGTTATGCAAACAGCTGATCCAAAAATATTCTCTTTGTATAGGTTTGTATACGAGTTGACTTCATTAAAATGTATTATTAAAAATGCATTGTTCCTTATACTCAAGATTTGTGAATTCTGGATAAATGTTTAGAATCCTCATCATATGGCAGAATGGAAAGTGGTTAGACAGAGTGTCTCGGTCTGGAGGACATGTCCTGTCATGCATTACTATTGATATGAATGGCGGCATGAAATGCTTTATTTCCACTGAGGTGGCGCTGAAGGAAATTGCTACCAGAATTCCCGACAGATTACCGCTGATGGCCGGGGGGATCCCAGCAGCAGTTCTAAAAAGCAAAGAGGAGAACTACCTTTTTACTTTTTTTTTTTTTTTTTTTTTTAAGATTGAACTTCGTTTTGTTTCATCAGATTCATTGGAAGCACAACTATATCACTTAAGGATTTTGCTGGAGGAGCCGGTCGTTCCATTCCTTTTCGAGGCTTGGCTTTGATGAGTGACAAGGGGCAGCCCATTGGGGTAAGTTTGGTGCTTGTTTGGGGCAGGATCACACAGGGCATTTTTGATGTGTGAATCTTATAAAGTAAATCTCAGAAAGAAGAATACTTATTTGTATCTGCCTTATGTTATGGATAAATGATGCATGCAGGCTTGGACTGACCCACAGGAGAATCCTCCGGTGGGCCGCTGTGCAGGAGTAGGCCATCACCCTCTTATATGAGCAGTACTTGGCACACTACACTTGAATCACTATGTACAGACAAAGGCAGAATCTTTTTTTTATTCAACAATCAGCCCATTTTATTGCTATATAAATTTGTGAATGAGAATAAAGTCATATTTGCCTGTAGCTGAAGTGGGGCCCTGGAGTTGGTTACTGGCAGGCCCTTTCCATCCCAGTCTGACACTGCATGTGAATCTGGCCTAACCTTCTGTCTCTGAAAACAAGAAAAAGCAAACTTATCAAAGCTGGCTTCTCGCGGCTCGCAATCCACATGCATAATTTTTATCAAAAAAATTGGCAACACATCCAATAGGAAGAGGAAGGAGAAGGGACATTCATGACTATATTGCTTTGAAATCATGTCTCGCTATGTTCTGACATACCGTTCCTCTTTTTATTACACCTGGAAGTGCACCCAAAACTTGACAATTTGATGTTACAATTTAATTTTATCATACGCAATCTGAATCTCTTACCAAATTTATTTGTCTAGATTTGCTCAAATTTGGCCGGTAGATTAGATTAAAATTGCCCTAAGGAAAGGGATAAAAAAGCTGCTCTTCCTCCGCCTCCACAACAGCCCCCTGGTCATCCACACCCGGCACTACCAAGAGTTTTGATGAGCGCACTTTCTTTTCCTTTCCAGGCCACTATTGATTTATCGGTGTCCTATGAACCTCCCGTGTCCCCGAACAGCAATGTGTCTGATCCCGCGGGGACAAATGTGCAGCCTGACGCAGGTACGTGATTAGTCCATTATATACTGTATTTCCATGTGTTTTTGCTCACCCTTTTCTGGATGACATTGGCCTCCTGCGTTGTAATTTATGCCACGTGACTACCAAGATCCATTAAGACTCAGCCCTTTAATGACCCAGTAACATTCCTATAACATAATTGCCAATAGTCTCCATTCACTGTGGCATGACTTGGGCAAATCCCAGCCCAAATTTTGGGTGTGTTTATGGGTGTTTTGGGGCGTTCTCAGGGCAGAGCTTAAATGTTCATATTTTTGGATTCCAGACTTTGATAACTATTCTGCAGCCTAGAAAAATATTTAGAATTGAGTCCTCAGTGGTTGATACCTTTTTTTTTTTTTTAATGGCTAACTGAAAAGATGGTAACAAATTGCAAGCTTTCAAGACTACTTGGGTCTCTTCATCATAAGAAAAACAAAAAAGGCAGCACTCTGTAGTGCCATTCAAATATGAAAATTGAATTGCATCTCTGCATTAGAAATATGAAAAATTTTCAAAAGCTTAGCGCATAAATTGGCCAGTTAATGTGTACCTGGAAGCCACGTTAAGGCGTTACTCATTTCCAGGACCTAGTAATGCCTTTCTTAGAATAAAGTCTTCATCTGTATGGGAACATGAATCCTCTGTTAGACTAAAATCTATATCTCTGTGGAGGGGTAGTCGTCCTGCTGTGATTAAAAACACCTGTGGCTAAAAGGCGTCACATCCAAACATAGACTAAGTGTGAACAGGTGCTGAAACTAGTCACCAACTCGTATACATACAAACAAAAAAGGCATCACTCTGTAACGCCATAGCATACAAATATTAAATATGAAAATTGAATTTCATCACTGCATTAGAAATATGAAAAATTGAAAAAGTCCAGCGCATAAATTGGCCAATTCATGTCATATGTACCTGGAAGCCAGGTTAAGGTGTTTCTCGTTTCCAGGACCTAGCAATGCCTTTCCTCTCTTAGAATAAAGTCTAAAAGGCGGAGGGCTCAGTCAGAAGGCAAATGAATACAAATTTGACTGACTGAGCACTACGCCTCTTAGGCTAGGTTCACATTATGTTATGTGAACCCGTTTAACGGACTACGTTACACCGCGGCTTAACGCCGCCATTGTTTGTAATGGCGAACGCATCGCTAGCTCACGCCCACATTGGGCATGCACTAGCGATGTGCCGTCATTTGAGTGACGGACCGCGAACACTGCAAGCAGCGTTCGCGGTCCGTTCCTCGCTGGCACAGATCGGGCATCTGCGCTAGCGGGATCGGCAAACGCGATCCATTTTGGGACATTGCGTTAGCGTAGTCCGTAGCGCTATGCGCTAAACTGACTGCCCTAACGCAATGTGACCCTAGCCTTAGCCACAGGTGTTTTTAATCACAGCAGGACCACTACCCCTCCACAGAGATATAGATTTTAGTCTAACAGAGGATTCATGTTCCCATACAGATGAAGACTTTATTCTAAGAGAGGAAATGCGTCCTCAAAGCCGCTCTAAATTTCTCGCTTTTAGTCATCGTTAAAAAGGCTTTGTTGCCCCTCCCCCACAAACTCTCAGCGATTTAACTGGTATCTGCTCCAGCAGCAATCGAATGCAAGCGATGTATGGCGTGAAGTTCTGCAGCGCCTTACATTGTATAGTGTTCAATCATCTTGACATTTTTAGCCTATTACATACCTGAAATTGATGGCATTTTTCTATAAAATCAGGACAATTCCAGAAAATTTTGAACTATAACATTTTTTTTTTTTTCACTGTCTGGTGACCTGTCGCTAGTCTTAAAGTGAACCTGATGTATCCAGTACTGGCTGTATATATGTTTTACTCTGAAATGCTGCGGCATTTTCTAGAAAAACCTACTTTTAATAACTGCTGGGGGCCGAGAGGTCTTCCACTGTTTCTCCCCGCTCGCTACCCTGGATTTACAGGTCTCTGCCTATGTGCGCGTCCAGCGAGTGGCGAACACCTCTGTGTGCAGCTCCCTACAAATCCTACTAGTAAGATTTATGCCGTATTAGATGCTTCTGCTTGTCATGAATTTGACTAGCTGTGGTCGCCACGCCAGAAGTCACAAAATTTAGGTGCAGCTTCAGGTTGCACCTAAAATTTTCAAAACTTATACAACAAAATTCTCTCTTGAAAGATTTTACACTGAGGCCGTAGTATGTACCCCAAAATGGTATATATAAAAATGTGTGGGATTATTTGCTGGTTGTTATTGGCTATGTGGCATCGTCGAGTCTCCTTCACATATGAAGTGCTGTTCCTTTCATCAGCCACAAGAATTTAATGGAATGGAATTTTTCCTAATTGCGTTCCCGAGTTTTCTGTAGCGCCCCATTACTTTACAATGTAGTTGTTCCTTAGATGGCGGGTGGTGAGAGAACATGCGAGGCAGGAAATTGGTTCTGCGTTTTCCTGAGAGATAACAAAGTTATAGCCACATCTATGGCTTTAATGATGTATTGTAGTTTTATTTTATCTAGAGAGCTTTTCCTGTCATTGTGCACTTCTTCCATAGCGTAAAGAGGAAATATTTTGGAAATGACAAATTGTACCCTTACCCGTCCTTTTTATTAACCATTACATAAGGCGACGTTTCATAGTCGGTATACAGTTGTTTGAAAGAGACCTACAATAACAAAATGGAAGAAAAAATGCACTTTTAATATCTTGTTTGCTGAAACAGAGTCCTCAAAATTACAGGCAACGTGACATGAGGCAATAGCCATTGGCGAGGTCCTCATCTCTTACACCCTGGCACGTTACATGGAGGTGGGGGTTCTGGCTGGGTGTATGGACTTTGGTTGGCCCGGACCAGATGTTGAGGACTTTAGGGAGGGAGACCTCCAGTCTAAAATAAACTTTTTACTTAAGGATAACTGTGGGATTTATGTACACAGCTTTAATAAACATTTCCTTCTCAATACTAAACCTGTTAACACGCCACCTCGGTTCCTTTCTCATTACTTTCTTTCCAGCCCAGGGCACTTTCTCGGTCTCGCCTCGTCTTCTGTCTCGCCTCGTCTTCTGTCTCGCCTCGTCTTCTGTCTCGCCTCGTCTTCTGTCTCGCCTCGTCTTCTGTCTCGCCTCGTCTTCTGTCTCGCCTCGTCTTCTGTCTCGCCTCGTCTTCTGTCTCGCCTCGTCTTCTGTCTCGCCTCGTCTTCTGTCTCGCCTCGTCTTCTGTCTCGCCTCGTCTTCTGTCTCGCCTCGTCTTCTGTCTCGCCTCGTCTTCTGTCTCGCCTCGTCTTCTGTCTCGCCTCGTCTTCTGTCTCGCCTCGTCTTCTGTCTCGCCTCGTCTTCTGTCTCGCCTCGTCTTCTGTCTCGCCTCGTCTTCTGTCTCGCCTCGTCTTCTGTCTCGCCTCGTCTTCTGTCTCGCCTCGTCTTCTGTCTCGCCTCGTCTTCTGTCTCGCCTCGTCTTCTGTCTCGCCTCGTCTTCTGTCTCGCCTCGTCTTCTGTCTCGCCTCGTCTTCTGTCTCGCCTCGTCTTCTGTCTCGCCTTCTCTCACCCATCCTGGCTGTTATGTCTCTGAGTTTTATAAACTCATATCTGTTTTCCTTCTCTCCTTACTCCAGTTCAAGCTAACCACCGTCTCAATCTCCCTTCATTTCGGAACACCCTCCCCATGCGGCACTGGTTACTGTCCAGACCTTAGGTCTTCTTCAGATGCACACTGGGCCCTATCTGCAGTCCTGATAGAAAAATGTCTCTTTCCTTTCACCTTAACCCCTGCCATTCTGGGCTAGTCCCAAACATTAAGAGCACAGAATACCAAAACTATTAAAGCATATCATAATTCACATTATACAGTACAACAATACTGGTGGTCTTCAAGGGAGAATGTGGGCAGTATGTCTGTCTCCTTCAAGAACTACCGAGAAATTGTGTTGACAACGTGACTCCTGATATGTCTGTTGCCATGGTGTCATCCAGTCCTTGTGTGAATCTAAAACTTTCTTTACACTGATGCACCTATAGATAGACACACAACGTCTGCTGTCAGGGTGTACATATTATAGCAGTGGGCGCCTGGATCCATACAAGGTTTCCATAACAATATCTGACAGGAATCAGAAGGGGACATGTCTCCAGAATCTCTCAGGCGATACCCTGGCACTTCGAGTCTATAACTTCAAGTAATTTTATCTCAATCTTCCAATTTTCATACATTCTCTTTTTAAATATTTGCAGTCAGACTTGTCCTGTTAAATTAGACCATGATTGGTGTCAGCACTGTATTTTATGTGGAGAAAATGGTGGCGTACAAATCTACTATAAAGCTGGGGGCTGGTGGTCATGCACCAAGAGCAATCTTTTTTTTTTTTTTTTTTTTTTTTTTAATTCTTTGTGTTGGTTTTCTTAGCAGATTCACCCTTTGCAATGCCTTTGGGGAAATACGGTCATCACATTCTGATGTGGAAATGCTAAGGATATGCTTTGGAAAATGAGCATTAAATCCTCTAAGTGGTGCATTTATGGTCTGAGATATAACACTGCGATATCTGTCCCAACCATAGATCTCCCGAACTGAACTAACGGCCTCACCGGTTGGGTCACGGGCCGACACATTACAGCCACAACCTGAATGTCCCCGGAAAGAGTAATATGGCAGTATTCTCAGCTATTGTATTACAGCACTTTGTTTGGAAAATATGTCAGTGTTATGCGATCACATCATAGTAGTATTATGAGGGTTTCTGTTGGAGGCATTATTTAACCCCTAAACCCCCAGGACACTTTTTTTTAGGTACAGAATAGCAGTATTGTATGGACATTGTATGGTAGTATTTCACATTTTACAACTTGTATGTGTATCTATGTTTTTATATGTATGTTTTGATATGAAAATTAAGTACGGGGCCTCCTAAAAGTGATATTCCATTCTCTCAGATCTTATCCCAATATGTAGTAGTTCTCATAAAATTAACAAATGCCTCCAATTAAAAATGTTGGATAGTTCTTTTGATTCGCTTTGTCGCTTACCCCATGTGCAGGGCATTGCAGCAGCTAGGTATTCATGGATACGACCACTCATATAGTGACAGTTAAGTTTTTAGTGGTCGTAACCATGGATACCTAAGAGAGCAATGGCTGCAAATGGGGTAAGCGACATAGAAATGTAGCATAGTTCTGATTCGCTAATTGGAGATTATTATTATCTCTTTAATGATAAACTGCCCCTGATCATATCGGCAAAAATCTTTATAGCCACAAGTGAGAGAAGATCACACTTTGAGCCGACACCTTGTCTTGGGCATGAAATACGTTTTTTTTTTTCATGTTTTTTTGCTATGTTTGGAGTGCAACCGCTTTTCCCCCATTTTTCTGGCCAGCTATGTTCACATACGTATCCTTTCATCTGTGCAGCGAATCTGCGTGCGTTCAGTGTTTAGAGGTAAAACAAAACCTTAGTTTTCATCTGTAAAAACCTGTTGTTCAAGTTGAGTGTACATGATGCATCTCCATTCACTTCCGGCCTGGGTGTGGTCAGAAAACGCGTGACGTCACCATCTTCACTTCCTTGACCTTTTACGGAGTGATTTATATAAATAGCTGTCACATGTATTGTCTGCTGTTCCTAATCTGTCTCTTGTATGGATGTGTAATCTACTAATCCTAAAGCCATTAAAGGTACCTTCACACTGAGCAACTTTAGAACGAGAACGACAGTGATCCGTGACATTGCAGCATCCTGGATAGCGATCTCGTTGTGTTTGACACGCAGCAGTGACCAGGATCCCGCTGTGACATCGCTGGTCGGATCTAGAAGTCCGGAACTTTATTTGGTCGTCAGGTCGGCGTGATTCGTTATGTTTGACAGCAAAAGCAACGTTGCCAGCAATGTTTTTTCATGGAGCTAACAACCGGCGAGAACGATAAGTACGTCACTGGATCGCTCCTGCATCGTTCTGGAGTTGCCGGTGTTTGACGTCTCTACAGCGACCTAAACAGCGACGCTGCAGCGATCGTCTCGTTGTCTATATCGCTGCAGCGTCGCTAAGTGTAACGGTACCTTAACTTGCGTAAAAAAAAATCACAAAGTAGTAAAAAGAGCCACAGTTCTGTCATTGAGCATGTAAAGTCAATGAATGAACTGATAAGATCTCTCCATCTTCACCTGTCAGGCTGCTGCTATCAGGACTGCAAAGAAAGTAAAAGTAGTAACAGGATCAATTCCAGTTAGAAAGGTTTATGCCTGTAGGAAATGAAAAGGATCGCCCAGTGAGAATAAATGATCACCTATCAAGAGAATTGGCGATGACTTATGATAGGGGTCCGACCACTGATATCCCCCTCCGATGGCCAGTGTGGGGGCACTTTTACACCCATTAGCGTGGATCTGCAGTGCACTTGATGTACTGCTGCTCCACTCGTTCTGTATGGGATTGCTGAGCACTCTACTTTATTTTGTTACTTCATTCTAACAGGGATAAAAGTGCCCCGTTCTACCAATCGGTGAGGGCGTCAGCGGATGGATCTCCTAGGATGTCTATCAGTTTCTCAAGATCTCTTCCTGCAGTCAGTCAATAGAAACCCTGGTCAGATGATGGGCACACAGGTGCATAGTTCGTTCCTGTGCTGTTATTAGCACTAGTGATGATCGAATATACTCGTTACTCGAGATTTCCCGAGCACACTCGGGTGACCTCCGAGTATTTTTTTAGTGCTCGGAAATTGTTTTCCTCACCTCAGCTGAATGATTTACATCTCTTAGCCAGCTTGATTACATTTGTGGGGATTCCCTAGCAACAAGGCAACCCCCACATGTACTTATGCTGGCTAACAGATGTAAATCATTCAGCTGCGGCGATGAAAACAAAATCTCCGAGCACTAAAAAATACTCGGAGGACACAAGAGCGTGCTCTGGAAATCTCGAGTAACGAGTATATTCGCTCATCACTAATTAGAACTATGTCTTGTAACGAGTTGAGCATCTGTGTGAGCATGATACGACCAGAACAGATTTAAAGGGGTATGCCCATTTCCAACATCCTATCTCAATATGTAGTAGGTGTAATATTAGTAATAATAGCAAATACCACCAATTAGAAATGTAGTATAGTTCTTTCCTCATATGCAGGCATTGCAGTAGCTTAGGTATCTATGGTTACGTCCATGCAATGCCCTGCACATGGAGTAAGCAACCTAGCAAATCAGAAGAACTACAGTGGCATGTAAAGTTTTGCACACCCTGGTCAAAATTACAGGATGGCTTCTACAAATGGACAATGATCCTAAACACTCATCAAAATCCACAATCGATGTCCTCCAGAAAGGGACAAGATGAAAGTTTTGCAATGGCCCTCACAGTCCCCTGATCTCAACATCATTGAAAATCTGTGGCTAGACCTCAAAATAGCAGTGCATGCAATACAACAGGAATCTCACGGAACTGGAAGTATTTCCAAGAAAGACTCTTGGCGGGCAAAAAAAAAGTGTTTACAAGATGTGATACTTTCAAAAGTGGGTGCTACTGGGTGCTAACCATGAAGGGTGCCCAAACATTTGCATTGGCCAGTTTTCCTTTTTATAATTTTTAAAATGTAAAAGATGAAGAACAAATATATATTTATTCTGCTCCTAAAAATAAAGTGAACACTTAAACAGAATAGAACTCCGAGTAAATCAAACTTCTGTGAAATCAAACTGTCCAGGAAGCTACACTGATTGACAATCAATTTCACATGCTGTTGTGCAAATGGAATAGACAAGAGATGGAAATTATTGGCAATTATCAAGACACCCTCAATAAAGGAGTGGTTCTGCAGGTGGGGACCACAGACCACATCTCGGTACCAATGCTTTCTGGCTGATGTTTTGGTCACTTTTGAATGTTGGTTGTGCTTTCACACTCGTGGTAGCATGAGATGGACTCTACAACCCACACAAGTGGCTCAGGTAGTGCAGCTCATCCAGGATGGCACATCAATGCGAGCTGTGGCAAGAAGGTTTGCTGTGTCTGTCAGCGTAGTGTCCAGAGGCTGGAGGTGCTACCAGGAGACAGGCCAGTACACCAGGAGATGTGGAGGGGGCCATAGGAGGGCAACAGCCCAGCAGCAGGACCGCTACCTCAGCCTTTGTGCAAGGACGAACAGGAGAAGCACAACCAAAGCCCTGCAAAATGACCTACAGCCGGCCACAAATGTGCATGTCTGCAAAAACGGTTAGAAACCGACTCCATGATGATGGTCTGAGGGCCCGACGTCCACAGATGGGGTTGTGCTCACAGCCCAACACTGTGCAGGATGCTTGGCATTTGCTACAGAACACCAGGATTGGCAAATTCGCCACTGGCGCCCTGTGCTCTTCACAGATGAAAGCAGATTCACACTGAGCACATGTGACAGTCTGGAGATGCTGTGGAGAGCGATCTGCTGCCTCCAACATCCTTCAGCATGACTGGTTTGGCAGTGGGTCAGTAATGGTGTGTGGGTGGCATTTCTTTGGAGGGCCATGTGCTCACCAGAGGTAGTTGGCGGATGCTTTAGTCCAGGTCTTGGAGGAGATTCCTCAGGGCACCATCTGCCGCCTCATCAGGAGCATGCCCAGGCATTGTAGGGAGATCATACAGGCATGTGGAGGCCACACACACTACTGAGCATCGTTTCCTTGTCTTGAGGCATTTCTACTTAAGTTGGATCAGCCTGTAACTTCAATTTCCACTTTGATTTTGAGCATCATTCCAACTCCAGACCTTCGTGAGATATTAGTTGTGATTTACGTTAATAATTTTTAGGTTTTATTGTTCTGAACACATTCCACTATCTAATGAATAAAGGTTTACAACTGGAATATTTCATTCAGAGATATCTAGGATGTGGGATTTTACTGTTCCCTTTATTTTTTTGTATTATCATTACAACTACTATATAAGCAGATGATCGATAACATCAGACAAAGCTTTGGCCCGCAGCCCCCACTGCCCCTCATCTTGACTTCTCAGCCCTGTTCCAAAGCCAGCTTCTCCACCATAACAGACAATCAGCTCTCCATCCTTCTGTCAAGATCACATCTCACCACTTGCACGCTTGACCCGCTCCCGTCCCACCTCATCCCTAACCTCGCAAAAGTCTTCATCCCAACCCTAACGCAACTCTTCAACCTCTCACTTACAAACGGTGTCTTCCCCTCATCCTTCAAACACGCATCAATCACACCTATCCTCAAAAAACCCTCCCTCGGCCCATCCTCTGTGTCCAGCTATCGCCCAATATCCCTTCTCCCTTACGCCTCAAAAAAACTGGAACAGCATGTCCCTCTTGAACTGTCCTCCCACCTCTCATCCTGCTCCCTCTTTGACCGGTTACAATCTGGCTTCCGACTACATCACTCAACTGAAACTGCCCTAACTAAAATGATCAATGACCTACTAACCGCCAAGAGCAAGCAACACTGCTCTGTCCTCCTCCTGGACCTGTCTTCTGCCTTCGACACTGTGAACAACTCCATCCTGTTAAAGATTATTTCATCTCTTGGCATCACATACTTGGCCCTATCCTGGATCTCAACATATCTAAGAGACCAGACATTCAGTGTCTCCCTCTCCCACACCACCTCCTCATCTTTCCCCCTGTCTGTTGGTGTTCCCCAAGGCTCAGTTCTAGGACCCCTACTCTTCTCCATCTACACCTTTGGCCTGGGACAGCACATAGAATTCCACAGTTTACAATATCATCTCTACGCTGATGACACGCAGATCTACCTCTCTGGACCTGACCTCACTTCCTTACTGACCAAAATCCCACAATGTCTGTCTGCTATTTCATCCTTCTTTTCTGCTCGTTTTCTAAAACTGAACATGGACAAAACAGAATTCATCATCTTTCCCCCACCTAACTCTACCCCTCCCTCCACCCGACCTATCATCAATGTCAATGGCTGCTCACTTTCCCCGATCCTGCACGCTCGGTGCCTCGGGGTGATCCTTGACTCTACCCTCTCTTTCAAGCCACATATCCAAGCCCTTGACTCCTCTTGCCGATTCCAACTCAAAAACATTTCCCGGATCCATGCATTCCTTGACCATGAAACCACAAAAACACTAGTCCATGCCCTTATCATCTCCCGCTTCGACTACTGCAACCTCCTACTCTCTGGCCTCCCCTCTAGTGCTCTGGCACCACTCCAATCCATCCTAAACTCTGCTGCCTGACTAATCCACCTTTCTCCCCGTTACTCCCCAGCCTCTCCTCTCGGCCAGGCCCTTCATTGGCTTCCTATTGCACAGAGGTTACAGTTCAAAACACTAACAATGACATACAAAGCCATTCACAACCTGACTCCTCCATACATCTGTGACATGGTCTCCCGGTACCTACCTACACACAACCTGCGATCGTCTCCTGATCTCCTCTACTCCTCTCTCATCTCTTCCTCCCACAACCGCATCCAAGATTTCTCCTGTGCTTCCCCTATACTCTGGAACTCTCTACCCCAACACATCAGGCTCTCCCCTACCACGGAAACCTTCAAAAGGAACCTGAAGACCCACCTCTTCTGACAAGCTTACAACCTGCAGTGATCCCCAGTCTACTGAACCACCTCACATGTGCGACCTATTCTCAATGTGCAACCTATGCCACAGTCGTTGTTTGGGCAGAATGGGGACACAAGTCCACTGTTCTAACGATCGGTGGAGGTCTTGAGTTGGCTTCACATTGATTAGTTATTGCCTATTCAGTGGATCACTAATAATTTGTGTAAATCTCAATACCCCTGTTAATAAAGGGGTCCTCCTTTCTGATCTTGTAGAGGAAAAAAAAAACCCAGAGCAGAGAACAACTAAAAGCAACATCTCTATCTATCGAAGGCCTTTCGTGTCTCTTCCATTGTAGGGGAAGCCCGCTGACTTCAGTGGGAACCGTGCAAGAATTAATTTCCCCTCTGGAGGCGCTGCAGGAGAATTAAATACCTGCTTCAAGCTCCTCTGTGGATGACTACAGCTAATTGCAACCTCTGATCACCTTTTTGGTATGCCCATCTATAAAAAGACATTTTAAAATGCGTACAACCCTTTAGTTACCATAGTAGGCAGAAACATTATCAAGATACAGGATTAGAAGATTTATACTATATCTGTTTTTAGGTGATTTCCAGGAGGGTTTTCAGAGCGCATATCCACTACATAGATATAAATGGCCTATTGTTATGATAGGTCGTTGATATCTGATCGGCGGGGGTCCGACACCTGGTATCTCCCATCAATCTTCTGCTTGCGGCTCCAGAAATGGATGGAGCCAAGACACTAGAGCGCCATTCACTGTGTAGTGGCCATTGCTGGGTACTGCATCTTAGATAAGTCACTTCTTTAGGCGTTGAGTTGCAGTACCCAAGAACAGCCACTCTGCATAGTATGGTGCTGTGGTATACTGACTGGTTACACCGCGGGAGCTGCAGCGCGTTGAATGGCGGTTGTCCGGGTGTTGATCTGAGACTTTTTAAGTTAATTTGTGGAAAACTCATTTATGCATCTGCAATTTTAGGTGCCTTCTTTTAAGCTAAATTTCATCTTCCGTCTCCATAGAAAATGAAGATGAAGAAGATGGAGATGTTATTGATTCCGGATTCAGTCCATACATGCCGGGGGTCCCTGGACAGACTGACAGTCAAATTACCCGACGTCTTACCAAAGGAAAGAAAACCAGAAAGATCTTATCCAACAAGCCTCAAGATTTTCAGGTATATTAGGGAAGACTGAAGTGCTCTCCTCCTCCACATTACAGCAAGCAAAGCTGCGCTTTAGAAAAGAAAAAAAAATAAAATAAAATAATATATCTAAAATATATAATATATATAAAATATATTTTCTTCTTGAATGTTTTCCTGGCAGATCCGAGTTCGAGTCATAGAAGGGCGCCAATTGGCTGGTAACAACATAAAGCCTGTGGTGAAAGTCAGCGTCGCTGGGCAGACCCATAGAACAAGGATCAAAAGAGGAAACAACCCCTACTTTGATGAGGTCGGTTATGGGATCTACTTGATCATTTTACGCCCTCTAGTGGTACTGACAATCGCCTGTTATACAGGTCCTTCTCAAAAAATTAGCATATAGTGTTAAATTTCATTATTTACCATAATGTAATGATTACAATTAAACTTTCATATATTATAGATTCATTATCCACCAACTGAAATTTGTCAGGTCTTTTATTGTTTTAATACTGATGATTTTGGCATACAACTCCTGATAACCCAAAAAACCTGTCTCAATAAATTAGCATATTTCACCCATCCAATCAAATAAAAGTGTTTTTTAATAACAAACAAAAAAACCATCAAATAATAATGTTCAGTTATGCACTCAATACTTGGTCGGGAATCCTTTGGCAGAAATGACTGCTTCAATGCGGCGTGGCATGGAGGCAATCAGCCTGTGACACTGCTGAGATGTTATGGAGGCCCAGGATGCTTCAATAGCGGCCTTAAGCTCATCCAGAGTGTTGGGTCTTGCGTCTCTCAACTTTCTCTTCACAATATCCCACAGATTCTCTATGGGGTTCAGGTCAGGAGAGTTGGCAGGCCAATTGAGCACAGTAATACCATGGTCAGTAAACCATTTACCAGTGGTTTTGGCACTGAGCAGGTGCCAGGTCGTGCTGAAAAATGAAATCTTCATCTCCATAAAGCATTTCAGCCGATGGAAGCATGAAGTGCTCCAAAATCTCCTGATAGCTAGCTGCATTGACCCTGCCCTTGATGAAACACAGTGGACCAACACCAGCAGCTGACATGGCACCCCACACCATCACTGACTGTGGGTACTTGACACTGGACTTCAGGCATTTTGGCATTTCCTTCTCCCCAGTCTTCCTCCAGACTCTGGCACCTTGATTTCCGAATGACATGCAAAATTTGCTTTCATCAGAAAAAAGTACTTGGGACCACTTAGCAACAGTCCAGTGCTGCTTCTCTGTAGCCCAGGTCAGGCGCCTCTGCCGCTGTTTATGGTTCAAAAGTGGCTTTACCTGGGGAATGCGGCACCTGTAGCCCATTTCCTGCACACGCCTGTGCACGGTGGCTCTGGATGTTTCCACACCAGACTCAGTCCACTGCTTCCTCAGGTTCCCCAAGGTCTGGAATCGGTCCTTCTCCACAATCTTCCTCAGGGTCCGGTCTCCTCTTCTCGTTGTACAGCGTTTTCTGCCACATTGTTTCCTTCCAACAGACTTACCATTGAGGTGCCTTGATACAGCACTCTGGGAACAGCCTATTTGTTGATAAATTTCTTTCTGGGTCTTACCCTCTTGCTTGAGGGTGTCAATGATGGCCTTCTTGACATCTGTCAGGTCGCTAGTCTTACCCATGATGGGGGTTTTGAGTAATGAACCAGGCAGGGAGTTTATAAAAGCCTCAGGTATCTTTTGCATGTGTTTAGAGTTAATTAGTTGATTCAGAAGATTAGGGTAATAGGTCGTTTAGAGAACCTTTTCTTGATATGCTAATTTATTGAGACAGGTTTTTTGGGTTATCAGGAGTTGTATGCCAAAATCATCAGTATTAAAACAATAAAAGACCTGACAAATTTCAGTTGGTGGATAATGAATCTATAATATATGAAAGTTTAATTGTAATCATTACATTATGGTAAATAATGAAATTTAACACAATATGCTAATTTTTTGAGAAGGACCTGTAGATCTATAAACAAGCCGCCTGCAGCTGTACGGATCGTCACGTGTCGGCAAGATAATAAGATACACATGCAAGTCACAAAGGACACTAACCCATGTCTTGCTAGATGGGAACGAGTTTGTCCAAGGATATAACAAGAGCCTTGTTTTCTTTACTTCCTGAAACGGAAGAGAATGGTGCTGAGATGCAATACCGCACACTTTGCCTAGGGCAACTAGAGATCCCTATTAAAGATCCTAAAGTAAAACATAACTTTTTAATTATTTTACAAAAGAAACACACACTTAAAATAACAAAACAAATAATAGTATATTATAATAGTCTCAACCCCTGATGATGCCTGAAGGCGAAACATGTTGGAGAGACTAATGGCTGCATAATTTTAAACCAGCATACCAATGTGTGATAAGTGGAATTAAAACAATATCAATAGTCTTGATTTGGAATATAGTAGGTTAGTGATATCAGACCTAATGGATCAGAACGCATGATCCTTATGAGAGTAGATGACTACCAGTTGGTGAATTAGCAAAATGGCTTCATCAGGAGACGTGTGGAATCGCATATGCTCTATAGATGTTAAATGACCTAATAGTTGCGGGTCTTTTATGATCTGACTACAAGGTAGTCGCCTGTATATAGTCTCCTGGCTGTGAACTGAGCGGTGTGAAAATAACATGGCATTAGTGGTCCCTCTACAGCTAAAGCCAATAAGGGTAATGCAATAAAAAATAAAAATTGGACTTATTCACTCGCACTTTTGTCACTAAATCACTTTTGTGGTACCCTCACACATACATTTGTTTTGTAATTTTAAATGTTTCCTTTTCAAAATAATTATGTTTTACTTTAGGATCTTTTAATGGGATCTCTAGTTGCCTTGGGCAAATTGTGTGTTAATGTAAACCCTATGCTGAATCCAGACAGTACTGTATGTGGTAAAGATGCAGTACCAGACACAGCCCATGAGCAAGAGAGGCGCTGTTTCAGATAAAAAAAAAAAATTAAAAAAAATCTTTTTTTCTTAATCCATGCCAGCTTATGCTTTTTGCGTGATCTTTAAAGGAGTTTTCCTATAAATGACAGTTATAGAATATTAATTAATCTCATGGGTGTCTGGTGGGAATCCAACCACTTGAGAATGAGCGGATCAAGTCACTGTTCCTGGCAGAGAAGTGGTAGTAGATTTAGGAATATATTCCTGTGTTGGTTTTTATATATTCCAAAGACTTTAAAGGGAATGTGTCAGCAAAATATGACTGTTCAAACCAAGCTTATGTGCTCAGCGCACACTTGGTGTGAACAAACCGTTTAGTTGCACCTTACTACCTACTTGTGTTCCATCTATCTCTGTCTCCCTCTTCCTTGATGGACAGCTTTACATGAGCCAGAGATAAATGGAAGACAGGTAGGTGGGAAGGTGCAGTGAACTGCTCCACCGCCGCGCCAAGGGTGCACCAAGTGAGGCCCTGTGCTTGGTTGGTTTGATTAGTCATTTTGTGCTGACGGACTCACTTTTAAGGGTAAGTTCAGATATAGTGTACCGTTTCTGCAGGGGATTAATTGCAGATCTGTTCATTAAGCATGTTGTGGACTTCTAAATTTGTCGTGAGTGATTACAATGTGGAGAAATTGGCACTTAACCCACTGCAAAATCTGAATGCTGCATAAAATTTCCATCCCACATGTCCCCAGCCAAACGTGTATGATATTTATAACCTATGAACGCTGCCCTACTCGTGTGCACATGCGTCCTGATATTAGTAATGTCGGCTGCTCGCACACTCCCAAAGTCTGGGCACGTTCTCCATCCTTGTTCCTCTGCTGATGCCGCTTGTACACAAGGAAGCGTAGTGCGCGACATCTGAAGAAAGCCAGGTAGGAGAATGTGACCAGCAACTGTGTGTGCGCGCTGTTGCAGCACGCCGGCAGATCTGGTATCTGTGCGCATGTTCACACACGCAAGGCATCATTCGCTCTAGGAATGAGCTCTGTCCTTCATTAGCTAGGGTAGTCCCCAAGATGCAAATTGAGGGGGCGTAATGGTTCACCCAGCTTATGGTCACGCCATGGGTACGTCAAAGACCCCTCATTTGAACATGTATTATAAGTTAGTGAGTGAGGACCCTGCTCACAAGCACTTAGTCTGTGGAATTGCAAATATCATATGTGATCCTGTTACATTTCTTGCATAACATCATTTTTTTTATTTTTTATTTAATTGAACAGATTTTTTTCTATAATGTCAACATGTCCCCATCAGAGCTGTTTGATGAGTCTGTAATACTGCGGGTAGGTCATTCTCTTTTCATGTTTTAATGATGTAATATACAAGATAAGCCGACCATACACGTTAGATATTTTATTAGTTGAACCCACCTACCCACCTACCCACCTTCAGTATTTGGACAGGACTGAGTGACCATCTAATGTGTATGACAGATCCTGACTCTCCCCCTGATGGCAAATGTCAGAAGAGATGAGTATTGGGCATTGGGAGTCATTTGGGGCCCCCATACACTTTAGACTATCTGTCGATCACGATCATATTGGCAAGTTCATCCAATTTTAGTCTGTGTATACCAGCCTTTATTCCCCCTCTTCATACTAAGAACACATGCACACTCAGCTGAGATGAGCACTCATGTATATGGGAAGATAGCTGTTGGTCGAATCTCTGTTGGGCCGAGAGCGATCTTATATGAAGTCTGTGTGTATTCACATTGCTTTTACTGTAAAAGTTGGAGGTGTACTCCAGTAGGATTACCCAATATTTAATGCCTCCAGCATATGCCATTCACCACATGTCCATTGCAATGTGACTGTACTCTTACATAATTGACCATTTTTTCTTTCTCTATAGTTTTCAGCTTTGTTTTGTTAAAAAAAAAATCTTTTATGTATTCTGCTTGATTTGCTATATTAAAAAAAACAGTCTGCGATTTTCAGATCCATGATTTTATATAATGTTCTGTTTTGTTGTTCGGCAGTTGTTCAATTCTGGGTCAATAAGAGCAGACAGCCTTATAGGAGAATTTAAGGTAAATTCCAATGTGTCAAAATATGAAAAAAACAAAACAAAAAAAAGTGTTCAGGTTGGTCTTGCAATATAAATGATTGTTTGTCTCCAGAAACGGTGCCAGCTTTGATAGCGGTCTAGTTGGGTATTATGACTCAGACCACCTTATTTGCATGGCGCTGACCTATGATACCAGATCGAGCAGATATTTATAAGGTTGCACTTTCTTTCCTATTTACAATAAATTTGTTTCTTTTCTCCTTTTATTAGCTTGACATCGGCTTTATATACGATGAACCAAGTAAGGGCGATTTTATTTATTTATTTTTTTTGTCAAATTTGATGTGAATGAGTTTAGGGTGGTCACCAACATGTATAATGGCGGCTGGGGTCTTTTCATTATAGGTCATGCCGTTATGCGAAAATGGGTTCTCCTTCATGACTCCGAAGACTTGAGCTCTGGAGCAAAAGGATACCTAAAAGTCAGCATGTTTGTCATTGGCACTGGAGATGAGCCCCCCGTGAGTACCGATAGATTGCAAAGTTGCTTTTTTTTTCATGTGTACGATTAGCGTTGGGGAAGAAAATAATACAATGGTTACACTTTATAGGAACACTCTGGTCAAAAAAAAAAAATGCAAAAACTATGGGAAAAAAACCCCACAAAACTTCTCCTACCCATTATACAGTAAAACATGTACAGTTCTCGGATAATTGTTTAATTCTGAAATTGATTTTAAAAAGTCCATGTTTCTAAAAAAATGTTCTTTTGTTTTGAGGACAAATTGCAAAAAAAATTAACACTTGAACATTTCCATAGATTAATATTAGTACTTCTTCTTCTGTACATGAATGATGGACATCTGAATGAGTCCTTGGGCGGTATATTTGTTACTGACTCTGAAGGGGTCAGGACAACACTGCTGTTATTACGGTGCCAGCACGGGCTACGGCTGTGGCTTATTAGGGGGTCTCTGTAACTGCACTACTGAGGCAAAACCTTGATCTTGGGTTATATCATGATTGACTAGGCCAAAGACGACATTTTTTGTTTTCTCCTCGCTGAGGAATGGCTATAGACAGTAGATGATTCTGCTGATTTTGGCAAAATTGGGCTGACCCAACTTTATCTGTAAGACAGATGTGAACAGAGAAAAAACTCCACTCTGTCGCCTCTGGTGGCATTTTATTTCTCCTATGAAAACTAAAATTGGTAATGCCCAATCCAGTTGTGAATCCTGAAGATACGGTGCAGGCTTTTCACTTCAAAATTCACATTTTCCATCCCTATATGTCAAAAGTGTGAAATCTGCAGTGAAAGTATGTGAAATTTCCACAACAGAATCCGCACGCTACAAATTTCTTGCCCGAAAGTACCAGTGCTCTCTAAAGAGTGCAGACGAGCAGGCAGTGCCTTTTTAAAATTAGGATTGGTCTGGGTGTTTTTTTTTTTTTAATTAATGTGAATTTTTTTATTTTTTTAGGCTGAGAAAAGAGATAAAGAAATTGAATCTGATGATGTTGAAAGCAACCTCCTCCTTCCTACTGGAGTGGCGTTGCGTTGGGTCACCTTTTTGCTTAAAATCTACAGAGCTGAGGATATCCCGCAGAGTAAGTCCTGTCACCTCTTACCATTGTGTACTCTACCTTCAATCATTTTGACCAGCAAATATTACCTTGGTGAAAGTGGCTTGCATGTTACCGAAGAGACGACCAACCGGGCTTCTGTAAGGCCCAAAATGAGAGGAGGTCCGGCCATGGTTAATCCCATCGTTAATTAATTAAGCCCAGGGCCGGCGTCAGCACCCGGCGCACCTGGGCAAATGCCGGGGCCCTGGGGAGAGAGGGGGGCCCACTCACGCTGTCATAGATACAGCTGGGAGAGCAGAGCAGGAGATAACGTGCTCTCTCCGCCCACAAAGTCACTGCTGGCAGCGTTCTCTTAACCCCAATGTGCCAGCTCTGATACAAGCATCTTCTCACTCAGTGAGTGCAGCCAGGCAGGCACACATAGGGGTTAAGAGAAGGCAGCCAGTGTGACATTGTTTGTGGGCGGAGAGAGCACGTTCTCTGCTCTGATCTCCGCCCCTGGCTGGCTGCCTGCTGCTGAAGTTATGAGGCAGATTCAGGAGGAGCTCCTAGTCCTACCAGTGCCTGAGTGAGTGGCGCTGCTATATACTACGTGGGCTGTGCTGCTATATACTACGTGGGCTGCGCTGCTATATACTACGTGGGCTGCGCTGCTATATACTACATGGGCTGCGCTGCTATATACTACGTGGGCTGTGCTGCTATATACTACGTGGGCTGCTATATACTACGTGGGCTGCTATATACTACGTGGGCTGCGCTGCTATATACTACTTGGGCTGTGCTATATACTACATGGGCTGCTATATGCTACGTGGGCTGCTATATACTACATGGGCTGCTATATACTACATGGCTGTGTTCATATGCGATCATGAATCGGGGTATGTGTTAAAGGGGGGCCCACTGAGACTCTTTTGCCCGGGGCCCTCAAAAACCTGGAGCCGGCCCAGATTAAGCCTACTATCATTGGAAGGAGACTGCATGCGCGAGTACACCAAATTTTTACTCCTGGGGGGGAAGGAACGGAGCCAGCTGTCAATCGGTATGACATCGGCAGTCATGCCCCGTTGACGGAGCACCCCAGAAGAAGAGGAGCTGCTCTGATGGCAGGAGTGGTCCGTGAACGCTCTGAGCCAGCGCCAGGTAGAGCAGGTAGGCCTCAGAGTGGTCACCTGTTAGCAACTACCTGTCTGCCAGAACATCTCTTTGCGTTCAGATAGATCGATCATGACTTTTCAGTTTTCAGCTTCAGAACATTCTATTTGATGATCATCCTCTCTCTTCACTTTTCTTCTGAAGGCTGAACTAGTTCTAATACTTAAAATCTGAAGATGTTTCTAACTCCTTCATACATCTTTCTCTTTATCTACCAAGCTTTGTCTCAGCTGTTTTATCTGTTCCTTCAGAAGTTTCTTCTGGCTTTCCATGTCTTCTGTTTCTTCCTCCTCTTCAATGAATCTTTTGCTTAATTTTTCATGGTATTCTTTTCTTTCCCTTCCGCCTGTGATCCATTTATTGGTTTCGACATCTTAGCGCTGAGATGTCTTACTAAGTTGTGGGTTTATATTCAGTTGCTGTGTGAGAGACGTACAGATGGCTTACCTTTGTTTTCTCTTGTTGAACACCTTGGTTTTGTACCTGAATTTGGTTATGTCACCTATAGATTCTGGGCTTGCAGTGAAATCAACCATTTGGTCAGCAATAATTTAATCACTGTCCGTTTTCTCGTCTGTTATTTCTAATGAAGTCAACACTTTTTTTTTTTTTAGAACTATTATCATGTTTCATTGTAGCAGTTCAATTATATAATGTACAATGACTGCATACATTTTTTTTTTAAATTAATTGATGGCAAGTAGACATCTTGAAAATTAAGTGAAATATTGTAGCTTTTAACATCTCTCATCACTGGTGTTTCTGTCTTTAGTGGATGATGCGTTTGCACAGTCGGTTAAGCAACTCTTTGGAGGAGACTCTGATAAGAAAAATTTAGTTGATCCATTTGTGGAAGTAGCTTTTGCTGGGAAGAAGGTACAACTTTCTGTTAACATAAAATAGATACCATATATACTCGAGTATAAGCCGACCCCCCCCCTAATTTTGCCACTAAAAACTGGGAAAACTTAATGACTCGAGTATAAGCCCAGGGTGGAAAATGCAGCAGCTATCGATAAATATCAAAAGTAAAAATAGATACCAATAAAAGTAAAATTAATTGAGACATCAGTAGGTTAAGTGTTTTTGAATATCCATATTGAATCAGGAGCCCATATAATGCTCCATACAGTTCATGATGGCCCCATAAGATGCCCCATATAATGCTGCACAAATGTTGATTATGACCCCATAAGATGCTCCATAGACACATTTGCCCCATATAATGCTGCACAAATGCTGATTATAGCCCCATAAGATGCTCCATATAGACATTTGCCTTATACAATGCTGCACAAATGCTGATTATGACCCCATAAGATGCTCCATAGAGACATTTGCCCCATATAATGCTGCACAAATGCGGATTATGGCCCCATAAGATGCTCCATAGAGATATTTGCCCCATATGCTGTTGTTACGATAAAAAAAAAAATCACATACTCACCACTCATCGCTCAGGCCCCCGGCACTTGCTATACTCACCTTTCCCGTTCCACCGTCGGTGCCGCTGTGTCTTCCCATCCTCTGCACTAATCGCGTCGTCGCGCCCTCTGACCTGAGCGTCACTGCAGAGGATGCAGAAGACGGAGCAGTGCCGACGGTGGAATGCAGAACAGGTGAATATGCCCCTGTTACTCACCTGCTCCTGGCGCGGTCCCTGGACGTCCCTCGTTCTCCGGACGCTGACAGCTTCTTCCTGTATTGAGTGGTCACATGGTACCGCTCATTACAGTAATGAATATGCAGCTCCACCCCTATGGCAGTCAATATTCATTACTGTAACGAGTGGTACCATGTGACCGCTCAATACAGGAAGAAGCAGTCAGCGCCTGGAGAATGAGGGACGTCCAGGGACCGCGCCTGGAGTAGGTGAGTATATTTAGACAGTTGTCGCTCCCCCTCCCCTGCCGACCCATGGGTATGACTCGAGTATAAGCCGAGAGGGGAAATTTCAGCCTTAAAAAAAAATGGGCTGCAATTCTCTGCTTATACTCAAGTATATGCCGTATATATTTACTAGGAAGGATTTTATAATATAGAACAATTTGTCTGTACAGGTCTCTACGAGGACTATAGAAAAAAATGCTAATCCAGAATGGAACCAGGCTGTCAATCTTCAGATCAAGGTTAGATGTATTAATCTGCAGATACTGAGCCGGTGCATTGTGTATATATAGGCAATATATGTAACTATATTTGTTCTTGCAGTTTCCCTCAGTGTGTGAGAACATAAAACTCACTGTATACGACTGGTAAGTGATGGCTAACTTCACAGAGGTAGAAAAGTACCAGTAAATGTTTGCTAAGGTCCTTCAGTTGTTTACTTACACTGAAGTTTTATCACGAGGATATTATCATTGCTGTGACTCACTTGACTCCACCCCCTCCTGTACTAAGCAGCTCACTGTCTATAGACTATGTACATACAGAGCCTGGTGTGGGTGTAAGTAGCTTTCTCAGCTCAGCTGCATTGCTAAAATCTAAAATCTGTGTGTCAGAACCAATGCACCCAGTAAACTAAGTGATACATAATTGGATTCAGGGTCTCTACATCATGCTTCTTTCACATGAAGTAGCAAAACCTGCAGACAGATACCCTTTAAATGGTTTGTCCCAAGAATATGGCCACAGGATAGATGATAAATGATTGCTGAGGCCTCAACCACTGGGACCCCCAAGGTGTCCAAAGTCATCTGTGCAAGTAGAGCGGTGTGACCACTGTCCTGTGTACCGGAGGGGTGGTCTCTCGTGTGTTCACAGAGCAAACTTTGCCCCCTGTTCTTGGAATTGGGAAGTCTCTCAGCAACCAGACTAGTAGTGACCGTACATTTATCATCTCTCCTGTGGGTAGGTGATAAATGTTGTTTATGGTACAACCTTTTTATTAATTTAATGTTTCTTAGCCTTGTTTTTTTTAATTAATTATAAGAAACTAACAGTATAATTATTATTTTAGATTAGATTTTTGTATTTCTTTGACAGTTTTTAGGCCGGTTTTACTTATCCGTTGCAGGTCTTCTGACCCGAACTCAACAGCCTCTTTGGCATGTTCACACGTTGCGTTTTTATTGCTATTTTTAATGCAAATTTTAAGCTGTGTTTTACAGTGCCAGCAAAAGCGATGAGACTTAAGAAATCGCATGCAAATGCATTGTGGTTTTTTTTTTCCCCTTACTGAATTGGAAAACTGCTGCATGTCACTTCTTTTAGCTTTTTTTTTCGCCCATAGGAAACAATGAGTAAGTGCAAAATTGCAGCAAAAAACACAGGTGCCAGGTTTTGCTGTGTTTCTGGTGCAAAAACCTCAGAAAGTTGCATTATGGTTTTTTTTTCATGCACTAAACTTTGTCATGCAAAAGAGACAAAAACGCAGCAAACATGCTTTTTGTAAGCAGCTTCTTCACTGCCAAGGGAGCAGGTTTTGCGTGCATAAAAAGATAGCAAAAATGCAATGTGTGAACATAGCCTTATAGTCTAGTGTTGTGTTTTTGTTTTTTTTTTCTTTTTACAAAGAGTCCATTTAATCTTAGCTAAAATAATATGAAATTATTGATAAGTATAATTATCACAATTGTTATGTTTTAATTATATTTGTATAATTTTATTAGTTTTTTTTTCTGGAGAGGATCCATTTAATGCTTAATCTATTCCAATTTATAACTTTTCAATACACTATCTCAGGGACAGACTCACCAAGAACGACGCTGTTGGAACCACTAATCTGAGTTTGTCAAAAATTGCTGCATCTGGTGGAGATCTGGAAGGTGAGACGATGCTCCGGCAATCAGACTGAGCTTATTACTGCTTTCTTGTTTATATGTGGTTAATAAGACATAGCCATTGTGTGCTATCCACATGGAACCAAACCAATAAGAGCAATATGAAATATTGCCCGTTACTAGCAGCATTGGAGAACATGCATTTCTGGTCAGTGGCTCAACCATGCTGCTGTCCTGTCAATCTTCAGGAGCGCACCGCCCCCTGGCAAGCAGGAAGCCAGGAGGTGCAGGAGCAGCGTGCTCCTGAAGAGCAAACTTCAGACAACCCCTTTATCTCTGGTGCTTGGCATAACGGTCACATCTATGGAGGACAGATAGTAGTTTTATCAGTCGTAACCAATATAACACTGTACTGTATGGTCCATGTCAAGCAAATCAACATTGATTTGTAAGCAACAGGTTGCAAAAGTTATTGCTGTGCTGCTCTTATGCTAACTAGAATGGTAAATGTGCTACAGACATGATTCATTACATTGTGTGCACTCTGCTTAAAGGAAATGCCATCAGAAAAAGAGTTTTGCAATCTGTTTATTTGTTAAATGTACAATTTTTTTTTACTTCTTAAAATCCCTGTGTCTTATCTATAGTTTCTGGGCTTGCAGGGGGAAGTCAACAATTTGGGCAAAAGTATTTATTAGTTATTCCCTAGACGTGAGGCCTATTGTCATTGCCATCTTGGTATGCCTCTGGATGGGTTTGCTAGTGCCTACTGTCACTGCCATCTTGCTACTTTCTGGATGGGCTTCCTATCACCTACTGTCACTGCCATCTTGGTACTCCTCTGGCTGTGCTTCCTAGTGCCTACTGTCACTGCCATCTTGGTACTCCTCTTGTTGGGTTTGTTAGTGCCTACTGTCACTGCCATCTTAGTACTCTTTTGGATGGGCTTCCTATCACCTACTGTTACTTCCATCTTGGTACTCCTCTGGCTGTGCTTCCTAGTGCCTACTGTCACTGCCATCTTGGTACTCCTCTGGCTGTGCTTCCTAGTGCCTACTGTTACTTCCATCTTGGTACTCCTCTGGCTGTGCTTCCTAGTGCCTGTCACTGCCATCTTGGTACTCCTCTGGCTGTGCTTCCTAGTGCAAACTACCACTGCCATCTTGGTACTCCTCTGGCTGTACTTCCTAGTACCTACTGTCACTTCCATCTTGGTACTCCTCTGGCTGTGCTTCCTAGTGCCTACTGTCACTTCCATTTTGGTACTCCTCTGGCTGGGTTTCCTAATGCCTATTGTTGCTGCCCTCTTGGTGCTCAGCCCCCAAAACAACTTCATAGGTGTAACCGTTATGCCAAGCTCTATAGTTGTATGTACATATGTTGTATATCAAACAAAAAACAAGCTCTTGCAGTTTTCACGCTGGTCTCTAGGCCTGATATTAGACTTTTATTTTCTGTTCTTCATGTGGACATTAACAGGAGCAAACGTCATTGTGTAGGAAGGAGGAGGAGGTGATCTGTGACCTCACCTATTGTCAATGATGGATCCTGTGTTATCTAATGTATATAGACCTGTTTACTTTCATTGTGATGATTGAGACCAATGAATAGTCTCAGGCAGAGCGAATCTAGCGTTAGGCCTATTTGCCAGAGTGAAAATTGCAGTGTTCTTTTTTGGTGAGCATCTGGGAATAAAATTGTCCGAAGACATTTATCATTTTTAAAGGGAACATTGTCAGTCGTTTCATGCTTCCAAAACCACAGGTCGCATGAATCTGAGCCTGGCTACCTAAAGAGAAGGCAGGGAGCCATAGGGAGAGGCGAGATAAGTCCAATGTGGCCCCTATCCGGATTCACGTCTCTGAAGATGATTGAGGGGTGTGAGCTGCTAAATCACCGGGAGCTTGGAGAATCTGGCCGGGGACTACATCAGACTCCTCTCATCTTTCCCCATGTCCCCGGCAGCATTTTCAAACTATATTTTCTCCGAAACATTCAGCTTTTTCATAGAACAACATACCTTGCTGAAATCATGCAGCCAGGCACCGATTCATGCCGACCATGGTTTTGGGCAGCATGAATCGAGTGTTGGGTTCTAGTTAACCAAAACTTCATATTTGGCTCTTTTTGCCAAAATCATACACCAAATATGGAGGGGAAGTTCTGTACCAACATTGGCATTCGGGCTGCAGTTTCTTCTACAAAGAGGAGGTTCTGTGGGTATGGTTTAAAGGTCTGATAGATGAGGGCGCCCCACCGCTGGGACCCTTGCACCTATCTCCAGATTGGTGGTCACTTGGCCACAGCATTCAGGCAGAGACAGTAGATAGATGGTCACTCTTTGGTCTCCATTCACCTTCATGAGAAAAAGGTGAGAAAGTTTGATGGAGAGACCTGTGCACGTGTGCGGCGACCTCTACAGTCCTCTATGACCTAAATGCGGTAGCAACTTTACCTGGTGTTCTGGAGGCTGGGCAGGAGGAGATGGATGCTGGTCTCACCTCTAGGGCCTAACTTTTCTCAGACACTTGTGACCAATCAATTGGATTATTACTTTGTTTCTTTTTGTTATTTTAACAGCATCTTTTTACTGAAATGCAAATACAGTGAAATAAATAAATATATGATCCCTTGCAGATTTTGTAAGTTTGCTCACTGACAGACCTAAACAATCTATAATTTTAAGGGTAGGTAAATTTTAATATTGAGATAGAATATAAAAAATAAAATCCACAAAATCACATTGTATAAATTATATAAATTTACCGTAATTGCATTTTGCAGTGAGAAATAAGTATTTGAACCCTCTGGCAAACAAGGCTTGATACTTGGTGGCAAAACCCTTGTTGGCAAGCACAGCAATCAGACTTTTTTTTGCAGTTGATGAGATTTGCACACGTCAGGAGGAATTTTGGTCCACTCCTCTTTGCAGATCATCTCTGAATCATTAAGACTGTCGCTTGGTAACTCGGAGCTTCAACTCCTTCCATAAGTCTTCTTTTTGATTAAGATCTGGAGACTGGCTAGGCAACATGACCTTAATGTGCTTCTTTTTGAGACACTCCTTTGTTGTTTTGGCTGTATGTATTGGGTCATTGTCTTGCTGGAAGACCCAGCCACGACCCATTTTTAATGTCCAGGTGGAGGGAAGGAGGTTGTCAATCAGGTTTTAAGGTACATGGCTAGATCCATTCTCCCATTGATGTGGTGAAGTAGTCCTGTGCCCTCAAGCAGAGAAACACCGCCAAAACATAATGTTTCCACCTCCATGCTTGACAGTGGGGAAGGTGTTCTTTGGGTCATAGTCAGCATTTCTCTTCATCCAAACACAGCAAGTTGAGCTAATGCCGAAGACCTCAATTTGTGTCTCCTGACCAAAGCACCTTCTCCCAATCACTCACAGAATCATCCAGGTGTTAATTGGCAAACTTCAGATGGGCCTGCACATGTGCCTTCTAGAGCGGGGGGGTCCTTGCGGGCACTGCAGGAATTTTAACCTTTATGGCGTAATGCGTTACCAATGGTTTTCTTGGTGACTGTGGTCCCAGCTGCCTTCAGTTCATTAACAAGTCCCCCCCCCCCCCCCGTGTAGTTTTCTCACCTTCCTCATCATCAAGGATACCCCACGAGGTGAGATTTTGCATGGTGCCCCAGATTGATGTTGATTGACAGTAATTTTGGATTTCTTCAATTTTTTTTTTACTATTGCCCCAACAGTTGTCTCCTTCTCACCCAGCGTCTTACTTATGGTTTTGTAGCCAATTCCAGCTTTGTGCAGGTCTATGATCTTGACCCTGACATCCTCATAAAGCTCTTTGGTCTTGCCTATGTTGTTGAGATTAGAGTCTGACTGATTGAGTCTGTGGACAGGAGTCTTTTATAAGGTGGCAATATGCAAATTGCCTCTTCTGAGAAAAAGAGGACTTAAACTCTATAGCGCCACCTGTTGGAAGTAGCGATCCTACAAGTCACAATCAACCCTTTAACGAGTCGTGCAATATGACTTAGGATAAAAACCAAATCAATATCTCAATTCGCAGACACGGTGTTTCGGGCTGTTGGCCCTCGTCAGTGCGAAACATGAGAACTGATTTGGCTAGGGAAGAGGCAATTTGCATATTATATTTCCCAGAGGAGCATTACACGGCGAATAAGCCTCCTTATCTTGACAAGCCAGAGATGGTATGTCACTCTCCATAAGGAGAAACAATACCCCTTAGACCCCGTAAGGTGGCTGTAACGTATGCGTCTAACTGGTGTGTAGGAGCCAGAACTCTTAATAGTTGGTAAGGGATCAAATACTTATTTCTCACTGCAAAATGCAAATTTATACAATGTGAGTTTCTGGATTTTATTTTTGATATTCTATCGCTCAATGTTAAATTTAACCTTCCCTTAAAATTATAGACTGTTCATGTCTTTGTCAGTGGGCAAACTTACAAAATCATCCAGGGATGAAATAATGATTTCCTTCACTGTATTTGGGGCTAAAAATCACTTTGCATTTGTATTTAATCAACAATGTTACATAGGAGAGTTTATAACTTTTTTTTTTTAATCTTTGCTAGCTTCTCTACCCTGATTTATGAGCAGAGACCTCATTGCAATTTAATGGGCAGAAAAGGCAAATGTTGCAAACTTTAATAAAACCCAACTGCAAAACTGATTTTTTTTTTTTTTTGTCTGAAATTTATGCATTTCAGTAAAAAAAAAAAAATTAGTATCAGCAAAGATCAACAACCCCTTTTTAAGCTTTGGTATTTGAGTCTCTTGGGCTAAGTTTATATCTGCATCCCTGGGCCAAATCATGACAGATACCAGGATCACCTGATCGACCCCATTGAGTTTTAATTTCCGGTCTTGATATCCCTCATTTTGATGTGAAATGCTGCTCTAGTCTTCCCATCAAATATGACAATCCCTGAGGAAAACTCCTGACCTAACCTCCTACGCAGATGTGAACACCGCCTTATTTATATTTTGTGGGAAGTTAGTACGGTACTTGATTTTTTTACTTTTATGTTTTATCCGCTTTCTTCTTGCTCCTGATGTGTTCATTATATTTTTATTTTCTTTTGGAGATATTTTTGAGCAGATTACTATGTATTGAATTGTGTCCGACATGTTCTATTTAACTGTTTTCTTTTTGTAATATAGACCGTGAAACTTCGGGAGTTGGGTCTACGGCATTGGAAGGTGTATATTGTGGTGTGATTTTGATTCCAATTTGATTTTGCAACCCACTGCCCAAACTGTGACTTAAGAATTTTTGGTCCTAATGAAAAAATAAAGCCAAAAAAATGTACTTTAATTTTTACTTGTTCTTAAGGAAAATACAGTTTTGGCACTGGAACCTGCATGGATGTATAGAAGCATGATTTGTCTGTCTTTGCTATGTGGCTTCTGACTGGAACACATAGTACGCAGAATCCAACGTGCCATTCTAGCCTCTACTTATCCTTTACTCTTCGTGTAGCACCTACACGTTTCCTAGCTTTTATTCACACATGTATTACTTCATATTAAACCTTTCAATACCAAAATTTGGGATTGAAATGTTGCGTATTTTAAGACCCACCCAACTCCCATCAGCAATGCCCTTGCACTACTTACACATATTAAAAGCAAATATGCAAACATCCATCCATTTCCAGACTCCTTGCAACCCAATCTCCCAGAAATTCCATGTCTACATGGGATCCTCATATCAAAAGATCTGTCAATTGAGTTATATTAGCCAGATAAACTTTTTTTTTATATCCACAGTGTTTCAGAGAATATCTTGAGGTTTTCACATGCAAGACCGATCAATAGGTTAATTCTATGGTGCATGCTTAGCTGTTTTTGTATCCCCTGTAGACCATAATGGAAAATGAACATTCACTGCTACTTATACACTGCACCCCCCCGAGGACCAGTTGTTGGGTATTGAAGGGGGTATCTGCAGTTGGACTCGTATTATGTGTTTTATGGGAAAACCAGTTGTCACAGCTCTGTTGTTGGGTGTCCTGGGACCAGGGACGTCTTCCCTGTCCCTTATGCTTGGGGCACCCTAGCTCGCCAGATTTCTTCTGATGGTGAAGACACCAGGGCCGCACACCTTGCCTTAGCTCATAAATCTGCCCTCAGTCTGTACCCTTCCCCTATCCAGGGAAGAGGGGAGGAGTAGTGCACCTTAGTACACCAACCAGATTCACAAGGTTAATTCGAACAGGGGTAACGAAAAATACCAAACATACAAATATACACACGCAAACAGAGGTAAACACCAGTGAGTAGAGGATGAGGTTAATCCAAAGTAGGAGAAGATAGAGAATTATCATACACTCGAAACCTATAAGGCTATGTGCACATGTTGCGGATTGGACGCTGCGGATTCGCAGCAGTTTTCTATCCGGTTTACAGTACCATGTAAACCTATGGAAAACAAAATCCGCAGTGCACATGCTGCTGAAAATACAGCGCGAAAATACTTCGTTGTATTTTCTGCAGCGTGTCAATTCTTTGTGCGTATTCCGCAGCGTTTTACACCTGTTCCTTTATAGGAATCCGCAGGTGAAATCCACATAAAAAAACGCTGGAAATCTGCAGTAAATCCACGGGTAAGCCGCAGGTAAAACGCAGTGCGTTTTACCTGCGGATTTTTCAAAAACTGAGCAGAAAAATCCGCACAGAAATCCGCAACGTTTGCACATAGCCTAAACGGTCGCAGATAAATCCACCAAACGCCTTCTCCAACAATAACCAACAACAACCTCCAGCCATGCAGCAAAAGCTACTCTAACAATGAGTGCTAGCCAGGGCCCAGATTATATAGTAGATGGGAGCTCTCAACAGAGCAGATTAACCCCTGCACTGCTAAAAAAAAAAAATGTACACGGTTTAATTTGAAGGTGAAGTGCTTCTAACCAGTGCAGGAATAGGATAAATCGGACTCTGCGGTCTTCTTACTCCTGTCGCAGTAAACCCATGACACTAGTACTATACAGCAAAAGTAGTCTTCAATAGTGATGAGCAAGTGTACTCGATGCTCGGGTTGTCTCCAAGTATTTGTGACTGCTCGGAGATTTAGTTTTTGTTGACTCGGGTGCGTGATTTACAGCTACTAGCCAGCCTGAGTACATGTGGGGGTTGCCTGGTTGCTAGGGAATCCCCACATGTAATCAAGCTGTCTAGTAGCTGTAAATCATGCAGCTGTGGCAAGGAAAACAAAACCTCTGAGCAGTTACAAATACTCTTGAGACCACCCGAGCGTGCTCAGGAAAACCCGAGCAACGAGTATACTCGCTCATCGCTAGTATTCAACCCATTGCCTTTAACAGTTCACCCTCGTTGCAAACATTTACAAACTGCACACGCACAGCAGAATAATTTTATGATTGCATCATCTATAGATTAGCCTATAGCCAATTTTATTAGATTAGGCATGGCAGATTTGTTTGCATAATTGCTCATACATGTAAATTGGTGTGTGTGTAGCATTTGCATGGATTTCTGCAAGCATATGTATGGAACATTCGCAGAAATGTATGCAACAAATCTGCCATGTGTGAATAAACACTGATGGTGGCCTACGAAACATACACATGTACTATTCTGCTCTCAGATCCAGTTCAGTCAATGCTGCATGGTTCGTGTCCGTGTGTCCAGACCCTACTAATCAACAACCTTTAACAATCTAACTTTAATGTAACTTTCCCCAAAATGCATTGTAAATTGTTGTTACAAGATCGAAATTCTTTCTTTTACTCTTCGTATTGCCAAGGAAGGTTCTGATGTCTTACCACAGAGGTGCTAAAAATCAGCTAAGGAGTCAGTACTAAAGTTGGTATTGCCCTTATGCAGGGGTAGACAATTTGTCTCTTATTAGATGGCATTAATTCCCATGCCCATACCCCATTAGTCAGTCAGTTACAATACTCCTTTCTTGAAGAGCCATGAGCTTTACTACCTTTGGACTGACATCACCTTATATCAAGGTCTAAGGTTGCCAATACACCTTGGCCAAGCAGCTTTCTCCTGAATTTGACATACACATGAATGCTCAGTTTGACTAAGCCTTGATGTGCTCTTTATGGGAAGCATAGAGCCATACGTTGCCAGACTTGCCTACCTTGAGAACAATACCATTGAGCTTTTCAATTCAAACTGCCGCTCCTTTGCGTTCCGTCTGCCGCTCCTTTGCGTTCCGTCTGCCGCTCCTTTGCGTTCCGTCTGCCGCTCCGTTGCGTTCCTACTGCCACCTTCCCTGATATCATTTGTTGGAGGAAACTTTTTTTATGTGGGCCCCGTACACAATGGATTGATATCCAATCTGGCAAGCTCTGTCAGGTTTAATATGACAGCAGTGGAACACCTTTAAAAAAATAAATAAATAAATTCCAAATTATTTTATAGATATACAAATCTATTCAAAATTCATCTGACGTGTCATAGATAGGTGGGAGAATGCGACAGTGTAGTCAAAGTATTTGGACCACTGCTGATTTCCCAGATGAAGGGTAGCCTCTTGAAATCATTCAGCTACGATCAGCGATTTTGGTCGCCAGAAAGTGACCATTAATAATGTATCAAGGCTTTACTTCACACAAGGCAAAGATTGAGATTGCTTCCCTAGCCCTATATTAAAATACCCTGTCTGAGATGGAGTAGTTTATTAGAGGACCACCTGCCACCTAAGAATTGGAGCCCCTACCATTCATGCCACCTCTAGTTTTGTCCCTGACCATTGCAATTGATTGGTATTTTTTGGCACTAAACTCTTTTCTAGGCAACATACTCACTTAGACTCCATATTGTGATCTACTCTTCCTCTCTATGGTATATACAACACACAATAGGGGACTGTATTTCCCTTAAACTATTATGCACCATACATTTTATTCTTTTTTTTTTAAAGCTGTGGGACACCTTTCTTGGCAATACTGACCAAAAATATATATTTTACCTGCGTGTGTTTTAGTAATGGCAAATCAACTGAATAATACAATCATATGGAATCCATACAAAATGGTTTCAATGGTATCTTTACTTTTTCAGCCCTTTTAGGAAATTTGCACAGCAGTTGCCGAATACCATGAGTCAATTAACGTTTTTCTGAACAATATATTGGGCAATTGCTAGTCCTGCAAATTCCTTGTCATATTACAGTAACTCATAAGTGCAGGAATCATTTTATAACTTCAAATACTTTTTCATTTTGAATTATAGTATCTCCTACTTAAAGGGATATTATAGTATCAACAAATAGTAAAACTATCATTATACAATGAATAAGCTTTATTTGCTGAGCCTGTAATGCCCCATTAACTGTGACATACGAACTGGTACAATGTATTCCCTAACGTCTGATGCAACTAATCGCCTCTGCTGTTACATTTTTTACAACTAAGACAAAAAGCTAATACCGCTGTACTCCAGATTTACCCTGGTTCACTTTATGCACATTCAGAAAACAGAATATTTAAAATGACTAAGTTCTTGTTTGAACACTTCAAAATCCTAAAAATGCTTTTTTTTGTATTTCTGGCTGTTTTATTTTGTGCTTTACTGTTTAATCAAATAAAGCATGATCAATGCTAGATAAATGAAGAAAAAGTACAAAACATAATAAAATAGCCTATAAGGGAAAACTATTCCTAAAATATGAGCTGCTCTTATGTGGGCATGACTAGTATATGTAGATCTATTCATCTATCCTCTTCCCTCTTCTCCCTTTCTTCCCTCTTCTCCCTTTCTTCCCTCTTCTCCCTTTCTTCCCTCTTCTCCCTTTCTTCCCTCTTCTCCCTTTCTTCCCTCTTCTCCCTTTCTTCCCTCTTCTCCCTTTCTTCCCTCTTCTCCCTTTCTTCCCTCTTCTCCCTTTCTTCCCTCTTCTCCCTTTCTTCCCTCTTCTCCCTTTCTTCCCCCTTCTCCCTTTCTTCCCCCTTCTCCCTTTCTTCCCTCTTCTCCCTTTCTTCCCTCTTCTCCCTTTCTTCCCTCTTCTCCCTTTCTTCCCTCTTCTCCCTTTCTTCCTTGTCCTCCCTTCCTTACCGTCCGTTGCTTGCGGTGGTACCACCTTGTAGCTACATTGCTAAGGAGCAGCTGATAATGCTAAATTGCTTAGGGGGAATCTGTCAGTTGGATCATCCCTCCAAAACAGTCTATATGGGCATGAAGGACATAGGAAGTTGAATGAAATGATACCTTCATTTCTGCTATGTGATGTCTTATTCCAGAGAAATCCACATTTTTCTTGTGTAAATGAGCAGTTAAGATCTATGGGCTGGACATAGCTCTGGAGGCAGAATCTCAGAGAGACCTATGTCCAGCCCATAGATCTAAACGGCTCATTTACATAGAAAAACATTGAGACCTCGGATCACAGATCTCAAGCTGTTATTTTATTCAACTATTTAACACCCATATGCCTATATAAACGGCTGAGGAGGGTTGATGGAACTGACAGATCCCCTTTAAAAAAAAAAAATCTCTAAGAAGCTGAACAATTTAAAGGGGTTCTCTGGCAATAGATTTTTTTTTCCCTTTCTTAAAGGGATTGTCCACTACTATGACAACCCCTTCTCTATTTGAATGTTTGCCATGGTGAAAATAAAACCGCTAATACTCTCCTCCCGTTCCGGCGCACGATTTACTGTCAGTGGAACAAGACATAGGCTATTTTAAAGTACTGCAGTGATTACCTTCATAGGCAAAATGAATGTGATTTGTTAAATAAAGATATTTTGAAATATATTCATGTAGTAATAACATTCTTTCTTATTTTTTTGTCTATTCATGGAGAATCCCTTTAAATAAGTTTTCTCAAATGATAAAGTGCTGGCATTTTGCTAAGGTGTGCCTCAACCAAAGATTGGTAAAAGTCAAACCAGAGTGGCAACCCTTTTTTTTTTTTTTGCAAAAAGGTTAAACGAGTTCTCATTTTGTCTTAACCCATGCTGCGCCAGTCATTGGCTGGGTGGCACTTTGCAAGAGAGTATTGGGGCATATTGCTATATCTGAGCTGCATGCCCCTTAATTTTCTGGGTTGGTGGATATCAGACCTCCATATCCTAGCAATATGTCAGCACTTTGTTGGATGGAAAAACCCTTATAAACCTATCCGCACCTCTGTCGTTCCGAAAAAAGTTTCCGCCAAAACGGTGCACCATGCTCACTGTATAGAAGCAGCTTCTATTTTAGAATTAGTTTTCCTTCTGCTCTAGTTTCCTAATCTCGGTGTGATCTTTCCAAGCAGCAGGTAGTGACAAGGAGGTTGGATTCCTGCCCACTTTTGGACCTTGTTACCTTAATCTATATGGGAGCCCTAGAGAATTCACTGGATTTCCTGACCCGTATGATGATCTCAACTTTGGAAAGGTACTTTAGAACCGCAATGAAATATTAATTTACTGTATGTCATATTTCAGGACTAATTAAGTATGTGACCAAAGTTGGACTGGTCCACCAGAGCACAGCGGATCTTCGAATGGGCCAGATACCATAATGGACCCCAAACGTCCAACAGGAGAGAATATGATTATGCCTCTGCTGGAGTAAAGTTGGTGGTGTAGCAATTTCCACCGCTCATCATGAATTTCGTGGTTCGCCGCACCCTCATCCTGCCCCATCTTCGACAAAGTTGAACTGAGAGGCACGGAAATGCCAGTCATGCGTTTTTTCGAGTAACTTCTCGTTGTGCAAAAAGATTACGACTTTTTCAAAGCTTTTTTTCAACAGAAAATCTGGCGATTAAAGCTTTGATGGATCACCCTCACATTCTCTTAAGGTTTTAGTTAATGTCGGTACACCAGGTGCCTCCTTCTGTTTTCTTGACTCTTCTGCAGACATGAGCCAACCTTAACTTTGCCACCTCTCACGATAATTAGCTGATCTGTTCAGTCTCTTGCTTTCTGATCTGGTGTATGAGCCCAACTGATCTGGTGGTGACGCAACCCGAGAGCTTTATAGCTGTACGGGACATGGTTGACAGAAGGGCTACCGCCAATCCTGCACGCTACACTCTCCCCTCTGTTCTACTCCCGGCTGGAGACACGCACACCCCGCACAGTACAATGGATTCTGTCCACTTCGAGCTTTACCAATCTCTTCTCCTGGAAACTACTTCTTGTTGTGCCTTCTAGCACATACAACATGTAATGATCACCACAATGTGAACAATGCAAATAAAACATGTAGAGCATGGGCTCTACACTTCTTCTGGTGGGCTCATGCGGCATCATGGAATAAGGTCTTCTATCATCATGGGAAAACAGAGTTTTACATGTAACATAAGTCATGGCTGATGATGGCGCTCTTCATGTTGCAGGGAGAAGGTGTAGCTTATAGGGGAAGAATTCTTGTTGAACTGACAACCAAACTTGATGGCACACCAGCAAAAAAGATTGAGGATATACCAAGTGATGATATACTCGTTGTAGAGGTAAGTCCACCCGTGTCCCCAAACTTGTGATTAAATGGTTATTTAGCATATCCGGTGCGAGTTGTGGAAACCATTTTGGGCCATAAGGGCTTGGGATGCCCGGTGACGCTTCAAAAAATCTCTGAAACAAGCAAAATTGAACCCATGAAGATTGCTAAGTCAAGAGATCCTCAGGATACTACTGTATCTGAGCCACGGTAATGCGAGACCTGTAATCTAATTCACTAGGATCTTTTGGTGTGTACAACCTGCCTCTCCATTCCACTCCTTCTGGCTACCGACTTGTGGCCATATTCTGCTGATCCATGGGGGGTCCACATAGTGGAGCCAGTACTGATCGAAGTGTTATCATCACCAATCCAGGAGACGGGTAATATCTAGAATAATTCTTTGAGAGCTTTAAGCTGTCCAGTGTCCTTTTGGCAAACTCAATATCAATCTAATATCAGCTACCATGATTGTGGCATGTGACTGGCATCTGACCGATATCTGAAAGATTACTCCATTACAGGGAATATAAAAATTGTATTTGAGTGATCATAAAAGACTTTATTGGAATTCGCCTAAAGAGGTTGTCTACCTTTTGGCGGCGACTTTTTTTTTTTTTTTTTTTAAAGCGGCATTCTCAAGTTATTGATTTAATTAGTTAGTGAAAATTTAAATTAAGCATCTTTGCAATTGACTTTTTCGATCTACTGTAATTCTCCTGCAGTGAGAGCTTTTATCTTTCATAGTGTATAGCAGGTTTCCATGGATCTCGGCCACTGATGCCTGCCCAGACCCCTGGCAAAGTGTGCACAGTAGTTACATTCAAGGAGAGAGGATTACTCCTAATATCCAAGCCACCTTTATCAAGCCTGCTGATTTCTATACAGCAGTTAGCTGCTCACCTTCTTCCCCCTCCCTCTTAACTCCTGACAAGCTGCTGTTATAAATACTGCAAAATCACCAACCTAACAGCATCAGCTTCTTCCACTCCATTTCTCCTAATCATGGTTCTTGCTATCCTGAGTCCTGTGCTTGTTCAAATTCCCTGTTATCTCTGTGTAAATGCAGTGATGGCGGTGCACACTCCAAAACAAACACTGATAGCTGAATGTGTTACAGCAGAACTTGTGCTGAGCTTGAGGGTATGTGCACATGTCAGGATTTCTTGCAGAAATTTTCCTGACAAAAACCAGACGTTTCTGCCAGAAATCCGCATGCGTTTTTACCGCGATCTTACTGCGATTTTGATGCGTTTTTGGTGCGTTTTTTGTGCGTTTTTTCCCAAATGCATAGAATTGCGGGAAAAACGCAGAAAATCCGCAAAAATAATGAACATGCTCATTTTTTTTACCGCGATGCGTTTTTTTCGCGTTCTACTAGAGTTTTTTTTAGAGTTCTACTAATACTACAGCTACTCACCAGAATGGTCACTCAAAGATGAGTAACAACCCTTCCAGAGACCAAGAAATAAAGAGACGATAGGGGGCTGCATATCTGTGATCTGCTCAAGAGACAACTTGAGAATACCCCTCTAAATACATGTAAAAGGAGCTAAAGATGATTTTTTTTTCTAGTGGATTTCATTAAATAATTTTTACCATTTGCCTTCTGTAGCCTAGGTCTGGCACTGTCTGTTTTATGGCTGCAGAATTAATTTGAGACCCTATCAATGAGCCGACTATAGTGTTCTTACGGGGAGATTGTAATTCTTATAACTGTCTTTCTGTAGCTGATTTATGACCACAAAGCACATCAAACTTGAATGTGCAAGAAAACAAAAAGCATGTGAAAGCCAAACTGTGCAAATTTTTTAATTATACCACAAATGCCAGAATTTAAGTTAAAAAAAAAAAATTAAAAAATTGTCCTCAAAGGTGGCCAACTGCTTTAGGTCTGTGTTCACAAGATATACGGTATCTGTTTTTAACATGCCTATTTCAGTATCTCCGAATGATCTAATGGGTAATCTTAAGTGTAGAATTGTGAATTCAGCTCTCGGTTATAAAATGGGCTGTAGCTTGTATTTACTACGTGACAATTGTATTTCCAAATTGACTGAACTTTTTTTTATTTATTCTGTCTATATAGAATCTGTAAAATTGTACTTAATTACTGACCATGCTTTGTAAGTAACCTAAAGTGCATCTTTTACTCAGAAATATCAGCGCAGGAGGAAGTTTAGCTTATGCGCCGTCTTCCATTCAGCCACCATGCTACAAGACATAGGTGAAGCAATACAATTCGAAGTCAGCATCGGAAACTACGGCAATAAATTTGACAGCACTTGCAAACCTCTTGCGTCAACAACTCAGTACAGCCGCGCAGTATTCGATGGTACGTGAACACACAAGTCCAAGTTTCGTCCTTCTGAGATGAAGCCTTCAAGGCGGCCCTTCTAACTTCATATATAAAGATGGTAGAAACGTTAACCACTTACCCTAACATCACTTCCAGGTAACCTCTATTACTACCTCCCATGGTCGGCCACCAAGCCAGTGGTAACACTAACGTCCTACTGGGAAGACATTTGTCATCGACTCGATGTTGTCAATCTGTTACAGGCGATGATAGAAAGGCTGGTGAGTAAATTGTGGAGGTCCATTATATGTTTTCTATGATTTGTAGTCATTATAATGATTTTGTAATCCTGATCATCACCCTCTTGAATATGAAAGTGGCCAAGGTGATTCGTCTAGCTCATGGGATCAGTGGCAAATATCTGACTGTGTCAAGAGAAGGTAGACCAAGTCAAATTGATGATTTAATGTTGTTGTGACCACTAAAGAAGAAAACAGAAACTAGTGATGAGCGACGTTCTGGGATAAGGTGTTACCCGCCATGCTCGGGCGCTAAGAGTGTTTTCGGCGTGCTCGAAAGATATGTTCGAGTTCCCGCGCCTCCACTTCTAACAAACGAGCAATCCCTGCATGTGCTGCGTCTGTCGAACAGCCTCCGCGGTGAATCAAATGTATTTTTCGAGCACGCCGAAGACACTTGGTTAGCACACAAGCATTCTCCGATAATGGCTTATCCGAGGACGTTCTCATCACTAGTAGAAACCAAAAATCCAAAGATTAATCCTTCCTAATGTACATGTATAAATAAGATGCTGAGAAAAAATGTGCAGGATATAAGTAATTACACAAAATTAATGAATCCGTTGCGAAACGCGCATCAGGTGGATGGTGGGTGAGACGCCGCTTTAACATTTTCTTTGGCATTTATGGAATCTGTTCCTTTTCGGGGTTGTCTCTCTGGACCACAATGACCTCCATTACTTCTATTTTCCCTGTGAAGTATCACAATGTCCTTTTCACATTGTTAACTTTATTTTCCTTGTGATTCTTTTTGCACTCTACCTATTCTATTTTTGTCTGCGTGATATATGGCTCACCCACCATTTGCTCCATGTGTTTGTGTATCTTCGCTTTTTAAAAAATATTTATTTATCCATGTTTTAATGGCATTTTAATAAGTTATTTCCATTTTTATTATTGTGATAAAGAGGAAAGTAGTAATATACAGGAGTATTCAAACAATAGTAGTGAAAAAAAAATTCAGCTCACCCTTGATGGAAACCAGACCAGTTTCTGGGGTGGAGAAGCCCAGAGTCTCGTCTCTGCCGACATTGGTATTGCTAGCTTCTGAAGGAAGTGAGACCAGCTTCAATCCATAAAATCAAATCCTTTATTTCATGATTAAAATAGATATGGCAACACACTACAATATGCCCAGGCATGATTGGGGATAAGGGGTGCAATGAGGTGAAACCGGACGCGTTTCGAACTGCTGTGTTCTTTAACTCGGTCTGAGTCCTACAACGGAGCAGTATTTTGAAACGTGTCTGGGATCACCGCCTTGCACCCCTTATCCCCAATCATGCCCATGCCTAGGCATATTGTATTTTGTTGCCATATCTATTTTAATCATGAAATAAAGGATTTGATTTTATGGATTGAAGCTGAACTCCCTTCTATCACAAGTAGTCAAACAATACATGGGTGGACCGGTCTACTAATGTGAGTGGCTTCAGCTCAGTCTGTTCTAAGTGGGCGCATAAGCCCTAATGGAACATTAGTAAAGTAACTTAAAGGGGTTGTCTAAATCTTTACAACCAAGGTATAATAGGTTGTCAAGATTTGTATCAATTTGTAAAAAAAAAAAAAGTGATCTTAAAATATTCGATGCCTCCTTTAAGCTGCGTTCACACTAGCGTTGTGCGCCGCTGCGTCGGCGACGCAACGCACAACGCACGCAAAAACACAGCAAAATGCACGCAAAAACGCTGCATTTTGCGACGCATGCGTCGGTTTTTGCCGAAATTTGGACGCAAGAAAAATGCAACTTGTTGCGTTTTCTTGGTCCGACGCTAGCGGCAAAAAAGACGCATGCGTCGCACAACGCAACAAAAAAAAACGCATGCGTCCCCCATGTTAAATATAGGGGCGCATGACGCATGCGTCGCCGCTGCGTCGCCCGACGCAAACTAGCATAACGCTAGTGTGAACGTTACCTTAGAGTGTCGTTTTATGCCTAGTGCAGGGATGTGTGGGGAAGGACATGATGCAGAATTCAAAAAGTGCCAAAGATCGATTACCGTATGTGATCCCGAGAATGGAGCATTGGTGCACATACTCAACCACAGCTCCATTAACTTCTGTAAAACTGATGGAACTGCCATCTCCGTCAGTCCCATAGAGGTAAATGGTGCCGTGGTCGACCATGATCATCATCACTCCATTCGTAAGGAGGGTAGCTGAGGGTCCCGATGGTCAGACCCGGAGTAATCATACTTAATACCTACCTAGTGGATAAGTAATGTATTTGGTACATGCCTGTAACTCTTTTAATATTTTTGGGTCTCTGTTTTTAGCAATCCAACATCTCCGCACTGAAATCCGCAGTACAAGCAAAGATTCCAGATTCAAGACTGGCAGAAATATGGCTGAAGCTCATCGACCAGCTTATCGAAGACTGCATGTATGTATGGATGTGTACGATGGGAGTATTCTTCCTTAATGGTTTATTAACCCCTTTCACACATTAGGATGTGAATAAACGCCCTGGGCAGGGATCAATTAGCGTGGAGGGGGTTCTGGAGCCGAGCTCCCATCTCACGCCATAGATAACATCTATATCATAGCCGGCATCATGAGTCCAGCCATGATTGTTAATCATTTGGGTGCCACTGTCAATTTCTGACAGCGGCGTTTCAATAAACTGGTTGACTGTGTTTGCGTGCACTGGTTTCCCTCAATTCCGCATTCCCGACAGGATCACAGGGTACCATTGGGTCACAATGGCTGCCGGGGGCCTACACTGCGGTGGGAAGAGCTCCTTGGCACCTATGACTTTTCCGAAAATTGAAAATACTCTGATTGCAGTTTTAAGTTCTTCAAGGTGACTAAAAAAATCAAGAAAAATTAAAAAAATAAAAAATAATTCGGGAAAAATAGATATAAATTCAACTCTAGAATAAAGAAAAAAAATTAATACATTTGGTATCGTCACATCTGTTGTGTTTTTTTTTTTTTTTTTTTGGTCTCCACACCTCACTAAAATTGCAATAAAAACGTTGGCTCGCTGCGTGAAAAGGAAGAACTTGCTTTACTCCATCAACAAAATGAAAAACTTTACAGGTGTTGGAAAATGGCGACACAAAGCAAAACATTTTTTCCTTTCTAAATCTTAGTTTTTAATTGCTTAAGTAGAAGTAATAAAAAAAGAAAACTATGGAAGGTTGGTATTTCCATAATCACACTGACATGAGCAATCATGTGTTACACCACAATAAATGCCAAGAAAAAAAATGTGGAAATACATTTTTTTTTTTTTCAAAATGTCATCCCTCTAAATTTATTTCTTTTGCCCCATGTGTTTTTTTTTTCGGTACATTGTACAGTGCAATAAAAAATGAGGCACAAAATGTGTAGTTGGTACCTAGTAATTGATTTACTTACTACTGATCAATCATGTTATCCTTGCACCGTTCTTCGTGCACAGACTCTTTGTATACTTTAGCCCAGTGTTCCCCAAGTCCGGTCCTCAAGAGCCACCAACAGGTCAGGTTTTCAGGATTTCCTTAGTATTGCACAGGTGATAATTGCATCACTTGCACAGGCAACAATTCTATCACCTGTGCAATACTAAGGAAATCCTGAAAACCTGACCTGTTGGTGGCTCTTGAGGACTGGACTTGGGAACACTGCTTTAGCCAATCTGAAAGAGCAAATCTGCAGTGTAAAACATGGAGAGCAGAGAAGCTGCCTAAGTCTCTGATGAGCAAGTGACGTAGATTCCTGAGCATCACCCACTCCCCAAATACAGTGTAATGAAGCTGCAGTCACTAGGCATAATGCAGCAGTAAGCGTCCAGCCCCCAATAATAAGTATTGTAGAAGTCATTTGTATGTAATGTCACATATTTAGGTGTTCACGTTCACACCAATTATGGGTCTCAGTTCGCAGTCGATGAATGAAAACCCTGTATATATTCATAACTTAGAAACCTGCCCTGATAGTGCTACTCACAGCTGGGGGTTTGTTACAAAGTTTTCGGCCTCTATGCACAAGATATTCCTAGCCTTCTGATCTGTCTGTTCTCATTTCTGTTTTTGTCTATTTATCTTCACCTTTTCCTTCTCTTGCGCTTTCCTACCTGTACATGTGGCAGTGGATGGATTCGCTCTCTTATCCGCTATCTGCGATAGAGAATGGGAGCCTTTCCGGGAGATTACAGGACCCCGTGGTACGCGGACATGGATTTTGCTGTGATTTATTGTGTATTGGACTGGGGTGCCTTAGACCCCCAGTAACATGAATTCTGGGGACCCGCTACTCATCTACACGCTGGCATTACATTCTTGGCCAGAACATGCTCTATGCATTTTAATGGAAAGGTGGCGGCGTCATCCTGCGGTTTTAACCACAAAATATTGCAGTTTTTAAATTGATTTTTTTTTTTTTTTTTGCATGATTATTAACGATGCGGTTGAAAACCGTGCTGGTTTGTAGTAAGCGTGCATGTCAGTGAAGCCTGTTATGACCCATTGCCAAATCCCTCTAAGTAGCTTGATGCAGGGCTTTTACCTTGACCTGAGGCCCCCTTTGCCCTATGAGCAGGTGGGTGCATGCTGGCACATTGGCAGGCCACAGACTGGTGGGGAAGGGGCCCTGTGAGCGATGTCGAGGAGACGGGAATGGAGCATATTGGTTGGCAACATGCATCTATGTAATGGCTAATTAGTTTATATAATTGGGCTGTGTGCTGACTATTTATTTAGTGTATTTACACCGTATACAGTGCCATATACTACTTGTATTAGACAGCGGAGTACGGGACCATTCCATAAAGGGGCCCACCAGGAGTTTGACCTGTTCCCCTGTGGGCCAGTCCGAGCCAGCATGTGAATGTGTTTAATATGTCACTCTGCTTTACTAATGTTTAGGAGACCGCTACCTTCTCTGGAAGGGAAGTCCCACGTCACGGTGCTGGACATGCAGCTGTATAAGCTCAGACAGACTTCCCTGAAGACGATGGGGGAGGCAGCCGTGCGGATGAGGGGCGAAGCCACCGACGTGAAAGCCACACTGTCGGAAATAGAAGACTGGCTGGAAAGACTGCAGCAGATTGCCGAAGAGGTCAGTAAATTACATGCTATACATATCGCATACTTGCCAAATTTTGAGAAGGGAGATTATAGAGGGAATGTGTAAAGAGGCAGATGCTGCACAAAATATTTGGCCTCGTCCCATCCAATTTATGGAAGACCAACTTAAAATATTTAACTTTCAAACAATGCATATGCTCCCTCAACTCATACAGATCCCAGACCAGACCCCTTCCACTCATACAGATCCCAGACCAGACCCCTTCCACTCATACAGATCCCAGACCAGACCCCTTCCACTCATACAGATCCCAGACCAGACCCCCTTCCACTCATACAGATCCCAGACCAGACCCCTTCCGTTCATACAGATCCCAGACCAGACCCCTTCCATTCATACAGATCCCAGACTAGACCCCTTTCCACTCATACAGATCCCAGACCAGACCCCTTCCATTCATACAGATCCCAGACCAGAACCCCTTCCACTCATACAGATCCCAGACCAGAACCCCTTCCACTCATACAGATCCCAGACCAGAACCCCTTCCACTCATACAGATCCCAGACCAGACCCCTTCCACTCATACAGATCCCAGACCAGACCCCCTTCCACTCATACAGATCCCAGACCAGACCCCTTCCGTTCATACAGATCCCAGACCAGACCCCTTCCGTTCATACAGATCCCAGACTAGACCCCTTTCCACTCATACAGATCCCAGACCAGACCCCTTCCATTCATACAGATCCCAGACCAGAACCCCTTCCACTCATACAGATCCCAGACCAGAACCCCTTCCACTCATACAGATCCCAGACCAGAACCCCTTCCACTCATACTGATCCCAGACCAGACCCCTTCCATTCATACAGATCCCAGACCAGACCCCTTCCACTCATACAGATCCCAGAACAGACCCCCTTCCACTCATACAGATCCCAGAACAGACCCCCTTCCACTCATACAGATCCCAGAACAGACCCCCTTCCACTCATACAGATCTCAGACCAGACCCTCCAACTCACACAGAAATCAGACCCCCCAGATCACACCCCTTCAGCTCATACAGACCCCCAGACCATACCCTGTCAACTCATGCAGACCCCCGCAACTGATAGATCCCCTTAACTCATACAGTTCTCCAGAGAAGACCCCCAGGTCAACTCGTATGGACCCCCAGACTGCACCCTCTCAACTGATAGACCCCAATAAGTCATACAGTCCCCTAGACATCTGCCGAAACATCTGTCGTGCTCTCACTGCGCTCACATGACTGAAACCTGAACACTACTGGAAGGAATAAAGTTCATTCCCTCCTGGCAGTGGGGCTCTCGGTGCCAACTCAGAATGCTATTAACCTGCAGATTAACCCCATATCTACAGGTTATTAGTATTTTTTTCACGTGACCTGTTCGCTTTAAAATGCATATTCATGGTGAAAGACTTCCTTTAAGGGAATCTTTTAGCACATTTTTATATATGGAAGTAGTGCTATAATTGTATAGGCACTTTCCCTCCAAAAACATTATACCTTTTTTGTAGAGATCTGACCTGCCAGTCTTGATAAATCTAATGTAGAAGTAAAATGCAAATCAGGCTAGAAGTGTTGTGGGGGCGTGTCTATGTACTTGGAGGATACCGCCCCCTCTGCACTTCAGCCTGATTTGCATATCACTCCTACACTTGATTTCTCATGACTGGCACCTCAGATCTCCACAAAAAAGGTATCATTTTGATCAGGGTGATAGGCGCCTTTACAACTGTACCGCTACTTCCATATGTAATAGCTACTGACAGGATCCCTTTGAATTGATGCAGATTGGGGTTGTTTCATGTAAAGCTTTGGTTTGCTATTACGTAATCTAATCTATAATCCTGAATAAAATGGTTTTCTTATTGTGGGATCCCTGTGATAAAACGATGACTAATCCCCTCGTCACGTTTCCATTTTAGCCTCAGAACAGTATGCCGGATGTGATCATCTGGATGATTAGAGCGGAGAAGAGACTGGCGTACGCCCGTGTCCCGGCCCACCAGGTCCTTTTCTCATCCATTAGTGAAGAGGCCTGTGGGAAATATTGTGGGAAGACTCAGACAATCTTCCTTCAGGTAGGTGACTAATAAGTGTCCACTTCATGTAATGCTATAATATCATTACCCCAATATATGTCACATTACTTCACTTTGGTTTACTGAACACCTCTTTTATTAGCTGAAACTATTGGTAATGGGGCCTGTAAAATGAGGCCTTTATGAAAAACTGCCTTAGTTGCCCATAGCAACCAATCAGGGCTCGGCTTTCATTTCTAAAACTGCTTTGGTAAAATAAAAGCTGAGCTTTAATTGGTTCCAACTGAGTCAAAACTGTTGAAAAGAAAAATTGTCACCTCTCCTAACATTTCTCTTCAGTAAATACTCGTATTCCCCATTAGATTAATCTATGTGGTGTTCCTTTGGTTATTCCTCTTGAAAATGTATGGTTGTATTAAAAATTGGGTGTCGTTATTCCTCCCTGTCCAAAAGGGTGTGTCCATATGAAGCCTAATATCAGCGCCGATTGATCTGTGGTAGACTGGTAACACGCAAATACCTCCAATTAGCGTATAGTTCTTCTAATTTATGTCGCATACCCCATGTGCACGGCATTCAAGTAGCTTAGTTAGAGGTTAGTGGTTGTAGCCGTGAATACCTAAGCTTCTGCAATGCCCAGCACATGGGGTAAGCGGCTTACCGAATCCGAAGGACTATTCTAAATTTCTAATTGGAGGCATTTGCTAATATTTTTATTACACCTACTGCATATTGGGATTGGATCTTGGAGATGGGAGTACTCCTTTTTAGGTGTTTAGTGTATTTGATCTTTAACCCATATGAGACTCATTATGGTGATTATTGCACTGTAGCCCCTTCCCTCTCCAGGGTGTATGTGTATGTCTGGAATGGGTGTATGGAGCGGGCTCAAGAGCTGAGCCCGCATCAAGCATAATAGGTGCTAGTTGTGTTATACACCCAGAACCTGCCTCTAACAGCAGTGATCGGAGTTGGGTACAATCGCTGCTGTTTAACCATTGAAGGCCACTGTTGCTGCAATCTTTAAACTTCTATAAAGCCCAGTATATAGCACAAGCCATAAAATAGACTGTTATTCTAACAAAACCGCTGCAGACTTGCGTCTTTATTTTTGTAATTTACAATAAAATACGTCGTCCTAAGGCTATTTAAAAATAAAAAGTTTTGACTCTTGGATGAAAGGAAAACAAAAATGAAAGTACAAAAATTAGATCCAATGTGAAGGGGTTAATGGCGGTCCTTTTTTCCCATCACTTTATTATATGTATTTTTTATATTACATTGTTTGAACTGTAAAATGTATTTTCGGACTTTGCATTTTTCTTATAACCCTTCCTCTTGGGGTGATCATTATACACTAGATTTTTTTTTGTTTTGTTACATACTTGTTTGTTGCATTACTACATGGTCTGCCATGTGGGGTGACCTCTAGCCATATTTTGCAGTGAACGATCATATGGTGCACATTTGAGGTTATTGTATTGTCCTTGTGTTAATGCTTTTGGATGGATGGAGGTGCAGCCTATTCAATATGTGCCATTTTTGTAATGTCGGGTATATGCACCCTCGGACTGGCCCACTGCAGTACAGGAGAATCCTCCGGTGGGCCGCTGTGAAGAAGTGCTAATGAGCAGTGCTATTACACTTGATTCACAATTTACAGAAAAAGCTATTATCTAATCATTCATTAAACTAGCCAAATTAATATTACATAGAAGCAAAAGTAAATTTGTGTACTAGGGTCAGGTTATTTTTACATGTAGCTGAACAGTGGGCCCCAAGAATAAATGTGGGTGGGTGGGTCTTTGGCATACACCCTGCGTCCGACTGGGTGGGCAATGTACATGAACAATGTGACGCCCGGTCCGATTCTATAGAAATGTCTCACCGTGCAGATTTTCTCTTATATCCTAGTACCCGATGGATAAAAATAAAGGCGCAAAAATTCCGGTTCAGTTACGAGTCAGCATGTGGCTGGGGCTGTCCGCTGTCGAGAAGAAATTTAACAGCTACGCCGAAGGGACCTTCAGTGTATACGCCGAGATGGTAAGGGCGACATAGCCACTGTTTCGGAGATTGGGCAGTTCGGTTTAGACGTAAACGTGACATTAGAGGAGTGTCAGATTTTTGTCATTTTGGGGGTTTTTTGTTTGTTTTTTTTGGTGTCCATTTGCATTAGCTCCTCAGAATTTTAGGGCAAAATTGTAATTTTATTACTTCTCTATTTACCTTGTCTCTATAAAGGGTTCTCGCATCTATGACATCACTTTATGGTCAGTGGGGGCTCAGCCTCTGGGACTTCAGTCCTGAGCATGAAGGGACTGCAGTGCTATGTCTCAAAGGAAACCATAGCCTCATTATTGCTAACTGCGGCCACCACTAGAGGGCGCTCACTGCATACTGATATTTAATGACGTTTTATGGTTTCGGAAAACAATGTCTTTGCTGCAGTTTTTTTTAAAATATCATGTAGTTCTTTGCTTCCCCTCCCCAGCTATAGCACCGAGTGTCTGCCCCCACTCCAAGTTTTTTTTTCTATAACAAACTGTATCCACAGGGGCTGGAGTTCTCTGGAAACAGAAATCCCTTTAACTTCGTAATCATATATTATGTAATATGCTTCTAATGGTGGCTTCAGGGAAGCCAAAATTGTAAAATGTATCTTTCTGAGCAAGGAAATTGGAATTCTGCAACATGGTACAGATTTCAGCTTTCAGCAGATTCCTAGGCACTGAAGAGTCGTAGGAGAATTAACTATTTTATTTAGGATATAGATCACAAATGATCAACATTACCACAACATGGAGGATACAGGAAAGAATAATGGCAAATAAAATTCAGGAGTCAAATACGATAGAATCTAGAGGAAATACATGCACCATAACCATTAGACAGCAGGTGGCGCTGTGTTGCTTCGCATAGTCCCTCCACAGAATAGGCCTGCAGCTGTTGTACACTACAAATTAGTGATAAAGATCTAAAATTGATTTTATTTTTTACCTAAAAGCAGCAGTGTTAAAATGTAAAATGTTGACCTCAATGAAGGTGCTGTACTTTACACAGGTTCTTCAATCTATTTCTTATACTTTGCTTTTGACCAGTATGAGAACCAAGCTCTGATGTTCGGGAAATGGGGAACCACTGGTCTGCTGAAGCGTCCCAAATTTTCTGATGTCACCGGAACAATCAAACTGAAACAGGAAAGTTTCCTGCCACCAAAGGGCTGGGAGTGGGAAGGAGACTGGAATGTGGATCCGGAGAGAAGGTGAGAATTATTGCGTAAAGGTACCGTCACACTGAACGATATCGTTGCTTTTTGTGACGTAGCAACAATATCGTTAAGGAAATCGTTCTGTGTGACAGCGACCAACGATCAGGCCCCTGCTGGGAGATCGTTGGTCGCTGAGGAAAGTCCAGAACTTTATTTCGTCGCTGGATCTCCCGCTGACATCGCTGGATTGGCGTGTGTGACACCGATCCAGCGATATCTTCACTGGTAACCAGGGTAAATATCGGGTTACTAAGCGCAGGGCCGCGCTTAGTAACCCGATGTTTACCCTGGTTACCATCCTAAAAGTAAAAAAAAACCAAACACTACATACTTGCCTTCCGCTGTCTGTCCCCGGCGCTGTGCTTTCCTGCACTCACTGTAAGCCCAGCGGCCGGAAAGCACAGAGGTGACGTCATCGCTCTGCTTTCCGGCCGCTGGGCTTACACAGGGCAGAGAAGCAGAGCGCCGAGGGACAGACAGCGGAAGGTAAGTATGAAGCGTTTGTTTTTTTTACTTTTAGGATGGTAACCAGGGTAAACATCGGGTTACTAAGCGCGACCCTGCGCTTAGTAACCCGATGTTTACCCTGGTTACCGGCATAGTTGGTCGCTGGAGAGCGGTCTGTGTGACAGCTCTCCAGCGACCAAACAGCGACGCTGCAGCGATCCGGATCGTTGTCGGTATCGCTGCAGCGTCGCTCAGTGTGACTGTACCCTTAGTGATGACTGGTGTTAAAGGGATCTTTAGGACCCTGTCCGCTGTGGTATCCGACGTAATCAGTGGATGCTGGCGCAGCCATTGCCAAATGTATGAGGAACATTGGCTTGTGAAAGACGCACAGATTCTGTGTTCTGGAGGAGAATTTATCTGAATACCATTTTTCAATCCCTATTAGTTTCACACTATTTCCACCACTAGGTGTCAGTAGAGTATATGTTGCCCGGACCATATGGTCTATACACGTTGTCACTAATTCACGTTGTCATTAATATATGATGTGAGGTGTCGTGTGTATTTAATAAAGGGGTTGTCCGCTACTTTTTTTAAGGTGATTTTTATTGACATTTTAAAAGAATAATACAAACTTAAATGTCAGATTAATGCTCAATGTAACAGGTAACAAGACAGAAGAGGAAAGGGGAGCAGTACATGTAACAAGGCAAGGGGTAAGAAACAAGGCTAGGGTTAAGGCAAAAGGAACTTAGTTTTTTTTCTTAATGTTATAATAGCTACCACAGGAGTGTAAAAGAAAAAAAAAAAAGCAACAAAAAATCCAAAAACATACATAATTACCGGACCTGCACCGTTTCATCACACCACTACCTGTGTTCTCCTCCTGTCTCTTGTCTGCTTCTTATTGCATCAAAAGTCATTCACATACTAAGAAACTATTTCCCTTGGCTGAAAAGTGAAGGCTGCAGGCGATCAGGGCTGCTGATTGACCGCAGTGGTCACATGAGGTTCCCCGATGGAGACAGGTGATAGACTGGTAGCGGTGCTGGTCCAATAGTTAGTAATATCAAAAGGTGACGAGACCACCCCTTTAACTAATTTCTGTTGGTTTAAAAACACAATTCTTGTACGCCTCACAACTTTAGGTATCTCCGTATACTGAGCTGCTTCTGTGTTGTCCTGCAGTTTACTGACGGAGGCGGACGCTGGACACAGTGAATTTACTGATGAAGTGTTTCAGAACGAGAGTCGATACCCGGGTGCTGAATGGAAACAACCTGATGTGCCGTACACTGACGTGGTGAGAAATCTGGAGTGTGTAGTGCTAATTCACTGATCTGTTCAGGACAGGCAGCTGCCGGAATATGAGGAAACCTAGAATAATCCACCAGGGCTTACGCCGATGATACCATGCACGTTTACTGCTGTCATGTCTTCACTGAATACTCAAAGCTCCCCCTAGTGGTGGCTGCAGGAACACAACATTTTAGTGTTAGTCTATGTTCTATGTTTTTTAATGCTTTTTTTATGCTAATTTTCAGCCTTGTTTTATAGCACCAGCAAAATCTGAGATTTCAGAAATCTCATGCACACAGCTTGGTTTTTTTGTCATCAGTATTTTGTGCTTTGCATGTTTTTTTCACAGTAGAGCACTGTTACTTTTTTTTTTCCTGCATTTTTCACCCATTGAAAGTAATGGGTGGTTAAAAACACTGAAAATCTGCAGCAAAAAAACCCTGCAAGTATCAGGTTTTGCAGCGTTTTTGTGCCAAAACGTGATTAAATAAAATGAGAATTTTTTTTTTTATTTGCACTAAACGTTATCAGCGTGCACAAGAGACAAATGTAGCATGACAAAAATGCAGCAAAACTTGTGTTTTTGCCGCAGCATCTTTCCTGCCAAGAGATCAGGTTTTGCTGCAGAAAAAAAAAAACGCTGAATAAAACTCCTAATTAGTGATGAGCGAATATACTCGTTACTCGAGATTTCTCGACCACGCTCGGGTGTCCTCCGAGTATTTTTTTAGTGCTCGGAGATTGTTTTTTTTCGCCTCAGCTGAATGATTTACAGCTGTTAGCCAGCATAAGTACATGTGGGGATTCCCTAGCAACCAGGCAACCCCCACATGTACTCAGCCTGGCTAATAGCTGTAAATCATTCAGCTGTGGCAAAAAAAAAACTAAATCTCCGAGCACTAAAAAATACTCGGAGGACACCCGAGCGTTGTCGAGAAATCTCGAGTAACGAGTATATTCGCTCATCACTACTCCTAATGTGAACATAGCCTTATATACAGAATTAGAAGCGAGGTCATCTCCTATGTCTAAAATCGGAGAAGACTCTAGTCTGACCATTTCTGCTTCAGCAGGGCTTGTCTAATGCCAAAATTCAAGGCTTCTTGATGTATTTTTTTAAAAAGAAATAGGGATATTAACCATGGCGAGCAGTCATATTCCAGCTGTTAGTTTTTTAGTCTGTGAACAGATTTTCCACATTTCCGGCTCTGTGCTGGTAAATTGTTTTAGGTTCTGCCTCCTCCATATGTCGACCAATCTAAGGTACAATTTGTGACCCCCATTTTGTTTCTTCCAGAATGGAGAGAAAAGCCATTCTCCCGGGGAGTTTGAATGCCCGTATGGATGGGTCTGGGAAGATGATGCCTGGATCTATGACATTAATAGGGCGGTGGATGAGAAGGGTATGTTACCTCTGACTCTATGAGCTCATGTAGTTCAGGCGTGAAAAGCCTCATTTATTAACACCATTATATTTAATTGATTGCATATTGTACCTCTGCCCAATGTCAGAATCACCCTTAGCATATACCGTACGTCATTTGTATACATAGGGCTCCACTTACCCAACAGAACCTAAAGATTGTCATTGGCCTCAGGTCTGGTATTTGTTGGCGTACCGTCTAATCAACAGAGTAGGAAGGGGGTGCAGCAGACTTTTTTAAAACATTTTTTTTATTTTTATTTTTTTCATTTTTTTTTTTTCCCGGTGGCACTCGTATGTATACATTGGGCAGTATTGGAGACCATATTGTCAAAGCTGTCTAATTCTTGACAATGCAAAGGTAGACAGTCTTAAAACGCACCACTGGTTCATATTGTTTGATAAATTTGTCTAATTTTAAAGGGTTATTCCCATCTTCATAAATGGCTACGGTTGGTTAGTGCTTGTAAAGGCAAGCAATTTTGCAATTTAATGCTTATTAAAATTCTCAGTCGTTCTTGAGATGTTAAAGGGAACCTGTCAACTGAATTTGGCGGGACAGGTTTGCGGTCATATGGGCGGGGTTTTTGGGTGTTTGATTCACCCTTTCCTTACCCGCTGGCTGCATGCTGGCCGCCATATTGGGTTGAAGTTCATGCTGTGTCCTCCGAAGTTCACGCCTGCGCAAGGCAATCTTGCGCCTTGCGCAGGCGTGTACTACGGAGGACACAGCATGAACTTCAACCCAATATTGCGGCCAGCATGCAGCCAGCGGTTAAGGAAAGGGTGAATAAAACACCCAAAAACCCCGCCCATATGACCGCAAACCTGTCCCGCCAAATTCAGGTGACCGGTTCCCTTTAACACTTTTTTGTTTACCTCTTGTTGCCTTGGAGGCAGACCACCACTGTTAGACATCAGAACATGCATAGTGCTTACAAGCTCTTTTTTGTTGCACTTGTAAACTCTGTTTTAATCCTAGCCAGGATTGCTGGAGCACACAGTTGGCTCCTAATCACTGGTAGCTGCAGTGCAGTGCTTACAAGCTAGACAACAGCAGTGGTCGGTCTCCTAGGCAACGAACTGAAAACAAAAGAAAAGTGTAAATATCTCAAGAACGGCTGCAAATTTTAATACGCAGCAAATTGCAAACGTGCTTGTTTTTACTAGCTCTATTCAAGAATATCCGTCTATAAAAAATGGGAGTAACCCTTCAAGACTGACTAGTCTGAATGTACACTACCGATTAGGTGGCTTACTTTGTGCCAGAAATGTATGCCACAATTCTGGTCCACGGTGTCACATGTTAGACCATGCCCATTTACCAAAAAGCCATGAGATTTTTTTTCTGCAAGGCCACATCCTGGTGGGATAAGACCACCCCGCCTACAAAATAGAACTAAGTCATTGGGGTCACAAAACTATGCCCATGGGTTAAAGTAAAAAATGTTACGTAAAAGCCATTATTAATAAGTTTTATATTATTACATTGTGTTTTTTATAGCTGTCATTTCTCATTCCAGGTTGGGAATATGGAATCACAATTCCTCCAGACACTAAACCCAAATCCTGGGTCGCTGCTGAGAAAATGTATCACACCCATCGCCGGCGGAGACTAGTGAGGAAAAGGAAGAAGGATCCGAACACAACCACTTCTGCTAGAAAGGTGTGCCGGTGTACGAGCTCATAGCCTAGCACTGGATGTATAGCGCCTGAATATACCAAGGAGACGGCCAACATGGCATGAGATTATTAACACTTAAGCCGTTTAATATTTTGGTTATTTATCTGGTACTGTTATGATAAAAACTTGTCTTTGCTTTAATAATAGTATATACTAATTATAAAATAATAGTTAGAATAATAATAGTTCTGCACTTCATTATACAGAAACTCGATTAGTGCTACTGACTGGATCACACCCATTCTGATCGATCTTAGATGCTTTGCACAAAGTTTTGTTTTATCCGGAATTTTTTGAATTTTGCTTATCGAGGACTTCAGGAAATACACCAGAATGTTCACTAGAGGGAGCACTTGTCATTGTTTTGGTAGAACATGGACTTGTCTCGCAGCGATACTCAGTCCTGGAGTCGTTGCCTCGTTACTGCACTTCTGACATTTATAGAAAATCTAATAGTGAGAAAAAAAAGTGCAATATGTGAAAGCATCGATATGGTCACCGTCTGTGTATTCATATGCTCCTCTTTTATTATGCCTCACAGCCAGCACGTACCCAAGAGGAACTTGAAGGCTGGGAATATGCTGCCCTCATAGGCTGGAAATTTCATCTAAAAGAACGCAGCTCTGATACCTTCCGTCGACGGCGCTGGAGAAGAAAAATGGCTCCTGCTGAAAGTCTTGGTGCCTCTGCCATCTTCAAACTGGAGGGAGCCCTTGTAAGTATTAACAAAATGTTGCTGTGATAGTACAAACAAGGGAAATGTCTCCAAATACAAACTAACTGCTATTAAACCATATATGAAACGAATATATACTTGTCAATCCAGACGAAACTCAGCTGACAGCACCACCGTACTAGGGAAATAACTTGTGCCTGCTCACCTGTGATGGGAGTCCTGACCGCCAGATCTGAGGTGCTCCAGCCACTGAACAAGTCCAATATCAAACAACGAAGAAGAAAGGAAAGGCGGCATTCACAGATCCATTCCGAGCGGTTACTTTATTGCTTAAAAAGCCATCACAGCCGGACCCGTAGGACTGACCCGTAGAAGCGCCAGGAGGGTGTGAAACGGCACTCGTCAGGCTTGCTGCACTGTTTGTTCAGTGCCCCCGGCTGTGATGGCTTTTTAAGCAATAAAGTAACCGCTCGGAATGGATCTGTGAGTGCCGCCTTTCCTTTCTTCTTCGTTGTTGAATATATACTTGTTATGAGCGTGTATATGATATAGTTATATATGCACAGTGGCATTTAGGGGCTGTTCACACATTCCTTTATTTTCCATGGGGAAAAAAATAGTAGAGCTTTTCAAAGATTTCTGACATCTCATGCAAACACTGCTATTTTTTCCTTGCAGATTTGAATCTTCAAGATATTTTTATTTAACCCTGCAGTGTGTCAGTTCTTTCCGCTTTTTTCAAATGAATGGGAAAAATCTGCTGAAAATACTTAATGTCCACATGCCCTAATCGGGGATGTGGGGGGCACTGGGGTGGTGTCAAAATCTAGGGGTCAAATTTTATTTTTAATTCTTAATTTGATATGTTGCACTCTTAAAAAGTGGCATCATTACCACTGAAAATCAAAGCGCCATTTTGAACTTTTTTTGGCACACAGGACGTGGATACAGTTGAATCCTGGGGTAAAGCAGGGAGTCATTGGCTCCCTGCCCCACCTCTCTCCATCCTGAAGGCCTATGACGGCAGTGTTTCAGAGCAGGCGGTGCAGTGGCGTCAATGCATTTTGCCATCATTTTTTTTTTGTTTTGCAGGGGAGGCTCAAAAGTGCCATTATTACTTATATCTTAAAGAAGCAGGAATATTTTATATACATGCAGTACATTGGGATGTCCATATATTTTAGGAAAAAACGGTGTAGTTTGTGCAGAATGTTTCATTGCAGAATATTGTGTGATTCTCTTGTAGGGCACTGATACTAGCACTGAGGAAGAAGACAAGAAGAGCTCGGAGAAGGGAAGGGACACTGCGACCAACATCTTTGGGGCAAACACGCCTATTGTATCTTGCACCTTTGATAGTAAGTGGAACTGTAAGGGTATGTGCACACGATGCAGATTTAGTGCAGAACTGCAGCAGATTTTTCTGCAGCAGAAACGCTGCAGAACAGCACTGTGATCACAGTACAATGTAAATCAATGTGAAAAAAAAAAAGCTGTGCACATGGTACAGAAAAATCTGCGCAGAAACGCTGCAGATTTCAAAGAAGTGCATGTCACTACTTTTGTGCAGTTCTGCAGCGTTTCTGCACCCCTCCATAATAGAAATCCGCATGTGCGTTTTTTATGTGTTTTTATGCGTTTTTATGCGTAAAAAACGCACCAAAAACGCATTAAAAACGCACCTGCGGATTCTGCCAGGAGATGCAGATTTAGTGCAGATTTTATGCAGAAAATTCTGCACCAAATCTCCATCGTGTGCACACAGCCTTACACTTTAAAATATGAAAAAAATTAATCTAAAAGCAAAACATTAGACTAAAATCCTCAATCAAGCCCGCCAATTCCGGTGCTATCGGCTGGGCACTTGGTGTGTATGCGGGGCTCTCGACTCTCCCCGTGGACTGAAGTTTGAGGTCATTCCACTGATCCTTCTTTTTCCCGCTAGACATGTCTGGCATAGACTTGCTCTACTCTCCCCATAGAGAACACATGAATGCTCTGCCAAGCCGAGCGTTCATATAGATGGGGGAGTCTTCACCTGACAGCTGTCTAAGGTATAAGGGCGCCTGAAAGAGTCGATCATATCCAAACCAATACTGCCCAAACCTGAACAGTGCGCCTGATGGAAGGCCACAAGTTCTGATGATCGGACCTTGGTAGGTGTGGGATGTTTGAGAAGCTGGAGACTGAAATCTGTGTCAGGAGCATCTTTCACATACACTCGGTTATTTGGTCTCTCATTGTAAACTTTTCCTGAAATACTTCTTACATCGGAGGCCTCTTGCTTATTTTAAAGGAGTCTTCACCTATCATCTTCGCTGCTATCTGTACCAAGCTCGAAGTCTCACCCCCATGGATAAGGATAGCTTCTCCGGTGAGTGCATTCAACTAAAATTGGGGGTATAGCTTTATTGTGAAGGGGTAGCAGTCGTGTATGAGGGGGCCAAAATGCACCTCCACCACATTAGAAGACTGATGCAGGGTAGGTTGGGGTCCTGTCACAGGCCCAGGAGCCTTAACCCCTTAATGACCGTCAATACGTCTTTTAACTGACCTGAGATATAAGAGAATAGCCTCCCCATACAGGTGACAATCCAGCAGCTATCAGCTGTACACTATAGCTGACAACTTGCTGCATCAGCCACGATTAGTGTTGTCACCGTCCATATTTGTTTAACCCCTTAGATGCTGCTGTCAATAATGACGATATCATATAAATGTTTAAAAGAGTGTGCGGGCTTCCTCTTTATCCCAATTGGTGCCCTCAGATCATGATTGTGTGGTCCTGATGTTTGCCCTGGCAATTCACGACCAAATAGCGGCCTTAGTCTGACGGCTGTAGTAATTTCTTTTTTTTTCATTTCGATGAAATGCCACAATGCCACATTGCATTAATTCCTGAAAATCACCTGAAGGGTTAATAAACTACCTGACTGCAGTTTTCAATATGTCAGGGGGTGTTGTTTTTAAAATGGTATCACTTTTGGGGTTTTCCCAATATACAGGACCCCTAAAGGCACTTCAAACCTGGATAGGTCCCTAAAAAATAGATTTTGTAAATTTCCTTGAAAAAATGAAAAATTACTGCTACATTTTTAAACCTCCTAAAACACTAACAAAATAAAATAACATTTTACAAATGGTGCTGATGTAAAGCAGAAATGTGGGAAATGTTATTTATTAATGGTTTGCTGTGGTATGACACTGGATTAAAGGAATAATCATTCAAAGTTTGAAAATTGCAAATTTTTTCTTTTTTTCTCAAATTTCTGATAGGTTTTGTGTTTGTTTATAAAAAATATCGACCTAAATTTACCATTATCATAAAGTATAATGTGTCTCGAAAAAACAGTCTCAAAATCACTGGGATTTGTTGAAGCTTTACAGAGTTATTACCACATAAAGTGACACTGGTCAGACTTCAAAAATTTGGCTCCGTCACTAAGGGGCTAAGTTACATCTCTCAGCAACATTGTTTATTTTCATTGAGACCTTGGGAACATTTGTGTAACCTCTCCTTGCCTTATCATTTTCACTTCCTTTTTCTGGCCTGTTTCTTTGCTTTACAATTCAAGCTCCTCTTACTCTGACCCTCCTTCGCCTCTCGCTCAAATCAGCCCTTGCTCTGGCCTGTCTGGCTCCTCACCCCCCCCCCCCCTTTTTTGGCCCATCTGGCTCTTTGCCCTCCCCTACTTGCGCTGGCTCCTCACCCTTCCCTCCTTGCTCTGGCCGGTCTGGCTCCTCGCCCCCTCCTTTCTCTGGCCGTCTGGCCTCTCGCCCTCTCCTTGCTTTGGCCCATCTGGCTCCTCGCCCTCCCCTCCTTCCTCTGGCCCGTCTGGTTCCTCGCCCTCCCCTCCTTCCTCTGGCCCGTCTGGTTCCTCGCCCTCCCCTCCTTCCTCTGGCCCGTCTGGCTCCTCGCCGTCTCCTTGCTCTGGCCCATCTGGCTCCTCGCCGTCTCCTTACTCTGGCCTGTCTGGCTCCTTGCTCTGGCCCGCCTGGCTCCTGGCCCTCTCCTTGCTCCTCGCCCTCTCCTTGCTCTGGCCCGTCTGGTTCCCCGCCCTCTCCTTCCTCTGGCCCGTCTGGCTCCTCGCCCTCTCCTTTCTCTGGCCGTCTGGCTCCTCGCCCTCTCCTTGCTCTGGCCCGTTTGGCTCCTCGCCCTTCCCTCCTTGCTCTGGCCCATCTGGCTCCTCGCCGTCTCCTTACTCTGGCCTGTCTGGCTCCTTGCTCTGGCCCGCCTGGCTCCTGGCCCTCTCCTTGCTCCTCGCCCTCTCCTTCCTCTGGCCCGTCTGGTTCCCCGCCCTCTCCTTCCTCTGGCCCGTCTGGCTCCTCGCCCTCTCCTTGCTCTGGCCCGTCTGGCTCCTCGCCCTCTCCTTGCTCTGGCCCGTTTGGCTCCTCGCCCTTCCCTCCTTGCTCTAGCCCATCTGGCTCCTCACCCTCTCCTTGCTCTGGCCCATCTGGCTCCTCACCCTCTCCTTGCTCTGGCCCTCTTGCTCCTCGTCCCTACCCCCCTTTGCTCTACATATTTCTATCCCAGCCTTGGCTTAGATAATCCGATGTCTGGTCACACCAGTTAGTGCGCTTCAAACAAGACATGGGTTCAGTGTGGTGGAACAGTCGCTGTCTGTTCTGCTCTGGGGTCTGGTCATGGCTTTCGTGGACTTATTTTGGCTCCCTCCTATACACATTAACTCGCTGTGTTTCATCGCAGACCCCTATGCACACGTATCGTTCCTTCACCGCAGTAAAACCACAGAGGTAATCCACTGTACCCTGAACCCCACATGGGACCAAACGCTAATATTCAATGAAGTTGAAATCTTTGGAGACCCCCTGGCAGTCGCACATAACCCACCCAATGTGGTCATTGAAATATTTGACAGCGACCAAGTGGTAAGTATGTGGTGTGCTGATACAACAAGCGACTTCTGAACAGTTCTTGTTTGACCTTGTAGGATTTATTCTTATCTGCTGCTGTTTTTAGGGGAAAGATGAGTTTTTAGGCAGAAGCCTGTGCTCCCCTTTAGTGAAGCTGAATCCTGGAATAGACCTCGCCCCGAAACTCCTATGGTATCCTGTGATGAACGCTGAAAAAAACTGCGGTGACATCCTGGTGGCGGCCGAACTTATCCTGCGTGACAAGGTCTCGTTCATATGATAAAATGTACTTTACTGCCGGAGCTTGTGTGGCTCCAGCCAAAGGATGAGGTGCACATGAGCCCTAATTTCTCTATCGCCTTTCATTGGGGGACACAGGAACCATGGGGGAATGCTGCTGCCACTAGGAGGCTGACACTATGCAAATAAAAAAGTTAGCTCCTCCTCTGCAGTGTACACCCCACCGACAGGAAGCAGGATATTCAGTTTAGCTTAGTGTCAGTAGGAGGTGGACACGGGTCTTTCATTAGACCCTTATCTACCTCAATGTGCGTCGTTCCTTTTCAGGTTTCCTGGAGGGATACAGGGTGAACAGTCACACCTGTAGTCCCACAATGCGGACTATGAGTACGGTGTGTACTGCCACCCCGTATCCTCATAGATCCCACAGCAGGACCAAGACCCTAGCACACAAGCGTGCTCAGAAGTCCGGTCCTGGCTCCGTCCCCCACCCACTCGCCCACCAGAGCCTGTCGGTTGGAGGAGACGAGGACGTCCATCAGCTCCATGGACGTCTGATATTTTCCCCAGAATGAGGTTAGTAAGGACGGCGTGGGATGTTTTAGGTGAGTATTCCAGTACCTCTGAGTCCTTCCTCAGTTCCAGGGCGTTCATTTGGGGGTCCCTTGGGATATTTTTCCAGGCTGGTTTTTCATTTTCACATGGGGCGGGGGTCTTCGCCCCATTCACATGGCAGCCGCGCTATGGCGGCCGCGCTGTTCTTGGCCTTACAGGCGGCCGCGCTGTCCTTTTTTCCCCCAGCTGCATTGTGCTCTGGCCTCGTGCGGCGGCTGTGTGGCAGCCGCTGCCTCTTTTCCCCTGCGGCCGCACTGTTTCTGCCCCGGCGCGGCGGCTTTAGGTAGCCGTGCCGATTCCCTCTTACGGCCGCACTATTCTGCCCGCTGGCAGCCGCGCCGTTTTCTATGGAGGCACCATTTCTTCTGGCGCGGCGGCTTTGCTGGCACTGCGCCGCTTCCTCCTCCGGCCACACTGTGCACTTTTGCCTCGGCGCGGCGGCCTTGCAGGCAACCGCGCCGCTTTTTTCGGCGTCGGCACTTTTTCCCGCCGCCGCGGCCCTTCCTGGCGGCCACCGGCCTCAAATTTAGGCCCCGGCTTCTACCGGGGCCTACTTCCGGCTTCCTCCTCCGGCCACACCGTGCCCATTTGGTGCGGCAGCCTTGCAGGCAACCGCGCCGCTTTTCCCGGCGTCTGCAATGTTCCCTCCACCGCGGCCCTTCCTGGCGGCCACCGGCCTCAAATTTAGGCCCTGGCTTTTCCCGGGGCCTACTTCCGGCGCCGCGTCCCCTCCCACTTCCTCTCTCTCGAGCGGGCTTTTCTCCTGCCCGATTATCACGGCAAGCTCCGCCCACCGCCGCCATCTTGGTGCTCCTGGCCTGGCAGTTAAGCCCGCCCACCACTCCCAGGCAGCCACAGATACTTATTTCTGTGCCAGGAACGTTTTTCTTCGCCCATCTTAAGAGCGCAAATTTCTGGCGTCCTCACAACTCCCCACTGGCCTGCAGGCAAGCTACATCGGACAAGAGAGTGCATCAGATGTGTCTGCCTGTTCTCCTAGGGGCTATCGTTCCTGAGGAGCATCTTCCAAGCCGTGCAGCCTTCCATCCGGAAACCGCAGCGTCTGCCGTGAGTACCTCTGCACAGACCCCCCCCCCCCCCGTCCCCTACTCTCCATACATTTCCCTCAGGGGCCCCTTTGGGCTAATTTTAAAGGTGGTCTCTCCCGGCCTCCTACTTTTTCCTGTGCCTTACTGAAACACTTTCAGGGTTCGTCTTGTAACCCCAAGCTTCCCTCAGTCAGGCCCGCAGCAACCCACATTATGTTCACCGCCTAAGACTCCCCTGCTGCTCCGCCTCAGAGCGAAGTCCCCTCCCCAGGCTGGGCCTCCCCTCTATCTCTATCAGTAGCGGATCTCACACGGGTGTCCCAGACCCTTGTGTCCGTGTTCGATCAGTTGCCCCTGCAGACTTCCGTAGTAGCCAGCGGGTCACTAGAAGCTCCGTCCGAGTCTTCCATGCAGGCCGCGAAAGATCCAGACGGGAACGCCGGTCTGAGTTCTCTTCTCGGTCCATCTCGCCCCACGGTCCTTCTCTGTGGTCGACTTCCTCCTGATCCCCTCCCCGGAGTCAGGCGAGGCCTCGGAGGATAATTTGGGGCCGAAGTTGAACCAAATCATAGCATGAGGGATATGGTTCAAAGCCTCATTGGAGCGTCCATTCTGACCTTTGGCATCAAAGATACCTCTACGGAACCTGCAGATCAGGCGGTTTCGTTTAGACGGTCTAAACTACCTCCCAAGGCATTCGCTCCTCATCCTGACTCGAGGAGCTACTGGCCAGAGAAAGAGAGAATTCGACCAGACGTTCTCAAAGAGACGAGCGTCTTGGAGTCTCATATTTCCTTCCTCCGGATCTCATTGCCAACCGGAACGAGAGGCGTTGGAGAACGACCTCTCCCTCTGTGGATCCGCCGACTGCTAGACTTGCCACCAACACAGTCCTCACGCTGTCCGGTGGGGCGAATCTGACAGATTCCATCGATAAAATCATCATGGAGTCCTTCGCGAATTCGGTTTTCGAAGCTGCCGCATCATCCCTGTGCCCGGCTTTCGCTTCCATTTGGGTTTCGAAGTCTATCCAAAGGGGCTAAACAACTCCGTTGGGGAATTCAAGCCGGAGCTCCACCAGACTGGCTGGCGAAAGTTGCCACCCAGATTACTCGCTCTGTTTGGCTCAAGGGTCATCAAGAAGTCCCTTACGAGCCTGCCTTTTTCAAGGATCACGTCTTTTCGGTTCCAAGCTGGACTAAATTATCAAGGACGCCACTGGTGGCACCAGTTCTCTTCTTAGGCAGCAACTTCGGTCCTTTCGGCCCTCTTTTTCGTCGTTTTCACGGCATCTGACCCCTTTTTCGCAACAGCAGAGGCCACAGGCACGTTAAGAGAAGAAGGTATTCTTCGACTCACTCCTTCCTGGCGTTCCCGCTACTCCTAAGGTGGACTCTCCAGGACTGGGAATTCCACCTAGGCAGGACCCACGACTAGGCCCCAGCCAGTCTCCTAGGTCGGGCAGCCGTTCTCCTGTTCCCCAGGGACGTCTTTGTTTCCTCAACAGAGAACGCATGGGCCAGGGAACTTGTATCCTCTGGAGACGAAATAGATTAATTTCACGGTCCTGGGATCGTTTTCTCTAATCCCAACCTCCAAGAGACCCCGTTCTAGTCCTGGGTTTCTTCACAACCATTGTTTCCCTCCTTAAATCCGGGGTAACATTCCCGTCCCTGAACAGGAACGGACGGTTCACAGGCTTCTCTTCGAACCTATTTGTACTGAAAGAGGACGACAAGGTTCGTCCCAGTGCGGATCTCAAATTGCTGAACAGGAAGTTTCGTCTGAGACACTTCAGGATGATATTCCCTCGTTCAGTAATCACTTCCATGGAGGCTCAGGAATTTCGGTTTCAGGCTCCCGAAAGTCTATCCCTCTTTCCCGACACTCTAGCCGTTGCGGTGACTCGTTAATAGGAAGAAGTTCCGTCTTGTTGCTCCAGGGTTCTCGGCTCCCCTCTTTTCTGATGGACCATAAAGGTCCTAAGGAGGTTGGTTGCAACACCGGAAGCAATTTTTCCCTTCGCCCGTTTCATTCAAGACTTCTTCAGCAGTCTATCCTATCACAGGAGGACAGGTCTGTCTTCTCTTTGCATCGTCCGATCCGTCTTTCTACCGGGATCAAACGGTTCCTCCACTGGTGACCGAGGTCTCTGCTTTTATCCCAGAGCAGATCCTTCCCAGCTTATCCTTCCTTCCAGTTTCCTGGCAGGTGGTGACGACGGTCGCCAGCCTTCTCGGCGGAGGCGTGGGGTTTTGTCACCTGTTCTTTTCATGGTTGTTGGTCGGCACAGGAGTACTCTCTGCCGATCAATATCCTCGAGTTCCGGATCTTCTTTTTGTCTTTCCTTCACTGGGTAAGGATTCTCAGCAGCCTGCCAATTCGAACCCAGACAGACAATGACACAGCTGTGGCATATGTCAACCACCATGGGTGGACGTGGAGTTCTCCTCAGTGCAGGTCACCGGCGTGGACATTTTGGCCGCCGTCTTCCTCAGCCGCGACGGCCTCGTGGCAGGGGAATGGTCCTTACTTCAGGAGGTCTCTTATCGGATTGCTCTTCGTAGGGGGACTCCAGAGGTGGTCCTCACGGCGTCCCGATTGAGCAGGAAGGTCCCTCGGATCGTCCCAAGGTCCCGCGATTCTCTCGCAGTGGTGTTGACATTTTGGCCATTCCTTGGTCGCAGTTCCTGCTCCCCTATCGGTTCCCACCCCTTCCCTTGCTTTCCAAGCTGTCGAAAAAGATCAGGTGGGATGGGTGCCGGTCATTCTGATCGTCCCGGATTGGCCCAGGAGGTCTTGGTTTGCAGACATCGTCAATCTTCTCGCGGACACCCCTGGTGCCTTCCAAACAGACCCGATCTGCTGTCTCAGGGTCCAATCTGTCACCCAAATTATCGGTCGCTCAGTTTAACGGCGTGGCTGTGGACTCCACAGTTTTAAGAGCGTCCGGCCTTTCGGGCCGGATGAGTCACACTATAATCCAGGCTAGGAAGCCTTCGTCTTCTTCCAGGATCTACTATTGTACCTGGAAGGCTTACTTTCGTTGATGCGAGTCCAACTACTTGTCACCTATGTCCTTTTTCCCTGCCTTCCATTTGGTTTTCCTTCAGGCAGGACTGGATTCGGGCTTCGCTCTCAGTTCCCTAAAGGGCCAGGTTCCTGCGCTCTTCTTCCCTTTAAGAAGACTTTATCTTCTCAGCCACAGGTTAAGACCTTCCTTCAAGGAGTAGTCCACGCTGTCCCTCCGTACAGGGCCTCTGTGGATTCATGGGATTTAAAGGTTGTGTTGTTGTTCTTAGGGGTTCCCCCTTTGAGCCTCTCAGGGAGTTTTCCCTGTCAGTTCTATTTCGGAAGGTGGCTTTTCTCAGGTCCATCTCTTCGATCCGCCGCGTTTTTGAGTTGACGGCCTTTTCCTGCCGACCTCCTTTCTTGATTTTCCACCAGGACAAGGTGGTCCCAGGCCTCCGCCTTCCTTCCATTTCTCGAGATGGTTTTCATCTTTCCACCTCAATGAGGACATCGTTATACCTTCCCTTTGTCCAGCTCCGACTCATCCTCTGGAGCGATCGTTTAACAGGCTGGACCTCGTCAGGGCAGTGAGGATCTCCCTGGCTAGCACGGCCGCTTTTCGAAAGATGGATTCTCTTTTCGCCATCCCTGATGGCGTGCGTAGAGGCCTGCCGGCTTCCAAGGCGACTATTGCTCGCTCTATCAGAACTGCAATTTTGGAAACTTACCGGGTCAAGCACAGAGGGCCCCCTCCTGAGATGAAGGCTCACTCTACCCGGGCAGTCGGCGCTTCCGGTGCGGTAAGTCACAGGGCTTTCGCTGACGGCTTTGCAAAGCGGCAACCTGGTCTTCCATCCACACGTTTCGCCGAACTACGGTGGACTCCAGCCTGGGCAGAAGGATCCTGCAGGCGGCAGTGATGAATCCTCGGACCTGATGGAAGTCTATTTTTCCCACCCCAGGGACTGCTTTGGGACGTCCCATGGTTCCTGTGTCCCCCAATGAAAGGCGATAGAGAAAACAGGATTTTTGGTTGCTTACCGTAAAATCTGTTTCTCGGAGCCTTCATTGGGCGACACAGCACCCTCCCAAGTTGAACAGCTCTGTTTACTGGTTACGTTTGAGTTCTTTGAACACTCTTTGGGTGTTTGAATCTGTTAATCTGTGAAGCGCCGTGGATTTTGTTGGCGCTATATAAAGTTTATTATTATTATATTATTATTATTTCTCTTTTACATGTTGCTTCTCCTACTGCTTTCTCACTAACTGAATATCCTGCTTCCTGTCGGTAGGGTGTACACTGCAGAGGAGGAGCTAACTTTTTTATTTGCATAGTGTCAGCCTCCTAGTGGCAGCAGCATACACCCATGGTTCCTGTGTCCCCCAATGAAGGCTCCGAGAAACAGATTTTACGGTAAGCAACCAAAAATCCTGTTTTTTTGGATCAAGCAGCTTGGCACAGAATTTTTGGATCAAGCAGCTTAGCACAGAAAATTGCTGTGCTTTTTTTTTTTTTTGTTTTTTTTTGTATTTATTTTTAATAATTTATTTAATCCTCCATCACCACAGAGCTGTATGTACAGGATTGGGTACTCTTTCCTCTTAGTTATGACACCTGTCATCCATTGTATCACTGTTTCTACCGGTCATGCCACAGATGTAAGAAAGTTTGGCTGAATCCAGACAGTCTATTAAACAGTCTATGTATTGACCGTGATGTGCGGACCGACCCTGGGTCTTCCAACCCAAACTCCACAGCCTCCTCGGTATGTATGAGGCTGATGAGATTGGGGTCAGGAGAACTGTGACCTGTCCGTACATCACGGTCTGTAAATAATATAATATTGTAATATATATAATGTATTTTTTTTCTACTTTAGGATGGTTCAAACCTACCAATACTGCCATCGCAGCGAGCTCCAAAACTCTACATGGTGCCTCAGGGCATCCGACCAGTGGTCCAGCTCACGGCCATTGAGGTAGGCTGCTCTTCGTAAACCAGTTGTTAATTATCTCCTATCCGATAATATGATATTTCTCTACATTATATGGTTTTATTTCCGTGACTTTGTACTTTCACGTAATAGATCCTCACTTGGGGATTACGCAACATGAAGAGTTATCAGATGGCATCGATCACATCCCCCAGCCTAATAGTGGAGTGTGGCGGCGAAATCGTGCAGTCTGCTGTTATCAAGAACCTCAAGAAGACCCCCAACTTCTTAAGTTCTATCCTCTTCATGAAAGTGGTAAGCCAGGAAAACTATAATATCTACGAGATCCTCAACCATCCCAATGTGTACAGTCATGGCGAATATAAGGGAACTGCGTCTTTGTAATAGTTTTTTTTTTTCGTAGCTTTTGCCAAAAGAAGAAATGTATGTGCCCCCCATAATCATTAAAGTGGTTGATCATCGGCCCTTTGGGAGGAAACCGGTGGTGGGGCAGTGTACAATCGACTCCCTCGAAAACTTCCGGTGTGATCCATATGCTGCAAGGATGGATGACGCCGCTGAATTAAAAGGTGCGGACGCCTAGATTGTTTGGGGTTTTATGTATTTATTTCTCAAAAAAAAAAATATATATATATTTTCATTTGTTTCTACCGGCCATATGCTGATTGGCATCCTATGTGATTTATCTTTAATACTGTAGTAACTGGACTATGTAATGGGGTCTTCAGTCCCTCATTAGTCCTCATCAGGACCGTCATGGGCAGAGCTTTGGATGTAGCGCCACATGCCAGCTGTTTCTCCCATAGAGAGAGCGTTGGCACAATAAGGACAGAGATTCCCCATCTATCTAATATTTATCCCCCCCCCGGACCTGAGACGTCCATGCCAGTGGTTGTTGCAGCCCCTAGTATCTAATATTTAGTGATCGTTGCTGCCCCCAGCAATCTAATATATATTAGTCTCTAGACCCTCATACTATTAATTGTGGGGTCCCCCAGCGATGTGACCTTTACTGTTCTACATATGTCCTTTTACTTCTGTACTAAACCCTCCGTGCTGTCTCTTTCAGTGGCGCTCCTGGCGTCCTCCTCTCCTCGTGATGTGGTCATAGATATGGAGGACACCAAACCGTTGCTCGCCTCTCAGGTAACATCCGCTCGGTTCCGCTTCCGTCTCCTTCAGCTTCTGTTTTTGCATGATCCATGTCCATGTTGGTTAATAGAGGAATAACTCTGTCCGTGTCCCGGTCCATTCACTGCACACTGTCATTTTATTGCTTCTGAGCACCAAACCTTCCCAAACATGCGGCCCCCATAACATGTGTTCCTACGTATTACCCACCCGTCCTGTGCCGCCGATAGGGCTGTCCGTGTGTTGTAACCTCAAGACTGACAAAATGTTAGATGAAGACCCAAAGTCTGATTACGTCATTTAGGCTTATGATGTCCTTAGTTATCTAATTACCCCACAACTCTCCCTGCCGTCTCTGTGCATATTAATGGTCCCGCGCCAACCCCATCCTATATACCGCTAACCGTACAAACCCTCCGGCACTAAAAGTAAGCGTTCCAGGTACCTCCTCCTCGTACTGTACCCTGCAAACACTTACCATCTCGCTGCCATTCTTCTACAGCAGCAAGACAAGTGGGATCTGTTTCACTTCAAAAAGGGCAAACCGGAAAAGGTAGTAACGTCTGCAAGCGTCCATCTGTGTCTGTCTGTCCTCCTATCAGGTGTAAGGGCTTTTCTGTGCGCTGACTTCCCATATAGCTTAGCATACATTTTAGTGCGGGCCGATGAGGTCACACAGCACCCGTCACCCCATCACCTCTCCACTTCCCATTCCATGCAATAAAAGAGACCTGGTCCTAAGATGTTGTTGCGGAAATTGACCAGCGCTGCAGATGTCACCATGGACTGCGCCTTCACAATATGGTTTTTGCGGTTTCATTGGTCTAATGAAGATTAATCTAAGTACCCCGGCAATTGTGCCAGCCGCCATTGAAGAAGTGCGCCCAATGGAGCTGCATTGTGCTGCAGCCTGCCTGTAACACACCCGGCACATTGCTAGGATTGCCCTCCTTAGCCTGGTCTTACAAGATACATCTCCTACCTCTTCTACTAGGACGAGCGGACAGTATCCGGCCAACAAAGGCCTACGTGCATCAGAAGACTGCCCCACATCATACACACGCTGGCACCATGCTAATGTATCACGCGCCTTGGTCTAAAATGTATCCAGCCTGGCTTCTGCCCTGGTGTCTGGTTCATGAATGGTACAGCACACATAGTGCTGGAAACACATTCATGATGATCATGTGCAGGTTGTAAGGTTCCTTTTTTGGAGATGGCCTTTTAAAGGGAATGAGTAATTAGAGAATGCCATTTTGTTTAAATCAGGTTTTCATGTCAAAAATTTTTTTATCTTTATTTCTTGTTAATATCATTAACTATGTATGTGAGTATGTCTAATATAAGTATCTATCTGTATATCTATAAAGATATGTGAAAACATGTTTGTGTGTATATGTGTATATATGTGAAAACTCCTAAAGGACCTCCTCCATGAAGAGCGTTGGAAGAGGTGAGCTGTGTCATTACTTATTGTGACTGGAGGATCCTCTGTTATCTATTGTGTATACAGTGGGTACGGAAAGTGTTCAGACCCATTTACATTTTTCACTCTTTGTTTCATTGCAGCCATTTGGTAAATTCAAAAAAGTTCATTTTTTTTCTCATTAATGTACACTCTGCACCCCATCTTGACGGAAAAAACAGAAATCTAGAAATTTTTGTACATTTATTAAAAATGAAAAACTGAAATATCACATGATCGTAAGTATTCAGATCCTTTGCTCAGTATTGAGTAGAAGCACCTTTTGAGCTAGTACAGCCATGAGCTGGGGCTGGCTGGCAAATTTTAGCCTGGGGGGCAAGCGCACAGCAGTGGCCCATGAGTAGCGACCCATCCTTAAAGGGGTTTTCGGATCTTAAGCTACATGTCTACAGACACTATGTGTAAATCCTCATATCGTGAGCACTGTGATGATTCTCTGGTGCCGGCGCCGGGAACAGGTGGTCTTGTTACTGCAAGCATGTGAATATATATATTTTGACACACACACGCACAGTCCCACTGTATAATGAGACAAACACAAGGCCGGACTGTGACAAAAAAGCAGCCCTGCCTGCCACACAAACCCATATCCATTTAAATGGGTTTTCCAATATTTTTTTTTTTACTTTCCCATTAAAAAAAACCTGAAAATAATAAACCAGTATTGACCTTCCCAAAGTCCAAAGTCACCTCTCGGACAATAGAACAGGAGGATTGGTACTGTGCAGTGTATATATACAGGACAGGAGGAGTGGTACTGTGCAGTGTATATATACAGGACAGGAGGAGCAGTACTGTGCAGTGTATATATACAGGACAGGAGGAGCGGTACTGTGCAGTGTATATATACAGGACAGGAGGAGTGGTACTGTGCAGTGTATATATACAGGACAGGAGGAGCAGTACTGTGCAGTGTATATATACAGGACAGGAGGAGCGGTACTGTGCAGTGTATATATACAGGACAGGAGGAGCAGTACTGTGCAGTGTATATATACAGGACAGGAGGAGTGGTACTGTGCAGTGTATATATACAGGACAGGAGGAGCGGTACTGTGCAGTGTATATATACAGGACAGGAGGAGTGGTACTGTGCAGTGTATATATACAGGACAGGAGGAGCGGTACTGTGCAGTGTATATATACAGGACAGGAGGAGTGGTACTGTGCAGTGTATATATACAGGACAGGAGGAGTGGTACTGTGCAGTGTATATATACAGGACAGGAGGAGCGGTACTGTGCAGTGTATATATACAGGACAGGATAATTGGTACTGTGCAGTGTATATATACAGGACAGGAGGAGCGGTACTGTGCAGTGTATATATACAGGACAGGAGGAGCGGTACTGTGCAGTGTATATATACAGGACAGGAGGAGTGGTACTGTGCAGTGTATATATACAGGACAGGAGGAGTGGTACTGTGCAGTGTATATATACAGGACAGGAGGAGCGGTACTGTGCAGTGTATATATACAGGACAGGAGAAGTGGTACTGTGCAGTGTGTATATACAGGACAGGAGGAGTGGTACTGTGCAGTATATATACACAGGACAGGAGGAGTGGTACTGTGCAGTGTATATATACAGGAGGAGTGGTACTGTGCAGTGTATATACACAGGACAGGAGGAGTGGTACTGTGTAGATATACAGTACAATACAGAAAAAGCCACATTCACACTAGCAGTATTTGGTCAGTATTTCACCTCAGTATTTGTAGCCAAAACCAGGAGTGGGTGATAAATGCAGAAGTGGTGCATATGTTTCTATTATACTTTTCCTCTGGATTGTCCCACTCCTGGCTTTGGCTTACAGATACTGATTAAAATACTGAACAAATACTGAATGTGTGAATGTGGGCTTAATACAGGTACTCATTAGGGTGGAATCACAGTAGAATATGGAATCGGATGTGATATGCCAACGATACCCGGCTCTTGCTCTGCTGCGAGCGTAAGCCAAGTGTCAGTGCTCCAATGCTCTTGCAGCATAGATGTGGAGGAGAAGGAGAAATTAATTTCTCCATCTCCTCAATGGTCTGACTCGCCGTGTATCGGACTGCAACATCTGCTGAGAAAAAAAAGACTGCACACTGACAGCAAGTGGGAAGAAAATTGTACCACTTTTGTGGAAGAAAATGGAACCAATTTTTTTTATACTCTTTATTAGCCCATGTGGCAACATTTCACTTCCATATCAGAGAAATGTTCAGTTATGGATCCTAAACATTGCCACATGGGCCAATAAAGAGTCTGAACTTAATCAGGCTCCCTCGTTCCTGTATCCATGGCTCCTTATCCTCATCCTTGAATGCATGGTTCCTTATCCCCATTTTTGTATGCATGGCTCCTTATCCCCATCCTTGTCTGCATGGCTCCTTATCCCGGTCCTTGTCTGCATGGCTTCTTATCCCCGTCCTTGTCTGCATGGCTCCTCATCCCGGTCCTTGTCTGCATGGCTTCTTATCCCCGTCCTTGTCTGCTTGGTTCCTTATCCCCATTTTTGTCTGCATGGCTCCTCATCCCCATCCTTGTCTGCATGGCTTCTTATCCCCATCCTTGTCTGCATGGTTCCTAATCCCCGTCCTTGTCTGCATGGCTCCTTATCCCCGTCCTTGTCTGCATGGCTCCTCATCCCGGTCCTTGTCTGCATGACCCCTTATCCCCGTCCTCGTCTGCATAGCTCCTTATCCCTGTCCTTGTCTGTATGGCTCCTTACCCCCGTCCTTGTCTGCATGGCTCCTTATCCCTGTCCTTGTCTGTATGGCTCCTTATCCCCGTCCTTGTCTGCATGGCTCCTTATCCCTGTCCTTGTCTGTATGGCTCCTCATCCCGGTCCTTGTCTGCATGACTCCTTATCCCCGTCCTCGTCTGCATGGCTTCTTATCACCGTCCTTGCCTGCATGGCTTCTTATCCCTGTCCTTGTCTGCATGGCTCCTTATCCCCGTCCTTGTCTGCATGGCTCCTTATCCCCGTCCTTGTCTGCATGGCTCCTTATCCCCGTCCTTGTATGCATGGCTCCTAATCCCCGTCCTTGCCTGCATGGCTCCTTATCCCCGTCCTTACCTGCATGGCTCCTTATCCCCGTCCTTACCTGCATGGCTCCTTATCCCCGTCCTTGCCTGCATGGCTCCTTATCCCCGTCCTTGCCTGCATGGCTCCTTATCCCCGTCCTTGCCTGCATGGCTCCTTATCCCCGTTCTTGTCTGCATGGCTCCTTATCCCCATCCTTGTATGCATGGCTCCTTATCCCCGTCCTTGCCTGCATGGCTCCTTATCCCCGTCCTTGCCTGCATGGCTCCTTATCCCCGTCCTTGCCTGCATGGCTCCTTATCCCCGTCCTTGCCTGCATGGCTCCTTATCCCCGTCCTTGCCTGCATGGCTCCTTATCCCCGGTCTTGTCTGCATGGCTCCTTATCCCTGTTTTTGTATGCATGGTTCCTATTTAAAAAAAACAAAAAAAACATCCTACTTACCTTCACTGCATGCCTTCGCAGCATCTCGTTCCGGTGCCAACAGCTCCTGTGGCCGGGTGATCATGTGTCCCCCGCTCATTAAGGTAATGAATATTTACTCCACGCCTATGGGAGTGGAGAGGGGTGAATACTCATTACCTTAATGAGCGGAGGGCACATGATCGCTCGGCCTGAAGAGCTGCTGGCGCAGGAACGAGATGCAGCGAGGGCGCGCAAGGAAGGTAAGTAGGTTGTGTGCTGGAAGCAGGCAGCTGTGCACGCTATAAGAGAAATGAATATTCATTGCCAGCGCAGTGAATATTTATTTCTCTTTAGCAGCGGCACAGGCTTTAGCCACAGCCACCGGCTCCTGCCTCTGTGACCCACTGCTCCCCCTCCATCTTTCTGAGACAATGACTCGTGTATAAGCCGAGGGGGGCGTTTTTAGCACACAAAAAAAATGCTGAAAAACTCGGCTTTATACATGAGTATATACGGTATACTACATTCTATTATATACACAGCTGCATATTATATACCGTGTTAAGGAATATAGAGCGGTGTAAATATTATACAGTGTAGAGATGTGGCAGTGTATATAGTGTGAATTCTACACTATATACATAGCGCCATACAATATAAACATCTCTAGACTATAAAAATACATTATATATATATATATATATATATATATATATATATATATATATATATATATATATATATATATATATATATATATATATATATATATATATATATATATATATATATATATATATATACGCACACACACACACACGATGGTGGCCCGATTCTAACGCATCGGGTATGCTAGAATATGTATAGTAGTATATAGCACAGCCCTCGTGGTATATAACACAGGCCACGTGGTATATAACACAGGCCACGTGGTATATAGCACAGGCCATGTAGTATATAGCACAGCCACGTAGTATATAGCACAGCCACGTAGTATATAGCACAGCCCACGTAGTATATAGCACAGCCCACGTAGTATATAGCACAGCCCACGTAGTATATAGCACAGCCCACGTAGTATATAGCACAGCCCACGTAGTATATAGCACAGCCCACGTAGTATATAACAGCCCACGTAGTATATAGCAATGTGGGCACCATATTCCTGTTAAAAAAAAAGAATTAAAATAAAAAATAGTTATATACTCACCTTTCGGCGGCCCCCAGATCCAGCCCAGGCCTTTACCGATGCTCCTCGCGATGCTCCGGTCCCAAGAATGCATTGCGGCAATAACACGTGATGATGTAGCGGTCTCGCGAGACCGCTACGTCATCTCCGGTCATTGCCGCAATGCATTCTTGGAACCGGAGCGTGGCGAGCAGCAGCAGGAAAGGTACCGGAAGGTGAGAATAGCACGATTTTTTTTTTTTTTTTATTATTTTTAACATTAGATCTTTTTACTATTGATGCTGCATAGGCAGGATCAATAGTAAAAAGTTGGTCACACAGGGTTAATAGCAGCGGTAACAGACTGCATTACACCGTGTTATGCCGCGGTGTAACGCAGTCCGTTTAATGGACTGCTAAACCGCTATGGGGGCACTGACTGGAGGGGAGTAGGGAGGGGGCCAATTCGTGGCCCGACTGTGCCCGTCGATGACTGGTCGTGGCCGGTCGGGATTTCTGTGACAGACAAACAGACGTAAGTGACAATTAGATAGATAGATACTGCGACTATACACAGCAGTATCACCTATATATTGAATATGAAGTAGTCTATACATTATACAGATGATTCTGCAAATGTTGGATACACGTTATGTATTCTGCTACAGCTGTATATAATGATAGTATCACCTACATAATGTATATACAGCAGTCTATACATATTCTATAGGAGATACTGCTACTGTATATACGTTATATATAGGTGATATTGCTGGGTATATGTGTATGTATATATACATACACCGTCCGCAGTGTCACCTACAACGAATATACACATCAGTAGCAGTATTGCCTATAGAATGTATATAGACTGCTGTATATACATTATATAGGTGATACTATCATTATATACAGAAGCAGCCAGTATCACATATATTGTATATACAGCAGTCTATATACATTCTTTAGGCAATACTACTACTGATGTGTATGTATGTTATATATAGGTGATACTGCTGTGTGTGTGTGTGTGTGTGTATATATATATATATATATATATATATATATATATATATATATATATATAATTATACACACGCACACACCAGTATTGCCTTTATAACAAGTATACACATCAATGCCAGTATTCCCTATATAATGTATATAGACTGCTATATATACACATTATCACTGTATCACCTTTATAATGTATGTATAGCAGTCTATATACATTATATAGTGAATACTGCTACCAATGTATATATATGTTATATAGGTGATACTGCTGTGTATATATGTACGGGTGTGTGTATATAAATATATACACACACCGCAGTGTCACCTATATAATCTATATACATCAGTAGCAGTATTCACTATATAATGCATATAGACTGCGTGCTATACATACATTATATAGGTGATACAGTGATTATATACAGCAGCATCACCTATATAATGTATATATAGCAGTCTTTACACATTATATAGGTTCAACTGCTGTATATGCACATTTAAAAAAAATCATCTTGGGACTTACCCAGGTCCCTGAGATGGGGGGGTTGGTAGGATAAAGGGCTGAGGTGGCTCGGGTCCCAGCGTCGGTGGTAGAGGATCCCAGGCAGCATTGGTGAGGACTCAGAGAGCAGTCTTTCTCTGACGCTGGTTCAGGCCGGCCAGCGTCAGACACAAGTGGAGGCGCCCAATTGCGCGCCAGCCTTTTCAAATATCTCCGTGTGCACGTGGGGTCTCCTACTTGCCCGCTCTGGCAAGGGCAGCAGCAGCAGACGAGCACACTCAGCACCCGCAGGCAGGCGGCAGGAAGTGGAACAAGGACCGCGGCAGGAACAAGGACCGCAGCCGTGCACTGCTCATTGCTCCCGAGACCCGCACTGACGCCGGCCGCCGCCGCGACCCGCACTGACGCCGGCCGCCGCGACCCGCACTGACGCCGGCCGCCGCCGCGACCCGCACTGACGCCGGCCGCCGCCGCGACCCGCACTGACGCCGGCCGCCGCCGCGACCCGCACTGACGCCGGCCGCCGCCGCGACCCGCACTGACGCCGGCCGCCACAGCCCTTGTCAGTGCGGGCAACTGAACGCGCGCATGCAGGACCATTTAAAGGGCCGGTGCGCTATGCAGTAAAATTGCTGCCGGTCTTCCAGCGGCCCTGTGCAGCTGCTCAGGCACCGGCCCGGGGGGCACATGCATTCCTGCCACCCGGCCCAGTCCGCCCCTGGCCATGAGTCTTCTTGGGAATGAGGCAGCAAGTTTTTGACACCTGGATTTGGGGATCCTCTGCCATTCTTCCTTGCAGATCCTCTCCAGAGCCGTCAGGTTGGATGGTGAACGTTGGTGGACGGCCATTTTCAAGTCTCTCCAGAGATGCTCAATTGGGTTTAGGTCAGGGCTCTGGCTGGGCCAGTCGAGAATGGTCACAGAGTTGTACTGAAGCCACTCCTTTGTTATTTTAGCTGTGTGCTTAGGGTCATTGTCTTGTCGGAAGGTGAACCTTCGGCCAAGTCTGAGGTCCAGAGCACTCTGGAAGAGGTTTTCATCCAGGATACTTGGCCGTGTTCATGTTTCCTTCAATGACAACCAGTCGTCCTGTCCCTGCAGCTGAAAAAACACCCCCATAGCATGATGATGCCACCACCATGTTTTTACTTTTGGGATTGTATTGCGCAGGTGATGAGCAGTGCTTGATTTTCTCCACACATACCGCTTAGAATTATCACCAAAAAGGTCTATCTTCATCCCATCTGACCAGAGAATCTTATTTCTCATAGTCTGGGAGTCCTTCATGTGTATTTTTTTAGCAAACTCTATGCGGCTTTCATGTCTTGCACTGAGGAGAGGCTTCCGTTGGGCCACTCTGCCATAAAGGCCCGACTGGTGGAGGGCTGCAGTGATAGTTGACTTTATGGAACTTTCTCCCATCTCCCTACTGCATCTCTGGAGCTCAGCCACAGTTATCTTGGGGTTCTTCTTTACCTCTCTCGCCAAGGCTCTTCTCCCACGATTGCTCAGTTTGTCTGGACGGTCAGGTCTAGGAAGACTTCAGGTGGTCCCAAATTTCTTCCATTTTTAGGATTATGGAGGCCACTGTGCTCTTAGGAACATTGAGTACTGCAGAAATTCTGCTGTAACCTTGGCCAGATCTGCGCCTTGCCACAATTCTGTCTCTGAGCTCCTTGGCCAGTTCCTTTGACCTCATGATTCTCATTTGGTCTGACATGCACTGTGAGCTGTGAGGTCTTATATAGACAGGTGTGTGCCTTTCCTAATCAACAAATCAAGTCCTATCAGTTTAATTACACACCGCTGGACTCCAATGAAGGAGTAGAACCATCTCAAGGATGATCACAATGACATGGACAGCATGGGACTTAAATGAGTGTCTGAACAAAGGGTCTGAATACTTATGATCATGTGATATTTCAGTTTATATTTTTTTAAGTTTTCAAAAATTACATTTCTGTTTTTTTTTTGTTTTTTTGGTCAAGATGGGGTGCAGAGTGTACATTAATATGAAAAAAATAACTTTTTTGAACTTGCCAAATGGCTGCAATGAAACGGAGTGAAAAATTTAAAGGGGTCTGAATACTTTCCGTACCCACCGTAGAGCTGGAATCTGGTGTAATGTCTGTGGTGATAATGTGACTGCTGAAAAATCATCTGCACAGAACATATTATTCCTAGTAGCCAGTGTGAAGATTACACTTTTTTTAAAATATATAAAGTGATATATAAATATTGAAAATAAGAAATACATAGAACCCAAAACCTGATATAAACATTGTAATTTTCTGATTACTCCTTCCTTTCACTGATAACCCGGTATGGCGACCTTCAGTGGGGGATAGCTGCCATTACTTTGCTGCGCTGCACTGGGGGGAATTGGCTTTTCCTCTGTGCTGTTTCTAGTTTTCTGCATAATCCTACATTTACACTAATATAATAATTTGCAGAGGTGATAACCAGAGATATTAAATTTGTTCATTGGACATTTACTTATAGAATATTGGAATTATTGTGATGTTCTCCCATGTTAATTTAGAACTTTAATCAGAAAATTACCCATTTGTTTAAATCGGGTTTTGTTTTTTTTCTAAATTTGGCAATGATGTGTTTTTGTTTTGGTTTTTTTTTTATGTCACATTTATTTATTTAAAAAAGAAAATGAAAAATTAGTAATCCTGCAATTTTCATACTGGCCATTGGAATTTTCTTTAGACTTTTTACTTCCTGTCCTTTCCGGAAGCGTTTACAGCAGTTTCATTATTAGCAAGTTTATAACGATAGGCAACAACACAAGTGATAACACAGCATCCACCAATCACAATAGGCGATGTCACAGCTCACCTCCTCCTGTCACAGTGACCTTTGCACACGCTCATTAGGTAACATAGTAACATAGTTAGTAAGGCCGAAAAAAGACATTTGTCCATCCAGTTCAGCCTATATTCCATCATAATAAATCCCCAGATCTACGTCCTTCTACAGAACCTAATAATTGTATGATACAATATTGTTCTGCTCCAGGAAGACATCCAGGCCTCTCCAGACATCCAGGTGCTTCAATGCAAAAGATCGGGTTGGGGTCTGACCATTGTGGCTATGTACATGTGTTATTTCCTGAAACAATAGGAAGTTAAAGTCTAAAAAAAGCCCCGGTGGCCAGTGTGAAAATTGCAATATTTCTATTTATTTTTTTTATACAGATTGTGCTGTATAAAAGATAAATTGACAAGGTATTTAAGTATATTTGGCACAAAAACCTGATTTAAACAATATATCGTTTTCTGATGACCAGTTCCCTTTGTCATGCTCCAGATTTGTCTATTAGTACATTTTTGTATGCACCATAATACAATTCTGTATAATTTGTACTTATAACTATGTTGTGTTGTTCCTCTGTTATTCCTGTAAAAATTAAAGGGAACTTGTCATAAACCTTTACCACCCTTCCAAACCATTATTTTGATTATGTAGCCATTTTAAAAGATGAGCCAGTCAATCCCTTCATGACCCTTAATTACTGCTCCAGCAGCAAGAAATCACATTTTGAACTGCATTGTCGAGTGACTATGCACTTCCAGCTCCTCAGCCTCCCTTTATTTCCTACCCATCAGCCCCCACCCCTGATTGATTGACAAGTGTGCGCTTTGGTATATGGCCGTTAACCTGTCCATCATCCAGAGGAGGGCGCTACTAGGTAGGGAATACAGCGAGAGGCTGAGGAGCTGTAAGTGCATCGTCACTCCCCAATGCACTCCCCAATGCACTCCCCAATTCACTCCCCAATTCACTCCCCAATTCACTCCCCAATGCACTCCCCAATGCACTTCCCAATGCACTCCCCAATGCACTCCCCAATTCACTCCCCAATGCACTTCCAGGCACAACTTCAAAATGCGATTTCTCACTGCTGGACCAACACTTTGGGGTCATGAAGGGATCAACAGATTTATCGTTTGAAGGTCTCCAGTAATATGAATGATTTAGGAGGTTCCCTTTTAATTACAAAAAAAATAAACACAAATTAAAACAGTTTGGCATAGCCAGTCATTGCCAAAGGGGCTTGTCCCTGCAGAATCAACATTGATTGGGCAATGTCACACTGTGCAGGGACACACACCCCACTGGGAACACTCACTTGTCAATTTATTCAGAACCTTTCCAGGAGGAGTAAACTGAGGGACAACACAAACATTATTTCCTAAAACAAACATGACAGGGGTGTTGTTAGTGTGCTCCAAGAGCGTGTTTGGTGGTACGCAGAGCCCCTAATAGTCTGTACGGCAGGACTGTGGGCACGCCGCGTGCACTGGTATGACTGTGCATCACTATAGTAGACATGTTTTATTACATTGTAAAAGTTTTAAGGCGTATAAAAAAACAGAAATGGCGCCTCTCACATCTCTTGGTCGCATCCAGTACTGCAGCCCATTTTTATTTAGACCATCTCTATTCACGGAAATGAGCTGCAATACCAGATGCAACCCATGGACTCGAGTGGCGCTATTTTGTAATCCTTGAATCTTTATATTGTGCATATAAATTAGGAAATTCTTATTTTGGAAAATATTGTTTGATTGACATTTTATCTGTTTTCTAAGTCTTATAATATTCAGCTCTATGGACATTTCACAAGTTTATTGCATGTAATTTCCAGCTGTTAGGCAGCATGTCAACCGCAGTCGGAAAATTGACCTCTCCAACCACAGTGCATGTATGTATGTCATGAGGAGGAGGCACTGATGGGTGATCTCTGGGGACATCGGCACCACTGCTTGGGATTCTATGGGGAAAAGATTTTGGAGAGCATTTATAAGAGATCAGATATTCATACTGGAATAGCCGAGACGTAATTCCACATTTTGAAACAAAAATATTTAGAAGATTATTCTCTCCAAAATCTTCTCAAATGGTTCCAATAAAAATATATCACTTGAAAAAAATATATATATATTTTTTTATCCTGGGCATTACACTTACTCTTAACTTAGTCTGATTGTCCGGTCTTGATTTTTTGTTTTAAACATAGCTTTATTGTAGTCATAATTTTATTTATGCAAAGTCTTAATTCTTACAGAAAATATAAAATGTATCACACTGGCTACCTGCAGCCACCACTAGAGGGAGCTCATGAGCTAAATGTTGTGCATTGATCTTAAAGTGGTGGTCTGGTCCGGTCCCAATTTGGGGACTTAGGGGTTTTTTTTTTGTTTGTTTTGTTTTTTTGTTTTGCTTAATTGGATTTGTAGTTTAAAAAAAAAAAACAAAAAACAAATTTTTGCAATTGGGTTGAATTAAATCTTGTGCGCCATTTGGCTTTACAGACTTCAGTTTTTCTGCACATTCAACTTTGATGCGGTCTGTGTTCATAAATAAGCTAAGAAGGCCTCAGTAATAGTCAGATAATAGTACAAACTTCCCGTCACACTGTCATTGCGAGCTCACTGATGGATTCTCAGTTAATTCATTATGTAGCCAGCAAAAGACATTGTAACACAGAGGCTAAAGAAGGTAAATATTTTTAATTAAACCCAATTACAAAAGTAATTTTTCAACCTCCGTTACAGACTGGAAAGATGGGCCACGATGCTGTAAGCCCCTACGCTGCCTCTAGTGGTGGCGTTAGGTAGCCAGAATCCTTTGGGATTTTTTTTGTTTTTTTTTTAACTCCAAAAACCAGAGTAAAAGAGAGGTTTTGCTGCCATCATCCCCTACAAGTGTAAATGGCTTTTGGTGCATATACCAGTCTTATATGTTTAGGAACTGTCCCTGTTTTCATGCTCAGAACATTCCATCCACTCATTCTTCCAGCACTATCAGTACTAAATCATCCTTTCACTCACTACTCGCTTCCCAGCATGCACTGTTCCTGATTATTGTCCAATCACTTTACAGCCAGGAACTGAAAGCTCAACTCTGTCGTCGGCTATAGCATTTAATATTTTTTTCAAGTGAAATATAGACTCTCCTGTAAATTTTAATATTTCTGACATTTTCTGCAATTCTTTGTAATTGGGTTACTTAATAAGGTAAGTGTGTGTTTTTGTTTGTTTTTTTTAAACTTTTGCTTGGTTTTGAAGGAAATGTATTTTTTTAATTTCATAATTTTACGTTTATTACATACAATATGCGAATAATAAACTAAATCAATGCAAGATCGTTTGCTTTGTATCGCTCATACGGATCATGTGAATCATCGACTGATTTTCCCGGCTCAGATTAACACTTTGTATGTAATAAACTGAGAACTCTCACAAAATTCAAGATCTGTGTGTACTTGGTGACAGTGACTCCACTTGCTATATAATATAGATAATACAATTATCTCATTATTCTCAAATTTTCAATGTTCTAATATGTGCTCTTTTTTACTTTTTTTTTTTTTTTTTTTTGTGACTCATCCTAAACAGCTTCAAGAAAAGGTGAGAATTCTGCTCGAAGATATTGTGTACATTTAATTGTTAATTGTTAATAATGTGTAATTTAATTGTTAATAACCATTTTTGCATTTTTACAACTTTTTTTGTTGCATTGATCCAGTCCATAAAAATAAAATTAGTACAGACAAGCGCCATGTACTCTGCTGTGTAGTCATACTGCCTTTCATATGCCACTCGCTTCTTGGTAAAATACATAGTAAGTAGATTAGCCTGATGCGGGGTCAGACTACACAGGGTAAATCTGTAGTCTGTTACCATGGAAACGCATAGCTCAGTATACGAGCTATAGACACAAAATAATAGGAAACTTTTAATTACTGTAAAATTTGGAAAACATTTAACTTTTTTGTTACCTTAGTCATCATAAAAGCAACTGCTGGTGGTTGTTGTGGTGGGCGTGATGGTGGTAGTTGTGGTGGGGGTTGTTGTGGTGGTTGTTGTGGTGGGCGTGGTGGTGACTGTTGTGTTGGTGGTGGCTGTTGTGGTGGGGGTGGTTGTTGTGGTGGTTGTGTTGGTGGTGGCTGTTGTTGCTGGAGAAGAAAAAGATTTCCTCCTCCAAGATGTCGCTGCCTGCGCAATAGCAACTATCGGCGATCTCCGAGACGTGCTACTGCGCAGGTGCTGGCGGCGCCATCTTGGAGGACACTTTTTTTTTTCCTCTTCAGCAAGATGGCCCCGCCTGCGCAATAGCAGCTATCGAATCTATACACACCAATAGCTGCTACTGCGCCGGCGCCATTTTCAAATTGCCTTTTTTGTTGTCCTCTCTCAATTAAATCAGAAAAAGGGATTAAATGCAAGGGACACATGTGATTATGGTGTAGTGAAGGTGGCATGGCTGGCATCCGCCTGCAGAAGAGTTTTTTTTCCCCTTTACTTATGTACATATATTCAGTGAGGGAGCAGTGACCAGTCAGCAGTCTGCATTATGAATATATAATCGGAGCATCACATACCCCAGCCCCGCCTTAGGACATTTTAGTCAGTATAACGGTGCCGACCTGACACTGCCTGTAGGTTACTGGGCACAATCCTACTGACAGGTTCCCTTTAATGCCGTTCATCTTATTGGCACTTGAAAGATGGTACGGGATATGCGTCACAATTATGTTTTTATTTTTTTCATATCCAATGAATAGTAGCAATGTTTCGCCTATTATACCCCTTCATCAGTCGTAGAGATGTGTCAGAACAAGAACAGTTCTCTTCATCATCCAGGGACTGGGGTTGTTTTTCACTAAGGCCGGGGTCACACTTTCGCGTGCAATGCGAGAAACTCGCGCAGCAATTCCCGGCTCACGGGACTGGAGTGTGCGGCTATATGTATTTCTATGCTGCTGAACGCTGCGGTCCCGAGTGCCGGGTATTGATGCGAGAGACTCACGCGAGTTTCCCGCATTGCACCCTTAAGTATGACCTCGGCCTAAATGTTGGTATATTTGTCTGTTCTCCTGTGTCGATGTAACAATGGCAGAACGGTTCTTGTTCTGACTCAAGTCTTTCCCTGATGAGGGGTGTAACACCTGAAACATTGCTACTATTCAATGCATATCAAGTGTTTTATACTTTTTTAAATGCGTTGATCAAGGATATGAAAATATGAAAAAAAATCTTAGTGAAACTTATTCTGTTTAAATAGCAAAGCGGAGAAGTTTTTTTTTTTTTTTTCCCCTCCAAGGTGTCCGGTTAAGAGTTTTCCTGATGAATATTCATGCAGCGGAAACCGTATCTGCCTCGTACAGCCAGTGGTTTGGTATCTGGCAGAGGTGCAGCTCTGGGGGCTGATAATTCTTCCAGTGTTTGCTCAGTAACTCGTAATGTCACACGATCCTGCGTAAAACTGATTTCAAGTGGTGGAAGCAGAGGGGCCAAGTGTTCTTATCTGCTGCTAATGCTTATATTTTCCTGGCTGCTGAAAACTGACTGAATATATCAGTATTCAAGAGAGGAGGGAATTCCTCCAGATGGTGGTCAGAGACTATTTATTTGGACCGTGTTTTCTAGTAATCCCTTACATGTTCCTGACTATTTGGTAGACTTTACTTGTGTCTAGGATATCCCAAGCTGATGAATTTTAAAGGGAATATATTTAAAAGAAAAAAAAATCTCACAAACTGTATTAAAAAAAAAAATTCACACTAACACTTAGTCCACTTTTCAGCAGTCTCATAATCATCACAGGCAGGAAAGGTAACACTTCTATACACAACTAATAACACAGGACCCACCATGTACAACAGGGGATGTCACAGCTCGCCTCCTCCCCTCTCCCTTCACTTTGACCTTTTCTCTTAGTAGGGCCTGCTTAAAGGTTTTTTTTTCTCAAGAACAAAAGTTCATTTTAATCAATAGATCTTGGAATAATAATCATTTCCATAATTGGATGTAGTTAAATAAAATGTTCCTGTGCTGAGATAATCCTATAAATGTGCCCCTGCTGTGTACTGTGTAATGGCCGTGTCTGACCGTGCAGGAACATGGTCTGATCATACCACAGCACCTGGGCAGGGGGAAGACACAAGAGTATACAGACAGGACAGTATGGGATCACAAATAATTATTTCTTTAAAGTAAAACGTTTATTTAAAACAGACAACAAAATGCTTTACATCACAAAAAGAATCGGTATACTTTCTTTTGCTCCCCCCTGCTCAGTAGCTGTGGTATGATCAGACCATGTTCCTGCACGGTCAGACACAGCCATTACACAGGACACAGCAGGGGCACATTTATAAGATTATCTCCGCACAGGAACATTTTATTTAATCACATCCAATTGTGGAAATGTTTATTATTCCAAGATCTATTAATTAAAATAAACTTTTGATTGTGGGACAACCCCTTTAATATATACTTCAGTTCAACGAAGTTTAGTCTATTGCTTCTAATGGGCATGTGGCTTTCCTGATAGAGCGGAAAAGTATTGCAACACTTTTTTTTCTTTTCTTTTTTTTTTTTTTTTGCAAATACAGATCATGTCATGAAAAACATATAAAATAACTTTAAATGCACTTTAAATGCATTTAACATAAAAACACTGATTTTAACCAATAGGTTATTTTCTGATGATAAATTCCTTTTTTATTTTTTTTAAAGTTTCAGTATTATTTTTAACATGCAAGATGACTGCACTATTTACTGCACAATGTTGTACAAAGCCAGTGCCACCCCGGCCTGCAGGTTGTGTCTGGTATTGCAGCTTCGCTTTATTAATAAATGCTGGAGAGCAGTAATATCACATACAACATGTAGACAGGAATGGCGCCATTTTTAGAAGAAAGCAGATAGACTTTTCTAATCATGTACAACCAATGAAATATTGTGTGGTTTGTGGAGAGTAAATTATCTAAACCACAAGGGTTACTGAACTACGTCCCATCTAGAAGGTGACGGTAAGAGCCCCAGTAAATATCTATATGTATTATTCCTATACCGGAGACCTTTCTTGACCACTTATGACTCTTTAATAGGAAGAAGAAATTGTCGATTGGTGGAGCAAATATTATACCTCAGTTGGAGAACATGAAAAGTGCGGCCAGTACCTGCAGAAAGGTTACGACTCCCTAAAGGTATCAATCCTATGTGATGTAACTGATATATCGTGCATTTTATGTACGGTACTTGTATTTGTTATAATACTTGCATGCAGATCTAGTCCTAAATGGTAATGAGAGGTTAATGGATTTCCTTGGTGACACTTGTGTTTTTTTGTTTGTTTTTTTCCTTTACCGGTTAATGAAGTATTCTCATCTCCAAGATCCTATCTCAATATGTGGTAGGTGTAATAATAATAATATTAGCAATTACCTCCAATTAGAAAAGTAGTACAGTTCTTCTGATTTGCTATGTCACTCACCACATGTGCAGGCGTTGCAGTAGCTTAGGTATCCATGGTTACAACCACTCATATAGTCATAACCATGGATACCTAAGCTACTGCAATGCCCTGCACATGAGGTAAGCGACATATAGAATCAGAAGAACTATACTACATTTCTAATTGTGGGTATTTGCTAATATTGTTATTACATCTTCTACATATTGGGATAGGATCTTGGAGATGGAATACCCGTTTTAATGACATTTTTGTTTTCTCCACATTGCAGGTGTATGACTGTGAGCTGGAGGACGTGCCAGAGTTTAGCGGCCTGACAGATTTTTGTGAAACCTTTAAGCTGTTCAGAGGAAAGTCTGAAGATGATGACGATCCGTCTGTAGTTGGAGAGTTTAAGGTAAGCAGGTCGTCAATACCATCATCATTGCAAATGTTTACAACCCCGAAGCTTTAACATATAACAAATATCAAGCTTCACGATCCTGCGCCTGGACGCTGAATTTTAGCACCAAGTGATGCTTAATTGTGAAGTCCTACTTCGGCGGGTCCAAAGGCTTTTTCTCACCTGGGGCAAAGATTCAGTTCACAACTCCTATATAAACTAACTAGTGAGCTAGAATGGCTTGTTAGCGCCTCCTGTGATCTCATGGTCACTTGGCCAACTGTAGTCCCTCTAGGAATGAGTATCCAATGACTGTGTGCTTTACATCACCTCATCAGACACTTGGCACATCGTGCTTGTTGCACGGCGTTAATTTCGCCGTGCAACGCTGTCCGTTAGCGCGGTCCCATTAACGCAATGGGAGCCTAACCTTACTGACTATGCACCTCAGCACCTATTGACCTCGCTCTATAACATTTACATGGTCATGTAGGTAACATTTTCATGGTGTTTGCCTAATCGTTCAGATAAAGTATTGTGATCCATTACTCCAAAAATCATGTTTCCACTTCTCCAGAGTCCAGTGGTGGCGGCTTTTATAGATTGGTAGAGTTGGAAGGGACCTCCAGGTCATCGTGTCCAACCCCTGCTCAATGCAGGAGTCATTAAATCATCCCAGACCGATGGCTGTCCAGCCTCGGTTTGAAGACTTCCATTGAAGGAGAACTCTCCACCTCTCGTGGCAGCCTGTTCCACTCATTTATCACCCTCCCTGTCAATTTTTTTTTTTATATATCTAATCTGTATCCTCTCCCTTTCAGTTTCATTCCATTGCTTCCCGTGTTTCCAGGTTCAAATGAGAATAATGATGGTCCCTCTACAATGTGACATCCCGTCAGATATTTGTAGACCGCTATTAAGTCTACTCTTAGCCTTCTTTTTTCAAGGTAAACATCCCCAGATCCTTTAATCGATCCTCATAGGACATAGTTTACAGTCCGCTCTCCATCCTGGTAGCTCTTCTCTGAACTTCCTCCAGTTTTTCAATATTTTTCTTTTAAATGTGCCCAGAGCTGGACACAGTATTCCAGATGAGGCCTGACCAAGGAGGAGCAGAGGGGGATAATTACTTTACACCACTCCATCTGAAGCCTGGCGTTGTGCCTGGCGTTGTGCTTGGTGATGTAAAGCTTGCATGCAGCTGTTTGGCCATGGAAACCCATGCCACGAAGCTCCATTCACACAGAAGTTTGAAAACTCAGCAGAGCATTAGTAACTTTTCTGCCCTTTTGCTGACTCCGCTCTGTAACTTTACATTGTCTCCGCTTTGTAGCCCGGTTTCTGCAATTTCTTCCACTTATCAATATCACTCGCAGAATTTGTTACGAGAGGACTTGTTACCCTGCTGGCTCTTATTGCAGGACTTCGCTGGTATCGAGGAGATCTTTCGAACGACCCATACTTTTATGTATTTTTTTTTTACCTATTTCTAGAACGCCATTAGTCTCCTCATTGCTTTACAAAGATCATCAGCCTGTCCCCATCAGGGCTCAAAATCTAACTTGCCTATCAGCATGTCTTTGGCGTGTGCAAGGAAACTGGAGTTCATGTAGGAAACCCACACCAACACAGGAAAAACCTCCTTTCAGATGTTCTCCTTGGTGCAAAACAGCAGTGCTAACCACTGAGCCACCCCAAATGTAACATTCGCAAATGGTGGGAAAAGCAGTCTGCATGGCGGGGGGCTGCCTGTTATACAGCTGTGATGATGGGACTGATTGAAAGATCCCAATGTAATAATGAATTGGTGTCCACAAACTTGTGCCCATAGTGTATCATCAATAAGGTTTAATACAATGGGAATCATCCAGTAAAAAAAGAGAACATGGTGGCAAATCGACTTCAAATAGAGATGTCATCTGCTGGACGGTAGAGACCCCTATATGTCAGGATAGTCCTCTGTAGTATATGATATATGGTCTGATTTACAGGACTACAGTGCACTTAATTCTTTTTCTATGATATTGTATGTTATTGATTTTCTAATATTTCCCATTATCCATTTGTTTTCTAAAAGGGATCCTTCCGTATATACCCTCTTTCTGATGACCCAGGCATCCAAGCCCCTCCTCGGCAATTCCGGGAGCTGCCGGACAGCGGACCCCAGGAGTGCATTGTTCGGATCTACATAATCAGAGGGATAGATCTTCAACCCAAGGATAATAATGGGCTGGTGAGTTTCACTTCTGCTTCGACCCTTCCACCAACATATCAGAATGAAAGCTGTACTTATTGTTGTGTTTGCTTCCAGTGTGATCCTTACATCAAAATTACGTTAAGTAAAAAAGTAATTGAGGACCGGGACAACTACCTGCCCAACACCCTAAATCCAGTCTTTGGAAGGTACGTCTTATACGTCTCCTTATGGTCTTCCTTTTGTTTTCTTGATGTTCTTGGGCAGGGAGAGGTCTATGTACGTCTCAGTCTGCTAGACTCGAAGTGGGTTGTGTTTTTTTGTTTTTGGGGGTTTTTTGTTTTTGTTTTTTTTACATGGATGGTTTGCATCTCTTGGGTTTTTACGTCTATTTAGCGTTCACCCAAATTTAACATTTAGATAGTACAACAAAGTTATTGATTAGTGGTCTGTGACCTCCCTATGGGGGGAGCCCAATAGTGACGTGCACAGCAGCAACAAAATGACACCCCTTCCCCTATCTGATACTTTTCATTTCTTCGTACGCTACACAGACCTCCTGAACTGACCACCCTGCCATGTAATCTGCACATATTATTCATCTCTATCCCCTTAAAGGGCCTATGTCAGTAGGATCAACCCTCCTAAGCCGTCTATATGGGCATGTAGGTCATAGGAAGCTGAATAAAATTATACCTTTTATATGTTGGATCCCATATCTTATTCCCGAGAAATCCATGTTTTTCTTGGTATGTAAATAAGCTGTTAAAGGGACAGCTCTTCTTAAATGAAACCTGCTCTTCTGTAATGACAATGATAAAGCTCAGCTTTTCCATTGTGGAGATTGATGACTTTATGGGGCATTGTCTGCTAAAATCTGTAGAAAGTTCTCCATTTTTTAATTTTTCATTGAAGTCACACAATTTTAAGTGGCTCTGTTAAAAAACAGTATAGCAGTTAATATACTATTCTATAACTATAGTCAAAGTTACTATTTCTTTGCAATAATCGGGAGCAGACATTGCTCATTAGAACCTCCTGGCAGTCAGTGCGGCCACACTCAGTATTCTCATTGTTATAATCTGCACTCCCCACCTATTTACCATATTTTTCTGCTTCTTCGTTCTCTTGGATCATATGGTAAACTTGCATTTTGGCTGAAGAGCAGATCTTCTAAATCTAGAATCTTTCTGAGCAGAAAACCCAATCTCAGATCTAAATCTGTTCCTGGTCTTGGAAAGTCCTTTCAGCCTGTGTAACCTAAACATGTTTTCTTTAATTAACTTTTTCTTTTTTTTTTTTTTTTATAATTCTTGTCCCTGCAGAATGTATGAACTGAGCTGCTACTTACCCCAAGAAAAAGATCTGAAGATCTCTGTGTATGATTATGACGCTCTGACACGAGATGAAAAGGTTGGAGAAACCGTAATAGACTTGGAAAACAGATTCCTTTCACGGTTTGGAAGCCATTGTGGGTTGCCACAGACGTACTGTGTGTAAGTCTGAATAATTTTGTGGCGGTCTTTCTCCTCCTTAAATAATTCTGACCATGGACATGTTCATGTAGGGGTTGCATGGCTTGGGTTCTCTCCTATATAAATTGGACATGGTATTGTAGGAACTATGACTTTCTAAGGCAAGGGTGCACAACATTTATTGGTCCAAGGGTCACCTTGGTTCAGAATGGCAAGCTCAAGGGCAGAAAATTTTTTATAATTTTTTATATATTTACATGAATACATCACCAGAACCACCATCAGTACACTTAATACATCACCAGAACAAAGTTTTCATTATTTGAAGAGAATTTGGAGAGTTTCTGCTTCTCATAATCTCAAATCTCTAAGGTTTGAGGACTTTTAAATTTTACCACAGCCATGAAGCATGTGTAAAAAATCAGAACCACTGTCGGTGCGCGAATGCAGTGCTGGAACCACTGTCGGTGCATGAATGCAGCACCGGAACCACTGTCAATGCGTGAATATAGCAGCAAGTTTAGTAGAGCGATCAATTGCAACATTAGGTCAGCCCCATTTACAATTGTACTCGTGAACCTATAATTCCCAATGTGTCCTTAACAATAGTAAGGAGAGACTGAGAGTTTTTGTTTTCAGTCATCATCAGACTGCAGATCATTAAGAAACCACAGTACTGGTGAGACATAGTCCAGATCACAAATAAACATTTACATCCAGGTATCTTTTATAGACAACATCTTCTCTGATTGGAGTCATTCTCATTCTTTTCTTCTCCATTTTCTCCAGACGCGGTGTTGAGATTCTACGCCCAAAGCTCGTCTCTGCAGATTTCCCTTTTCAGCAGCACTTCCTGATATGATGTTCTTTAAAAATAAAAGCATCATTATACTGCCCCATATATCAAAATGCTGCCACTTAATAAATAAATGTTCCTTGGGCTTGTTTTACACTTGCTGTGTTTTTTCAACCCGTTTTTGCGGCCCCAAGGCCGAGAGGGCCGTATTTACGGCCGTGAAAAAATATTGACTTTGCTCAATATATTTCACGGCTTACGGACACGGCCCCCATTGTAAATCAATGGGGCCGCAAAAACAACGGAAGGTTGTTTTTGCGGTGCGCTGTGACTTCCGGTTTTGCGGACCGCCGTTTTTTTCCCAATACTTTTGCTATAGTATTGGGAACCTGAAAAACGGCCATCCGCAAGTTTTTTGCCGTCCGATATTGCGTCAGACCTTGAAAATGGCGGCGATACTGCCCTCAATAACCGACCTCAAAAAAACCCGGTGAGTGTAAAAGAAGCCTTATCGTGTTCCCTGCACAAAACATCACCCCAAACTGCCACCTTCCATATCTCCCCCACAGTGCCTCTCTGCATAATGTCCTCACTGCCGTTCGCCATACAATGCCCCCTTTCACAATCCTCCAATTGCCCCATAATGCACCACAACTCTTTCCTTCCCCAGCACCCTCCTCTAAAATGAAAGCACATTTCATTCTAAACTCCTCCACGGAGCACTTACCAGTGGCCGCCGGGTCTTCACCAGTTCTGCAGCCTCAGCACCAACAACAGTGTGATGGTCAGTAGCGTGCTGATGTCATCACATCTGGCTGCCAGGCGCTCTGCTCTGTCCCAGTCCCGGTGCAATACAGTGTTCAAATGAGGAAGGGACCGGCTTCTCCCGGACCGCTCCATAGGCCGCACAACCTCCTTCGGCAGGCCACATGGTTCCGGTGGGCCATATTTGGTGCATACCTGTTCTAAGGTCACACTTCTGGTGTTGGCTTATCTCCTTTTAGAACAATATATTGGGTATGTTGAAATTCAACATGTCCGAATGTCCGATTATTCTTTGCTTTGTCAGCTTCCATCATGGGAAATCGGGACACAACCATAAACAGTTGAGGAGACAGAAGCGCACACAGATTTAAGTACGGGTGAAGTAGAAACTATAGTCCACAGGCTCTCTATTGCATTAGTTCTCAGATCTGTCTGCTGAGCCTGGGCACTCCTGTCTGCTGAGCCTGGGCGTGCCTCAGTTGATTTTTGAGAAATCGATGGAGGTCTTAAGACACAGACCTCCTCTGATCTGCTTGCAATTAAAAGAACAACATATAAAAAAGTTAACAAACGTTTAGTTACTCTTCTAGGAATTAATCAACACCGCATTTTAGGCTTGGACAGATATGATAGGTAGATAATAGGGATCTATGCATATGATTGATGCTTCTGTTGCTATTTCATGAATGAAAGGAACACTTGTAAATATTCCATCATTAATGTGTTAGTGATGTTCCTTAGTAAAGTAATGTGATACTTCATGTATTATGACTATTCTTTAGTGGTATAATAAATATGAAGGGGTGTTGATGACAAAAAAACTTGACGTCTTTCTTCCAAAGTCAGCGTCACACTTGTCTATACCTGTGGAATTGCAGCTCAGCTTCACTTCAGTTGACAAGTGTTTGGAAAAAGCGGCCATTTTTGTCTTATCCAGTTGTTTGTCGCGCATCATGGGTAACCCTTTACTGTACTTGAGTTGTTCTTCAGGAATTGGATCAAGTCTGATATGAGGCTGTAAGGACTGCAGGCTTCCTGGACTTGGAATAGTTCATCATAGTATTATGGAGAAAGTATGAAGCTCGTGCTCCATGTACAATACTATTGTGGCTGAGCTTCACTGATGGTGATTTGTAAAGAATTGGTTGTAAATGTAATTTTCTTCATCCTCTTTATTTTACAGAACGGGGCTTAATCAGTGGAGAGATCAGCAAAAACCCACAGAGATCTTGCAGAACGTCGCCCGATTTAAATCTGTTCCCCCGCCAGTGTATTCGGATAATGGAACAAAAGCCACCTTTTCAGGACGGGAGTATTCATTGGAGGACTGCGGTGAGCCACCTGAGCTCTGATAGTCCAGAGTCCACTAATCTAGAATCTGTACTATGTCTCATTGCGATCAGATATAATGGGCCTGTTATTGTTTATTCAGAATTGATACATTCATACATTCATTTAATGAAGAATGTGTCTAAAAGTCTGGACATAACTTTCCTTTATCATCAGAAAATAACTTGCTGTTTAAATGCGGCTTTTGTGTTAAATACATTTTGGCAATATTTATTTTCTTTTTTTACCTATCCGATTGCCTGTGCTATACACAGAGCTTCAGCACTACTATGTACAGCAAAAATTGCGATCTCCTGTGAGTGCCAGCCATGAAGTACAGGAAAAACGCAGGCTCAGCTTGTGAGCCCGCATCAAAGGCTATTTCTTGCTGTTTGATTAAAAAAAAAAATTCTAATTGGACATAATACTGCAGCAAGTATAGCGATGTAAACATGCCTTACTACCTCACGATTGGTGTGAAGGCAGAATGACCATTTTTATAAAACACTTAAAGGGGCTGTCCGGTACTTTCGCCTTAGGATAAGGTCATCAATGACGGGCCGGGTACTGCACATCCACCCTCTTGATTTCAATATGTGGCATATGTGCACCATACGGTCGATGGAGCATGCTGTGCAGCTCCATAGCTGCGCAGTTCCGGCCGCCGTCTGGGATGCCAGGGGTTATTGAATGGCAATGGGAAGATAGAAGACAACATCCATGCTCAAATGATTTATTAGAAACCAGATCAAGCTGCAGAAGGGACGTATCTGTCGGCAAGGCCAATAACCAGGCGAGCTCACTGAGAAGGGATCCCTTTCCCGATGAGCTCGCTGAGAAGGGCATCCTCGTTTCCCTATATCCTGATTGACATCCTTGGGAATAGGGGATATTTATTGGATGTGACAGTGGACTGACATCACTAGCAAAGCTTGAATAGCCAATGTAACAGCTGCCTTACTGTGCCAAATATTAGCGTAACTGACCTGTAATACGCCAGGAATATAGAGAGATCCTAGAAACGCAAGGTTCAAGAAAACTTCTGGGTCCAAGCTGGGTGGTTGATACCTTTTAATGGCTAACTGAAAAGATGGTAACAAATTGCAAGCTTTCGAGACTACACAGGTCTCTTCATCAGGTCTGTGAAGAGACCTGTGTAGTCTCGAAAGCTTGCAATTTGTTACCATCTTTTCAGTTAGCCATTAAAAGGTATCAACCACTGAGGACTCTCAACTCTAAATATTTTTCTATTTACTGGCTAACACGGTGCAAAGATATATTTCTTTCCTGGGTCCAAGCTGTTCACTTTAACAGGGTCCTGACTGTAAAGTCCTACAGACATAGAACAGAACATGTGTAATTCAATAATCTGATTATTAATAGCAGATTATCATAATGTTTTATGTAGAGGCGAACAAGAAAATACATCAGCACCTCGGACCTGCCAAGGAGAGACTCGCGCTCTATATTCTGCGAGGCCAGGGTCTTGTTCCAGAACATGTTGAAACTCGGACATTATATAGCACCTTCCAACCGAACCTTTCACAAGTGAGTCTGGTTTCCTCTGTGTTGTTACTGGTTAGCCTTTTCTGGTTTCATGTGTTTTTTTTGTTACCATGACAATCACGCGCAGGTGTCATCCAGTTCACTCCTTAGAGCCTCTGTAGATGGCCGTTCACGGCCACCTTTTATAGGATTATGAAGCCAAGTCTTGTCCCCTGTGTTTAGAGGATATAACCAACATATCAGACATTTAGGCCGGCTTCACATTCAGCGTATGAAAATACGGTCCGTATATTACGGCCGTAATACGCTGAAAAGTCCTGAAAATAGTGCTCCGTAGCTCCTCCGTAGGCAGGGTGTTTCAGCGTTTTTTTGCGCATGGCATCCTCCGTATGTAATCCGTATGTCATCCGTACTGCGTGTTTTTATCGCAGGCTTGCAAAACCGACATACGGCTATGCAAGGGATCCATGTGTAAAAAAAAAAACCCATATACTGTGTGTGTGTATATGTATATATATATATGTATGTGTGTATATATATATATATATATATATATATATATATATATATATATATATATATATATATATATATATATATATATATATATATATATATATATATATATATATATATATATATATATATTTATATTTATTAATATTTCATCCAGCGCGATGTAGCAGAGAGCCGGTAATTGAATTACCGGCTTTTGCTTTCTCCTTCCTAAAACCCGACATGATATGAGACCTGGTTTACATACAGTAAACCATCTCATATCCCCATTTTTTTTTGCATATTCCACACTACTAATGTTAGTAGTGTGTCTATGCAAAATTTGGCCGTTCTAGCTAGTAAATTAAGGGGTTAAATGGCGGAAAAAATTGGCGTGGGCTCCCGCACAATTTTCTCCGCCAGAGTAGTAAAGCCATTGACTGAGGGCAGATATTAATAGCCTGGAGAGGGTCCACGGTTATTGACCCCCCCCTGGCTAAAAACACCTGCCCCCAGCCACCCCAGAAAAGGCACATCTGGAAGATGCGCCTATTCTGGCACTTGGCCACTCTCTTCCCATTCCCGTGTAGCGGTTGGATATGGGGTAATGAAGGGTTAATGCCACCTTGCTATTGTAAGGTGACATTAAGCCAAATTAATAATGGAGAGGCGTCAATTATGACACCTATCCATTATTAATCCAATACTAGTAAAGGGTTAAAAAATACACAAACACATTATTAAAAATTATTTTAATGAAATAAAAACAAAGGTTGTTGTAATATTTTATTGAACGCCCAATCCAATGACTGAAGACCCTTGTTCTGTAACAAAAAAACATAATAAACCAACAATATCCTTACCTTCCGCAGATCTGTAAAGTCCAACGATGTAAATCCATCTGAAGGGGTTAAAATATTTTGCAGACACGAGCTCTGCTAATGCAACGTTGCTCATGTCTGCAAAACCCCGGAGAATGTAGGTAAAGTAGGTCATTGACCTATATTTACCTGCATTTGCGGTGAGGCGCCCTCTGCTGGCTGTTCCTAGATCGTGGGAACTTTCCTAGAAAGCTCCCAGGCTCGAGTTCGTATGAGGACAACCAGCAGAGGGCGTCCTCTTATGATCTCGAGCCGTAGAAAGCCGTATAATACTGATCAGTTTAATACGGCAGATAGGAGCGGGGGCATAGAGAATAATTGTGCCGTTTGTTTTGCGAGTTTTACGGACGTAGTTTCTGCGCTCTTACGTCCGTAAAACTCGCAAGTGTGAAGCCGGCCTTAAGGTGAGCACAATTTTCCCAAATAACTAAAGTTCTTCCTTTTTATATTTGTGAAAAAAGGTTATGTTTATGGCCAGGATGTTGAAGAAGGAATGAATGGATGGATGCCACCATCTGTCCGTCCCTTTTCCAACATCCTGGCCATGAATATTCCTTTGTCCCCATATAAAAGGGAAGAACACTAGCTCTAATTTTGGGTAAAGCCTGGGGTTCCTGCCACGTTGGGACTCGACAGCCTTTATCTGCCTTTCATGATGGTGTTTGGGATCCTTTGCAGCTTAGAACAAGCGAGGCACCCACATATGTGCATGGCTTATGGCTGATTTGGTGGTATCTGTCTGCAATATGGAGTCCCTGAATTGGGATCGGGGGCCCATTTTTTCCACAGTGGCCTCAAACCTCATTAAATTCTTGTCTGAATGCAACCTCTACAGCCGCCTATAGAACCCGTGGCGCAGTGGTCTTTCACTGTAAACTATAGAAAGAAAAGAAATACATACATCATAGAATTAAAATGTTACTTAAAGAGTAATCATTGTGTTAAATTATTTTCATAAATCAATGTGAAAATATTAAACTTTGTAATATATTTTATTAGCAAAATCTGCCGCCTCCTCCTCCTAGATTTATCTTTCACCCTCAAAATTCTCAATTCTCGGGTAAAATCTCTCTTCTCTTCTAGTTATAGAGATATAGGAACAGTTGGTGCTCATAAAGTTCTATGGAGAACTGTAATTGTGGTTTTAGGAGAACTTGTAGCAGGATGTCTCTCGATTCTCTCTTCTTTATAGCATTTGAAAAGCACCAATTCCTATATCTGTAATGGGAAAGTACTGTATGTATTCACTGAAAACAGATTTTACCTTTGAACATAAATGATCCGTCCTGGAGGAGAAACCCGCACAGCAGATTTCTCTGATAAGATACATTACAATTTTTTTTTATTTTTATGTGTTCTATTAATTTATTAAATAAAGCATTTAAAACATATATGATATAACATACATATTTATTTAGGTGGATATACTACCTTTTTTTTCTTATTTATTTTTTCTTCTTAAAGGGGAGACTGGAAATGTGGGTAGATGTTTTCCCCAAAAACTTGGGACTTCCCGGACCACCGTTTAATATTGCACCTCGCAAAGCTAAAAAGTAAGTTGTGTAATAATATCTGCATTTGGATTATCCGTTTACTCATCTTCTCCAGATCCTACATTGTATTTCCAGGATTGCTTTATACTACTCTTTCCTGTATCCTGAGAAATGGCATGCAAAGTCAGCTACGTGGATCTACATCTTTTTGTTTATGGCCGCCTATGCCTATAAGATGTCGCCTAGTATTTTTCCTAATGAGTTTTCTACCATAAGATTCAGAAACTGTAACTACTGCCCATTGATTTTAGATAATTTCTGCAAGCCTTTGCTTCTTGCCTACTTCTTGTCTTTTGTATATGGAGGTCAGCGGTCTTTAAATTGTGTATGGAGAGAACTATAACATGTTGTGCTTTGTGTAGCTACGTGCTCCGCGTGATTGTTTGGAACACAAAAGACGTGCTGCTCGATGAGAAGAGTATTACTGGAGAAGAAATGAGCGATATCTACGTCAAGGGGTACGTTCTTATCCTGTGTTTGGGAAGTGGAGAGGGAACTTGATTGGGTTGTGTCCGAAAAATATAATTTTCTTGACACTTGACTGCACTCAAGGGATTCCTGACACCCTGCGACTGTTTGTGATTAGGGAAAGGGTCCCTGAACCGACCCTTGGACTGGGGCCTTAACTATCCCTGCTCCCAAATGTACCTCTAAAGGTGAGGTGGTTTGGGCCCCCAGCCTGTTCTCCTGATATTCCCTAAGCTGTCCCCTCCCCCATGACGCCTGGGACAGAAATGCTAGTGTATCAACACGTAAGATAGACAGGGATAACAGAAAGCAACAAATATGCACCAAATATGTACCAAAGGTAGAAAGGTATATAGGGAGGGATAGGCATGTACCAACCAAATAGAAATAGGACAATGAGGAAAGCATACATCCAAAAACAGCAAACAACAATCTCCAGCAGCAACAACGATCTCTAATTCAGCACCATGTTTCCAAGGAGGCTAGGAAGCAAAGCTTTCACTGGCAAGGAAGAGAAGGTTTGGCCACATTTTATAGGGAGACATAATGACCAGTTCAGAAGTGGCTTAAATGGAGCTCCGAGTTTCTGACCAGCATAGAAAGGGTCGTTAATAGTGATGAGTGAATATCCTCCGATAATTTTTTTAGTGCTCGGAGATTGTTTTCTTCCCCGCAGCTGGATGATTTACAGCTACTAGCCAGCTTGATTACATGTGAGGATTCCATAGCAACCAGGCAACCCCCACATGTACTTATGCTGGCTAACAGATGTAAAGCATTCAGCTGAGGCGATGAAAACTAAATCTCCGAGCACTAAAAAATACTCTGAGGACACCCGAGCGTGCTCGGGAAATCTCAAGTAACGAGTATATTCGCTCATGACTAGTCGTTAACCTCTTCGGCAACAAAGGAAACCAAATCCATTTAAGATGGGACACAAACGCATAGGCTAAATGGAAGATCTGTCATTCAGAATATGTAGTGATCTTCTAACCCCAGATCTGTGCTAACAGAGTGATACGGCGTGCTCGAATAATATGTTCCAGTCCCCGTGGCCTTTTGACCGCCACAACACATGCAGTGATTGCCTGTTTGTCAAACAATCCCTGCAAATGTTGTGGGTGTCAAACAGCAGCGAGACTTGCAGCTGCGGGGTCTCCTAACATATCATTTGAGCACACCAAAGTCACTTGGTTACCACACGAGCATGCTCGGATAACGCCTTATCCGAGCACGTTCGCTCAGCACTAGTGGCCACACATGCTTGTCTCTCTCCATTCATTTGTAATGGAATCCTCAAAAATGAGGACCAAGTTTGATTGGCATAAGAATACATTGAGAGAGCTGCTCATGTTTGGCTGCCTCTAAAGTGATTGCTGCATGGTAACCATGCTCAGTAATTTTTCAGAAATCACCCGCTACTTACAATGCAAAAACACGCAAATAGTCAGCTCACCTGAAACTCCGCTACCTCTCATCTGTTCCTGCATGGAAACTAGAGCACAGTCCATAGAAAAAGATACGATGAATCCAGCAGGAATTTTGAAGTAAAAAATGTTAGTTTTTGTTCATTTTAAAAATAGTTATTATGGTAAACCATGCAAGAAAAATGAAAGCTAAAATTTATCTTACAGCATCATGCACAAAGAGTTCATGGAGTGGCAGCGTTATTCCGACGCGTTTCGACTTGATGTCTTAATCATGGCTTGAGACAAAATGAAGAAATAAAAATTCTTTGATTCACAAAAAAAATTTGATGGAAAAAAAAAAATATATATATATCATGTGTGTATATATATCGTGTGTGTGTATAAATATATATATATATATATATATATATATATATATATATATATATATATATATACACACGAGATATATATATATATATATATATATATATATATATATATATATATTATTTTTTTTTCCACATTTGCCACTAGAGCCTATCTTCGACTCCTACTCTGAGCATTTAATGAGCATGTACTGGGTCATTGTAAAAGGAAAGTGTGGAAGAGAGCTGTGACATCGCCTATTGGATATAGATAGATATATATATATATATATATATATATATATATATATATATATATATATATATATATATATATATATATATATTTTTTTTTTAATACACTATAATAAATATTTTTTTGATAACACCTTATCTTTAAGATCCTTTTCTTCTTCTTGCTTGAATGGTGGGTGATAAATCTTCCTATATAAGTGAGTATTCTGTACTCCAAAGGTGCAGTGAATGAAGTAACCGATAATGACGTGAAAGGACCAACACTGATTCCTAATGGGGCAGGATTTTTTTGTTTACTCTGGCTAAATGAGCACCAGATGAGCGCCGGCTATCGGAGATCACGCCAGTCCCGACTCCACAGACTTGAGCTTCCTTTACTCGTTACTCGATTTCATGGCTGATCTGTAAAGATCTGTATGTGAAATAAGGCTGAGCTGGCCACTTTTACACACACACACTCAAAGCTCGTATTCAGTACAGACTTTTTGGAAGGTACCGAAAGCGCCAGTTATCGAGGTCACACAAAACCCAAATATGTTTGCATATTATTTTCAGTTGGATTCCTGGCAATGAAGAAAATAAGCAGAAAACAGATGTGCACTATCGGTCACTGGACGGTGAGGGAAACTTTAACTGGCGATTTGTTTTCCCATTTGAATATCTTCCAGCGGAGCAGCTCTGTGTTATTTCTAAAAAGGTGGGCGCCTGTGTAACATTGTCGTGCCTGTATTAAATATGTTGAGCGTAAAGCATCGGATTTCTGTGTGCGGTAGACATTTAGTCCTGTGTAGGCCAGGAGAACCTAGTCAGATTTCAAGCCTTCCTAAAAGTATCATTCAGCCAATTTTCCTGGAGTCGCGTAGTATAGCCAAATAGAAAAACAACAGCGTAAATGATATGTATGGGATTATTCTCACCTGTGCCGCGGTCACTGTGATCATCTCATTCAGGTACTTGGAGTTATTTCACAACCCTGAAGCACTTCACATGTTGAAATAAAACATAATTTGGGATATTTCTGTTTTAAGTGAGAGCATAAGGCCAGGATACACCATAACTTTTATGATCCGTTTTATTAGCTACTTCCACACCGGGCAGTCCACATGTTACTCTACAGTGACGTTGTAAAACGTCACTGCATAGTATAGCAACTGCACAATATCGCATGGAAGTTGAGTCAAATTGCTCTCACTGTTTGGAAAAAAAAATGTCCCATATATAAAAAATAATTGTTATGGCAAAGGGACGAAAATTTCGTACATATTTTAGTGGTAATTTGTAGAGATGAGCGGAGCCTGGGTCTTGATCAGTGCTCTCTGGCCGTGAACCGGAGCTACGTGAATTTACTTACCCTCCTAAGCTTATATTATAATTAGCTGGGCTGGTGAGATGTCACCTGTGCGCCATATAGGTGTCGTGTTAGGCCTGCAAATCAAACGCCGCGACTGGTAAGCCAGAAGCTCAGGAAATTTTGCATAGCTCCTGTATGAAAATAGCATAAAAAGTCTCCACGTATTGTGAAAAAAATAAATTAAATTTCAATATCCGAATGAGAATTTTTTTCTTAGGCCTTTGACGCATTTACAAAAAACAAAAACAAAGCAATAATGTTCCCACTCGGTCTTGAACTGGTTAAAGCTATGCAGCCATCAAATATAACAATGAAGCCGCTTTTATATTTGTAAATTTTTTTATATTAAAACTTTGGTAGTGTTGGCCATCATAATCAGGTCCCCGCTCCCATATTTGATAAGTCCTTAATTGAAAATATTGAATGGCATAGCTAACGGCCCCATTGTTCAATGATTCCTTTGAACTCATGCGGAGAAATGTCCACCATTGACTGAGATGTTTCATTCCTATTGTGTCTTCGAGTTCTTTAAATGCCGCCATCGTGGTTATTCGTGTATATACAGTGGACATATACTGTATTTTTTGTAAAAAAAAAAAAAGGGGAAAAAAGTTTGTATCCTCTCCGTAAGCTTCACAAGTGTTATATTACTGTACTTGTGTGCTAGGTTGTGAAGCGGTGACCCGAGTACGTGACCCTGGAAGTGTCGGCTTCATGTTTTATTAGAGAACATTTATTTATAATCTGATTAAAGGATCTGGACACTTTAGGGGGATTTATTTTACTTAACATTTCTATGCAGAAATCCATTAATTTAACAATTCAGGTTCATTAAAAATGTTGCAGCATTTTGCTTTTAAGGCTTTTTCCCTGCTCATTGCTGGTTGCTAAATGAGATTAACGAAGACTCCGTCAGTGAGCTCATTCTGGTAGGACGTTTATAACCTTATGGGGTCCTCTCTGTTGATTTATGACCACAGACCACATCAAAGGGGAGCTGCTCTGATCATAGATCAGCTGAGAGGAGTTCAGGAAAAGGCAGGTAAGGGCTCATTCAGACTTCCGATTTTTCTTATACGATTGCTACAAATAGCGCTCGTGGCTGTGACAGCCAGTGGGACCATTTACATACCTTTTGATTTTTGGTGGCCTGAGCAGTTCACGGAAAATGGCGGGGACTTGTCCAATTCTGATTCGAGCGTCGGATCAATACAAGTCTATAGGTACGTGAAAAAAGGTGGACCGCACTAAGTCTACATCAGAGTGTGGTGCAATTTTCACAGACTGTCAGACAAAAGAAGGTGGAGAAACTCCCCCACCACCACGTACAAGAAAAGATGCTACTGCTAGGAGCAAGCTTTGATTAACCCCCAGGCCATTTTCCATTTTTGCATTTTGGTTTTTTGTTCCCCCATCTTCCCAGTGCCATAACTTTTTTATTTTTCTGTCAATATTGCCATGTGACGGCTTGTTTTTTGAGGAATAAGTTGTACTTTTTAACAAACCCCATTGGTTTTAACATATCGTGTACTGGAAAACGGGCAACAAATTCCAAGGGCGGTGAAATTGCAAAAAAAAGTGCAATTCCACAGTTTTTTTTTTCCATGTTTGCTAAAACTGACCTGCCATTATGATTCTCCAGGTCATTACGAGTTCACTGACACCAATCATGTCCAGGTTTTTAATTATTTAAAGGGAATATGTCACCCTAAAAATGGTCTCTAAACTAAGGTCACCGGCATCAGGGGCTTATCTACAGCATTCTGTAATGCCTCCGATGTATCCTGAAAGATAGGAAAAAACAGGTTATATTATACACACTCAGGGGCGGTCCCGCTGCTGGTCCGATGGGCATCGCGGTCCGGGTCTGGCACCTCCCATCTTCATACGATCACGTCCCTCTTCTTGCCGCGGCTCCTGCACAGGCGTACTTTGTCTGCTCTGTTGAGGTCAGAGCAAAGTACTGCAGTGCGCAGGTGCCGGGCCTCTCTAACCTTTCCCGGAGCCTGCGCACTGCAGTTCTTTGCTCTGACCTCAACAGGGCAGATAAAGTACGCCTGTGCAGGAGCCGCGGCAAGAAGACAAGAAGGGGACGACATCGTATTTAGGTGGGAGACCGCCCCTGGGTGAGTATAATATAACCTGTTTTTCTTACCTTTCAGGTTATATCGGGGGCTTATCTGCAGCATTACAGGATGCTGTAGATAAGCCCCTGATGCCGGTGGCCTTAGTTTATAGGCCATTTTTGGGGTGACCGATTCCCTTCAAGTCGTGAAAAAAATATCCAAAATTTAACAAAAAAAGGCACCATTTTTTCAAGACCTCTAACGTCTCCATTTTTCGTGACATTTTTAATGATACCATTTTGGTGTAGATACGATCTTTTGATCGCCCGTTATTGCATTTTCTTTTTTATTATTATTTTGAATGGGGCGAAAGGGGGTGATTTGAACTTTATTTTTTTAACTTTTTTTTTTTTTTTTACTTTTTGCATGTTTCAATAGTCTCCATGGGAGACTAGAAGCTGCAGTACTTTGATCACTTTTGCTACACACAGGCGCACACAAACCTATCGGTGACTTGGGATCATGTGACGGGGTCACCGATGGACCGGATTATTGATGTGCTTCCTGTAAACGCGAGTTAAATGCCACGGTCAGAGATTGACAGCGTCATTTAACTAGTTAACCGCTACAGATGGATCATGGCACATGTCAACTGTATAGATCAGCTGTCATGTGTCCGGAAAGATGCGGGCTCAGAGCCTGAGCCCGCACCAAATGGGGAGTCTGACATTTACATACTGCTACGGCACTTGTTGGAAAGGAGTTAAAATAATCTGTTCATTGTTCTTGTACATGGGATATTCGGAAGTCTGAATGAGGAGGCGTAAGAGTCCATCAGTTAGCTTGTTTGAGTTTGTAACTTGGTTAACTTCTTCTGCAGCCAGCAACAGACAGTGCAACAAAGAGGCTATAGAAGGAAAATGGTGCAACATTTTTAACCCCTTTACTACCACCGCCGTACTAGTACTGCGGAGGTCGCTTCCCTCCCTCCGGCGGTGAGCCCACATCTTTCCCGGGAGATGTCAGCTGTTTTGTAAGGCTGAGTTCACATAGTGTTTCCCCTTACGTAGAGTACGAACACCGCCAAATCGGGCGTATGCTCTGATTTGACGATAATGATGCAAAGTCACTATGTGCCTACTCATGCATAATTTGTGTACATACAGGGCTACCACTAGGAATTTCAGGACCCAATATTGGCAACATTTTTGGGCCCCCTTGGGACCCCGCCCAGGCTCCACCCCGCAAACCTTCCACAATCTCACCACCCACTGTTTGAAAAACACCACTTCTGCACCACGTTCTCACCAATCAAACATTAACAGTTCCCGTTGAACACCAGATCACATACATAGCCAGCAGGTTTTGTTTTGACCAACAGTACTTTTTTTTTGTTTGTTTGTTTTTTTAAAGTCGCCACTACGACAAGTCGGATGAAAGAATGGGAGGTCGGACCAGTGAGTAGATGGGTGGGGGAGTGAGTGAGCACACACACCTAATCACTTTTGTCCCTCAACTCCAGCAACTAATGTGCCACAAGGGACTGGTGTGCATCAGCAGCTTAGGGACAGAGGGTGGACCGTTGGCGTGTGTCATCAATGATGTCAGACATGGTCGGCCACCTCTGCTGCAGCCATACAATGTAAGTATCTGCGGCTGTGAGCACTGGGGCTCCTGGAGCTTAATAACGTAAAGTAATTAGCCCACAGGCACCAGCGTTCCTTGCAGTCTGCCTCACGCTGTACAGTCTCTCCCAATTCGGACCCCCCTCTTTGCTTCTGCTCTCTGGGCCACATACACCAGTAATGGCAATAATGCCCTGATGACAGCCCTATGTACATATATGCATAGTTCAGGTGGGCAGCTAGACAGTCTGTCCGACAGAACACACAGTGACCCAATGTGCATCATTATGGTCTATAGCCCCGTTCGCATTTGCCCCCGAATCCTGTTTTGTGGGGGTTCGGAAGTAAGCTTCGACAGAGCCACTAAACATGTTGGCAAATGCTATGTGAACCCTGCCCAAGTAAAACAAACTGCTCTTACATTTGTTTTACATTTATGTGGTCATTTTTCCAATTTATTTTTATTTATATTTTGTTATAGTAAATGTGGAGAATGGGACCCTGTACGTGACCATTAATTTATCTGTCAATTTCAGGAACATTTTTGGAGCCTTGATAAAACAGAATTTAAGTTACCGCCAAAACTGTTACTTCAAATCTGGGACAATGACAAATTCTCTTTGGATGACTACTTGGGTATGGATTTCCCTGTTGAAATGTTACATTTGTTTAATTTCCCTTAATGCACTTATTTTTTTTTTTCTTAAATGTCTTTTCCATATTTCACATGAGTTAATGCAGCACCAATTGTTGAAAAAGTTGATACGAACTGTGATTAAAAATATGTCGAGGCACTGTGTATGCAGATGTGTAGCCACAGTCTTGTCACCAGGCTAATGCTGACTTCTGCTCACTGCCGAAAGCAACCACAATGGCCTCCTGAGCATCAGAATTGGATGAGGGTGTAATGGAAGAAGGTGTTCTGGACTGAGGAATCTTGTTTTCTATTATGTGGAAGATCGCGTGTGTGCTCATCAGGATGCGCTGTAGGCTAGATAGTGAAGGCACTGTGATGCCCTCAGCATTGTGCGACATTGGATCTTGGCATTCATGTGGATGTTTCTTTTAACACATACCACTGCCCTAAATATTGCTCAAAGCTGAGTGCATGGCAGTGCAGTCTTCTGTCAGGGCCATGGTCCCTACCACACCACAAAAAATTCTCCGGAATAAGGACCATGACAAAGATTTCAAGGTTCAAAGTCTCGAAACTTGTATCCAATCTGAGGGATGGGCTGGAAAAACAAGTCCAATTCATAGACTGCTCACCAAACAACGGCACTGAATGGATCTCTTATGTTTTATATAATTATTTATATCATTCTTTTTCTTTCTAAATCCGTCATTTCATGAGATAAAGGCAGTTTTATGAAGTGAATCTAAAGGATTACACCGATGGACAGTAGGAGGTTCATTTGGCATCCAGCTGAAACTAAAATTTGAAGAAATGTGTATTATGCCCCATTCACACATCAAAATTAATTTTTATTTTTCTCTTCGCCACGACAGCACCCACTGAGAGAGGGGATCCGCCCCTAGGAACAGGAAACCCTACGGAGAGATAAAAGGGGCGGTCCCCCTCGCTCCCACAGTTTGGTTTCCTGTTCCTAAGGGAACCCAATGGAGAAGAGGATACCTAGCCTGGATGCCGCCTGTGCGGTTTACCTGAGAGGACGGCAGGGGCTCCAGTGCTGGAAGCAGCGTCGGGGGTCCTGGCTTCAGTTTCCCCCCTCCGCTGGCAGGCTCCGTGAGGCCAGGGCTCCAGGTCGCATGGGTCACGGGCAGGAGGACGCATCGGGCGAGCCTGCGGCAGAAGATTATACCCGAACTGCGGCGCCGCTGCTGGCGGTAATTGCGGGGGTATTGCTGCCATTTTTTCGCTCCCCTGGACGCCGGATACAGGCATCCAGTGTGGGAGCAGAGGAGAGATGACGTCGGGCAGTGCGGCACGAGATCCAAGATGGCCGCGACCCGGAAGTGGTGAGTACTTCCGGGTTCAACAGGAAGAACATGGCAGCCCCCATGTAAAAAGGATGCCGGCGCTGCATTCCGGCGTCCAAGATGGATTCACCGAGAGAGCCTGCGGTACCTTCGCTAGAGGTGACCACTGTTGCCCCTCGTAGCCATGCCAGCAGCAGCAGCCGCTCTAGGCAGAGCGGATCGTCCAAAAGAAAGCCACCTGCACCTGTGTCTCCTCTTCAGCCGGTACCTGATCGGTCAGCTTCTGGGTGAGTGTGCATCTACCCCACTAGCCTGATTATTGTCCCTCTCCCTTTATATAGGCAAAAAGGAAGGAAAAAGCGAAACACAAGCAGTGTGCGTTATGTATCCAGCCCCTTCCGGATAGTTACACTAAAAGGCTATGTGATTCATGTATAAAATCAACGTTACGTGAGGAAGCCTCAGTTAAATCAGAGGATATAAGGGCCATGATTAGGGAAGAATTACGAGCCCTACAAAGCATTGACAGAGAGCCACGTATTAAGGAGAAAAGAGGATACATTTCACCTGTATCCAATCAGGCCTCTGAGTTAGAGGATACAAACTCAGATCGCAGCAGGAGGTATCCTCAGATGAGGATCAGGATACGTGCTTCCCCACAGACAACATTGACAATCTGGTGAGATCAGTTTGCAATACCATGGGCATAGAAGATCCTAAAGTCCCTAAAACACAGCAAGACATTATGTTTGCTGGCCTATCCGAAAAGAAGAGACCCTCTTTTCCGGTAATAACGGCAGTAAAAAGTTTGATCAAAAAAGAGTGGGAAAGCCAGGGGCAGAGGGGGTTACCACCATCCTCAAAGAGACGCTACCCCTTTAATGATGAAGAATTCACAACATGGTCAAAAGCCCCAAAAGTAGACGCAGCTGTAGCGTCTACATCAAAGAGATCCTTACTGCCTGTAGAGGATTCAGGCTCGTTACAAGATCCTCTAGATCGCAAAGCCGATTCGCTCCTTAAAAGAGCATGGGAGACTTCTGCAGGGGCTTTTAAACCGGCAATCTCAGCCACATGCACCGCAAGATCCATGCTTGTTTGGCTGAGTGACTTGGAAGAAGGGCTGAAAGGAGGTCTCTCTCGAGAAAAATTATTGTCCTCTATACCCATAATTAGAGGTGCCACAGCCTTTCTAGCGGACTCATCTGCCGACTCTATACGCCTGGCAGCCAAGTCGGCAGGATTAACTAATGCAGCATGTAGGGCCCTATGGCTTAAGGGCTGGAAGGGTGACCCTCAGACCAAGTCTAAGTTATGCAGCCTCCCATGTCAGGGTGAGTACCTGTTTGGTACCAAACTGGATGAGATCTTAACTAAAGCAGGGGAAAGGAAGAAAGGCTTTCCAAATAGTAATAATTACGTTCCATTTTATAGGAGAGCGTTCCGAAAGCCCGCATTTAATAAAAGGAAGGAGTTTAAGAACCAGGATCGCTGGGCCACAAGAGACACAAAACAAAGGGGTGCTTTCTTTGGGAAGCGCCCTTTCAAGTTTGAAGAAAAACCCCGTTAGGACAGATCTACCTGTGGGAGGCAGATTGTCCTCCTTCGCTAGTCAATGGCGGGCCATAACAGCAAATATTTGGGCAAATAACCTTATTACCTCTGGGTTACAATTAAAATTTTCCCGAGTCCCTCCGGACTCATTTCTATTGACTTCATTAAAGTCTCAGTTACAACAAGAGGCATTGGAGCAGGAGGTAATAAATCTCCTAGCTAAGGGAGTCTTGGTGGAGGTTCCATTCCTACAGGAGGGAAAGGGATTCTATTCCCCGTTATTTTTAATCCCTAAACCAGATGGGACATTCAGAACTATTATTAATCTTAAAAAATTAAACATCTACCTAGAAAATCAAACCTTTAAGATGGAGTCTATCCGGTCCACCATTAAACTCCTGTTTCCCTATTGCTTTATGACAGTTCTCGACCTTAAAGATGCGTATTACCATCTACCTATTTATGCAGAGCATCAACAATATCTACGGGTAGCGATTGTATTGAATGGGTGTGTCCGACACTTTCAGTATACTGCAATGCCTTTTGGGCTATCTATAACCCCAAGAGTATTCACTAAGCTAATGGCGGAGGTAATGTCATATCTAAGACTAAAAGACACTCTCGTAATTCCCTACTTAGATGATATCTTAGTAGTAGGAAATTCTCCTTCGCAATGTCAACAACGGTTGTGTGATATGATAGCATCTCTGCAAAGATTGGGTTGGATAATAAACTGGGAAAAATCTAGACTTATCCCAACAACTCGGCAAATTTTCCTGGGGATTATATTAGATTCTTCAAGCCAGAAATGTTTCCTTCCGGAAAATAAACAGATAACGGTTAGGAATAAAGTTCAGTCGGTAATAGATAAACCCCTAATTTCTTTGAGAGAAGGCATGTCCCTTCTTGGCTCCTTCACGTCATGTATTCCAGCGGTTCCGTGGGCCCAATTTCACTCGAGGCATTTACAGTATGCAATTTTACATGAAGAAGAAAAATCTCATGGGCATTTAAATATTAAAATTTCCCTTTCTAATGAAGTAATCCAATCTCTGATATGGTGGCTAGATCCAAAAAACCTGGTCAGTGGAGTCCCCTGGGTAGTTAAACCCTCAAATATAATATATACTGATGCCAGTCCTACTGGCTGGGGCGCACATTTAAAAGACCATTTAGTCCAAGGATTATGGTCAGTCACGGAGTCAGACGACTCTTCTAATATGAGAGAGCTAAAAGCTATCTATCATGCTCTATGTGAATTCCTTCCGCAGCTACACGGGACACATACCAGAATTCTGTCCGACAACATGACATCAGTCGCCTATATCGATCATCAAGGAGGAACAAGATCAGGAACACTCATGTCTATAACCAAAGACATTCTAACCATAGCCGAAGAACATCTTCTGTCCCTGTCAGCGCTACATGTCAGAGGAGTGGACAACTCAAGGGCAGACTTCCTCAGTCGTCATACCCTCCACCAAGGGGAGTGGGTCCTAAATCATCAAATTTTCAAAATGATAACTATGAAATGGGGTACACCCGAGATAGATCTCTTCGCCACAAGACAAAACCGACAACTAAAAAGATTCGCTTCAATGTTCCCGGGCCGACAATCCCGACATTCTCGATGCCCTTCAGACTCCTTGGACATTTCAGAAAGCATACGCTTTTCCTCCTCTAATTCTGCTACCAACAGTAATCAGGAAGATAAGGGAGGACCGGGCAAATATAATCCTGATTGCCCCATTTTGGCTGAAAAGACCATGGTTTTCCCTGCTCAGAGCCATGTCCATCTCGGATCCGTGGATCCTCCCGGAGGATCAGGATCTTCTTTCCCAGGGGCCCTTCAACCACCCTCATGTGAAGGGACTAAGGTTGACAGCCTGGAATTTGAGAGGCAGCTGTTAAAACTAAGAGGCTTCTCCGATAGTGTAATTAATACCTTGTTGACAAGTAGAAAAAGATCCACTACTGACATATATGTGAGAGTGTGGAGGAAATTTCTAGATCTCTATCCATCAGCGTTGTCTAGTGAAATTCCCGTCTCCACTATTCTAGAATTTCTTCAAAAAGGACGTGACCTAGGCCTTTCAGTTAATACTCTGAAGGTACAAGTTTCTGCTCTAGGGGCCTTGTATAGTCACAATGTTGCGGGTAATAGATGGATAGCTAGATTTATTTCAGCTTGCCAGAGATCAGAGCCAGTTCAGATTCCCCAGATGCCTCCTTGGGATATTAATTTGGTCCTGGAAGCCTTAACAGGTCATCCATTTGAGCCTCTAGACTCAGCTCACATTAAATATATTTCACTTAAGACTGTTCTTCTTGTCGCGCTAGTATCGGCAAGAAGGGTAAGTGACATACAGGCGCTATCTGTAGATCCTCCCTTTATGTCAATTTTTCCAGATAGAATTGTCCTGAAGACAGACCCTTCCTACCTTCCTAAAATGTGTACAAAATTTCATAGATCTCAAGAGATCCTTCTTCCTTCTTTCTATAATAATCCTACAAACCAGGAGGAAGAGAAATACCATACTTTAGATGTGAGAAGGGCTATAATAGCTTATCTGGATAGGACTAGCGCCTGGAGGGAGAGCAGGGCTCTCTTTGTTTCCTTCCAGGGTCAAAGGAAAGGATCGGGTGTAACAAAAGGCACACTATCCCGATGGATTCGGGAGGCGATATACCTGGCCTATTCATCTAACGGGGAGAATCCACCTGAGACTGTGAAGGCACATTCCACCCGGGCGATAGCATCATCCTGGGCTGAACGAGCAGAGGTTCCTATAGAACTCATATGTAAGGCCGCAACCTGGTCTTCTCCTTCTACCTTCTATAGTCACTATAGATTAGATTTATCTGCCTCCACTGACTTGTGTTTTGGTAGATCCGTTCTTAATACGATAATCCCCCCCAAATAACTATCTCTGAAAGTCTCTCAGTGGGTGCTGTCGTGGCGAAGAGAAAACACCGGATTACGCACCAGTAATGCTCTTTTATAGAGCCACGACAGCACCCCTTCACTTCCCTCCCATTTATATATATTAGTGTACATATGAGCACTGTTAAGGGTGGTGGATTCTTGTAGTTATACGTAGTTAAATTATAATAAATAATGATAAAGAATTGTCTACTAAAACTGGTGGGTGGTTCCTCGCAATCTCTGTAACCCAAACTGTGGGAGCGAGGGGGACCGCCCCTTTTATCTCTCCGTAGGGTTTCCTGTTCCTAGGGGCGGATCCCCTCTCTCAGTGGGTGCTGTCGTGGCTCTATAAAAGAGCATTACCGGTACGTAATCCGGTGTTTTTTGCCTAAAGAACATTATGGTCTCTGGATCTTTACAAATGTCTGTTTTTTGGCCATTAAGCAATCCACATAAAAACAGATCTATCAGATTTTGATTCAACATGAAGGTCAAACTTACGCATGGGTCCCTGTTGCATCTGTGTGCTATCCATTTCTAGTGCTAGAAAATGCTTGTGTAATCTCCATGGTTTTTTTTTTTTTATGTACCGTATACAAGAAAAACTGAAGACAAAATTGGATGAAGAGATCAGATTCAACAGAAAATCTGTCTATTTTTGCATAGGAAATGGCATATGAATCTGAAATGGTTTTAGTCCATTATGCCTAGCTAGTTATCGGGAGTGAGCAGATGACTGACATTGGAAAAATGACGAGACTCGGGTCGCTGGCTTAAATTCTGTTTCTTGGGAGCATCTAAATATGTAATTAGCAAATTAGTACAAAACCGATACTACTAAATTTTGACATACTCAATTACATTTTTTTTTCTCTAGAAGCTTTTAATCCATAAAATTTCTTTAAATAAAAAATACAAAGATCAAAACTTTCTACAAAATCGATTAACTGTAGCCCTTGGTGACCGGCCTATTATAAATATAATTCTTCAATATTGGCAATCAACGATCAGGCAGAATGAGAAGGTTTCTACCCACCATCATTTCAATCCTCATTTCTTATTCATGAAAGAAAAGACTTCTTTCAATTTTTATGGAGATCAGCGTCTGCTTTTAATTTGTCAACAGCCAACCAGGTGAGACTTGTGGTTCCCATTAGCGAGACACCACTGGCCTTGATCCCGATCATTTGCTCCACTAAAATACACGTATGGCAAACCATATGTTCTACACGCTTATGGAAGGGAAGCTGAGGTTCCCTGGGGAAAGATTGTAAATCTGCAAAGACACTTTTACTAGTGTAGCCCTGAGTCATAGAAGGCTTTTACCAAAATTATTGTTTGAACAGTAACTTGTTAGTATGTCGATGTTTGACCTGGTCTTTCACAAAGAGGTGCAGATAGCATCAATCAAAAAGTATTTCAATCAAAGTGTGCAGGAAAGGTAAAGGACATGGCCATGGTGTTTTTGTGTGTTGAGCAAAAGCGAAATTATTTGAAATGACCTCTTACTGCATCCATTAGTTTACCTATGATGATCTGCAAAATAATATATTCTAATGTAGAAATTGAATAAATAAAAATAGATCTCGAAATGAATAGATCACTTAGTGTATAGTTATCCCAGATTTAGACATTCTAACAGTCAGGAACGAGCGTGCCTAGCAAGACTCCTTTCCCTATCTACAAAGGCTGGCAATCGCCAGACGAACAAGGAAAATTATAGATCTTCTGGTGAGATGGTTCTTGGCAACATATTGTCAAACATAGACGTGCTGCCGAGAGCCACGAACAGTCTATATACACAGAATTGCAATGTACCTGTAAAATTCTGATGCTATACAGATGGTCCTTATGAGATTCACACAACTGTAGACTGGAATGGGCAAGTCTGACCGAAAATACTGAAGAGACTAATGCATGCTGCAATGCGTGTGTATGTGTACAGTGGGTAAAATAAGGATTTGATTCACTGCCGATTTTGCAAGTTTTCCCACCTACAAAGAATGGAGAGGCCTGTAATTTTTAGCGTAGGTACACTTCAATGGAGAGAGACCGAATCCAACAATAAAAAACACAGAAAATCACATTGGTTGATTTTTAAATAATTAAATTGTATTTTATTGCATGACATAAGTATTTGATCACCTACCAACTAGCAAGAATTCCGGCTCACAGACCTGTTAGTTTTTCCTTAAGAAGCCTTCCCACTCTGCACTCATTATCTGTATTAATTGCACCTATTTTATACAGTCAACGAGTTCAGACACCTGTCCACACACTCCATCAATCACACTCCAACCTCTCTACCATGGCCAAGACCAAAGAGCTGTCTAAGGACACTAGTGGATTATTCTGAGAAGGGTCAGGAATCGGCCCATAACTACATTGGAGGAGCTGGTCAATGACCTGAAGCAAGCTAATACCAGTGTCTCAAACATTACCGTTAGTAGCACACTATGCTGTCATGGATTAAAATCGTGCAGGGCACGCAAAGTCACTCTGCACATGCCAGCACATGTCCAAGCCAGTTTGAAGTTCATCAATAAACATCTGTATGCTCCAGAGGGGACATGGGAGAAGGTAATGTGGTCAGATGAGACCAAAATAGAACTTTTTTTGATATTGACTCCTCGCCATGTTTGGAGGAAGAAGGCTGAGTACAACCCCAAGAACACCATCCCAACCATGAAACATGGTGGGAGTATCATCATACTTTTGGGGGTGCTTTCCTGCAAAAGGGGCAGTATGACTGCACCATATTGAAGGGAGGATGGATGGGGACTAGTGATGAGCGAGTATACTCGTTGCTCGGGTTTTCCCGAGCGCGCTCAGGCGGTCTCCGAGTATTTGACTGCTCCGTGATTTAGTTTTCATCGCCTCAGCAGCATGATTTACAGCTACTAGCCAGCTTGAGTACATGTGGGGATTAGCAACCAGGCAACCCCTACATGTACTCAGCCTGGCTAATAGATGTATCATTCAGCTGCCTTGATGCAAACTAAATCTCCGACAACTAACAAATACTCGGAGGTCACCCCAGCATGCTCGGGAAAACCCGAGCAAAGAGTATATTCGCTCATCACTAATGGGGATGTGTAGCTTGAGATTTTGGTCAACAACCTCCTTCCTTCAGTATGAGCATTGAAGATGGGTCGTGTCTGGGTCGTCCATCATGATGATAACCTGAAACACACAACCGGGGCAATTAAGGAGTGGCTCCATAAGAAGCATTTCAAGGTCCTGGAGTTTCCTAGCCAGTCTCGAGACCTGAACCCAGTAGAAAATCTTAGGAGGGAGCTGAAAATCCGCATTGCCCAGCAACAGCCCCAAAACCTGAAAGATCTGGAGAAGATCTGCATGCAGGAGTGGGCCACAATGACTGCTGCCGTGTGTGTGTGTAACCTTGGTCAAGAACTGCAGGAAATGTCTGACCTCTGTAATTGCAAACAAAGGGTTCTGTACCAAATTTTAAGTTCTGTTTTTATGCTGTTTAATATACTTATTTAATGCAATAAAATACATATTAATTATGTAAAAACCATAAAGTATTATTTTCTGGATATTATTCAAGATTCTGTCACAGTTGGTGTACCTATGATAAAAATTGCAGACCTCTCCATTCTTTGTAGGTGGAAAAATTTGCATAATCGGCAGTGTGTCAAATACTTAAATTCCCCACTGTGCTGCAAAAAAATTATACATTTTCATCCTTGTTGAAAGTTCATTGGATCCATTCTCTGTGTTTATTGCTATGCTGTAATGTCTATTGTATGTACAAGCCCCCTCTAAAATTTAAAGTGCTGCGGAATATGTCGGCGCTATAGAAATAAAATTATTATTATATATTATATACATATACACATAACAGCATACACTAGTCTCTTCATTATTTTGGGTGAGACTCGCCTGTTAAGTCTACGGGTGTGTGGATCTTATATGGGCCATCCATGTAGCATTATATTAGCTGAGTATATATATATTTTTTTTTTTCATACGAACTCGTCTGAGCAGCCCTATCAAAGAGTTTTTGTTCCATAGACAACACTTGGACAGAACATTTGGTTGTGTGAACATAGGCTTTTCTTAAAGGTGTTCCCTGCTTTGAACAATCAAAGAGGATCCTTAAGCTGATCACAAAGATTCTCCTTCCTGTCAATCAAATGTGATCTGTGGGGAATCCTGGCAGTCAGTGTTCAGTTTCGCTGCAGCGCCACATCAGGGTATATTAAGTGTTACACAATGCACAATTCATTCAGTGAGTTATCAGTGTAATGCAGGTCAGGGTACAAGACCTACTCCAGAAACAAGACATTTTCTCTTCGTAAGCACTCTCCACTCAAAGAGAAGATCCAGAAGAGAGGAGACTCCTCTATTATATAAGAATTTCCTAATTGGGTACATGAAAATGAGTTTTTAAAGCCAAATAATCCCGATTAATATATCTCAATTTACTGTGGCTCATTAAGTAATGAGTAACTCTGCTACATAAATTATTAGAACTACTTTTAGTAAATGGAACCCCTTGGATTCTAGTTGTATTTTATAGCATTAAAATATTTTTAATAATAAATTTTGCAAAATTATAATTTTCTGCATCATGGTTTCTAAAAACTATTCCTTTCTTTGCTTGTAGGTTTTGTTGAACTTGATTTACACCGCACAATAATACCAGCAAAAACCCCAGAAAAATGCAGCTTAGAAATGAGTGGCCTTACTAAACCTGCCAATGTTGCTTCTCTTTTCGAACAAAAATCCATGAAAGGATGGTGGCCGTGCTATGCAGAGAAGGACGGAAAGCGTATCTTGGCTGTAAGAATTCATATTGACTTTCCATCCCAGTAGAGGACTCTCGGCTATATTCATATAGGGATATATCCAGAAAGTGTGCGAGTTGAAAACCTTTAACTTATTTATTCATTTTTTTCCGGATACTTCAGACTCCTATGAACCATATACACATGGAAAAATTGTTAAAAGACGACTGCTTCTCTATAGCTAACTTTATGGGATTGTCTTGGAATAGATCACCCTTTTAAAACATGTTTTGAAGCAGAATTTTGGGAGTTTTGTAGCTAAAATCTTCACAAATGGCCAAAACGTTGTCTCCAAGAGAAGAGTAGTCCAAGAGTGGCAACCTAGCCATGTAAAACAGAGGTGTTAAGAATAATAGGGGTCAATCTGTGTGGGGATCAAGTACATGGGAACTGCTAATTAGAAAGACTTCACAGGGGCCCACCAGGGGATTTACCTGTTCCCCTGTCGGTCAGTCCGAACCTTGTTCAGGCTTCATAGACATAGCATTTTTTTTACATATCGGATTGACAATAGTGAGGAGTGAGTGTGATCTGATATGGTGTTATCCGAGCATGATGGTGTCTCACAGCCACAGGGACTCTAACATATTTTTTTGAGCACGCCTAAGACACTCGGTTAGCACACCTTATCTAAGCATGTTCGCTCATCACTAATTGACAAGCCTTGTAAATTTGGTATGAAGATGTCCTCGAATATAGTATGTGATAATATATTATTTTTTAGCGAGACCTTTCTAAATGCTCAAATTCTGATTCTTTTTGAGAAAGAAAAAATTATATACTGAATGTCAAAAAAAAAAATTGGCATTGTCATGGATTAACTAAATTTACATCATAATATTTAATCTAGTGAAGTATAAAGAATATACAAAGCATATCCGATTATAAACTAAATCTTGTTGGTGTGATCTGTATTACCTCATGTCTTGGTATGTATACTGTGTAAACCTGTGTAAAACTCCACTACGTCCCATAAGAGCACAGTTGTTTATACATTTCTGTCCATCTGAAAAGATTGACGAGAACAATTTGAATAACTTGACGGCTAATTGGTATCGGCATTGTTGCCATTATCCCGACCATTGCCGCTCACACACTCGCTGACCTCCAGGAGCCTCCAAAAGAGATTTTACTTAAAAGCCAAAATGTATTATTTCCTCTAAACAACCAGAACACGATGTTTAGTGAGATGTCATGAACCTGTTTTCATTTGCCAAAAGGGAAAAATCGAGCTGACGCTGGAAGTGCTAAATGAGAAAGATGTAGAAGAAAGGCCAGCTGGCAAGGGACGAGATGAACCCAACATGAACCCCCATTTAGACCCACCAAAGTGAGCGCTTTTTCTCATTCCTGGAGTAACGTGCTCTGCATTCGGATCCTAATCCCAAATCCAGATCTGATTTGATAACCTATTGTAATCCCTCTCCTGGTTTTTGGTCTTTTTTGCCCTGTTCTGACTCTATCTTTTCTTCTGTTTTCTTGTCTGACTTACTGACATTTTTGTCTTCCTTTCTTTTTGTGTTCTTCACAGAGTTAATTATTAATTTGAGTTGCATTATTTTTCCTCATCGTAAAGTACCTAACTCTTTCTTGCTGTTTGTTCGTGTGATTAATATTGTTTCTTTCAAAATGCAGCCGACCAGAAACCTCTTTCCTTTGGTTCACAAACCCGTGCAAGACAATGAAATTCATTGTGTGGCGCAAATTCAAATGGTACTTCATTGGCTTCATCATCTTGGCCCTGTTGCTGCTGTTCATTGGAGTGTTTTTATATTCTTTGCCGGTAAGTTTATACATACATTTATTTTTTAGCGCAATTACAGTCTGACTTGTGCAACATTTTAAGGGACTTTAAATAAATCAAGTTGAAAATTTATTAAATTTCATTGTACTAATGTGCGTTACCTCTTATTAATTTTCTTAATTATTATTGATATTCCCATTATGTTCACATTGACTATATCATTCTGTTACATATTTTTTACATTTTTAATTTTTTTTATTACAGGGCTATGTTTCCATGAAGATTGTGCGTCCAAATTCATAGACGACGATGAAAAGTGAACAATCTTGAGATCAGTATTTGGGCAACCCCCCCTCAATGCCGGAAGACCTTCTTAATAGATGTAACCTTTTGTTCTCTTGTCTGCTAAATATAATAAATGTATGAGGCCTAACACCAAGGTTAGAGAATGTCCATGGGGTCACAACTTGTGAAAAAGTATTTTAGTTTAAAAAAAAAAAAAAAAAAATCATCTTTTAACACATAAGTCCACTTCAGGTGTGGGTTGTACTCTCCACTTTCCCCTTGACGTCACATATAACAATCCATTTTAGTTGAGCAGTGAAAAAAGATGTTCACAAAAACAAAAAAATATTGTTTTATTGAAATTGTAAAAGTGCAATAATAATATTAGAGCTGTACATTGTCAGAGGTCAAATGCAAATCACCGTTATGTTTATGTACTTTTTATATAGTTCTTGTTTTTTTTCCAATTGTAATAAACTGCTGTACACGCCAAATAAATATCACTATTTTCCACTTGACCGGACTGGTGTTCTTGGAGTATACACAATGTTGGGGCTACGGTTCTTGATTATTCTTTTTTCCCACAAAAAACGAGAGGTGTGACATTAGCCCAATAAGCTTTCCCTCCCCCTAAAAAAATAAAAATAGCCACATGGTCAATGTGCTCTGGGCCATCATGTTTTTGGAGCGACGAGCAACAGGGCTTTTGATGCTGCCAGCTATCCCTGCTTTCAATATACCCAAAACTGGTTAAAATAATGGCCAGTAATTGGCTCATCTAAACAGGCCCAACTTCACCCTATGGACAAGCAAATTGCTCATTCGTCAGGTGCGATGATTTTTATGCATGTATAGAAATCATTGTCATCAGCAGCACATGACCTCAAACAAATGGGATGTGCTGCCATTAACGTAATGCTATATAGGGACAGAAGGATCTGATTAGTGATGCTCCTTTTATCCACTGCTGTATCATTGGCTTGTGTAATCCAGCCACTAAAAGACTGCGTGGCTCAGTCTTAATTGACCCTTAGTCCATCCATGAGCGGACACATACTCTACATGCAGTTTGTGCCACTTCCCACACGTAAAAGACCCAAGATCATTATAGTCAAGTAGTTTTTCCTGCTTTCTAAGAGACTGTGAGTTCCCTTTGCTCAACTACTGTTGGATACTGATCTACCAGATGGAGGATTGGCTAGAAAAGGACTTTTAAAAGAAATGTTTTTTTTCTTGGCATGATCAACAACAATGTGGTGGGTTTGGAAATTTAAAAAAAAAAAAAAAAATTTTTCTGAACCTAGTTAAAAAATAAAATTTACACTAAATGAGTTCATTATGTTGATAAAAGGGATTGATGCAGTCAGAAAATGGACTGCGCTGCCTATAATCTCTTGTCGAAATCGCTTCCTCAACAACTGGGGAGGTCCCTCACAGTTTCAAGTTCATAAGTGAGGAACTTTTCTGGAAAGCCTCTCCAGTCAGATAAATTGGCTACATGGGGGTGCACTTTCTTTCCCTCCTATCTGAAAAAGCGAGAAATACAACTTGTGTGAAGCTTACAATAAAATAGGCTTCCATTATTACATTTTGTGTCCTTGGAGTTCACGGTTGGCCATGTGTTTGTTTTTATTTACGATAATTTTCACAGTCCTATCTTGACAGTGCATTCTTGCCAACTCTTGAAATGTATGAAGGATCCCGAAATATGAGGAGACCTCCCAGATGCCAATAGTAATGAGCGAATATACTCGTTACTCGAGATTTCCCGAGCACGCTTGGGTGACCTCCTAGTATTTTTTTAGTGCTCAGAGATTGTTTTCTTCACCGCAGCTGAATGATTTACAGCTATTAGCCTGCTTGATTACATGTGGGGATTCCCTAGCAACCAGACAACCCCCACATGTACTTATGCTGGCTAACAGATGTAAATCATTCAGCTGCGGCGATGAAAACTAAATCTCCGAGCACTAAAAAATACTCGGAGGACACCCGAGCGTGCTCGGAAAATCTCGAGTAACGAGTATATTCGCTCATCACTAGTTGCCAACTTTACTTTTTATTTTTTTTTGCACACTGACAGACAATATTTTTTTATGGACACATTGGAAAATCATAATAATTTGTTATGATTATAAGTGATTCATGTATAGAGTCCATAATTCTGATATGAAGACATTAGCTGCATTCACTGTAAAATGTACACTGAACAAAAATCTAAATGCAACACTTTTGTTTTTGCTCCCATTTTTCATGCGCTGAACGCAAAGATCTAAGACTTTTTCAATGTACACAAAAGGCTTTTTTCTCAAATTTTGTTCACAGATTTTTCTAAGGCTTCCTTCACACGTCCATAAAGAAAACGTACTGGTGAGATCTATGGTCCGTGTCGGTGTGCCATCTGTGTGTACTTATGTGACATCAGTGTGTCCATTTGCTGTCCGTGTTTCACATCCACGTGCAGTCTGTGTGACACATACCGGCGCCTGGGAAAAAGCAGTACAGTTCACGCTGAACCCAGGCGCCGGCTGCTGAAGGCAGCTCTCATCATTGTCGCTTGGTCTCACTGAGATCAGCGCAACGAGGCAACAATGGTAGAAGTTGCATTCAGCACCGACTGTGTTCCTCATATGTAAAATAAAAAAAAATAAAAAACTGCTTCCGCTCCCACGCAATATTTAGAACCAGCAGAGGGAAAGCGCACATCTGAGGTGCTGATGTTAAATGGGAAAATATCCCAAAAGGTTCCCAAGCTATTAATAATGGGTCACAGCTGTTTGCTCGGCCTTCCCTGGTGAATTAATGGGGAAGCCCAGAAAAAAATTACATAGGGTCATCCTATAAATTCAAATCCGCAAAGGCTTATCAGTTGTGGGTTGATATTAATAACCTGGGAAGGGGCCAGAGATATTGCACCCTCCCAGGCTACCAACATGATCCCTCAGCTACCCCAGAAATGGTACATCCATAAGATGCACAAAATCTGGCGCATAGCCTCGCTCTTCCCACTTGCCCTGTGGTGGTGGCAAGTGAGGGTAATAGAGTTGAGGTTGATGTCACCTTTGTATTGTCAGGTGACATCAAGCCCAGGGGTTAGTAATGGAGAGGCATCTATGAGACGCCCCAATTACTAACCCCATAGTAAGTTTTGAAATATACACACAGCAAGAATAAACTCCTTTATTTGAAGTAAAACAAAACACCCTGTTTTACACATTTTATTTAAAAATAAAAAAGTTATACTTATCTTTACACCTAATCCATTGAAGCCCTTGTCCCCTGTAAAAATAAATAAATAATAATAAACAACCATATCCTGTGAAGATAATCCATACAGTCTCACGCCGTAATCCATCTCTGCAACATCTGATTTTCAACATGAAAAATGCAATAATGTGACCATTCACACTGAAAAGCAGAACACATTGAGCTGCAGTGAGTGAGAAAATTCTCATGGTGCTGGTGGTGGTCTCATTGAGGTCATTACAGTTCATCGTCCCAGCTCACGGTGAAGCAATTCTGGGAACACTCCTTCAGTGGCCTGCGGTAACCTCTGACATCACCACTTGTCACTGAAACTGCGCTCATTGTCTCATGGTTTTCAGCCTGGATGGTCGCATCATGTCACCGTTTGGTTCGTAAACCAGATATCGCAGAGATGCATTACGGTGTGGGACAGTATTGCTAATATTTACTTCAAACAGATGAGGAATATGGTTGTTTATTTTTTTTACAGTGGACAAGGGCTTCCATGGATTAAGGTGAGGTGAGCTTAACTTTTGTTTTTTATTTTTAAATGTCTAAAACAGTGTCAATTTTTATTTTAAATAAAGGATTTTATTCTTGCGCTGTGTGCTATCTCCAAATTTATTATGGGGTTAGTAATGTGGGCGTCCTATAGACTCCTCACCATTACTAACCCCTGGGCTTCATGTCAGCTGACAATATATGTGTCACGCTGATGATACACGGATGTCATCATTGTGCAACATGCATTTTCTGTTCTGTGTAAAAAAAAAAAAAAAATCCTTTTGAAAAGCTTGACATCAGCGCACCACGATTGAAGATTCAAGATGCTGATTAGATGGCATGATTATTGCTCAGGACTGCCTTAGGCTGGCCACAATTAAAGGTTACTCTAAAATGTGCATTTTTCTTACACAAAACAATGTCACAGATGTTGCAAGTTTTGTGGGAGCGTACAATTGGCATGCTGACTGCAAGAATGTCCACCAGAGCTGTTGCCCGTGAATTAAATGTTCATTTTCCTACCATAACCCGCCACCAAAGGCATTTTTCAGAGAATTTGGCAGTACATCCAACTGGCCTCACAACCGTAGACCATTTGTAACCAGACCAGCCCAGGACCTCAACATCCAACATCTTCACCTCCAAGATTGTCTGTCTGAGACCAGCCACCTGTACAGCTGCTGCAACAAGTGGGTTGCATAGCCAAAGAATTTCTGCATGAACTGTTAGAAACAGTCACAGATGAGCTCATCTGCATGCTCGTCATCCTCATCAGGGTCCCCACCTGACTGCAGTTCGTTTTCGTGACCGACTTGAGTGGGCAAATGCTCACATTCAATGGTGTCTGGCACTTTAGAGAGGTGTTTTCTTCATAGATGAATCACGGTTTTCACTGTTCAGGGCCGATGGCAGGCTGCCCATATGGGTGATCGGTTTGCAGATGTCACCGTTGTGAATAGAGCAGCCCGTAGTGGTGGTAGGGTTATGGTATGGGCAGACATGTTATGCACAATGAACACAGGTGCATTTTTATTGATTCCATTTTGCACAGAGATTATCGTGACCAGATACTGAGGCCCATTGTTGTGCCATTCATCCATGACCATAACCTCATGTTACAGCATGCTAATGCATGGCCCCATCTTGGAAAGATCTGTACACAATTCGTGGAATCTGACAACATCCCAGTTCTTGCATGGCCAGCACACTCAGCGGACAAGTCGCCCATTGAGCATGTTTGGGATGCTTTGGATCGGCGTTTATGACAGCGTGTTCAGGCTTCTACCAATATCCAGCAACTTCACACAGCTATTGAAGAGAAGTGGACATCATTCCACTGGCCACAGTCATCAACCTAATCAACTCTATGCGAAGGAGAAGTGTAGCACAGTGTGGGGCAGACGGTGGTCATACCAGATACTGTGTGGTTTTCTGACTTCCCTGGAACCCAATACTGTAAAACTGCACATTTTATAGTGGCCACCATAAGGAACACCTCTGCAATAATCATGTGTCTAATTAGTATCTAGATATGCCACACCTATGAGGAATATGGATTATCTCGGCAAAGGAGAACTGCTCATTAACATCGACTTAGACAAATTTGCCCCCAATTTTTTGGGAAAAAAATTGTTCTCTACACCAAAAGATGGCACTCTGAATAAATCAGTGGATCAAAATCCCATCTCCAGGAGTGCCAAGCATAAAAGCATTTTAGTAAACCTCATGTTTCATGGACACTTTGAGCCCGATTAATCATTTATGTGGTTTTATTTTTCATGTCCCTTTTTTTGTGTTGTGGTATTTGTTGACGTTTTTGTGCCAAATTCTTCAAAATAACTTAATTGGTTGATGAATTATGTTCAAAAACACTTTTTATTTTTGTCTTTAACCTATCTTGCACCTATTCATAGCAAAAAAATTAATGTTCTACTAAAATCTCCTTGAGAAAGCACATCCGCGAAACGCGCATCGTGGGGTTCTGTGGCATCAGAGGCTTCTTGTTTTGCTTTTTCCTGACCTGGTGGAGCCTTACTATGATCATTTAACTGTGTTGCAGCCTGAATTTTTGGTCTGTTCCACTACATGTATGGACTTGATTCTCTACTTATTCTATACCTCATACATGTGTCGTCGTACACACGGTTCATGTTATCTTTATATTTGTATGTTGATATTTCTAATAAAGATTGATTTATTTTTATTAATTATTTCTTTAAGTGGTGTTTTTTGGATAATTTTTTTTATCCTTTTTTGATGTCATATGTTTCATGAACACCTATTTACTATTATGAGGACTGATATGTTGGTGGACACTATTTTGATGTTCTACTAAAATGTTGTACAAAATTTTATTGCAGACCTATACCATAGATAGAATCATTCCAATGGAGGACTGGAGTACATTTGCTCCAAAATTTGGCGACTTTGAATCAACTGAAGACATATGTAAAATCCAAATTTTGCCCACAATGGCGCACGTAAAACAGGTGAACGTGACTTTAAAAAGGGCACAAATGAAAAATAATCGAAATCTACCAAATCATGGCCAAAAACAGGCACTAATGCAATAATGAATTGGGCCCTTTGATTTTTTTAGACTTCTTACGCCTTGTGAATTTTGATCGGTTTTTCAAGACATTTACATGTGCAATTGTTATGGTCTGTGGTTTGTCTTCTACAGGGAGGATTAGAAAAGCTCAATATCACAAGGGATTTTACGATCTTCTAGCTAATACTCATCTATACCTATACCTAGAAATATTACCCCTTAATGTACCATCAACATCACAATATTGAGTTGGGGGGTTTACAGTCTTGTAGGTAAGTAACATCTCATCTAAATATATTTTATACTCCCTTTTTAGGTCTATTGTAGAATATTGACCCATCATGACACATAGGAGTTTTATTTTTTATTCATACCCTAAAGCCTTTCATCTCTTTTACTGAATTGAAGATTTTCTGCCTTCACAGCATTTTGTTTCTGGCAAAGAATGGAAGAATTGTGAGGGCTGCTGTGATTACTCGACCGCCTTTTGACCTATAAATGAAAGGTAAATCTTAGAATCAAATGTAATCCGGACGGATTGTCACTGTACTATTGACAAAATTACACTTGGAGGCAATTAGCCATTGACGCAGCTGATATTTATGGCATTGATTAAGACATATAACAATAGGACATTTATGGCAAATAAATATTTTAGTTTTATTTAAATGTAGGGTTTCATATTGACTCAAAGGTTGTGGCCGTGGCATATATAAAATAAACCGTTCTAGAAAGCAGAGGAAAATTCATGAAGTGTGACCTCTCTTGGAGCGAGGAACCTGAAAAAGTTGCAGTGCAAAAAATAAACTTAATGCTATAGACGGGACATAAATCAGAAAATGAATCCGCTTTTGGCTTCCATATAAATTTTACAGTACAGTAAAATTTCTCCACTAATGTCATTTATTACATAAATGTTCCATCCAAAATAGTCACAGTATGAGGGATGAGGTATTTTATATTTCTTTCTAGATCTTTTTGGTGGTAACACTTTTTTTTTCGTTTTTCCCTGTAAATCGAGGACAGACTTGCTAGTTACAAACATCTATTTTGTCTAAATTCTGCAGACTTTCAGAGAAAACTTGGTATGAAACGAGCTGGAAACAGGTAAGAAGGTCATAAGGGTAGCTCCTCCCAGCTCAGTTTGATTGACAGGTCTGTGTACAAATAGGTGGGGAGAAGTCCACGGGGAGCAACCTGGAGGACACTTTTCCCCCTGCCCCATTCATTTAGAGGCGTACCCGTAGGCCGGGATCACACACAGCGTGATACGGCCGAGTCTCGCAGGTTAAAACCAAGCTCTGGCACCGGCACTCTGGAGCAGAGCATGCAGCCGCATAGCAATACATGGAGCCGCAGGCTCCGCTCTGGAGTGCCGCTGCCAGAGCTTGTTTTTAACCTGCGAGACTCGGCCGTATCTCGCTGTAGTGTGATCCCGGCCTTAAAGTGACTATCCCAACAACATATATACCAAAATTCACAGGATAAATCATATATGATCATTGAGGGTATGGCCAACGTGACCTACATTGATTTTGGGAATGTGAAACCCTAAGTCCCCTGTTTAAGTGATGTGTTAAAGAGAACCAGTCAGCAGGTTTTCACAATATAAATTATGGCCACCACCTTTACAGCCTCTTTTACAACATTCTAGCAATCTGTATATAAGTCCCACACATCCTATGCATAGCCCAAAAAATACCTTATATTATCTCCCCCATATGGTACAATCTCGGCAAATTGGTTTAGCTAGTCTTGCTTCAGCTCCTCCTCTCTTCTCGTAGTCGCCATCCCCCTGCCCGCTTCATCCTACGTCAGCCACACAGTGTCCCCAATCGAGCTCCTGCACAAGTGTACTCTCTGCCCTGCCGAGGGCATAGTAAAGTACTGTAATGCTCATGCGCCAGGAGAGGTTAAAGAATGCTGACGACCCGTAAGTAAAGCGTGTGCATTACAGTACTTTGCTATGTCTTTGGCAGGATAGAGAGAAGTACGCCTGCTCAGGAGTGAAATTGGGGACACTGTGTGGATGACTTGGGGCATGTCATCCAAATGAAGCAAGCAAGACGGCGACTGCAAAGAGAAAGGAGACGCTGAAATGAGGCCATCGATGCCCATAGACCCAAATTGCACCATATGGGGGCATAATATAAGGTATTTTTGGGCTTTACAGATGGTTTCTACAACTTATATACAGATTGCTAGATTGCTGTAAAAGGGGCATTAAAGTTGGTGGCCATAGTTTACATTTGGAAAACCTTTCGACGGGTTCCCTTTAATAATCATGCGCGACTACCATTCATTAGCTATGTATAGGGGTTAAAAAAAACGTTAATGGTGCAGTGGTTGCACATGCTCAGTAATGCTTCATTCACACAGTGAATACAAGCTACGTTTTTCTATAAGATAAAAATCCATATATCAGTCCAGAGTAATAGTTTGGCGGATCCGTCTGGCGTTTTTCCATCTTATGTTAAGAGTATATTGAATTCAGGGTACAGTGAGGTTTGTATACAATGAAATCTGAAGTTCTCATTCTTATTGATGGATACAGGAATTCTGATGTATTCGTATAATATTACAGGGAGATCTAGAATTCTGATATGTCATAACTAGCGATGATTTATGTTCGTCAGTTTGTGAACCCAATAATTGTTTGCCAACTATTTATTGGATGAATCAGTTTTGGCAAGTTTGATATTTGCTCTGAATTTAAGAAAAAAATTTTTTTTCTTATTCTATTCTATTCTGGTTTGTCAATTCTGTCAAATGGTGACTCTGCAAAACAATTGCTGTTCAGTAGTCATAACATCCATGTACGTTAATTTAAAAACTCTCAAAATAATGAGGATCCTTGGCGTGGGTTGCGATTTCGACCAAAATATCAACTCGTGCCACATACAGTATGTTATACTAAGCATAATGCCTACGCTTGTAGGGTTGATAGATATGTGAGTGGACATTTATCAGCATTTTGAGTTTACTTTGCATACCAGTTTGCCCTTTGTTCAATGATGTGTTAAACTATAAGAAAAGCTAAATCCTAAGCAGAAGTACTGTAAGGGTAGTTTATTGCCAGAGAGATCTTAAAAATGCCATGTTTTTTTTATTGTAAATGGCAAAGATTCTTAAAAAATGAACATTATTGAATTGCAACTTTGCTTCTTGTGTGTGGTGGTGGTAGTCTTGGGTACCAGTAGTCCTTCTCAATTCCAGAAATATTATAAGGATTCTGGTAACATTGTGATCAATAGAGAAGTGCACTAGAGAAGAAGCTTTCTATAAAAATTGTCCAATATTACAGTTGGAATTTATGATTTACAAGAAGAATTAAAGAGAACTCCAAATATGAAGATGCTATGATCAGTAATAAAAAAAAAAGAATTGTGAGGAGTGGAGTTCTCATGAAGCATAGTTGACTGTTCACAATCAAGGAAGAGCATAAAGTTAATTTGTTTAAAGTGCATTTATTTCATTAAGGTAGTGGATCCAGCATAACAATAACATACAAATTATCATTGATAAAGACTAAGGTGTGCTCCTAGAGCTTCCACTAGATGTCACCATATGTGGAGTAATTGAACATGCATTTTTGCTAATTTTTTAAAGCTGCCTTCAATTCAGAACCTGAGCCTGAGATGACATAAAAATACCAGACAAGGCGCTCATTTATTGGTAAAAGTGGAAGCTGTCAATTACCAATATGTAGTTATAGTCAATGATTTTTAAGGTAAATATCTGGACATTTGAAATAGAATTCTCAAGGTTTTCTTTAATTATTGCCCTTTCAAATATTATAGGCTACTAGATGGTGCTACTTCCTCCTCAGTCCTTTACTTAGTTTCCTTGTCTTGCACTGATGAGAGCTAAGGGTTGATACTTCATTAAACGGTGTTTTTGAGTTTGAGAAAACTCCTGTTCCCTGGCTGCTGTTGGCTTTTTTTTTAAGTGCTTTTCTCGCTCTTCCCGGGTCAACGACACTGCAGCTAATCAGTGAGCTGAAAGGCTTGTGTCATCAAATTGGGCAGAGCCGCTGAACTCAGTCATTGTAAGCAGCGCTATCTATGTGACATCAGCACTGCAGCCAATAACAGACATCGGGAGCAGTGTCGGAGACTCAACTCTGGGATCTGTTCATCTCTTTACACGCAATGAGCAAAGCAAATAGTGCAGGCGCAAAGTACTCAGCTGGGCGCTTCTGCGGGAGCGTCTGGATCTAGACACGCTCCATTCAAAACTTTTGATTTTAAAGTATAACCGACATTTTAAACCTGAAGCCCCAAAATCTTACTCCAGAAAAATTAGAAGCTTCGTTAGGTATTCACAGGTAATTCACTAGTCTAGTGGAGTGGACAATTTACTATTACACATTTTGTATCTCTGGACAAATTACTATGGACTTTTTGACTTTAAGGATCGATTCCCATGATACGATCACAAGACTTTTTTTTTTTGCCATGGCAAAGCTAAACTGTTTTTAACAGAGTATTTTGAAAAACTGAACCAAAAAAAAACTCCAACTCCTCATTGTGTGAACCCAACCTGATCCCATGCATTTTTACATGGACATCTTTAGAGCTTTAAATCAACAACTAATGTATAATTGATCTTTAAAAAAAAAAAAAAAAGAGCTAGCACTTATCATAGAAAATAAGCATCCCATTATCAGCTAGAATGATGGACAACTTGCCAAATCAAGACTTCATATAGGAACTAGTGATAAGCGAACGTGCTCGGTGTTATCCCATGCTTGGGTGCTAACCGAGTATCTTCGGCGTGCTCGAACACTATGTGTTAGACAGCTGGAGCGCCCCCAGATGCAGGGCCGCGGGTTACTCGGTACCGGTCCTCTCTATCTCGGTGCTGAGGTTGCCACGGTGGCTGGACCCGGTCCGTGACCCTGCTAAGGGGCGTCCAATGAAAGGGTGATGAAAGTTTGTCAATGGTTCGTGATGCCACCTGTGGTATTCGGTCAGGGTGACCGACGCTGCTTAGGGGTCCGCTGGGGTGATGGAATGGCAGCTAGATGGTATACCTTCCCACAGGTGAAGTGTGTCCCCAGAGCTTCCCAGCAATGTAGGTGGCGATGATGTGAGGCGCAGTTTATAACGAGGACACAGGGTTGCAGTCTCTTTACCTTTTTACTGAAGACTTCGGGGTCCGCAATCCAGAGCACTGCTAACAGGGCTGGCTGAGTCCGAAGGCACATCCAGAGTTCCCTTTGCAGGTGGTAATCAGTGCCTACCAACTAGCGCCTGTGTGTTGTAGTCCTTCCCTTCTGAACATTCGGGATAGTCCTCACAACTTTTGTATTCGCTCGTTCTCTCTCTCTCCGTCCCCCAAGTTTATCTGGCTAGGATGCACCCGTTTGACGGGAAGGCCTGGAGTTATTCTGGGACCCTAGAGACGCCCCTCTCCCAAAATTGCCCCCTATGTCTGCTTAGGTGATTTAAGGTAGACAGCCAACCTATAATCAACTGACCTGCCGCTGTTTGAAGTAATGCTTGAAGTCTGTTACTTCCTCGGCGTTCCGGCCACCGGCTACGCGCCTCAGTAGGATGTTGCCGATCTCGGGGCACGACTCCTACTGGTTCTATCTCCATGTGCTGTGATCTCGTTTCTCACTTCTCCACAATATCCTTCGCTTCGTGTCCTTCCTTAGGATGCCGCCGCAAGGTAGTGCAGGCGCGGCTCCGTAACGATCT